>NC_083569.1:107121750-107721750 GCF_027579695.1 Neoarius graeffei | reverse complement strand
CCGGCCACGGGGTTCGAACCTGGACCTTCTTGCTGTGAGGCGACAGTGCTAACCACTACAGTGCCACCCATAGTGCATATATTAATTATTTTAGCTGCCTTTTGTTTTGTTTTGTACAGGGGAAATTGCTGCAATGTTCTGCTCCATTTTAAAAAGAAGAAGTAGAAACCTTTATTTGTCACATGCACACTTCAAGCACAGTGAAATTCATCCTCTGCATTTAACCCATCTGAAGCAGTGAACACACACACAGCAGTGGGCAGCCACACCAGAGCACCTGGGGAGCAGTCAGGGGTTAGGTACCAAAATAAATGAGAGACAGTTTCAGGGTGCAGTTCGCAAAAAGAACAATTCACGTCAATGTCACACTTGAAACACTTTTGTGGGGTAAAATCTATGGAACAACTTGAATGAAACCTCTTTAGTTTTATTTGTTCGAAAGAACTTTTGAGGTAAGGACCAGACTTTTTTCCAGTCTATATTGTTGACAAACTTACTACAGTACAATGTTGCCAGAGGGGATAGAGACTAAACCAACCTGAAACAAAGACCTAATTTTTGAGTTTGAACCTTTATTGAAGGAGAAACAAATTTTACCTAAAGGAAGTGGAGTTAGATCTGGGGGCGACACTGCCAAAGGCACAGAGACATCAACCGTCCCGAATAACATGCAAAGGCCAGACGGAACAGAATCAAAGATGACAGAAAATTCTTTTGGACTTATTGGTATCTTGTACCTTGCGAGAAATTCTGAATAGCTGTATAGTAGCCCTTCTTTATTAAAGAGCTGACTAACAAGTATAATACCATTGTTGAACCATTTATCATAAAATAATGACTTGTCCTTATATACAATACTGGAGTTGTTTTAGATATAACATCTCCGTGGAGAGAAGTTGTGCTTGTAAAGCAGGGCCCATCCCAAAAGAACCTGTTGATGGAAGTTGGAATGTTTGATTGGGATTTTTTGAATGTTATAGTTACAGAGCAGAATGAATCTTAGACCACCACCTACTACTACTACGAATAATAATAATACAACCCCGATTCCAAAAAAGTTGGGACAAAGTGCAAATTGTAAATAAAAACGGAATGCAATGATGTGGAAGTTTCAAAATTCCATATTTTATTCAGAATAGAACATAGATGACATATCAAATGTTTAAACTGAGAAAATGTATCATTTAAAGAGAAAAATTAGGTGATTTTAAATTTCATGACAACAACACATCTCAAAAAAGTTGGGACAAGGCCATGTTTCCCACTGTGAGACATCCCCTTTTCTCTTTACAACAGTCTGTAAACGTCTGGGGACTGAGGAGACAAGTTGCTCAAGTTTAGGGATAGGAATGTTAACCCATTCTTGTCTAATGTAGGATTCTAGTTGCTCAACTGTCTTAGGTCTTTTTGTTGTATCTTCCGTTTTATGATGCGCCAAATGTTTTCTACGGGTGAAAGATCTGGACTGCACGCTGGCCAGTTCAGTACCCGGACCCTTCTTCTACGCAGCCATGATGCTGTAATTGATGCAGTGTGTGGTTTGGCATTGTCATGTTGGAAAATGCAAGGTCTTCCCTGAAAGAGACGTCATCTGGATGGGAGCATATGTTGCTCTAGAACCTGGATATACCTTTCAGCATTGATGGTGTCTTTCCAGATGTGTAAGCTGCCCATGCCACACGGACTAATGCAACCCCATACCATCAGAGATGCAGGCTTCTGAACTGAGCGCTGATAACAACTTGGGTCGTCCTTCTCCTCTTTAGTCTGAATGACACGGCGTCCATGATTTCCATAAAGAACTTCAAATTTTGATTCGTCTGACCACAGAACAGTTTTCCACTTTGCCACAGTCCATTTTAAATGAGCCTTGGCCCAGAGAAGACGTCTACGCTTCTGGATCATGTTTAGATACGGCTTCTTCTTTGAACTATAGAGTTTTAGCTGGCAACGGTGGATGGCATGGTGAATTGTGTTCACAGATAATGTTCTCTGGAAATATTCCTGAGCCCATTTTGTGATTTCCAATACAGAAGCATGCCTGTATGTGATGCAGTGCTGTCTAAGGGCCCAAAGATCACGGGCACCCAGTATGGTTTTCCGGCCTTGACCCTTACGCACAGAGATTCTTCCAGATTCTCTGAATCTTTTGATGATATTATGCTGTAGATGATGATATGTTCAAACTCTTTGCAATTTTACACTGTCGAACTCCTTTCTGATATTGCTCCACTATTTGTCGGCACAGAATTAGGGGGATTGGTGATCCTCTTCCCATCTTTACTTCTGAGAGCCGCTGCCATTCCAAGATGCTCTTTTTATACCCAGTCATGTTAATGACCTATTGCCAATTGACCTAATGAGTTGCAATTTGGTCCTCCAGCTGTTCCTTTTTTGTATCTTTAACTTTTCCAGCCTCTTATTGCCCCTGTCCCAACTTTTTTGAGATGTGTTGCTGGCATGAAATTTCAAATGAGCCAATATTTGGCATGAAATTTCAAAATGTCTCACTTTCAACATTTGATATGTTGTCTATGTTCTATTGTGAATACAATATCAGTTTTTGAGATTTGTAAATTATTGCATTCCGTTTTTATTTACAATTTGTACTTTGTCCCAACTTTTTTGGAATCGGGGTTGTAATTTTATATACAGTGGTGCTTGAAAGTTTGTGAACACTTTAGAATTTTCTATATTTCTGCATAAATATGACCAAAAACATCATCAGATTTTCACACAAGTCCTAAAAGTAGATAAAGAGAACCCAGTTAAACACATGAGACAAAAATATTATACTTGGTCATTTATTTATTGAGGAAAATGATCCAATATTACATATCTGTGAGTGGCAAAAGTATGTGAACCTTTGCTTTCAGTATCTGGTGTGACCCCCTTGTGCAGCAATAACTGCAACTAAACATTTGCGGTAACTGTTGATCAGTCCTGCACACCGGCTTGGAGGAATTTTAGCCCATTCCTCTGTACAGAGCAGCTTCAACTCTGGGAGGTTGGTGGGTTTCTTCATATGAACTGAACGCTTCAGGTCCTTCCACAACATTTCCATTGGATTAAGGTCAGGACTTTGACTTGGCCATTCCAAAACATTAACTTTATTCTTCTTTAACCATTCTTTGGTAGAACAACTTGTGTGCTTAGGGTCGTTGTCTTGCTGCATGACCCACCTTCTCTTGAGATTCAGTTCATGGACAGATTTCCTGACATTTTCCTTTAGAATTCGCTGGTATAATTCAGACTTCATTGCTCCATCAATGATGGCAAGCCGTCCTGGCCCAGATGCAGCAAAACAGGCCCAAACCATGATACTACCACCACCATGTTTCACAGATGGGATAAGGTTCTTATGCTGGAATGCAGTGTTTTCCTTTTTCCAAACATAACGCTTCTCATTTAAACCAAAAGTTCTATTTTGGTCTCCTCCGTCCACAAAACATTTTTCCAATAGCCTTCTGGCTTGTCCACGTGCTCTTTAGCAAACTGCAGATGAGCAGCAATGTTCTTTTTGGAGAGCAGTGGCTTTCCCCTTGCAACCCTGCCATGCACACCATTGTTGTTCAGTGTTCTCCTGATGGTGGACTCATGAACATTAACATTAGCCAATGTGAGAGAGGCCTTCAGTTGCTTAGAAGTTACCCCGGGGTCCTTTGTGACTTCGCTGACTATTACACACCTTACTCTTGGAGTGATCTTTGTTGGTCGACCACTCCTGGGAAGGGTAACAATGGTCTTGAATTTCCTCCATTTGTACACAATCTGTCTGACTGTGGATTGGTGGAGTCCAAACTCTTTAGAGATGGTTTTGTAACCTTTTCCAGCCTGATGAGCATCAACAATGCTTTTTCTGAGGTCCTCAGAAATCTCCTTTGTTCGTGCCATGATACACTTCCACAAACGTGTGTTGTGAAGATCAGACTTTGATAGATCCCTGTTCTTTAAATAAAACAGGGCGCCCACTCACACCTGATTGTCATCCCATTGATTGAAAACACCTGACTCTAATTTCACCTTCAAATTAACTGCTAATCCGAGAGGTTCACATACTTTTGCCACTCACAGATATGTAATATTGGATCATTTTCCTCAATAAATAAATGACCAAGTATAATATTTTGTGTCTCATTTGTTTAACTGGGTTCTCTTTATCTACTTTCAGGACTTGTGTGAAAATCTGATGATGTTTTAGGTAATATTTATGCAGAAATATAGAAAATTCTAAAGGGTTCACAAACTTTCAAGCACCACTGTATGCAATAGTTATATAAGTTTATATCTCATCTCATTATCTCTAGCCGCTTTATCCTTCTACAGGGTCGCAGGCAAGCTGGAGCCTATCCCAGCTGACTACGGGCGAAAGGCGGGGTACACCCTGGACAAGTCACCAGGTCATCACAGGGCTGACACATAGACACAGACAACCATTCACACTCACATTCACACCTACGCTCAATTTAGAGTCACCAGTTAACCTAACCTGCATGTCTTTGGACTGTGGGGGAAACCAGAGCACCCGGAGGAAACCCACGCGGATACGGGGAGAACATGCAAACTCCGCACAGAAAGGCCCTCGCCGGCCCCGGGGCTCGAACCCAGGACCTTCTTGCTGTGAGGCGACAGCGCTAACCACTACACCACCGTGCCGCCATAAGTTTATATATAAAATGTAAAATAACAAAATAGTAAATGCGAGCAAAATTTAATTGAAATACAATGAACAATTTTTGAAAATTATTAAATAAAAAAATGTCTTTAAGCTATACTACACCAATAACATTCACACAAATCGCTCTTGTTTATCTGCAACGTGTTATAAGGACATTATAATTATAATATAATTGTGTTATAATGTTATAAGGACGTCACTTACACTACTATTTACACTTACTTTCTAAATATTATTTTTATTCCATTTACACTTTCATTTAATAAAGATGTGTTTATTTATTTATTTTTATATGAAGCATTGCTTCATGTTATAGTGTATGATCGACCCTGTATAGCTCCAGTCCATCAATGCAGTATAATTAATACCAAAAATCATCCACTGAGTCGGAGGCACGGTGGTGTAGTGGTTAGCGCTGTCGCCTCACAGCAAGAAGGTCCGGCTTCGAGCCCCGGGGCCGGCGAGGGCCTTTCTGTGCGGAGTTTGCATGTTCTCCCCGTGTCCGCGTGGGTTTCCTCCGGGTGCTCCGGTTTCCCCCACAGTCCAAAGACATGCAGGTTAGGTTAACTGGTGACTCTAAATTGACCGTAGGTGTGAATGTGAGTGTGAATGGTTGTCTGTGTCTATGTGTCAGCCCTGTGATGACCTGGCGACTTGTCCAGGGTGTACCCCGCCTTTCGCCCGTAGTCAGCTGGGATAGACTCCAGCTTGCCTGTGACCCTGTAGAAGGATAAAGCGGCTAGAGATAATGAGATGAGATGAGATCCACTGAGTCACTTTTAAACTGAATCACAAGACCATTATGATGATCCAATTACCAACTAACAGACAGATTTTATGCTGAATTGTTGAAGTACATGTTTTACATATGAAGGAGACATGTTCTTTCATCATTTTAATCATTTTCCAGACGCTCTGATCAACAGAATCTCATAAAACCTGCCAGTACATGAAGTCATAGGTGTTTATAAACCAAACCGAGTCGTCTTGGTGATTCATCACAGTGATTCATCAGAGTGATTCATCCCAGATGTGCAGTCAGATAGGACACTTTTAGTCGCTGGAGCAGACTGAAACTTAAGGAGTGTGAGCAGTGAGAAAGTGTGTGTATCTCCTTGTGTATCTCTATGTGTATCTTTGTATGTATCTGTGTGTATCTCTGCGTGTATCTCTATGTGTATCTTTGTATGTAACTCGTATCTGTATGTGTATCTCTTTGTGTATCTCTGTATGTATCTCTATGTGTATCTCTATATGTATCTCTGTGTGTATCTCTGTGTGTATCTCCTCACGTATCTCCTCGTCTATCTCTATGTGTATCTCTGTATGTACCTCTACGTGTATCTCGTATCTCTATGTGTGTCTTTGTGTGTATCTCCTCGTGTATCTCTGTGTGTATCTCTATGTGTATCTCCTCGTGTATCTCTGTATGTATCTCTATGTGTATCTCTGTGTTTATCTCTATGTGTATCTTTGTATGTATCTCTGTGTGTATCTCTGCGTGTATCTCTATGTGTATCTTTGTATGTATCTCGTATCTCTATGTGTATCTCTGTTTGTATCTCGTATCTGTATGTGTATCTCTATGTGTATCTATATATGTATCTCTGTGTGTATCTCGTATCTCCTCGTCTATCTCTGTGTATCTCGTATCTCTGTGTGTATCTCCATGTGTATCTCTGTGTGTATCTCCATGTGTATCTCTGTGTGTATCTCTATGTGTACCTCTATGTGTATCTCGTATCTCTATGTGTGTCTCTGTGTGTATCTCCATGTGTATCTCTGTATGTATCTCTATGTGTATCTCCTCGTGTATCTCGTATCTCCTCGTGTACCTCTATGTGTATCTCGTATCTCCATGTGTATCTCGTATCTCTATGTGTATCTCTGTGTGTATCTCTATGTCTATCTCTGTATGTATCTCTATGTCTATCTCTGTGTGTATATTTGTGTGTATCTCTGTATGTATCTCTATGTGTGTATCTGTATGTATCTGTGTGTATCTCTGTATGTATCTCTATGTGTATCTGTGTGTATCTCCTTGTGTATCTCTGTATGTATCTCTATGTGTATCTCTATGTGTATCTTTGTATGTATATTTGTATGTATCTCTATGTGTATCTCTGTGTACATCTTTGTATGTATCTCTGTGTGTATCTCTTCGTGTATCTTTGTATGTATCTCTTTGCGTACAGTGGCTTTTTTTTTACGTTTCATTAAAATTATTTATTTTTAAGCCATGCAATTTCACAATGAGTTTAATGGGTTCATTTATTTATTTTCACCCATTTTAATGTCCTTATTTTCAAGTGTGATTCTTCCAGAAGTGATTGTATTGCACAGTTTCATTTTGCAGATGTGATTTCCTCTCCTGCACTTGCACATGGGCACACTTTATTCACATGATGTTTGTTTCCTTGAGTTTACACGCCCAGTTTCGGGGAGCAACATAATGAAATGCAGCTTTCCATGTTTTTCTTTTATGTGATTACATTCATCATTGATCATCCATTCATCATCAGTAAGAGCTTTATCCTGGTTCAGGCTCATGGTGTATCTGAAGTGTATCCTGGAAAACCTGAGCGCACTCTGGATGTGGCATCATTCGCACACTAATTCAGGGGCAATTTAGATTGTGCGTCTACAGTCTAAAAGTTTTCGGAGGCTGGAGGAAACCGGAGATCCTGGAGGAAACTCAGACAGTACAGACCTGTAGGGCTTTGATCAGAAAACCAGCCACAGGATGATTATGTGAGAGGAGTCAGGCTGGGTAAAATGGTTTGAGCTGAGATTTCATGTCGATGTGCCAAATACCTCGATGTGTTTGTTGACATGCAGCCGAGGCAACTGCTGAAGTGTTCATGCCTCATGGCGGGTTAGAGGAGCTCAGAGAACGTAGAAACGCACGATTTTTGGATAATTCTCTCGTCCGGACATGAGGGTAAGAAATGTTTGTGTGGTGTCTGCTTTAACCACGTGTTTGGGCTGCGATTTAACTTGTTCCAGTCAGTACCAGTCTCTCTGTGCTGGTCCTCAGACTACACCACTATCACCATCTTCCACTAACATGTCCGACTTTTTACTTCTCAGTGGAAGCACAGGGACCGTCTCCTGTTTCTCTTATAATAATAATAATAATTGTATTATTCATTAATTAATTTATACCACGTCTGGTACACACACACACACACACACACACACACTGCCTCTTGAACTCCGTAGTAATCAGATCCTCCAGTCCAGTGCAATACGTAATCCCAGTGTGCACCGCTCAGTGAATAAGAGCATTACCTAATCCCATGATGCATTGCGATGGGCGGGTGGGGTTTTTTGAGTGCTGGAGCCACGCCCACCAAGCTCGTGTGGACCAGTGAGCTCTGCTTGACATGACATCATCTTTATTTTCAGTGTGCGAGCTGCGCCGTGCCTCCAGGAGAGACAGGAGAGAGAGAGAAAGGAAAAAAAAAAAACCACACCAAGAAACTTTGTTTCCACGTCGGAAGAGAGGATGTTTCAGGATTTTAAAGGACAACTTTCCTGGAAAAGTTGTTTTTGTTTTAATGAACGGATGCAACAGTGATCAGGTTTGAAGGTTGAACTTTTGATTTGAACTTTGGTTTGGTTTTACGCACACATCCTCCTCTCTTCCCACGCCTCCTACTTTTTTATTTACTAAAAAAAATGGATGGATTGTTTTATAATGAAGCTCTGGATGGTGTTTTAAACCATCACCACCACCACCACCACCATCATCGTGGAGAACCTGGAGAGAACGGATACCAAACCCTGACGCGCAACCTGAGCCTGAACCTCTCCGACGCGCCTGATGCGCTCATGCTCACATCCCCCGACCTCCACTTACTCAAACTGAGCTCGCCCGAGCTGGAGAGACTCATCATCCAGTCCTGCAACGGCTCAGCTCCTGCATCCGGTCCGGCGCGCGCTCCAAAACACACCACGGACCAGCAGGATGCGTTCGATGCCCTGGCTGAGTTTCAGCACCACCACCACAGGATCTCCAGTAACCCTGATGATGTCCCACCACTTACAGGATCTACAGGACCGTCTCATGCCTGCACCGGATTCGCAGAACATCTCGACACCACGTGGGTGGACGCCGTGTACACCGCCGACCCGTGCGCGCCCCCTCATCATCCTCCTCCGCAGTTCGGCTGCGCGCCGGCGCTCAAGGACGAGTCGCAGAAAGTCCCCGAGACGCCGCCGCTGTCTCCGATCGACATGGAGGATCAGGAGAGGATCAAAGCCGAGAGGAAGCGCATGAGAAACCGCGTGGCTGCCTCCAAGTGCCGGAAGCGGAAGCTGGAGCGGCTCGCGCGGCTGGAGGAGAGAGTGAGCCGGTTAACGGGGGAGAACGGAGAGCTGCGCGGCGCCGCCGACACCCTCCGGGACCAGGTGGCGCAGCTCCGACAGCAGCTCCTGGAGCACATCAAGAGCGGCTGCAAACTCCTCAGCCAGCAGCTGCAGACTGTCAAAGAGTTTTAAAGCCGCGATCCGGGACTTTTTTTTTTTTTGGAGAGATCTCTACTTCAACACTTCATCAGTGAGTTCAGAAAGACAGTACCTTAGAAACCCTAACATGCGAGGTGTTTTTTTCCCTTTCACTTCAGACTTCTGTTTACGTTATTTTTGTTCCATTTATTTCTGGCCCAGAAATGAGTTCCACCCCCAGCTGGATCAGAGACTTCTTTCATGCTTTTTTCATTCTCTCTTTTGCTTTTCTTGCCTTGCTTTTCACACCTTTTTCTTTTTCACAACTAACTTTCGCTTCTTTCTCTTGCACCTTTTTCTTTCTCTTGCTTTTTTCACACCTTTCTTTTGCTTCTTTCTTGCCTTGCTTTTCACACCCTTCTCTTTTTTCGCACCTTTTTCTTTCACAACTAACTTTTGCTTCTTTCACAACTTTCTCTTGTGCCTTTCTCTCTTTTTCGCACCTTTTTCTTAACTAACTTTCGCTTTTCTCTTGCTTCTTTCACAACTTTCTTTTGCACCCTTTTCTTTCTCTTGCTTCTTTCTTTCACACCTTTCACTTTCTTTCACAGCTTACTTTCTTTCACTTCTTTCTTACGCCTTTTTTCTTTCTCGCCTTGCTTTTCACACCTTTTTTCTCTTGCTTCTTTCACACCTTTCTTTTGCACCTTTTTCTTTTGCTTCTTTCTTGCCTTGCTTTTCACACCCTTCTTTTTCACACCTTTTTCTTTCACAACTAACTTTTGCTTCTTTCACAACTTTCTCTTGTGCCTTTCTCTTTTTTTCACACCTTTTTCTTTTTCACAACTAACTTTCGCTTTTCTCTTGCTTCTTTCACAACTTTCTTTTGCACCTTTTTCTCTTGCTTCTTTCTTTCACAGCTTACTTTCTTTCACTTCTTACGCCTTTTTTCTTTCTCGCCTTGCTTTTCACACCTTTCTTTTGCACCCTTTTCTTTCTCTTGCTTCTTTCTTACACCTTTTTCTTTTGTGCCTTGGTTTTCACACCTTTTCTTTCCAAAAACGCACCTTACTTTGCACACGTACTGTAGTTTCTCGGGTTATTTTAGACTTCACTCTTGTTTCACTCTCAGATATCAGAGGTGTCTAAAATGACATATAGCTCCTTTAATCCATAAATCAAACTACACTGTGGGTTTTTTATGATTATTTAAACCTTTGTCTTCCAATCTCTGAAAGATGTTTCGTAGACATTTTCACAGGTGGTACAGTGGGTATCGTTACCTCCTGACAAGTTCCAGGGTCGGGTCCGATCCGATCCGGAGCTCGGGTTTCCTCTGGGTTCCTCACACAAATATGCAGGTGACTCTAAATTACCACGAGGTGTACGTGTATGTCTGTCCGTCTCCATTCCGGTGTGTTTTCCTGCCTCAGGCCTGGTTTTCCTGGGATAGACTCCGGATCCACAAGAACCCTAACCTCTTTAAAGCACTTCCTGAAGATGAATGAATGAATTTCAGATGAACATGTCTTTTTCCCCCTAATTTTTTTTAACTAATTGCACTCTTTAGGTTTTCTACAAACTTTGTTCTACTTTTTTTTTGAATAATAAGTTTTATACTCTAAATCCACTGTTCCATGGGGGTGTTTTTGCCCTGCTCACCTCCTGGATGATGATTAAACAGGGACGTGATGCTCCATGTACAAAAGCAACTGTTACACACTTTCAGGGCAGATTAAATAAATAGAGCTTCTTATAATAAATGAAACCATTCATTCTGTATATAACAGGTAAAATAATTGCAAGTATTGAAATGCTGTAGAATTTTAAAAGGACCAGTTTATAAATCAGACACGTGACTCCTGAGTTTTTTTTTTTTCTTTCCTTTTTTTTGGGGGGGGGGGGTTTGTGCATTCAGACATTTTGAAGTTGTTCGACGTTGTTCGGTTTGAAAGTGGATTAAATGACACTTTGGGAACTGTTAAACGAGTGTTCTTAACTTTTAACGATACACGATTGTGACGTAAAGTCAGAATGTTGATTTTTTTTTTTCATCCATCACATGTACATTATCTATGGGACGTTCAGGTCACAAACACAATCACAAGTGTAAAAGAAAATAAATCTATCATAGATCTGTCATTAAACAAGCACTTAAGAAATTATGTATATATTTTCTGACTGGTGATTCGCTGGAAATGCGACACGTACCAAAATATACTCCACAGGAAGAAGGAAACACCAAAACAAATTACGCACAATAAACATGAATCTATCTTTTGCAGACAAGAGTGTAGTAGCTCAACTGGCCTGCCATTAAAACAGCCATGACGACCAAAACATCAAACGTGACAACGAGAGACAGGACCAACCTCCACAACAAATTGTTTACAGCAGGAAAGTCAACAAAGGACTCAATTTAGTTCCCTGAAAAATCATGAAGTTGACTTAAATAGCAGTTCGTTATCAACAAAACCCCCCAAAACAACCTGAGAATACAATGACCAAACTGTGTGTAGGTCAAATTCTTTCAAACAAAACAATCAGAACTGAAATACACTGAGAATGGATGGAGACATGATTTAAAGAACTGAAAGCAAATTTATCATCAAAATCCTCTCACTTTATTAAACAGCGGAATGCGTTTTTGATCACTATTTTGTCGCTGCTATAGCAAGTTCAGTGTTTGAAATATGCTATGTAAATATCAGTCCATATGTCAAAGCAACAGCCGTAAATGAGATTTGTTGAGACCTGTGCGAGACATCGTAGGATGGAAGTAAAACGTACAGTGGAAATCAAAGTGACCAACATCTGCCAACGTTGCCAAAAGACGCACATGCCTAGCCTGGGCCCGCCCATCCTAAGCGTGACGCAACACGAGGGCCTGTTGCGAGCTTAGTCTGGCCAGGCAAGCTATCTACAGCTCTTCCAAGCTCCCGAAAAATCGGGAACCAATCAACTTTGAGCATCTCCAACGGCCCTGGGTAGAGGCGTGTTCAAGGCACTGACGTAGTAGAACTGCGACCGGAAGCCATAGATTGTTTACAGAATCTATGCCGGAAGCGCTTCATTCACGCTTCCGCATCTATTACGCATAGATGCTGTATTGAAAGCATTCAATGGGAAGTTCTCATTGAAAACGGAGCAAAGAGCAGCCCTGGAGGTATTTATTGAAAGGAAGGACGTTTTCGCCTTGCTCCCGACCGGCTTCGGTAAGAGTTTAATCTACCAGTTAGCCCCGTCGCGTCGCATACGTCAGAGGAAAGAGTGATGTGATTGGTTTAAGCTTCGTTACAGCCTTTTCTGGCTTCAACCAGTAGCAAACTGAGGCATTTCAAGGAGGCGGGTCAACCACGGGCTCTGGGAAACGGTTGGGCTTAATATCTTGGCCAGACCAATAGCTCGTAGAGCTTTGTCGCGTTAGCTAGACTAGCACATGCCCTCTTTCAAATGCTGATGTAATCAAGCCGGAAGTTGTGTTTGTTTTGATTGCGATTAGGAAAGTTTGAAAAAAGTCGGCAGTAATCGTCATTTAAACTCATTTTTGTGCAATACTTCGTTTGGAAAACAGTTTTCAAAATGGCAGCACTGACACCTGGCTGACACTTGACGTTTCGAAGTCTCGTGAAGATCGCGTGGATAAGCGACGCCTACTGTGGACCAAACGAACTAAATTTAACATGGCTAAAAACCGAATAGGCCGATAAGTGGAATATTTAATTGCCAATACGAGTCACGATATAAGGTTACTGAAACCGAAAACGTAATTGGATAACACGTTAATTAAGAAATAAAGCAAGTTTAAAAATGACTTCAGTTCTCCTTTAACTGAAAATTGTTTACAAAAGGGAAAAAAAACAAAAACCAACTAAGTTTTGTTCCTTGAGGGAAGATCTACCCAAAACATCAATCAGAACTGAAATCTGATGAGAAATCAGAGAGGAGATACAATGAGTGAGATGCCTTCGTTAATTTGGGCTAATTAGTAACTTGTTTGCAAAAAAAAAAAAAAAAGACAAAACAACGACTGAGTTTGTGCGGAGTGATGAGTTCTTTCAAACAAAACAGTCGGAACGGAAATCTGTACAGACCCGACGGAGGAGATATGATTTAACTGAATTGTGCACGACAGACGCCACGCCGTATAGACAGATGAGCTAAAAACTCAGGAAGGAGTAGCGATTCTCCTGAAACCGGCCTAATTAGCAACTTGTTAATGAGAAAATCACAAAACCAAGGAGTAACTATGGTGTAGACTGATTAGATCTTCCAAACAAATCAGTCAGAATCAAAAGCCATTGGAAACTCAGGGAAGAGGAGCAGCCATTTTTGTGAATTGTGGATGGAACCTCATGGCCAGATGAGCTGATCATAAAGGCTCGGAAGTGGTGCGACAGAAACGCACTTGTCCTCTACGTTACTCCCTTCCCTGTTAACTTCAGCAGTCAATCTGGAGGGCCTGTATGTAGAAGACGGCGGATAGCGCTTTCCTCAGAGTGTGTTAAGGCCAATTTATGCTGACAACCCAGTCCTCGCAGATAGCGTCGCAGACAGTGTCTGCGTAGCCCCCCCCCACCTTCGCAGACGCTCTGCGCGCACCTCCCAAAAATTGACCACCACCGCAGAAGCCTCGCAGACAAGAGGGCTCCGATTGGTCCACTCTACATCCGCTGTACACGCACTTCCGCTTCCCTACTTTCCCGGTTTGTTTTGTTTTCACGACTGGCATTTTTAAAAACACGAGCGAAGATGCAGCAGCATGAAGAGCGGTTGATTAAGGAAGTACGTACATCTATACGACTCCAGTTCTAGTCATTATAAAAAAAAAGTTCTAGTCATAAGTAACCGGAGGATAAACACTCCACTAACCACACCCACCAACTACTCCTAGCGACTTCGCGCCCCCTTGCGTTGTGCCGGTGAATAACATCGCGCACGCCTATTACTCCCCGCTCAACGATAAATTACAACTGTCTGCGAAAAGCTATCTGCGAAAGCCTTGTCGCAAGAGCATGCAGAGGCCTTTACGCTGCACTGGATGGTTCTCTAGCAGGAAGTGCGTCGCGTCTCAGCCTTCACCCCTTTCATGTTGGTTGCTGTCGTGTAATAGGTGAGAACTGACCAGAGGGCGGGGCTAAATAAGGAAAAGGAGAAGGAATGACCACAAGAGGGGGTTTATTTCCTGGATTTGCGAACCTTTACAATGAAAAGGTACATGTGTAGGAACAAATATTTACAAAAGTAGGCTACACCAAAATACAGCTGGAGATTATACCCTGTCCAGAACGTTAGCATGGACCCTGAGCTATGTAAAACCATAACTGGTCCGAATCTTTCTGAACACCTGGACTGTGATCGGATTCGTTTAATTCAACGGTCTATAAAAAGTAACGTACATACTTAAATCACAAGACAATTCACATTTCTCCAAGTGGTAGTATTTCCTCCAGAAGCTCCAGGCTGTCCATAATACCGCTCGTACACGGTCCAGGTTTCCTCCAGGAACCAGCAGAAGGTGGAGCTGAAGAACCCGGGTGGTGCCTCAGCAGAGTGAGAGCCCCTCCTTGAGGGCCAGGCGCTGCCTGTGGATGTGATCTTGCTCCAACTCCTCGTGGCTCGGGTGCCAGAGGCGGGCGAGGATGCGCTCCATGTTCAGAGCGTACACCGTGTGAGACGGCATCACGCTGCGCTGCACCTGACCCACACACACACAAGGTTTGGGTGAAAATCATTTCAGTTCTCGACTACCAAAATTTCCACAATGTTCTGTAGCTTCTCCAACAGACTGGAGCTTTGAATGCAATCTACCTAAAATTTGCAAAAAATGTGAACATTAAGCAAATAAACCCACTTTGTTTAGACGTTTGAGACGAGACGGGGGTTCAAAATGACTCGCGACAAAACCGAATCGCTCTTTACATCATACGCTGAAGTGCTTCGTTTTCAGTTGACGATAAACCGTACCTAAACACTTTCACGCACACTATTAATAGATAAGTGCCTCAGGTTGCGGAGAGAAGTCGCTAGTCCGGTTCATGACTCGGATTGAGTGGGTGAGATTATGATAAGTAAGAAATAACATGACAAGGCACAATCGGGGTGGTGTGATATGCGCAAGTGGAGTGCCATTACCCTGCTAGACGCTGTTTTATTCTATCCACGTTCATGGCTACTCTACTACTATGATATCAGCTCATATACCGTGAGTAGAGGGAAGAAAAAAAAAACGGCGGAGGGTGTCGGTGAACCAACCGAGGATGAAATAAAAACTCTACACTCCAAAATATCAAGTATTTAAAAAGAAACAGAAATGGCTAAAAGAATATAGTCGAGTCTGTTCCCCCCAACAATATCGCCTGTTCCACACTCCAGCCCAGTCGGTGGCAGTAATGCACCTTTAAGTTGGTTTACCAACCACCAGAACACCCTAAAGAGGCAGAAGAAAACCTTAAAAAAAAAGGCACAAAATACAGAATAAAAGTAGCTGATGGTAAGAACGTATCTTTATTTTTCAAGAATTATCGCATATTTCACAAATTGCTCCCGTCATTTCACCATTTTAAACGGAAAGGATTGTCAGACGTTTTGTCTAGTGTTTTTTTTATTGAATTTGGGCAAAAAAACAAAAAACACGTTTCTCAAAATCCAGTGAATGTGGATAGAATAAAACAGTTATTCCACTCAATCTGGCCGTACATGGATTGTAGTGCGGTCAGCTCCTGTATTTAATAACTTAAATTATTTTTTTTCGCCATCCAGTTTCCATCAAATCCTGCGCTCTGATTGGTTCGCAAGTTATGGACCTCTGGCGACTCGCTCGTTCACAACAACAAACATAGTAGCAATTTATGTCAACATTTTTCACATTTCTCAGAATAGCATTCATTTTATAGCACGGACAGCGATAACGACAGTGTTCACAGCGAAAGCGAGTTTTACTACCCCGAGGAAGAAGAAATAAAAAAAACATTTCAGGAGAAAGCTAAAAACCTCTAACTGTTGCTAACGGCGAGCAAAAACATGGCTGAATCCTGAATGACTCCTATTTGTATAAATAGGGCACTACATAGGCGGCAACATGTAGGTTTTTTCCTGCCATGGAAGTGCACTTGTATACCGAGGAGGAAGCCATTTGCATTACAGCCATGAACGAGGATTCAAAATGGCGGCTTGGCTCGGTTTTCCTTTTCGGGTGCTCTCGTTTTCTGTTAGAATTTGGTAAAGGAAAAAAAATATATATATTATTTTAAGCTTAAGGTCGGTCCGTATGGTGAAATACCGTGACCTCGGCCCAGAGGGCCTCGCTCAGTACTTTCAAGACCTCAGTCACCGTATTTCACCATATGGACCTCCCAGCTGGTAAATAACATATATAATTTTTACTTATTAAAATATTTAATCATGATTAAAATCGCATTATTGTCCACAGTTAACTCACGATTAATTGCAAATTGATCACTTAAAAAAAGTTCTAAATGTATACTAAAGGGATATTTTTCAAGTTGCGGCAAGTGAGAGCAGACAAATCCGCTCGCTTTATGCAAATGCATGTGGCCAGGTCAGGAAGGATAAGGCTGAACACAGCAAAAATTATTTTTGTGGGTAATAATAATAATAATAATAAATTATAATACAACTTCTCCAGTGCCTCTCACATCCAAGGTTGCTTTACAATTATTAAAAAAAAAAAATTCCCCTATGGTATTTAAAAATTAAGCAGTATTAACTTTATATTTTAAAGCTTTAGCACCATTCAGTGTAAACAAAACTAAACTCAACGCCCTTGCTGATGTGGACTCTGGACAACAGTAGTGGCCATTTTGAAATAAAGAAAATAAAAATACAAAACCCAAATAAATCCATTTGTTAAGGCACACGGCTCAGAAACATGCTTTCCAGTAAAATGCAAAAAAACAACCCCTAACACGTGGACCTGAACACATTTTTTCTCCCTTCTGGACCATCAAGATCATAGAAAAAAAAAAAAAATTACGCACAGTCAGAATGCAACAGTCTACAACCCTGATTCCAAAAAAGTTGGGACAAAGTACAAATTGTAAATAAAAACGGAATGCAATGATGTGGAAGTTTCAAAATTCCATATTTTATTCAGAATAGAACATAGATGACATATCAAATGTTTAAACTGAGAAAATGTATCATTTAAAGAGAAAAATTAGGTGATTTTAAATTTCATGACAACAACATCTCAAAAAAGTTGGGACAAGGCCATGTTTCCCACTGTGAGACATCCCCTTTTCTCTTTACAACAGTCTGTAAACGTCTGGGGACTGAGGAGACAAGTTGCTCAAGTTTAGGGATAGGAATGTTAACCCATTCTTGTCTAATGTAGGATTCTAGTTGCTCAACTGTCTTAGGTCTTTTTTGTCGTATCTTCCGTTTTATGATGCGCCAAATGTTTTCTATGGGTGAAAGATCTGGACTGCAGGCTGGCCAGTTCAGTACCCGGACCCTTCTTCTACGCAGCCATGATGCTGTAATTGATGCAGTATGTGGTTTGGCATTGTCATGTTGGAAAATGCAAGGTCTTCCCTGAAAGAGACGTCGTCTGGATGGGAGCATATGTTGCTCTAGAACCTGGATATACCTTTCAGCATTGATGGTGTCTTTCCAGATGTGTAAGCTGCCCATGCCACACGCACTAATGCAACCCCATACCATCAGAGATGCAGGCTTCTGAACTGAGCGCTGAGAACTTGGGTCATCCTTCTCCTCTTTAGTCCGAATGACACGGCGTCCCTGATTTCCATAAAGAACTTCACATTTTGATTCGTCTGACCACAGAACAGTTTTCCACTTTGCCACAGTCCATTTTAAATGAGCCTTGGCCCAGAGAAGACGTCTGCGCTTCTGGATCATGTTTAGATACGGCTTCGTCTTTGAAC
The DNA here is from genome assembly GCF_027579695.1 of Neoarius graeffei. Taxonomy (NCBI): domain Eukaryota; kingdom Metazoa; phylum Chordata; class Actinopteri; order Siluriformes; family Ariidae; genus Neoarius; species Neoarius graeffei. The sequence goes on along the minus strand of NC_083569.1, from coordinate 107,703,714 downwards.
TATAGAATTTTAGTGGGCAACAGCAGATGGCATGGTGAATTGTGCTCACAGATAATGTTCTCTGGAAATATTCCTGAGCCCATTTTGTGATTTCCAATACAGAAGCATGCCTGTATGTGATGCAGTGCCGTCTAAGGGCCCGAAGATCACGGGCACCCAGTATGGTTTTCCGGCCTTGACCCTTACGCACAGAGATTCTTCCAGATTCTCTGAATCTTTTGATGATATTATGCACTGTAGATGATGATATGTTCAAACTCTTTGCAATTTTACACTGTCGAACTCCTTTCTGATATTGCTCCACTATTTGTCGGCGCAGAATTAGGGGGATTGGTGATCCTCTTCCCATCTTTACTTCTGAGAGCCGCTGCCACTCTAAGATGCTCTTTTTATACCCAGTCATGTTAATGACCTATTGCCAATTGACCTAATGAGTTGCAATTTGGTCCTCCAGCTGTTCCTTTTTTGTACCTTTAACTTTTCCAGCCTCTTATTGCCCCGTCCCAACTTTTTTGAGATGTGTTGCTGTCATGAAAATTCAAATGAGCCAATATTTGGCATGAAATTTCAAAATCTCACTTTCGACATTTGATATGTTGTCTATGTTCTATTGTGAATATGATATCAGTTTGAGATTTGTAAATTATTGCATTACATTTTTATTCACAATTTGTACTTTGTCCCAACTTTTTTGGAATTGGGGTTGTAAGTCGATTCTGTACAGAAGTGCACTTTATCACAACTTGCGCTGACCAGCTGCTCGCTACATCACTTCCTGTTTTCCCCAAACTACAGGGGAGGGGCATGGAACGTGCATGCGTTAATGGCGCGTCAAAAGCATTAATGTGCTCTCACGTTAACTTCGACAGCTCTAATTTTCATACAACACAACAGCACAGTGCGGAGCATGTTATTCCGCAGTGATTTGCAAACAATGTTTAATTTATTATTAATAATGTGGAACGTCCAAGAAACAAGTTACTTCCTGTTCTCAACTACATTACCATGGTGATAAACAGCCATTCTCTCACCAGCCTCTCTCTTCAGATCAGATCTCTCTCTCAAAGCATGACGCAGCTTGTCATTTTACCGAGAAACCGAAAAGCGTAAACCCCTCTGTCCTGAAGACTTCCTGAGCAGATAAACTTTATAAAGCACCGTGACTGTTAAAAAACGACATCTGAGACTCCTTCCACAAATGTTGCATAAACGTCTAAGAAAAAAAAAGCCAACATCAACGCAGTAATGGCATTGTTTAACAGAAAAGTTATGGTTTTAAATCCGTTTATCAGCCCTGGATCATGTGGCGCGTCTGCTTTAGAAGTCCCTGTGCATGAGCTGTTATACAGCAAGCATGTTAAAGAAAACAGCTCAAAATAAACTGAGCTACAAGTCCGTCTTTATTTAAAAAACAAAAAAAACCCATGTTGAATTTGTTCTTAACGAGGCCGCCATCATTCCATTGTGCGTGGCATGATGTTTTCCGCGAACACGTTGGAAGAGTACGAGTGCATTCGAAACTCGTGTCAGCACGGCGAAGGATTCTGTCAGGGACTGATGTAAGTGCAGAAGATCTTTATGATAAAAGTGCAAACGGTCCAAATCCGCAGGCAGAGATCGTGAACGGTAAAACGGGTAAAAAGGTCGCGCGAGGCACAAACGGAAGATCGTCGACAGAAGCAGGGTCAAAAACGAGGAACAGGAATCAGAAACCAGGAAAATATCAGTCAGGAAACAAGGCTCGGTAATGGGTCACAAGAACGCAATACTTCGCAAAGCAAGTCTGCATTTGGAGTCCTTATTTAGGTGCGCTGATCGCGCCTTAATCCCGTGCAGGTGCGGGTCATTCGCGGTGAGTCAGTTCCGAGTGCGCCCGAGTGTCCTGTTGTGACAACTCGACTATTTTATAGAATATGGTCTCGCGTGACTTCTTGGTCAATTTGTTTGCATTTCTCCACAAAAATTATGGCAATGCAGTCTGAGAAAAGGAATCAAAATAAAAGTAGTGGCTAGTCTTTTGACTGTTTATTTAAAAAAAAAAAAAAGTTACCTGCTCATCTTCCATCCGTTCAATGCGCGACACGGTTTGCTATCGTGCGGAATCCTACGTCACGCAGCGCCAGCCTTGTTTTCGTCTCCTAATACATCCATGTACCTGACTAATCCAGTACAGCTGCGCCCGGGGAAACGGCCCAACGGACTGATGTTATAACTTGATTTATTTTTTTCAGTGAGAAAGTCCATTTAATTCTTTTCATCTAGAACATCTGGCATGAATGTAAAATGACATTTCATAACTCCGTAATTACAAAATTCCCTGGTTAAATCGCTTTAACGCTAACTGATAGTTCAGGTTACACCTGGAACTACCCGAACTGTTACATGACAATAATGCACACCTTCTGAGCAATCAGAATCGAGCATTCAACTATAACCCGTTACAGTTGTGGTCAGAAGTTTACATACAGTGAGACATGAATGTCATCTTGGATACATGAATGTCATGGCAATATTTGGGTTTTCAATTATTTCTTTGAACTGTTCTTTTTTTCTGTGGTAGAATGATTGGACAGCATACATATTAAAAAAAACAAAACTAGAATTCAGTGCACAATTTTCTTTGGGTTTTCTGAAATCAACACAGGGTCAAAAGTATACATACACTCACTTTGATTATTAATTCAGAGGGGCTGAAACTTCCAAAACGTCTTATCTTGCCAAGGCCGAGGTCTCTTAACTTCCTGTTAGTGATCATGATGGACTACAGCTGGTAGCTTCTCTGTGCCTTCATAAAAAGGGTTTGTTTACAGCACTCATTGGATTGACCAACACACAAGAAAATGGGAAAGTCCAAGGAGCTTAGTGCAGATCTGAGAAAGAGGATTGCAGATGTACACAACTCCGGAACGTCTCTTGGAGTCATTTCTAAACAACTGCAAATTCCAAGATTAGTTCAAACAATTGTATCCAAGTTATTGTAAGGTGTAGTCACTTTGCCAAGTGCTTCAAGAAAACCCAAACTGCCACCCTCAGCTGAAAGGAAATTGGTTTGGATGGTCAGGAACAACCTGGGACCCACCATGGCACAGCCCTGCCATGAACTGGAAGCTGATGGATCACTGTCTACAGTTCAGATGACCATGGACTAAGAGGCCTTCAAGCTTAACTAAAGTTTGAAGCTGACCACACGGACAAAGAAAAAGCCTTCTGGAGGAGCTGTATGGTCAGATGACCAAGATTGAGTTGTTTGGCCACAATGAGCACCGTGTACAGAGGGACACTGTACCAGCTGGTGGTGGTGGTAGGATCATCATGCTCTGGGGCTGTTTTGCTGCCAGTGGAACTGGTTCATTGCACAAAGTGGATGGAATAATGAAGGAGGACGACCTCAGAATAACCTTAAACCATTGGAAACTTGAACATGATTGGGACTTACAACAGGACAATGAACCTAAACATGCATCAGAGCTGGTTGTGGAGGATAAAGCAGGCTAATATGAAGCTTAAAACAAGTCCTGACTTCAACCTTGTTGAAAATATATGGACCGTGCTTACAAGTTGAGTCCATGCCAAGAAAAAAATTCAATTGAACTCTACCAATTCTACCATGAGTCGTTAAATATCCAACTAGGATTCTGCCAGAAGCTTGTTCATGGTAAACAAAAATGTCTGGTCAAGGTGAATCTTGCGAAGAGACATTTTACCCAAACATTAGGTGTGCTGTATGTATTTTTTTGCCCCTCTATGTATACTTTTGACTCTGTGTTGATTTCAGAAAACCCAGAAAATTGTGCACCAAATTCTAGTTTTTTTTTTTTAAAGATGTACAATTGTGCTTGAAAGTTTGTGAACCCTTTAGAATTTATGTTTCTGCATAAATATGACCTAAAACATCATCAGATTTTCACACAAGTCCTAAAAGTAGATAAAGAGAACCCAGTTAAACAAATGAGCAAAAATATTATACTCAGTCATTTATTTATTGGGGAAAATGATCCAATATTACATATCTGTGAGTGGCAAAAGTATGTGAACCTTTGCTTTCAGTATCTGGTGTGACCCCCTTGTGCAGCAATAACTGCAACTAAACATTTGCGGTAACTGCTGATCAGTCCTGCACACCGGCTTGGAGGAATTTTAGCCCATTCCTCCGTACAGAACAGCTTCAACTCTGGGATGTTGGTGGGTTTCCTCACATGAACTGCTCGCTTCAGGTCCTTCCACAACATTTTGATTGGATTAAGGTCAGGACTTTGACTTGGCCATTCCAAAACATTAACTTTATTCTTCTTTAACCATTCTTTGGTAGAACGACTTGTGTGCTTCGGTCGTTGTCTTGCTGCATGACCCACCTTCTCTTGAGATTCAGCTCATGGACAGATGTTCTGACATTGTCCTTTAGAATTCGCTGGTATAATTCAGAATTCATTGTTCCATCAATGATGGCAAGCCTTCCTGGCCCAGATGCAACAAAACAGGCCCAAACCATGATACTACCACCACCATGTTTCACAGTTGGGATAAGGTTCTTATGCTGGAATGCAGTGTTTTCCTTTCTCCAAACATAACGCTTCTCATTTCAACCAAAAAGTTCTATTTTGGTCTCATCCGTCCACAAAACATTTTTCCAATAGCCTTCTGGCTTGTCCACATGATCTTTAGCAAACTGCAGACAAGCAGCAATGTTCTTTTTGTAGAGCAGTGGCTTTCTCCTTGCAACCCTGCCATGCACACCATTGTTGTTCAGTGTTCTCCTGATGGTGGACTCATGAACATTAGCCAATGTGAGAGAGGCCTTCAGTTGCTTAGAAGTTACCCTGGGGTCCTTTGTGACCTCGCTGACTATTACACACTTTGCTCTTGGAGTGATCTTTGTTGGTCAACCACTCCTGGGGAGGGTAACAATGGTCTTGAATTTTCTCCATTTGTACACAATCTGTCTGACTGTGGACTGGTGGAGTCCAAACTCTTTAGAGACGGTTTTGTAACCTTTTCCAGCCTGATGAACATCAACAACGCTTTTTCCGAGGTCCTCAGAAATCTCCTTTGTTTGTGCCATGATACACTCCCACAAGTGTGTAGATTAGATAGAACTTTATTGATCCCTTTGGGAGGGTTCCCTCAGGGAAATTAAAATTCCAGCAGCGTCATTACAGGATAAACATCTTCACAAACGTGTTGTGAAGATCAGACTTTGATAGATCCCTGTTCTTTAAATAAAACAGGGTGCCCACTCACACCTGATTGTCATCCCATTGATTGAAAACACCTGACTCTAATTTCACCTTCAAATTAACTGCTAATCCTAGAGGTTCACATACTTTTGCCACTCACAGATATGTAATGTTGGATCATTTTCCTCAATAAATAAATGACCAAGTATTATATTTTTGTCTCATTTGTTTAACTGGGTTCTCTTTATCTACTTTTAGGACTTGTGTGAAAATCTGATGTTTTAGGTCATATTTATGCAGAAATATAGAAAATTCTAAAGGGTTCACAAACTTTCAAGCACCACTGTATAATCATTCTGGCACAGAAAAAAAAAGTTCAGAGAAAATCACTGAAAGCCCAAATATTGCCATGTATGTAAACTTCTGACCACAACTGTCTATGAAAATTGCATTACGAGAAGCAACAGGGAACTTTCGCCGATTATGTTTTGTTACTCGTTACAGAATGGCGTGCGCTAGTTTTAACCGTTTGTAGTTACACTGAACGCTGTGGAACGTCAACTTGACAAGTTCCGGTCATCACTTCTGTTATCGCAGCTACAATAAACAGTCTTTTCCCCTCGCTCTCTTTGTGTTGAAGGAAAAAAAGTAAACAATTCCTCTGTCCTGAAGATGTCCGAACGCTTATCGCTTTACCTGCGACACTTTGCGCTTTCGACTCCTTCATAAAACAAACATTTCGTGTATATTTCTGTGATTAGACATTCAGTCGAGATATTCCTCCCTGAATAAACTGATCATGTGGGCTATAGAGATTGACATGTCACCTGTAGAGCCTCCAGTAGATCGTACATGCTGATGGGAGGCAGAGGGGCGGGGGCACTGGAGCCGGAGCAGGCCAATAGGAAAGCAGCCTGCTGTTCTGCATCGTCTGGAGACACTTGAGAGGGCGGAGCAGCCGGCAGCGAGGCACTGGGAGGGGGGCTGTGGGGAAACGGATACACCGCTATCAACTCACTGCACAACTGAGTCCCGTCTCTCAGAGCTGATTCTATTTATCGTGCACAATTTTATCTTGGTTCATCTTAATTCATCATCATCACACGTTAGACAGAGAGAACTCTCCGCTGTATAGCTCCGTTTGCTGTGCTGTGAAAATTCTTCATGCAGACGCTCGTCTAAGTTTCCAAATCTGTCATTGCTTAACTCTTAAATATTTTCGATCTTTAAAAAGCTTATAAATTTCTTTGGAAAGCAGAAATGTTATCTAATTAAGATCTGTTCAGTACTTTGGGAGTAATGGCAGGTTGAAGTTGGTACAGCAGAGTAAAAACTCTGCTCGCGTGACGTCGGGAAACCGCCGGTGCTTTTCTTTCTGAGTCACGGGAAAGCGTTCAGGCTCTCTCTCTCTCTCTCTACAAGTTTCCCACTGGACGACTCGTCAATATCAATCAGATCACTTTTATAGTGATGTTCTCTCGCTCTCATGGTTTCTGATGAAGGATTCAGCAACATTTTCCATCTGATAGTTCTGATTCACGGGAGACTTTGAAGTGAGTTTTCGTAGCTTTACCTACTTATTTTTTCAAAATCAAACTGATTCATGTAAATAAATAACTATTTTAGAACAGAACTGGAGTTGTTTCAATGAAAAATAGAGATCTTCGTGGTCGGAATGATATTTGTAAAGACCGGAAGTCAGAAATGCGAGTGTCGATTTCAGTTCAGTTCACGTGAATTGCTTATTGGACATGGATCAGGGAGGTTTTTTTCGAGGTCCGCCTTCAAAGCTGTGAATAATAATCGAAATAATCATTTGGTTTTTTCGTGGTCCGGTTTCCATCAAATCCTGCGCTCTGATTGGCTGGCGACCTCTGGCGACTCGCTCGTTCACAACACACACAGTTGCAATTTTTTTGTCAACATTCATTTTCGCATTTCTCAGAATAGCAGCATTAATTTTACAGCATGGATCGCGATAACGACAGTGTTCACAGCGAAAGCGAGTTTTACTACCCTGAGGAAGAAGAAATAAAAGAAAACATTTCAGGAGAAAGCTAAAAACCTGTAACTGTTGCTAACGCCGAGCAAAAACACGGTTGAATCCTGAATGACTCAATTTTGTATAAATAGGGGACTACATAGGCGGCAAAATGTAGTTTTTTTTCCTGCCATGGAAGTGCACTTGTATACCGAGGAGGAAGCCATTTGCATTACAGCCGTGAATGAGGATTCAAAATGGCGGCTCGGCTTTCCCTTTTGGGCGCTCTCGTTTTCTGTTAGAATTTGGTAAATAAAAAAAATATTATTTACCAGCTTAAGGTCGGTCCGTATGGTGAAATACTGTGACCTCGGCCTTGAATACTGACCTTGGCCCAGAGGGCCTCGCTCAGTACTTTCAAGACCTCGGTCACGGTATTTCACCATACGGACCTCCCAGTTGCTAAATAACATATACACATACGTGTGTGTGTGTCATATATATATATATATATATATATATATATATATATATATATATATATATACACACACACACACACACTTTCACATACACTAGTAGGCCCTACTTTTGAGAAATACAAAAGGCCTACAGAGCACAAAGACGGGATTAGAAATAGTCTTCGATTACTTTTTTATTGAGTGTACTGATTTAACTTTATTTAACCTAATTATCATAATTAATGCTACTTTACATGATTGTTTTTTTACTAATTTTTTCAAACTTCCTATTCAGTCTACAACTAATCGATGTGCTGCCAATTTCCATGTAAATATCTTGGGGGAAAAAGAACAGTTATAAAGGAAAAAACATTTGATCTCACTGGTTAATGAGGCCCATTTTGGACCATGTGACCCTCAGACAGATGATTACGGCAGGTTTCTAAAAATTAAGCCTTTTTTTTTTTCAATCTTTGATTTGTAATATCTCAAGAACGGATAAACATTTTAATTCTGTGTAAAGGATGTTGTTCTGTTCTGTTGTTCGCAATGACAGCAGTGTGGATTGAATTTTCACCTGATATGCTTACGGTTTATAACCCGGGCCCTAGTTTATTTACTTACCTATTTATTTATTCCTTCCTTCCTTCTAATCCTGACACTTCTGTCCAGCTTTTATATTCACTCATCACAATTCTTGTTTTTAGTACTATTAATACACATTCACCTCTGTATTTTTATCTTTATATTGTAAAATTATAATATATTATAAAGCATACACTACCGTTCAAAAGTTTGGGGTCACCCAGACAATTGTGTGTGTTCCATGAAGAGAGTCACACTTTTACTTCCCACCATAAGTTGTAAAATGAATAGAAAATATAGTCAAGACATTTTTCTGGCCATTTTGAGCATTTAATCGACCCCACAAATGTGATGCTCCAGAAACTCAATCTGCTCAAAGGAAGGTCAGTTTTATAGCTTCTCTAAAGAGCTAAACTGTTTTCAGCTGTGCTAACATGATTGTACAAGGGTTTTCTAATCATCCATTAGCCTTCTGAGGCAATGAGCAAACACATTGTACCATTAGAACACTGGAGTGAGAGTTGCTGGAAATAGGCCTCTCTGGAGCACTTGCATGTGACGTCACAGCCGATCCAGATTGTGACAGACGCCATCTTGTCGGTCAAACGCCATATTTCTGCCTTCTACTTCTGGTTCTACTTCCGCCTTTTCTTCTGGAAAACCCTACTATATACAATTCTACTACAACGGCTGCGGCTACAAGCTCTCCCTACCTGTGCACATTTTTTGTGTTGCGTATTTTTGCATGTTGTTCGTCTGTACCGGACTTCAATATCCACTACAACCGTATGGAATTACTGGACATTGGTTTCCAGCAGAAAATGACGGTTTGTAGCGATTTCCATCGCATGCACAACATTCCGGACAAGATAGCGAGACCAGCGGGGTCTCCGTGGATTGTTATCGGAAGCAAAGCGAAGGAGGCGGCGTTGGGAGCGGAAGCAAAAGCTAGGCTGCAGGCAGAGCCGGCCTGTTGACTAAGCTCAGAAAACAGCCACTCAAACCTCCACTGCTAAGCCTCTACCTCTCCAACGCCAGATCCATGGTAAACAAGACGGACGATTTGGAATTACAGCTGGAATTACCTTATTCTATTATCGGCTGGTCAGTGCTATACTCAATACTTAAGTGACTTACCCATCCAATGAGGATTATTTTCTTGTTTACAAGATGCCACATCTGAGTCGCTGACAAATCCTGAATTTCTGTAAAGATAACTGTCCAGAGATTTATAAGCACGCAGTGTTTCACCACTGAACAGCGAGGGAAAAGTTAATGAGGTAATTATACACGTCTGGGTATTCCGCCTCTGGCAGTTCAATATCCACTGACACGGTCGTGAAAACTACGTCCGGTAAGCCATAAGGGTCACTAATCTGTAGGTCGTTTATTTTAGACATATATCTAGTTATCTGTTCATTAGAAAAATGAGCCGTGTAGTCCGTCGGTTGAAATTAATCCATTCTGTACACGAGTGCAGCAGTATTCAGCGGTGTTTTTTACCGACAAGATGGCGGCTGTGTACTTTCTGGTCACATGACTGCAAGATCTCTATACACCTATGTAGATATTGCACCAAAAACCAGACATTTGCAGCTAGAATAGTCATTTACCACATTAGCAATGTATAGAGTGGATTTCTGATTAGTTTAAAGTGATCTTCATTGAAAAGAACAGTGCTTTTCTTTCAAAAATAAGGACATTTCAAAGTGACCCCAAACTTTTGAACGGTAGTGTATCTATCTATCTCTATCTAACCTGTTTAATGAACATACTCTCCCCCAGTCTGGGTTTCTTCTCACACGTTGATGCAAATGGATGCGCATCCTGTAACCATGACAACAACACTAAAAATACAAGCACATGGCTTTGCATCCCAGGCAATCGCGACTAAAAAGCCAGAAGTATGTGGACACCAGTGCATTTTACCGCGTTTGTGACTGTGAATATGGAGAATATGAGCATCCTCAGGACGCTAAGAGCTAAACGCAGTGCCGCGACTCACTACTCTGTGACGGCGTGGTACGCAGCCAGGCTGTTCTTGAGGTACGGCTGCGGCGCGACGTCACTGCCGAAGGCGTACCGGAAGTGTCCCTCTCTCAGACGGTAGGCTTTTCTCCGCGACACCACTGCAGTGATGAGGTCCTTTAAATGCACCTGAACAACAATTATAATAGCTGCTGGATCATTATTCTCAAAAACACACTGACTATGATAAGTAAGGAATGAAACACTGCTGTTACAGGCAAACTCTCTCTCTCACACACACCTCGAGAGCGGACACGACAGTGCTCACGGCGTCCTCGGTGACGTTATCGAGGCCCATCTCAAAGGCGGTCACCATCATGCGGGCCTCCAGCTGCCCCCGCGTGGGCAGTAAGTGTGTGTGAGCACTGAGCTTCATCATTTCCTCTTCCTCGGCTCCGGACTCGCGTGGGCTGAACGTCTGAGCCCCACTCAGCGGGTTCTGGGGCTGGAAGCGATGCTGGACAGAGACAAAGTGAGAAGATCAGTGGATACAACAGACAAGCTCGCAAAAAAAAAAGCCCGCTCATGGCACTTGACTTACATCGAATTTCTGCCGCACGGAGGAAAATTTCTTTTTGCCTTTCGGCTTGGCGGGCTTCGAGGCAGAACCCCCAGACCACTGCAGTGAGCCGGGACCCTCTGCTGGACAAAAAAAAAAATTTTTTTGGCACAAAGCTCATTTGAAAAGTAACGTCTCTAAATGCTGCATTTACTTTATAAGAGCTTTTATCGGATGTGCAGTAAATCCTACCTGGTGTCGATACGATGATCTGGCAGCGTGTGAGAATGGCCAGCAGGAAGTCATTGTGGGCGTGAACTGCAAAAGTGAAGAAGAAAAAGTGTCCGAAACACACCTCTAAAAATAAAAAAAATTTAACGCATCCTTATAACTATTGTCCATTTTACAACCCCAGTTCCAAAAAAAAAAAAAAGTTGGAACGCTGTGTAAACTGTAAATAAAAACAGAACGTATCAAATGTTGAAACTGAAAATTTTACTGTTTTTTGAAGAAATATATACTCATTCTGAATGTCAGTAACACATTTAAAAAAAAAAAAGTTGGGACAGGGGCATGTTTACCGCTGTGTTGCATCACCTCTACTTTTAACAACACTCTGTAAACATCTGGGAACTGAGGAGCCCAATTGCTGTAGTTCTAGAAGAGAAACGCTGTCCCATTCTTGCCTGATATACAAGTTCAGTTGCTCAACAGTTCAGGGTCTCTTTACTCTTTGTTGTATTTTGTACTTCATAATGCACCAAGCGTCTTACATGGGAGACAGGTCTGAACTGCAGCAGGCCAGTTTAGCACCCAGACTCTTACTACAGAGCCATGCAGTTTTTAATATGTGCAGAAAGCGGTTTGGTATTGTCTTGCTGAAAGAAGGAAGGCCTTCCCTGAAAAAGATTTTGTCTGGATGGCAGCATATTGCTCTGAAACGTGTTTATATCATTCAGCATTAATGATGTACAAGCTACCCATGTCATGTGCACTAATGCACCCTCATAGATGCTGGCTTTTACAAATCACATGGTCCCTCTGCTCTTTAGCCTGAAGGATGTTGTGCCCATGATTTCTAAAAAGAATTTCTACTTTTGATTTGTCAGACGTCGGGACAGTTTTCCACTTCGCCTCAGTCCATCGTAAAAGAGCTCAGGTCCAGAGAAGGTGGCGGTGTTTCTGGATATTGTTTATATCTGGTTTTAACTTGCATTTGTGGATGCAGTAATGAAGTGTTTTCACAGACGATGGTTTTCTGAAGTGTTCCTGAGCCCATACAGTGATTTCCACTACAGACACGTGTCTGCTTTTAATGCAGTGTCACCTGAGGGCCTGAAGATCACAGGCATCCAATGTCAGTTTTCAGCCTTGTCTCTTGCATACAGAGATTTCTCCAGATTCTCTGACTCTTTTAATATTATGGACCACAGATAATGTGATCCTCAAATTCTTTGCAGCTTTACACTGAGGAACGTTATTCTTAAATCGTTGCACCATTTGTCTTCCACAGAGCAGTGAACCCATCCCCATCTTTACTTCTGAGAGACTCCGCCTATCTGGGATGCTCTTTTTATACCTAATCATCTTACTGACCTGTTGCCAATTAACCATTACACTTTTTTTTTTTTTTTTCAGTCTTTTGTTGCCCCGTCCTAACTTCTTTGAAACGTGTTGCTGACATCAAATTAAAATGAAAGAGACAGAGTGAGAGAGAGATGTCAACATGTTTCTGTGAAGGAGAAAAGGATCTTGAATGTTCCGTTACAACTAGAAATGGATAAAAAGTCCCACGTCATTTCAAGAGTTGTTGGAAAAATGCCACTCTGCGCCATGATAAATCACCCAGCTGTTGATTAACTTCCTAGAACAGCATGACACTCACTGAGTGTTTTATTTCTTACTGTTGGTACCTGGGCACCCAGTGCATTCCCTCAAAGTCTCTATGAAAACAGTGTCCTTATGTGCGCGTGCTGATCGCACTCAAATCAGCATCGGGTGTTTCCCATAATAGCTGGGTTCCAAGCGCGCGCGCGCCAAAGCATCCCTGAATGCCAATGCACTTTTTAAGTCTCGGTGAAGGTGAAACGATGTCTCGAGGCCCCTGCATTTGTCTCGAATTCATCTCAAGAAGCTCAGCGAAGGTTCCCTGAACTTCAGGAAGCATTCCCAAACCCATCTCCGAGTCTTCGCTGCTTAGTTCACCGACGAAAACATCACCACCAAATATCAGTGAAATCTTCTGCAACGTTTTGGATCACTCACGAGGTGGAGACACACCGGAAACAACTCGCGAAGCTCGGAGAACATTCGTGGGAATGCTACGGATTTTTCATCGCCGAGTATTCACAAACTGTAGCATGATTTTCTGAAAATATGTCCGAGTAGATCCTTACGTATATACACTCCTGCTTATTGGTCACCTTGTACAGCAGAAATATACATTTTCAAAGTAGTGTGTGTGTACACACCAAGTACCAGTCAGTAATTGTATCTAAAGTGAGCTTAGAGAATAAAAAAATCTCACCATTATCGTGTCCCAGAAGGCGGCGAGCCTCAACATCAAACTCCTCTTTACTGATTTTCTGTTTGAACCACAGCTTCAAATTCGCCCAGTAACTAATAAACACAAAAACAATTATTGGTATAAATGGTACATTTGAGATGAAGGAAATAAAACTCAGAAATCATAATACCATGTAGCGTGTGTGTGGGTGTATAATGACAAATGTATACTCGTTTTAAAAAGCTATTTCAAAACACACTTGTTCGTTCATTTAAATTAGCCAGAGAACTAGCCAGCTCACCTAACGCGCGCGCACAACTGCTAGTTAGCTCACCTAACACACAACTGCTAGTTAATTAGCTCGCCTAACACACACAACTGCTAGTTAGTTAGCTTATAGCTAGTTAGCTTATAGCTAGTTAGCTCATGTAACACACACAACTGCTAGTTAGTTAGCTTACAACTAGTTAACTCACCTAACACACACAACTGCTAGTTAGTTAGCTCACCTAACACACACACACACACACACTAGTTAGTTAGCTCACCTAACGCACACAACTGCTAGTTAGCTTATAGCTAGTTAGCTCATGTAACACACAACTGCTAGTTAGTTAGCTCACCTAACACACACAACTGCTAGTTAGTTAGGTCAAAACTAGTTAGTTAGCTCACCTAACACACACACCTGCTAGTTAGTTAGCTTATAGCTAGTTAGCTCATGTAACACACAACTGCTAGTTAGTTAGCTTACAGCTAGTTAACTCACCTAACACACACAACTGCTAGTTAGTTAGCTCACCTAACGCACACACAACTGCTAGTTAGTTAGCTCAAAGCTAGTTAGTTAGCTCACCTAACACACACAACTGCTAGTTAATTAGCTCGCCTAACACACAACTGCTAGTTAGTTAGCTTATAGCTAGTTAGCTCACCTAACGCGCGCGCGCACAACTGCTAGTTAGTTAGCTCACCTAACGCGCGCGCGCACAACTGCTAGTTAGTTAGCTCACCTAACGCGCGCGCGCACAACTGCTAGTTAGTTAGCTCACCTAACGCGCGCGCGCACAACTGCTAGTTAGTTAGCTCACCTAACGCGCGCGCACAACTGCTAGTTAGTTAGCTCACCTAACGCGCGCGCACAACTGCTAGTTAGTTAGCTCACCTAACGCGCGCGCACAACTGCTAGTTAGTTAGCTCACCTAACGCGCGCGCACAACTGCTAGTTAGTTAGCTCACCTAACGCGCAAAACTGCTAGTTAGTTAGCTCATAGCTAGCTCACCGAACACGCACAACTGCTAGTTAATTAGCTCATAGCTAGTTAGCTCACTTTACACACACAAACACACAAAACTGCTAGTTAGTTACCTCACCTAACTCGTGCGCATACAACTGCTAGTTAGTTAGCTTATAGCTAGTTACCTCATGTAACACACACAACTGCTAGTTAGTTAGCTTACAGCTAGTTAACTCACCTAACACACACACACACACACACACTCACACAACTGCTAGTTAGTTAGCTCACCTAACGCACACACAACTGCTAGTTAGCTAATTAGTTAGCTCACCTAACACACACAACTGCTAGTTAATTAGCTCGCCTAACACACAACTGCTAGTTAGTTAGCTTATAGCTAGTTAGCTTATAGCTAGTTAGCTCATGTAACACACACAACTGCTAGTTAGTTAGCTTACAACTAGTTAACTCACCTAACACATACAACTGCTAGTTAGTTAGCTCACCTAACACACACAACTGCTAGTTAGTTAGCTCATAGTTAGCTCACCTAACACACACACACACTAGTTAGTTAGCTCACCTAACACACACAACTGCTAGTTAGCTTATAGCTAGTTAGCTCATGTAACACACACAACTGCTAGTTAGTTAGCTCACCTAACACACACACAACTGCTAGTTAGTTAGGTCAAAGCTAGTTAGTTAGCTCACCTAACACACAACTGCTAGTTAGTTAGCTTATAGCTAGTTAGCTCGCCTAACACACACAACTACTAGTTAGTTAGCTCACCTAACACACACAACTGCTAGTTAGTTAGCTCACCTAACACACACAACTACTAGTTAGTTAGATCACCTAACACACAACTGCTAGTTAGTTAGCTTATAGCTAGTTAGCTCGCCTAACACACACAACTACTGGTTAGTTAGCTTATAGCTAGTTAGCTCGCCTAACACACACACAACTGCTAGTTAGTTAGCTTATAGCTAGTTAGCTCATGTAACACAACTATTAGTTAGTTAGCTTATAGCTAGTTAATTAGCTCACCTAACACACAACTGCTAGTTAGTTAGCTCACCTAACACCCACCCCTGTCCCCTGAATAAAGCCCCTCTAATAAAAGGTTCGGGTGAATAAAGGCGCTTTAATAAAAGGTTCGGGTGAATAAAGGCGCTTTAATAAAAGGTTCGGGTGAATAAAGGCGCTTTAATAAAAGGTTCGGGTGAATAAAGGCGCTTTAATAAAAGGTTCGGGTGAATAAAGCCCCTCACTGTTTGATATTGTCCCCGATGGCGTCCGTCAGGTTCTTCTTCGCCAGCTCCAGTTCACTCGCGTGAGCCGCCATAGCGACATCAGCGGCGCCGACCATCGGCCTCAGCAAAGGGGGAGGAAGCGGGACATTAACGCTGATCTTCACACAATACCAGCGTCCCGGAAATCCGCATGCAGGCTGATGATATGGAGATCGCAAAAATTCCAAACATGGCACCGCTCATAGTGTTGTCTCGCCACGCGAGGAGAATGAAGCTTCCGTTACAAACTGGGGAAAGCGCAGCGCCCCCTGCTGTTCAGGAGTGGCACAGCGCAGCACCTTTTTATTTATTTATTTATCTCATCTCATTATCTCTAGCCGCTTTATCCTGTTCTACAGGGTCGCAGGCAAGCTGGAGCCTATCCCAGCTGACTACGGGCGAAAGGCGGGGTACACCCTGGACAAGTCGCCAGGTCATCACAGGGCTGACACACAGACACAGACAACCATTCACACTCACATTCACACCTACGGTCAATTTAGTCACCAGTTAACCTAACCTGCATGTCTTTGGACTGTGGGGGAAACCGGAGCACCCGGAGGAAACCCACGCGGACACGGGGAGAACATGCAAACTCCACACAGAAAGGCCCTCGCCGGCCACGGGGCTCGAACCCAGGACCTTCTTGCTGTGAGGCGACAGCGCTAACCTTTTTGAATGTTTTGTTGTTGTTGTTTTGATTTATTAGGTTAAAATGCAGTACATACAAAATATGGCATAAAAACCAGTATTACACAAAAAGGTGTGAACACTTGTTTCCATTGTGGTCCCAGAGACTTATCACAGACAGCCATGGTTACTATACTAAGTAAAACCCAAACTATAAATAATAATAAAGTAATACAAAAAAATAACAATAATAAATAATAATAATACTGGGCGGCACGGTGGTGTAGTGGTTAGCGCTGTCGCCTCACAGCAAGAAGGTCCTGGGTTCGAGCCCCGTGGCCGGCGAGGGCCTTTCTGTGCGGAGTTTGCATGTTCTCCCCGTGTCCACGTGGGTTTCCTCCGGGTGCTCCGGTTTCCCCCACAGTCCAAAGACATGCAGGTTAGGTTAACTGGTGACTCTAAATTGACCGTAGGTGTGAATGTGAGTGTGAATGGTTGTCTGTGTCTATGTGTCAGCCCTGTGATGACCTGGCGACTTGTCCAGGGTGTACCCCGCCTTTCGCCTGTAGTCAGCTGGGATAGGCTCCAGCTTGCCTGCGACCCTGGAGGACAGGATAAAGCGGCTACAGATAATGGATGGATGGAATGATAATACAAACAAAAAGGACATAGCACCAGAGTAAAAAACTCAAATACATTTCCAAGAAGAAAACATGACTAGTGAACATTAACACAGACCAAAATGGAAGCAAACAAAAGTGTTTCTCTCCTGGTGTGATATCTGATTAAAATACTGACTTTTTACAGCTTTCTTAAAATTAGACAGATCTTGTATGTAGTGTAACTCTAAAGGAAGACTGTTCCATGCCCGAATACCAGTGTAAAGGAAACTAGATTTACCAAAAGACTTGACCAGAGTTATCTGCAAGGATGATGCACTAGATCTTGTATTGATTGAATGGAGTTCCGTTGTATAGTTGAAGCCTTATAAATGAAGGTTTTGGACATGTTATGAATATGTTATTTTCCTAAATGATCAATAAATTATATATATATATATATACACAGTGACATGCAAAAGTTTGGGCACCCTTGCTGAAAACGTCTGTTACTGTGAATAGTTAAGTGAGCAGAAGATGAACTGATCACCAAAAGGCATAAAGGTAAAGACGAGACATTTCTTTTCAGCGTTTTCTGCAGGATTTGTGTATTATTTTTGTTTTGCACAATTGGAGAGTGAAAAAAGAAAAGGAACACCATGTGAAAGTTTGGGCACCCATTTGAGTTCTCAGGTAACTTTTACCAAGGTTCCAGACCTTAATTAGCTTATTGAGCTGCGGCTTGTTCAAATTCTTCATTAGCAAAGGTCAGATGATGCAGATTTCAAAGCTGTATAAATTCTCTGACTCCTCAAACTTGTCCCTAAAATCAACAGCCATGGGCTCCTCTAAGCAACTCCGTCGCATTCTGAATAATAAAATAATTGATGCTCACAAAGCAGGAGAAGGCTACAAGAACGTAGCAAAGTGTTTTCAGGTAGCTGTTTCCTCAGATCGTAATGTTATTAAGAAATGGCAGTTAACAGAAACAGTGGAGATCAAGGTGAGGTCTGGAAGATGAAGAAAACTTTCTGAAAGAACTGCTCGTTGGATTGCTAGAAAGGCAAATAAAAACCCTGTTTGACTGCAAAAGACCTTCAGAAAGATTGAGCAGACCCTGGAGTGGTGGTGCACTGTTCTACTATGCAGCGACACCTGAACAAATATGACCTTCATGGAAGAGTCATCAGAAGAAAACCTTTCCTGTGTCCTAGCCACAAAATTCAGCATCTGAAGTTTGCAAATGAACATCTAAATACGCCTGATGCATTTTGGAAACAAGTCCTGTGGACTGATGAAATCAAAATAGAACTTTTTGGCCACAATGTGCAAAGGTATGTTTGGAGAGAAAAGGGTGCCAAATTCCAGGAAAAGAACACCTCTCCGACTCTGAAGCATGGGTGTGGATCGATCATGCTTTGGGGTTGTGTTGCAGCCAGTGGCACAGGGCACATTTCACTGGTCGAGGGAAGCATGGATTCGAATAAATACCAGCAAATTCTGGAAGCAAACATCACACCATCTGTAAAAAAGTTGAAGTTAAAAAGAGGACGGGTCCGACAATAAGACGATGATCCAAAACACACCTCAAAATCTACAATGGAATACCTCAAGAGGCCCAAGCTGAAGGTTTTGCCCGGGCCCTCACAGTCCCCTGACCTAAACATCATTGAAAATCTGTGGATAGATCTCAAAAGAGCAGCGCATGCAAGACAGCCCAAGAAAATTGTAGAACTGGAAGCCTTTTGCAAGGACGAATGTGTGAAAATCCCCCAGGTAAGAACTGAAAGATTATTATCTGGCTACAAAAAGTGTTTACAAGCTGTGATACTTGCCAAAGGGGGTGTTACTAGGTACTAACCATGCAGGGTGCCCAAACTTTTGCTTCAGGCCCTTTTCCTTTTTTTGTCATTTTGAAAATATAAAAGATGAAAATAAAAAATAGTTTTTGCTTAAAATATAAAGGGAATGGGTCATCTTTAACTTTATGCCTTTTGGAGATCATTTCATCTTCAACTTGCTTAACTGTTCACAGCAACAGCAATTTTGACCAGGGGTGCACAAACTTTTGCAGACCACTGTGTCTCATCTCATCTCATTATCTCTAGCCGCTTTATCCTTCTACAGGGTCGCAGGCAAGCTGGAGCCTATCCCAGCTGACTACGGGCGAAAGGCGGGGTACACCCTGGACAAGTCGCCAGGTCATCACAGGGCTGACACATAGACACAGACAACCATTCACACTCACATTCACACCTACGCTCAATTTAGAGTCACCAGTTAACCTAACCTGCATGTCTTTGGACTGTGGGGGAAACCGGAGCACCCGGAGGAAACCCACGCGGACACGGGGAGAACATGCAAACTCCGCACAGAAAGGCCCTCGCCGGCCCTGGGGCTCGAACCCAGGACCTTCTTGCTGTGAGGCGACAGCGCTAACCACTACACCACCGTGCCGCCCAGACCACTGTATATATATATATATATATATATATATATATAAATTCTTTCTGGTTTTTTTTGCTGTTATGGAAACCAAACAGTACATATTTCCAACACAGAGAAAAATCAGAGTCCAGCTTGGCTGTAATGTACGGGGTTATTTCTGTCCAGAACATGATGGTAAAGGGACATTGCCTGAACAGGTGCATTATTGTTTCTGGGTCCATCTCACACAATGAACAGTCCACACAAATGTCTCATAACAACAGACTTTTTCACAGAATGCATCTTGTTTTCCCGAATAAAATTGAACAGTAACTTATCAATGGCATTACAGAGCTGCTTCTCGACAGACAGGGGGATAGCTGTATACGTAAGACGGGATAATCCTTCTGCCTTTGCCAGTAATATTACAGCTCAGCACTTCTCACAGCGGTTAGCACTGTCGCCTCACAGCAAGAAGGTTCCGGGTTCGAACCCAGCGGCCGACGAGGGCCTTTCTGTGTGGAGTTTGCATGTTCTTCCTGTGTCTGCGTGGGTTTCCTCCCACAGTCCAATGCAGGTTAGGTTAATTAGTGGCTGTAAATCGCCCGTGAGTGTGAATGGTTGTCTGTGTCTATGTGTCAGCCCTGCGATGAGCTGGCGACTTGTCCAGGGTGTACCCTGCCTCTCGCCTATGGTCAGCTGGGATAGGCTCCAGCTTGCCTCCTGCAACCCTGCACGGGATAAGCAGTTACAGATAAAACAAACAAACTTCTCACAGCAGCAAGGAGGAAAGCTGATCAAACTGGGGGGGGGGGCACGGTCGCCTCACAGCAAGAAGGTTTTGAGTTCAACGACCGGCAGGGGCCTTTCTGTGCGGAGTTTGCATGTTCTCCCCGTGTCCGCGTGGGTTTCCTCCGGGTGCTCCGGTTTCCCCCACAGTCCAAAGACATGCAGGTTAGGTTAACTGGTGACTCTAAATTGACCGTAGGTGTGAATGTGAGTGTGAATGGTTGTCTGTGTCTATGTGTCAGCCCTGTGATGACCTGGCGACTTGTCCAGGGTGTACCCCGCCTTTCACCCGTAGTCAGCTGGGATAGGCTCCAGCTTGCCTGCGACCCTGTAGAAGGATAAAGCGGCTAGAGATAATGAGATGAGATGAGATTCGTTGTTGTTTGTATTAATTTCTAGTTTTGTAGTTTACCAATAAATGTCAACAAGAAATTGACGTTGTAACCACATGAAAATCCAGATCAAAGGTCGCATGCCATTCCTCCAACCAAAATATAAAATGTCGACTGATATTGTAATATGTGGTCGATATTTACAACAAACTGCAAAAAATATTTTCTGAATGGACTAGAAAAATCAGAATATTTCAAGCATGTAATTTTTTATATGCGAGGAATTTAATTCTGGTCTAATTCTATTTATTGCAATCAGATTCCAAATACTTTATAAACATTCCATTCTGTTATGAATCAGAAAAAAAAATATCACAGCACTTTTATTTTTTTTAAAGTACTTCATCTACTTCAACAATGTTACACAAAGATCGATCCATAACAGTTGTAACTGTCCCTTAGGCCAAGTTTACATTAGACCGTATCTGTCTCGTTTTCTTCGCGGATGCACTGTCCGTTTACATTAAAACGCCTGGAAACGCCGGGAAACGGGAATCCGCCAGGGTCCACGTATTCAATCCAGATCGTGTCTGGTCCGGTGCTGTGTAAACATTGAGAATACGCGGATACGCTGTGCTGAGCTCTAGCTGGCGTCGTCATTGGACAACGTCACTGTGACATCCACCTTCCTGATTCGCTGGCGTTGGTCATGTGACACGACTGCTGAAAAACGGCGCGGACTTCCGCCTTGTATCACCTTTCATTAAAGAGTATAAAAGTATGAAAATACTGCAAATACTGATGCAAATACTGCCCATTGTGTAGTTATGATTGTCTTTAGGCTTGCCATCCTTCCACTTGCAAGTGGTAAGTGATATGCGCTGGGATCTCACACACAGCGGCTCAGTCCCGAATCACTGCTCGTGCACTACACTGTGAGCTGTGCAGGGCCGGAGTGCGCACCCTCCAGAGGGCACTCGCTGTTCAGGGCGGAGTGATTTGGAGCGCAGGATGCCTGCAGAGCCGAGCGTATCCGTGTATTGGCGTTGCTGTGTGCACGTTAATCGTGTATTGGCGTTGCTGTGTGCACACTAATCGTTTTAAAAACGTTAATCTGATGATCCGCTGATACGGTCTAATGTAAACCCCACCTTAATCCCACAGGGTGTCGATAATGGTGGACACTGGTGAAAGTGATCACTATTATCGACACCTCACGCATGTGACTTCTCAAACGCGCGTTTAGATACAAATGGCGGCTGTCAAATGAAAGAGTAAGAAACAAAGTAGGTTTCGACGAGGAGATCATGAAATATCGGTGAATTTGATCAGTAAAAACATGTCCGTGATCTTTCCACCATGTTTCTCTTCGATGATAACGTCCGCGTGTTCTGAAAAATTGCTGATCGTGCGAAAATAATTCCATCTCAAGTAACGAGCTGTGTCATCAGATGACAAGATCAAAGGGTGAGGCGGGTCTTCCGGTTGATAAATTAACCAACAATAATAACTGGTGGAACTGAAACTCACCTTTGTAAAATTGTTTTTTATTGATAAATCTGAAAAGGTGTCAATAATTATGGACTATCAATAATTGTAGCCGCCGCTCTACTACTACTACTTTATAGTGCTATCCATGTATTTTAATGTGCACTATACTTGTATTTTGGACATTATTTTACTAAACAAACTCATCATCATCATCATCATCATCGTACGACTACTACTAGTCTACTATAATTATTTTTATGGAGATTATTTCAGTTTTTCTCTTGTACAGTGTATCTTTCCATTTCATTCATTCATTCATTCATTCATTCATTCATTTTACCAACACAAAGGCGGTACAAAACTTCCTTTCTATTTAGGACAGTTGTTGAAACAGGATTATTTTCTCATGTTATTTGCCATTTTCACTTCATTCTTTCAGTCACGTCTAAACAGTATTTATTGGTCACATAATTCACTGTCATTTTAGACACAAACGATTCAATTTTCATGCTTTTTTTTCTTTTTAAGACCACACAGTCTTTAGCCAATGAGGTAACCTTTAATGTGGTCAACAAATACAATGAGAAATACAGTGTTCGACAGTATGGATGCACCATCTTGCCGAACGTTTCAATGAGAAGATGACTGGACTGGACCCACACTCCACAAGCAGTTAACAAAACTCATCTTGCCTAGGCATGAACTGTTTCATTTTCCAGTACATACAGTGGTGCTTGAAAGTTTGTGAGCCCTTTAGAATTTTCTATATTTCTGCATAAATATGACCTAAAACATCATCAGATTTTCACACAAGTCCTAAAAGTAGATAAAGAGAACCCAGTTAAACAAATGAGACAAAAATATTATACTTGGTCATTTATTTATTGAGGAAAATGATCCAATATTACATATCTGTGAGTGGCAAAAGTATGTGAACCTCTAGGATTAGCAGTTAATGGGATGACAATCAGGTGTGAGTGGGCACCCTGTTTTATTTAAAGAACAGGGATCTATCAAAGTCTGATCTTCACAACACATGTTTGTGGAAGTGTATCATGGTACGAACAAAGGAGATTTCTGAGGACCTCGGAAAAAGCGTTGCTGATGCTCATCAGGCTGGAAAAGGTTACAAAACCATCTCTAAAGAGTTTGGACTCCACCAGTCCACAGTCAGACAGATTGTGTACAAATG
This sequence comes from Neoarius graeffei, assembly GCF_027579695.1. NCBI lineage: Eukaryota > Metazoa > Chordata > Actinopteri > Siluriformes > Ariidae > Neoarius > Neoarius graeffei. The sequence goes on along the minus strand of NC_083569.1, from coordinate 107,680,483 downwards.
GAGGAAATTCAAGACCATTGTTACCCTCCCCAGGAGTGGTCGACCAACAAAGATCACTCCAAGAACAAGGTGTGTCATAGTCAGCGAGGTCACAAAGGACTCCAGGGTAACTTCTAAGCAACTGAAGGCCTCTCTCACATTGGCTAATGTTAATGTTCATGAGTCCACCATCAGGAGAACACTGAACAACAATGGTGTGCATGGTAGGGTTGCAAGGAGAAAGCCACTGCTCTACAAAAAGAACATTGCTGCTTGTCTGCAGTTTGCTAAAGATCACATGGACAAGCCAGAAGGCTACTGGAACAATGTTTTGTGGACAGATGAGACCAAAATAGAACTTTTTGGTTTAAATGAGGAGTGTTATGTTTGGAAAAAGGAAAATACTGCATTCCAGCACAAGAACCTTATCCCATCTGTGAAACATGGTGGTGGTAGTATCATGGTTTGGGCCTGTTTTGCTGCATCTGGGCCAGGACGGCTTGCCATCATTGATGGAACAATGAATTCTGAATTATACCAGCGAATTCTAAAGGAAAATGTCAGGACATCTGTCCATGAACTGAATCTCAAGAGAAGGTGGGTCATGCAGCAAGACAACAACCCTAAGCACACAAGTCGTTCTACCAAAGAATGGTTAAAGAAGAATAAAGTTAATGTTTTGGAATGGCCAAGTCAAAGTCCTGACCTTAACCTTCATCCTACCAAGTGGGGTCCATCTGGACCCCGCACCTATATGTTTGTTTGCCATTTTAAAAATATGTGACATACTGCCTCACCGTTTTATGAATTTGTCAGAATTTATGTCTTAATTAAAACACTAAAGCACTGGAAGATCAGCTTTTTGCATTGTGAAGGTATAATTAATTTGTTACTGGGGTCCAACCGGACCCCAGAGTAAAGTTTATCTGTCTTTCATTTTATAATTGAATAGCACACTGAAAGTTACCTTCTTTTATTTCTTTTATGTTCCATAATGAAACTACCAAGGCATTCCTTCTTGGGGTCCGTGTGGACCCCACTGCTGCAATAAGCACAGGCAGCAAAACAAAAGCCCTAAATTATTTTACAATTACTTTTTTGTTTTAAATTCTGTAAGAAAAGACCTAAGTTGTAATCCAGAATGTTTTACAGCTGCATGAGCTGCAAAAATCATGTATATAATGCCAATTTTTTTTGTGGCGCTATAATTTGCTACATGTATGCTAGTTATTGCAATATTATTGCAATGTTATTGCATTTATAATACATCATTGATATTCAGCCATAGTAGATTTTGTTCTTCAATAAAGTTATGTCTGTTTGCTGCATTGAATTGGTTCTTACTGCATTGATTTCAAGGTATTCCCTCCTGGGGTCCATACGGACCCCGCCTGGTAGTTTGTGTATGTAAAATTGGCTGGTAGGATGAAGGTTAAGTGTGTTCTTTATGCCTTGGGCCCTTTAGTGTATTGCTGTTATTAATACAAGATGTTCTGAACAAAACTTATCTGGTGATTTTGTCTTTATAAGCATTAATTTTAAAGAAAAGTATTGGGGTCCAAACGGACCCCACATGGTCCCAGCTGACTACGGGTGAAAGGCAGGGTACACCCTGGACAAGTCGCCAGGTCATCACAGGGCTGACACATAGACACAGACAACCATTCACACTCACATTCACACCTACGGTCAATTTAGAGTCACCAGTTAACCTAACCTGCATGTCTTTGGACTGTGGGGGAAACCGGAGCACCCGGAGGAAACCCACGCGGACACGGGGAGAACATGCAAACTCCGCACAGAAAGGCCCTCGCCGGCCACAGGGCTCGAACCCGGACCTTCTTGCTGTGAGGCGACAGCGCTAACCACTACATCACCGTGCCGCCCCTACATCATTATTATTATTATTATTATTATTATTATTTTTATTCGTTGTAGTAGTGCTCTTACTAACATAATAATAATAATAATAATAATAATAATAATAATAATTATTATTATTATTATTATTAAAATGATTAAAATACTAAATTATTTTTAATTCTTAAAAATATTTTAATACATACTGAAATATTTCAAAAATATTTAAAATTCTTAAAAAAATCAGTAATGAATGAGTAATTAAAATGAATTAAATAAAATATTAATCAGTAACAAATTTATACTATTATTAATTAATATATATTAATCAATGTATATGAATTAATATTTATCACTAAATAATTATAACATTATTAATAAAAATAATAAGATTTATATTTAGTAAGTTAACAATAATAATAATTATTGTTAATCATCAATAATTATAAATTATTAATAATATTAATTAATTATTATTGCTATTAATAAATTGCACCTGCATCTCTCTCTCTCTCTCTCTCTCTCTCTCTCTCTCTCTGCCAGAAAACAATTACAGAAACACACACACACTGTAATTGTAGAATTACACAAACTTATTCTGCCACTAGAGGGCAGAATAAGTTTGTGTAATTCTACAATTACTGTGTGTGTGTGTGTGTGTGTGTGTGTGTTTCTACACAGGGATGTTGCTCTTCTAAAGCAAGGCATCACAGTAGAACAGTAAATAAACTTTTTTTGGTAATTTGATAATTGATAATTAATTGGTAATGTCCTTGGACATCCTTAACTGACGTAGATTAAACTGGTGATTAAATATGTCTTGTATATTTGTATACGTCCTGTATATATTCAGTTGAACATCTTGTACTTGACAGCGATCGTCATCTTTTCCATGTCCTTTCTTTTCAAAACAGCACATTAAAGACACGAGCCAAAATCCATCTCAGTAACGTCAACTTGGGGATTTTAATAATAAAAATAATGTCAGTAATCCTAGTGATTTCATGACCTGCTTTGTCATCCAGAATTCTAAACCAAGCACATTTTCACCTTCTCCATGAAGTCGGGCTGTAAACAAAGCTAACTCATTCCCTAACAGTATATTCTAGTGCATAAACAGGCTAAAAATATGGCATGGCTTTTTTTTTTTGGTGGTATCTTATGTTCCTAAACAGCATTAAAGTCTTGCAGTGCTTTTAAGAGTGACCCAGATGTTTGGCAGTCTGTTCTTCTTAAATGGCTGAGAGAAAAAGAAATCTATAAAACTCCATATGGAAGGCAGATGCTCACCAGGAAAATGTGCACCACAGAAGTTGATTAACAGGACAGCCATGTTTATTTATTACCCAAGGAGCCCGTTTTGTTTATGAAGAGAGAGAAACCCTGCTGTTTGGCGTTAACAGTATAGATACAGTTTCAAGGATTACAACAGAAGAACGTGATTTGTGGATTCTGAGTTGGTAAATGGTGTGCTTGTAGATTTTCCAGACAGGATGAACAGAATAGATGAATGAAGAAGACACAGAGAAGGGTAATTAATCAATTCTGCCATGTTGGTTTCCTGGCTTTGTATGCTGTATGACGTATGACAGCTGGGGCCCCTCAGGATCACTGGCCCTGTTTCTGTTCTCGTTATATCCCGGGTCTGGATGGCAATGTGGTAAAAGTGATTTCTATCAGATCTAATTCCAAGGCACTGAGATTGTACAGGTGAATAATACTCGACCCCAGTACTCAACTCTAACTGGACAACTTTTATAAACAATAACTGGAAGTTCAAGATGTCATGGTCCTTCCTCAGATGTTTTGAACTGATTAATCAGAGTTGGCCTGGAGACCAACAGGAGAAACAAACAAGCTGTGACACACAGAGCTCATTATACTGTGGTAGAACCACAGAGAACAGTAAAGATGAGTATGAATCAGGGGCGATTTCTCAGAGACAACAAGGGAAGCCGAGCTTCCACTAAAATTCTCTCCCCAAACTGCGGCATCTACGACGTTGAATTCTCATTAAAACAATAACTTGGATAACATAATATGCCCAAGATTGTATTTATGTTCATAACTATCCTGTAACTTATTTGAGTGATGTCTGATGAACTTGCAGTTCGCTACGAGAATCACCTTTGCTGCCAGGCTGTAACCAGCGTTGCCAGATACTGCTGACGTTTTCCAGCCAAAATATGTTCAAAACCCGCCAAAATGCACTTAAAACCGCCCAATCTGGCAACACTGGCTGTAACCTTTCTTATTTCAATGGGCTCTATGGCTGGCAGCAAAGGTGGGTATCCATTGCAGTCTACGAGACGGCTCTGAACAGCCAATTTCGGCTAGTTGTTATTGGTTAAAATCGACAAAATCGTCACTTCCAGGGAAGCCGGGCTTCTCTGGGACTAAACGAGACAGTGGGAGGGGCAAGAAGCCGGGCTGATGAAGGATTATTAGAGGTAGTGTTTGAAAGACATGAGGAGGGTGGGCTCTGTACTTCGGCATCGGCGAGGAACACGGTAAGCACACGATCAGTCAGTCCCCAGCGGATGTCGAGAAAGTGTAGTCGTGTGCCAAAGTGCTGTCCGACTTTCTTTTCATATAAACGTTTCTTCTCATTGATGTCTCTGTACATTACTCTGTAAATAAATGTAAATATTACTCGTTGTGCTCCGTTAACTTTCATCCATTCTATCAGTTTGATCATTCGCGAATTCACTCATTTATTTCATTTGTAGTTCAATCTGGTTGTAGGCTAGCTTGAGCCTTATTGGGATCTGCAGTGCTAGCTGCTAACAGAAATTGGTGAAGTCTCTGGAAAGCACAACCAGCTGGTATGACAGGGTCACAGACCATTTTCTGGAAAAGGAGCGGAGGGCAGAATTTGTGTATAAATAGTGTTCATGTTCATGAATCTGAAGTGTGTATATTGTTCAGTAATGTTAAGAGAATGGTGGGCTCTGTGTTATAGGTTCTACCTGGGTATAATATTCAAGGTTCTGTGTGTTGCATAGCCTACCTGGTTATGAATTTCCAGACTGTGTTGCAGAAGATGTTCAAGGATGTGTTGCACAGCTGGGTGTTGTGTTAAAGACTCTGTGTTGCATATCAGGGTATGATGTTCAAGGCTCTTCGTTGAATAGCCAGTGATTTTTGGATGTTTGATATTTTTGATTAAGGATATGAGGCACTAGCCTGGCAAGCCAGACTATAACATGAAATGTACAAGCAAAAATACTTTCTGCCACTAGGTAGGGTTGTCTAGTTCACTATGCTAATGGGGCACACGTTTCTATGCTTTGATATCCGGCCTACAGGTTTTACGATGAATGCGTAAAATGGGCTTCCCCTGTTTTAAAAACCAGCAGCCGCCACTGGTACGAATAGAAAGAAGAGTAAATAATTGTAAAGAACAGCGTACAATAGTGTAGCGGCTTTCTGTGTGCGGGACAGTGAGGAACTGGAGACGGGTGTGATGATTCAAGGTGCACTTTATTCTACCTTTCACTTTTCAGAGACTTTACACACAAAAACACACACATGGGGTGACCCCGCTCTCTCTCTCTCTCTCTCTCTCTCTCTCTCTCTCATCATTGGCTATCTAGAAGACACACAGAGGCACACGTTAAGAGACAGCCAGGAATTAGACACAGGTGTAACTCATCACGTTACCAGCTGGTTGAACCTGACCCTCGCTGTTCCCAGCCGACGGTCGACCACAAAGAGCAGAGATCAGAAACAAAAGAGTAAAGGCAACTAGAGAAGAGTAGAGAGCAGTGAAGAACAGCAGAGAACAGCTGTGATACATCAAAGCTCAATATGCTCCTGAAGACTTGCAGAGGTCAGTAAGTAACAATAAAGGTTAATTGAGAACAGCACAGAACAGTAAATATTAGTAGAGAACAGTACAGAACAGTTAATCTCAGTCAAGATCAGTAGGGAACAGCAAAGATTTGTAGAGAACAGTACAGAACAGTAAATATTTGTAGTGAACAGTACGGAACAGTAAAGTTCAGTCAAGATCAGTATGGAACAGTAAATAATAATAATAATCTCATTATCTTATTATCTCTAGCCGCTTTATCCTTCTACAGGGTTGCAGGCAAGCTGGAGCCTATCCCAGCTGACTACGGGCGAAAGGCGGGGTACACCCTGGACAAGTCGCCAGGTCATCACAGGGCTGACACATAGACACAGACAACCATTCACACTCGCATTCACACCTACGGTCAATTTAGAGTCACCAGTTAACCTAACCTGCATGTCTTTGGACTGTGGGGGAAACCGGAGCACCCGGAGGAAACCCACGCGGACACGGGGAGAACATGCAAACTCCGTACAGAAAGGCCCTCGCCGGCCACGGGGCTCGAACCCAGACCTTCTTGCTGTGAGGCGACAGCGCTAACCACTACACCACCGTGCCGCCCAATAATAATAATAATAATAAGTTCAATTTATATAGCGCCTTTCTCAAAACCCAAGGTCGCTTTACAATTATAGACAAAAAAAAAAGTCCACCAAATAGGGGTCAGGATATCATTCCAGTGGTGTAGCAGCCACAGTCCCACCAAAAGGTGCACGAAAACAAGTCCCACACCGCCAGCACAGCCGCCGTGACGCCGCCAGCAACATCGCTTGAACACCACACCATGGATCCACAAAGCGAGCACAGAAGCCCCGCCACACAGACCGCTGGTATGTCCCAAACCGCCTGCATAGCCGCTGTGACGCCACCGAGCAACATCGCTCGGAACATCACGCCAAGCATTAAAGCACAGAGAGCTGGACAACCACGATGTTAAAATGAGCAATGAGCTCACTGCAGTCCATAGCTGGGAGCACAGGCTTCACCCACAGCGAACCAAGGCCTGGAGGGAACCGACGCCCAAAACTGGGTCTGGAGCTATACCACAACCGACGGACTAAAACACTCAAATAAACATCAAACAACATAAACACACAGAAAAAAGAAAAAAAAAGAAAAAAGGAGAGGAAGTAAAATAAAAAAAGCTCCGGTGAGAAGCGGCAGCCAGAATGCACACGACATACTCTCAACCGGAAACGGAAAATCCCCCGTGTAAAGGTCAGTCGAGATCAGTAGAGAGCAGTACAGAACAGCAAAGATTTGTAGAGAACAGTACCGAATAGTACATATCAGTATAGATCAGCACGAAACAGTAAAGATCAGCCGAGATCAGTATGAAACGGTAAAGATCAGCCAAGACCAGTACTTAACAGTAATGATTAGTGAAGAACAGTACAGAACAGTAAAGCTCAGTAGAGAACAGTACAGAATACTGTAGTAAAGATCAGTAGAGAACAGTACAGGACACTAAAGGGGAGTAAAGCACAGTACAGAACAGTAAAGATCAGTCAAGATCAGTCGAGAACAGTACAGAACAGCAAAGATTTGTAGAGAACAGTACAGAACAGTAAATATCATTAGATACCAGTACAGAACAGTGAAGATCAGTACTTAACAGAAATGATTAGTAAAGAACCGTGCAGAACAGCGAAGATCAGCAGAGAACAGTACAGAACAGAACAGTAAAGATCAGTCGAGATCAGTACTTAACAATGATGATTAGTAAAGAACAGTACAGAACATGAAATATTAAGAGAGAACAGTAAAGATCAGTAGGACAAGAACAGTAAAGCTCACAGGACAGAACATTAAAGATTAGTAGAGAACAGTACAGAACAATAAATATTAGGCGAGAACAGTCCAGAACAGTCAAATCAGTGAAGAACACTAGATCCTGGTTCTTAGGTGGAAGTCATTTTCATGCAACATTAAAAATAATGGTCTACCAGCTTTATGGTGGAAACCCCAGAGGCATCTGGTTAGCTTTTTCTGTCTGCCATCTAGGAGGTGTTTGATTATTCACACACTCACTCTCTCTCTCTCACACACACACACACACACACACACACACACACACACACACACACACACACACACACACACACACACACACACACCCCTATCCATGCAGTGCTGCTGATGAGAGCCTCCTATAGGTTCTGCATGTGTGTGTGTGTGTGTGTGTGTGTGTGTGTGTGTGTGTGTGTGTGTGTGTGTGTGTGAGTGAGTGAGAGAGCACAGTCAGAGAGCAGAGAGGCTGGATCTGTGAAGCTGAACACGAGCTCTAGACTCTCAGAGGTAAGAGATGTTTTCTTTTCTAGGACTTAGAGGAAACATTATTCTATCGTTCAATAGTATGTTAAACGTCTTTACGAAGTGATACAGAATGACAAATATCCAACATCATAACCATTAATTATCAATATGAGTGCCAATACATTTCTGATCATCTTTATAATGTGTATTTGAGGATATTTTATTTAAAAAAAAAGTTTTAACTGTGCTTATATCAATCAGTTGAATAATTCATCTGTGTTCTGTTCATGTTTAATTCAGGTTTATTGTCATTATGCACATTTTTGTGTAACAGCGCAATTTCAGTGTTACCACACAACAATCTCTCTCCAATAGCTGCTTGAAAAAGACATGAGCAGGATAAACAGTGACCAAATTTTGGGGAGAAAAAATAATAAAATAAATAAAAATAGTTGTTTCAAAAGATAACTGGTGAAAAAAAAATCTAGTTTATAAAATACAATAGACTAATTAAATAAAATGTAATTAAATATTAAATCATTAAACACCAATTTATGTATTGTATATCAATTCATATTAATTATATTAAATATTAATTAAATCAAATTCAATATTAAGACAATCCTGCAAGATTATAAACCCAAATTTACTGCCTAATTAACTCCAGACTTTTCTTTTATTTCCCTGCAAATGATCAATGAATTTCTGATCAAACCCAAAGCCGCTCTGTGTGTTAATCAACAACAAATCACAGCCATTTTAAGTGGCATAATAACGTTAATCTGAAGAAGACGTGCAGTCTGCCGACGGAGCCGAGTTGATTTGGTTAGAGCCAGATCTGCTTCTGTGTGACTCGGGTTTCACAGAAGCCGGAAAGCCTCTGGTCACTGATCATGGCTCTAATTGAGAAAGTGTTTGCATGTCCAGCACCTGAGGACGTCAGATCCTTTGTTCTTTTACGTTTGAAATGAAAACCAGAACAGTCTGACTCTGGGTAATCGCTTATAAATGCTTATTCATAACAATTATTCAAGATACCATCCTTTTATTTGCATTAAAGAACATTGGTAAGGATTTGTATTCAACAACTTTAATATAACATACAAGAAAAGTCCTGCAAAAAGATGCAAAACAGAAAACGTTACTGCAGAGTTAAGGAGAGAAGTGCAGCTGAGGTGATGGAGTGTAAATTATGCAGTAGTTGCTTAAAAAGTGTTTTCCCATCACACAGAGTTCCAGGGAAAAGCTTTTATGAGGCTGAAAATGATCCAGTGAATGCTCCAAGATAAAATAACACAGCCGTTTTTCTTTCTAACAGCACATCGAGGCTAAAAATGAACTCAATTGTAAACACCTGACAGGTTCTAGGCGGTAGGAAGAAAACAACGAGTCTATTAGTCGTTTCTATGAATCAGTTAATGCATAAAAACACTCATTAAAAAAAAAAAAACTTGAGGAGCGCGTTTTGTTTCTAAAAATGTATAGTTATATATTAATTGGGAAGCCATGGACTAAAGGTTAGAGAAGGCAAGGCAAGTTTAGAAATAAAATGAAGTAAAAGTTCAGTAAAAAACAGCAGAATAAAATAAAATAAAAGTTAAGTAAAGTTTAAAACATGCAGAGACTGTAAAAGTTAAGTAAAGTTTAAAACATGTAAAGATGACAATATTAATCAGTTAGCAGAAAGCGTCTGAGAACAGCTTGGTCTTTAGTCTAGATTTGAAGCTGCCAACAGCAGGAGCATTTTTGATGTCCTCTGGCAGTTGGTTCCATAGCTGTACTGCATAGTAGCTAAAAGCTGCTTCACCACACTTTGTTTTAACAACAGGTTTTACCAGTAAATTTTGCTGCTGCGATCTGGTAGATCTGATTGGGTTAGGCCGCTGCAACATATCAGAGAGGTAATTGGGCCCTGTACCATTTAGAGATTTGTACACCAGCAGCAATGCTTTAAAGTCAATTCTGTAGCTTACTGGAAGCCAGTGAAGGGACCTTAGAATTGGAGTAATGTGCTCTGTTCTTTTTGTTCGTCTGAGAACCCTCGCTGCTGCATTTTGAACCAGCTGAAGTCGTTTGATGGTTTTTTTGGCAGGCCTGTGAAAAGGCCATTGCAGTAGTCAACCCTACTAGAGATGAAGGCATGTATAAGTTTTTCCAGATCATTTTTTGACACAAGTCCTCTTAGTTTGGAAATGTTTTTTAGGTGAGAAAGCAGCTTTGATAGGTTCAATAGGTTGCTGGTTTGATTTCCTCAACCAGCAGGAATGGCTGCTTTTAGTCCCTTGAGCAAGGTACCGAACCCCCGACTGCTCTCCAGGCTGCTCTGGGTATGTTGTACGTTGTTCTGGATAAGAGCGTCTGCTAAATGCCATTAATGTAATATAATGTAATATGTGCACTACAAACACAAATTATTGGTCATAATTTTCATAATACCTAGAATTTGTCAAACTGTTTAAACTGTGATGATATTTGTGGGAATGGGTTCTTCAGGGGGGGCGGCACGGTGGTGTAGTGGTTAGCGCTGTCGCCTCACAGCAAGAAGGTCCTGGGTTCGAGCCCCGTGGCCGGCGAGGGCCTTTCTGTGTGGAGTTTGCATGTTCTCCCCGTGTCCATGTGGGTTTCCTCCGGGTGCTCTGGTTTCCCCCACAGTCCAAAGACATGCAGGTTAGGTTAACTGGTGACTCTAAATTGACTGTAGGTGTGAATGTGAGTGTGAATGGTTGTCTGTGTCTATGTGTCAGCCCTGTGATGACCTGGTGACTTGTCCAGGGTGTACCCCGCCTTTCGCCCATAGTCAGCTGGGATAGGCTCCAGCTTGCCTGCGACCCTGTAGAAGGATAAAGCGGCTAGAGATAATGAGATGAGATGAGATGGGTGCTTCAGGGGTTCATGGAAATGTTCTAGATTACCGCTAAATTGTCCAATGTACTCAACCCTCTAAGTTCTTATCATTTTCACACTATTTCTTAAAGCGTGACGGCCTTTCGAGTTCATAAAATCAGTGAAATTTAGTTCCCTCTGAAATGTGGTCATCATGATGTATGTTTATTTCTGTAATATCTCACAAAATATCAGGCCATTCTGTTCTGTGGCTGGGAAGTTATTTAATTTGAGGAGATTAAAGCAAATAATGTGCATGAAATAGCTCGCTTCGTGCAGTCAAGCGGACAGAGGAAGTCCGTGTGTGTGTGTGTGCGTGCATACGCAGGTTTACCTTTGAGCATGCACTGACAGTTCCATCATTCTGTCACTAAACGAACAGCTGATCACACCGAGGTGCTCGCTGACCGCCGATATTTATTAGTTTGGTCCTGCGTTTCCTTTCCTTCGTATATAACATAACGTCTTTTCTTCTCGCTTTCTTTCCTTTCCTGTAGTCAGTCTTTCACGTTTCATTCGCACACTCACGTCCTCCATTTTTCTCTCCCGTTTCAAATTTGTATCCCACAATGCCTTGTGCGAACGGGGAAAGCCCACCACGTGATGTGATGCATGACATAGTATCTTGTATTGCGCCATGGTGAAGCAGGAAAAAATAGCGGAGAATTTAGGGCCACGTGGAGATAAATTCATTAATTGTTCTGTTAAAAAAAGACGAGTAAAATTGGAAGCCTGTGATTCGAATTCAGTAGCTTTCGGTCCACGAAACAAAAAGTCTACATTTAAAGTTTCCTTTATCAATGCAATAGCTATAAGTTTTAATATTTTTATCCACATTATTATATTTTATTTATTTTATTTGTTATTATATATTTGCCATTAATTTTTGTTTATGTTAGGCACAGCTTTCATGCAAATAAGTGTCAGCTTTTGAAACCCTGTGCCAAATAAAGTTTATTGTTTATTATTATTATTATTACAGATTAAAATTAGGGAAGAATTTTACTTGGAACCCCTCTGTTGAAGGGTTCTACATAGAACCTTTAAGGGTCCCCCAGATGGACCACTGAAGATCCTCTAATGTTTTTTTTTTCTAAAAGTGTAATTGGGTAGATGGAAGACCAGTTTGTGATGTTGTTAAAGTATCAAACTATAAGAACTAATTGCAGCCCAAGACGCCATAGATGAACGTTGATAGTGATATTCTGTAACATTTTTCAACTGCATGCAAAGTACGTTAGCTAGCTCATGCAAGCCAGTTAACAAGCCATGGGATCACTTCCAATTTACGTACTGATTAATTCCCTCTAACGACATGTTCCGAGGTGTTTTAATTCCCCTTATACCACAGCAACATGCCAACACTTAGTTTTTCCTGTTTATTAAAGAACACATTTTATTTTGCAGAACAGACCGATGTTTAAACCCCCCACAGATGTCAGAAGACATCAAGTTACAGCTTTATCTCTGACTGTTGTGAAGTACTGACACTGGAAACTCCTTCCATAAATGTTCCATAAACACATTTATCCTTACAGAAAACTTCACCTGATAGAAACGATTATGCATGCTTCATTGTTGTATAGACAGTATATTTAATGTTTTTTTAAAAAGTTATTTTTAGGCTTAGTTTATGTGAAATGTCTGCTTTACAAGTCTCTGTGGAGTATTTGTTACCATAGAAACAAAACATATTAAAATAAAACAAGTGCATTGATATAAGCCTGTGATTTGAAGCTGCACGACTGTGCAGAGCTGCTGTTAGAGAAAACGAATCAACACCTTCTGACCGATCAGAATGCAGAATCCAAACTTCAACAGTGCTGTGGTGTAAAAAAACAACAACCACACACTCACAAAACATTGATCATTTTCCTGCTGCTCCGGTAAAGAAAATGATAAATCGCAAAAACAGACTTTTGGGTGGCCACGTTGGAGGTGAGGATTGACTCTAAATTCTTCTTTTGACACTCAAATGACTCTGAGATGATATTTCTTTTTTAGGCACTGAAGTCCAACACTGGATTGAAGATTTATAGCACTCTCTGTGTGACTTCAGCCAGCAGTGTTAGAGCTTCAACTTCCAAGTACAATTTTAATGGCTCTCATTTGAGCTCGGAGCCAAATATTTTCTTTCTGCCAGACTTCATATCAGAGCTTTGAACTTGTTGCCACACCCTTGTTTCTATTCAGTCCAAACTTTGACAATTATCTATTTGGGAATTAAGCAGGAATGTCTCATGACTGCCAACATTCAATCTGATTTCAGGAAAAGTTTGAAAAACGAGAGTGGGCACTAACTTCTGTGTTCTTCTTATATGGTACTTACTGTGGTGGCACGGTGGTGTAATGGTTAGTACTGTCGCCTCACAGCAAGAAGGTTCTGGGTTTGAGCCCAGTGGCCAACGGGGGCCTTTCTGTGTGGAGTTTGCAGGTTCTCCCCGTGTCTGCGTGGGTTTCCTCCGGGTGCTCCGGTTATCCCCCACAATCCAAAGACATGCAGGTTAGGTTAATTTGTGGCTCTAAATTGACCGTAGGTGTGAATGTGAGTGTGAATGGTTGTCTGTGTCTATGTGTCAGCCCTGCGATGACCTGGCGACTTGTCCAGGGTGTACCCCGCCTCTCGCCCATAGTCAGTTGGGATACGCTCCAGCTTGCCCGTGACCCTGCACAGAATAAGCAGTTACGGATAATGGATGGATGGTACTTACTGCCATCTGGCGAGGCACATTAAACTCTCACAGTTACCAGAGGACTAGCCCCCTCACTGTAACCCTAGTTATGTAATAGGCAAGAGGCTGAAGGCTATAGAAATGGAAATTGGTGCTGCACAATGTGCCTTAAGGGCCTGGTTAGTACTGGGGCATAAGCTTCCCTGGGAAATCCAGGTCCTGACACAGGAGAGAGAGAGAGAGATAATATCTCATCACAATGGTGACTTTCTATTTCATCCAGCATTAACTTTTTCAGCAGTTTGTGCTACAGTAGCTCTTCTGTGGGATTGGAACATACAGGCTAGCCTTCGTGCCCCATGCAAATCAATGACCCTTCAACACCCATGACCTTGTTGCCGGTTCACTGGTTGTCCTTCCTTGGACCACCTTTGGTAGGACTAACCACTGCATACCAGGAACACCACACAATATGTTTTGCATTTTGGAGCTGCTCAAACCCAGTCATCTCGCCATCACAATTTGGACCTTGCCAAAGTCGCTCACTTGCGCTTGCCCATTTTTCCTGCTTCCAACACATCAACTTCAAAGGCATAGGTTTTACACCAGATGCCCTTCCTGATGCAACCCTCCCCAATCTACCTGGGCTTGGGACCGACACTAAGTATGCACTGGCTTGTCCAACCCAAGTGGCTGGGTATTTTACCTAATCTTTGGACTGTGGGGGAAACTGGAGCACCCAGAGGAAACCCACATAAACAAGGGGAAAACATGCAAACTCCACACAGAAAGGCCTTTGTCAGTCATGAGGTTCAAACCCAGAACCTTCTTGCTGTGAGGTGTCAGTGTTAGCCACTACACCACCATGCCACCTGCTCAAACTACTACATATACAGTACATAATGCTTTATAGTGTATAATTTTTTATAGTGTATAATTTTTTTGAGAAGTTTGTAGGTCCATTTACAGAGTAGTTGTAAAGGATGGCTGGAGAATCTTGGCTGGTAATGCACACTTTAAGTTTACTTCCACAGGGATTACGTTTAGGAATACCCTTAACAGACCTCACATTTCCCCAACATGGACATGTGGAACTCTTGGAAGGAAAAGCCTGCTCCCCCTGATTAAGGCTGAAACGCCACTGCCAAGTGACAGAATGTTTAGAAACGAGTGAGCTGTGCTTTCTTTCCTCCCATAACTCTCCAGCCCTGTTAATCTGCTCCCTCTTATTCCTTCTCTTGTTCTTTCCCACCACATATCAATTTAGAGTAATTGAAAAAGGAGAACAGTTACAAAGAAAAAACAATGGTTGCTCAACTGGTTGCAGATGAAACCACAAAAAAAAGATATGACTTCCTTATTAAGCGATTGTTCTTGTAGTACTGTAAAACAAAGCCTTCTGCTGTCACAAAGCATTCCAGAACTTATTTATCAAAAGAACTCCTAAAGAACCTTCAAAATATTGTTTTTCAACCAATTACCCCCCAAAAAGTTCAATTTCAAATGTGTTCCAGATTCTAGTGTTAAAAAGAAAATACTGTCCACTGGTAGGGTTTATACCACACACTTACTCAGTCAATACATACACTCTTAGAAAAATGGGTTCTTCAAGGGTTCTTTCTTGCTAAATAAGGGTTCATAGATTCCAAAACACAAGTTCTACTCAGTACCCTTTCTAGTAGCCAAATACTTTCTTTATACATAAATAAATCAATAATCAGAAACAAATTATTAGGGGTTTCACCAGATGGACAACCTCAGAACCATTAAAGAACCCTTCAAGAACCTTTTTAGCAAAATGTTAAATCCCTGACATGTTCTAAGTATTAAGAAGAAAATAATGACCAATAATTTGCTATTTGTACCACACATCTACCCAGTTAACACTTCTACTTGAAACCCTTTCTGTCACCGAAGCATGCTATTGTAGGATTCTCCAAAGAATCTTCAAGGGTTTCTCAAGAGGGACAACCAAAGAACCAGATGAACAGTTCTTTGAAGAACTGGGTATGTGTGTGGAACAAACTGCAAATTATTAGCCATTATTTCCTTCTTAATACCTAGAAACTGTCCAACTGTCTGTCTTGATCTACTCATGGGGGGGGGGGGGGGGGAGGTTCTTTCAGGGTTCATTGGATAATTATGAGTGCTTAGCCTCTTAAAATGTTCTACTTGGAACCCTTTCTGACAGGGAAACTGTCAGAAACTTAAAAAAAACCCTTAAAGAACTTTTAAAGAACCTTTTGTTCAATGAGGGTATGGGTTAACTGGGTAAGTGTGAGTATGTGGTACAAAGTCCAAATCACTGGTCATTATTTTTTTCTTAATACTGTACCAAGAACCTGTTATACTATCTTGTAACTTGGTACACCCTTCAAAAACAGGTTCTTCAAGGGTTCTACCTCAAAGCCTTTTCAATAGGGAAAAATTCCTAAAGTGTTATATCCAACCATTAAGCATCACCCAAGAGAGATAACTAAAGAACTCTTCAGAGGTTAAAGAACAGTTAGATAACCAGCAATTGCGTGTGATGAATATTTGTCTGCTTTATTTGACTCCCATTTTTTCCTTCTCTCATTATTTTGCATTACATGTCTATTTGGAGTAAATGAGAGACAGGGAATGAATACAGACAGAAAACAACAGTTGCTCAACTGGTTGCAGATGAAACCACAAAACACTACTGCTTCTTATTTAAGAAATAGTTCTTGTATCCATAAAAAAACCCAAACAATAAAACTTCTTGGAAGGCTATGAGTTGTGTATTATCAATTAGCATGGAGTTTCTACAGTTGTTCAGAAAGATACTTGGAAGCTCCAAAAGCAGTTCTGTAATCTGGTCATTGTGTAAAATTACAAAGGCAATTTTTTAATAGTCTGAAGGAGTTTTATTCATTAACACTAATACTCGTATATCATAATAATAAAATATTTTCATTATACAAGTCGACCTACTTCGATCCACAGCACTACTGAATTCTGGATTCTGATTGGTCAGAAGGTATTGATTAATTTTCTCAAACAAGGACTCTGACAATAGTGCAGCTGCAAATCATAGGTTTATACACCAATTAGCATGGGGCACAAAGGCTACCCCATGTGGTCCAATCCCACAGAAGAGCTACTGGAACATAAACTGCTGAAAAAGTTAATGCTGGCAAAAACAGAAAAGTGTCAGCTTTAACTTTTTCAGCAGTTTGTGCTACAGTAGCTCTTCTGTGGGATTGGCCCATATGGGCTAGCCTTCATACCCCATGTGACTCAGTGAGCCTTTGACACCCATGACCCTGTCGCCGGTTCACTGGTTGTCCTTTGGAACCTTGGGCCACTTTTGGTAGGTACTAACCCCTGCATACTGGGAACACCCCATAAGATGTACCATTTTGGAGATCCTCAGACTCAGTCATCTCGCCATCACAATTTGGCCCTTATCAAAGTCATTCATTGCCCATTTTTCCTGCTTACAACACATCAACTTCCAGAACTGACTGTTCTCTTGCTGCCTAATATATCCCACCCCTTGACAGGTGCCATAAGAATGATATAATCACTGTTATTCATGTCATCTATCAGTGGTCGTAATGTTATTAATGTTCTATAGTATTGTCTTAATGCAGGAACTTGTCAAGTCAAGTTTATTTGTATAGCGCTTTTAACAATAAAAATTGTCGCAAAGCAGCTTTACAGAATTTGAATGACTTAAAGCATGAGCTAATTTTATCCCTAATCTATCCCCAATGAGCAAGCCTGTGGCAACGGTGGCAAGGAAAAACTCCCTCAAACGACATGAGGAAGAAACTTTGAGAGGAACCAGACTCAAAAGGGAACCCATCCTCATTTAGGCAACAACAGACAACATGACTATAACATTAACAGTTTTAACATGAAGTCAGTTTCGTTGATGTTATAACTCTTCATTGATGGAAACTTGAGTGCAAATCTGTTCATGACAACTGCAGTCCTAAAGTTAGCAAGTCAACTGTAGTCCTCAGCCATAAAAGCATTACTGTAAGTGTCCAGAGCATCCTCCAGGTATGACTTTCAACTGTCCACATGGGGCCGTCCTCCACAGGAGCGATGTGATGAGACTCCGCCCAGACATAGGGCATCAGGATGGATCAGGCAGGTCCGAGGAGCAGAAGAGGTCAGCATCTCGATCTCAGGATTGACATGTAACTCAGAGGGACAGATTTTTTTTGGGGGGGGGGAGAGAGAGAGAGAGAGAGAGAGAAAACACAGGTTGTTAGGTATGCCCAATGTCACCTGAATAAGTAGGAACAGTATACATATTCCACTGAGTACAAGCAGGGACTCCGGCAACTAACTATGACAGTATAACTAAAAGGGGAGAGCCAGAAGGTAACACAGGCATGAGGGAGCCCCGGGACATAAAGCAGCCAGCCACTACACCGTCAACAAACTCGAGTGGGGACTGACAGCATCCATACATCCCAGTTTACCAAAACACTCTATGTCTGAGGACCCTCCAGATCTACACCTTTACCTCATAAACACCATAAACACAAGGCTTGACTAAACAGATATGTTTTCTGCCTAGACTTAAACGCTGAGACTGTGTCTGATTCCCAAACACTACTTGGAAGGCTGTTCCATAACTGTGGGGCTTTGTAAGAAAAGGCCCTGCTTCCTGATGTAGCCTTCACTATACGAGGTACCAGCAGATAGCCTGCACCTTTTGATCTAAGTAGGCGTGGCGGGTCATAGAGGACCAGAAGTTCACTTAGGTACTGTGGTGTGAGACCATTCAGTGCTTTAAAGGTCAATAGTAGTATTTTATAATCAATACGAAATTTGATTGGGAGCCAATGCAGTGTGGATAAGACAGGGGTGATGGGGTCATATTTTCTAGTTCTAGGAAGGACTCTTGCTGCTGCATTTTGAACTAACTGGAGCTTGTTTATGCACTTATTGGAACATCCAGACAGTAAGGCATTACAATAATCCAACCTGGACGTAACGAAAGCATGAACTAGTTTTTCTGCGTCATGTAGTGACATTAAATTTCTGATCTTAGCAATATTTCTGAGATGAAAGAAAGCTATCCGGGTAATGTTATCAATGTGAGTTTCGAATGAAAGACTGGGGTCAATAATCATTCTGAGGTCTTTTGCTGCTGCACATGAAGAAACAGAAAGGCCATCCAGAGTTACCGTGTAATCAGAAAACTTACTTCTAGCTGCATGTGGTCCGAGTACAAGTACTTCAGTCTTGTCAGAGTTAAGCAGAAGGAAGTTAATAAGCATCCAGTGTCTAATGTCCTTCACACATTCCTCAATTCTATTAAGCTGGTGTCTCTTATCAGGTTTTGCAGAAACATACAACTGTGTGTCATCAGCATAACAGTGGAAACTAATACAATGTTTATGAATAATATCACCCAGAGGTAACATATATAAAGAAAAAAAGCAGTGGACCCAAGACAGAACCTTGTGGAATACCAAACTTTATCTCAGTATGTCTAGAAAAATCACTATTTACATCAACATACTGATAGAGATCAGTTAAATAAGACCTGAGCCAGGAGAGGGCCATTCCCTTAACTCCCATGACATTTTCTAGTCTATCCAGAAGAATGGAATGATCAATGGTATCAAATGCTGTACTAAGGTCAAGCAACACAAGCAGCGAGACACAGCCCTGATCAGACGGCAACAGTAGGTTGTTTACTACTTTAACCAGTGCTGTCTCTGTGCTATGATGAGGTCTAAATCCTGACTGATACATTTCATGGATGTTATTCCAATGTAAATATGAGCATAACTGCTGTGCCACAGCTTTTTCAAGCATCTTGGAGATAATGGGGAGGTTTGATATTGGCCGATAATTGGACAGCTGACCGGGATCAAGGTCAGGTTTTTTAATCAGGGGTTTGATAACTGCTAGTTTAAAGGATTTGGGTACATAGCCAATCCTAAGAGAAGAATTTATTATTTTTAGAAGCGGTTCAATTACTTCAGGTATTATCTGTTTGAATAGATGTGTAGGTAAGGGATCTAGTACACAAGTTGAGGCTTTTGATGCCAAGATTAATGAAAATAATTCAATTTTTCTAAGGGGAGTAAAACATTCTAATTTGCTGATCTGATACAGTTATATTGTTAACTACAGGGTCACTTACATTGTCTGACCTTAAATTAGTAGTTTGAATTTTTTGTCGGATATTCTCAATTTTGTCATTAAAAAAAAATCATGAAGTCGTTGCTACTACGTACTGCAGGTGTGCATGTGTCTATAGTGGACTTATTCCTGGTTAATTTTGCTACAGTATTAAATAGGAATCTAGGATTATTTTTGTTATCTTCTATTAGGGAGGAGAGATATGTTGATCTAGTAGCACTAAGAGCTTTTCTATACTTCAGGAAGCTTTCCTTCCACGCTAATTTGAACACTACCAATTTTGTTTGACACCATTTATGTTCCAATTTTTGAGTGGTCTGTTTTAAAGTGCGAGTGTCATCATTGTACCAGGGTGCTAATTTTTTTGTCTCTGACCATTTTCCTTTTAAGAGGAGCTACATTAACTAAAGTATGGTGGAATGTGGGGCAGCACGGTGGTGTAGTGGTTAGCGCTGTCGCCTCACAGCAAGAAGGTCCGGGTTCGAGCCCCGTGGCCGGCGAGGGCCTTTCTGTGTGGAGTTTGCATGTTCTCCCCGTGTCCGCATGGGTTTCCTCCGGGTGCTCCGGTTTCCCCCACAGTCCAAAGACATGCAGGTTAGGTTAACTGGTGACTCTAAATTGACCGTAGGTGTGAATGTGAGTGTGAATGGTTGTCTGTGTCTATGTGTCAGCCCTGTGATGACCTGGCGACTTGTCCAGGGTGTACCCTTTTGCCCATAGTCAGCTGGGATAGGCTCCAGCTTGCCTGCGACCCTGTAGAAGGATAAAGCGGCTAGAGATAATGAGATGAGATGAGATGGCGGAACGTTGACTCTAAGCATTCCATTGCCTGATCAAGTTCTGCAGGGGCTGACAGTGACCCAATCAAAGTTGATAACTATGGGAGATCATTTATGAAGCTCTGTGCAGCAGTTGATGTGAATATATGTTTAATACAGTAGCGTGGTGAGGTACATTTAGTATATTATTACTTGGACGTATTTTGAATGAGGTGAGATAATGATCTGAGATAACTTCAGACGGTGGAAGTATGACTATATTTTCTATGTTTAACCCGAATGTTAGTATTAGATCAAGGGTGTGATCACCATTATGGGTCGGTCTTATGACATTCTGATTAATCCCTACTGAATCTAAAATGGACACAAACACTGTTTTTAAAGGGTCTTCTGGGTTATCGAAGTGAATATTAAAATCTCCGACAACTAAAGCTTTGTCTAAGGAAATAACCAGGTCTGAAATAAAATCTGCAAATTCAGAAAGAAACTCAGAATATGGCCCCGGGGGCCTGTAAACAATAAGTAATGGAATTAACTGGGTAGACTTATTTTTCGAAGCTACATACATTATATGAGTATGAAGTACTTCAAATGTATTAAATTTATAACTAGGTTTGTGTGTTACACCTAGATAACAGTGGCGGCTGCTGGTTTTTAAAACAGGGGAAGCCCATTTTACGCATTCATCGTAAAACCTGTAGGCCGGATATCAAAGCATAGAAAGGTGTGCCCCATTAGCATAGTGAACTAGACAACCCCACCTAGTGGCAGAAAGTATTTTTGCTTGTACATTTCATGTTATAGTCTGGCTTGCCAGGCTAGTGCCTCATATCCTTAATCAAAAATATCAAACATCCAAAAATCAATGGCTATTCAATGAAGAGCCTTGAACATCATACCCTGATATGCAACACAGAGTCTTTAACACAACACCCAGCTGTGCAACACATCCTTGAACATCTTCTGCAACACAGTCTGGAAATTCATAACCAGGTAGGCTATGCAACACACATAACCTTGAATATTATACCCAGGTATAACCTATAACACAGAGCCCACCATTCTCTTAACATTACTGAACAATATACACACTTCAGATTCATGAACATTATATGATGCACACTATTTATACACAAATTCTGCCCTCCGCTCCTTTTCCAGAAAATGGTCTGTGACCCCAGACAGCTAAGTCTTGCACATGAAGTGACATGCTCATTGCTCGTTTCATGCCTTTTGCAAGCCCTTTTGAAATTCACCAGGTCCCCAAACCCATCTTTTGACCATACTAAATTTCTCTGAGAGGTCTTCATCAAAAGACATGGCCAACAGTACATTTTATTAGTCACAGGAGACCCAGTCAACCAGTTCACATTTTCATACCAAGACACCTGAAAAGACCTGTTATGACCTGCTGATTTTTGAATGAGATTAAGCTTGGGCTTTGGTCTGCCTTGCTCTTTAATTCTCACTTTCTCCTCGTATGGCAGAGTGTCAAAACGTTTTGACAAATACATGTCCACGACGTTTGCCATTATAGCAGATAGATACCAGCTGTTCGCAGCTAGCACTGCAGATCCCAATAAGGCTCAAGCTAGCCTACAACCACGTTGATTGAACTACAAATGAAATAAACGAGTGAATTCACAAATGATCAAACTGATAGAATGGATGAAAGTTAACGGAGCACAACGAGTAATATTTACATTTATTTGCAGAGTAATGTACAGAGACATCAATGAGAAGAAATGTTTATATGAAAAGAAATTCAGACAGCACTTTGGCACACGACTACACTTTCTCGACATCCGCTAGGGACTGACTGATCATGCTTCCGTGTTCCTCACTGAAGTACAGTGACCCCGCCCTCCTCATGTCTTTCAAACACCACCTCCAATAATCCTTTATCAGCCCGGCTTCTGGCCGGCTTCTGGCCCTCCCAATGTCTCGTTTACCCCCAGAGATACCCGGCTTCCCCGGAAGTGACGATTTTGTCAATTTTAACCAATAACAACTAGCCGAATTTGGCTGTTCAGAGCCGTCTCGTAGACTGCAACGGATACCCGGCTGCCAGTCCATAGAGCCCATTGAAATAAGAAAGGTTACAGCCTGGCAGCAAAGGTGATTCTCGTAGCAAACTGCAAGTTCATCAGACATCACTCAAATAAGTTACAGGATGACATAGGGATAGTTATGAACGTAAATACAATCTTGGGCATATATTATGTTATGCAAGTTATTGTTTTAATGAGAATTCAACGTCGTAGACGCCGCAGTTTGGGGAGAGAATTTTAGGGGAAGTTCGGCTTCCCTTGTTGTCTCTGAGAAATTGCCCCTGCTAGATAATCATTATAAATAACCATGACACCTCCTCCTCTGCCAGTTAGATGAGGCTGGCATATATAACTGTATCCAGGAGGACTAGCTTCATTTAATGCTATATATTCATTTGGCTTAATCCATGTTTCAGTTAAACAAAGTACATTAAACTCCTGATCAGTAATGAGTTCATTAACCATTAGCGCTTTAGATGTAAGAGATCTAATATTTAATAGCCCCACCTTTAGATCAAAGGTGCTGGCAGCAGCTGTACAGTCAGTCTGATCTAATTTTATATTGATTAGGCTACTGGAACAAACTCTCTGAATATTTCTACTTTTTTGTTGAGCTCGGGGAACAGACACAGTCTCGATGTAGTGGACCCTGAGTGACGACTCTGTGCAGCTAGCAGACAGTCGGTTTAACCTATTCGTCTGCTCCCTGGCCTTGGCTCTGGATTGTCAGAAAATAACTAGGCCTGTTCTGAGACTATGACCTACGGTATGCTGCAGGAAATGAGAGCAGCACCTTCCCGAGTGGGATGGATACCGTCCCACCCTAACAGGCCAGCAGTGCCCTCAAAATTAACCCAATTATCTATAAAGCCCACACTGTTTTCAGAGCACCACCTGGACAACCAGCAGTTCAGCGACCATAACCTGCTGTAAGCTACATCACCATGCCGCATTGGGATGGGGCCAGAGCATACTACAGCATCGGACATCACCTTCGCTAATTTAAACACCTCTACAAAGTTACTCTTAGTAGCCTCAGACTGACAAAGGCGTATATCATTAGCTCCTGCATGGATAACTATTTTTGAGAACCTGTGCTTGCCTAGGACCCTAAGATTACCTGCTACGTCCGGCACCCTGGCTCCCGGTATATACCTGACTAAAGCTGCTGGTGCCCCTAAAGGCTGAGCTAATTTCACATGCCGTATGATAGAGTCCCCTATAACCAGAGCTCTTTCAGGTTTCTCAGTGGGTGCATCACTAAGGAGAGCAAACCTGTTCGACACGTGACGCGGAGAGGAGTGGTGCTCCCGTGGACGAGCCTCAGTGGTAGCTTTGGCTCTACACTTTTGCTGCCGAGTCGTCACCCATTCGCCCCACTGTAAGGGCTCTAATGCTGGAGTTGGGGGATTACTAACTCCACCTAGGGCATCCAGACTTTCCCCTACAGAAACTACACTGTTCTCATTCTCACTGACCACTAAAGCCTGGATACGTGCTTCTAATACTATAATCTTCTCCGTCAGAGAGCTAACTAATCTGCACTTATCACAAATAAAGCTATCGCTAGCGATGGAGGAAGAATGACTAAACATCCTGCACTCAGCACACTGAACAGGCTGAAAGTGTGCCATGATGAAAGGATTCACATACCTAAACTGAAGATCTGTTGATATTAAAGCAGATCTGATGTGGATGGCCTCTGCTTGTGGTCTTTATACAGGAGGAGAAAAAAGAAAGCTTCTGGTCCCAGTGTTCTTCCAAAAAAAGAGAGAGAGAAAAAAACGGAAAAAGGAAAGTGAAAGTGGAAAGTACAAAAAGGAAAGCGAAAGTACAATAAAAATGAAGAGGATACTGGAAAATTATCTCATCTCATCTCATTATCTCTAGCCGCTTTATCCTGTTCTACAGGGTCGCAGGCAACCTGGAGCCTATCCCAGCTGACTACGGGGGAAAGACGGGGTACACCCTGGACAAGTCGCCAGGTCATCACAGGGCTGACACATTGACAACCATTCACACCTACGGTCAATTTAGAGTCACCAGTTAACCTAACCTGCATGTTTTTGGACTGTGGGGGAAACCCATGCGGACAACATGCAAACTCCGCACAGAAAGGCCCTCGCCAGCCACGGGGCTCGAACCCAGACCTTCTTGCTATGAGGTGACAGTGCTAACCATTACACCACCGTGCCACCTACTGGAAAATTATTTGTAGAAAAAATAAAAAAGATTAATAATTAACGCCAACACTCGCAGAAAAAAAACTTGTTACAAACAACTCGGGAACCAGGAAGCATGTAGCACAGAATACGCATGCGCAACCAGAAGGAGTCAGAAGGATTTGAGGTGTTCAAACAACTATAGCAGATGCCGTAGTTGTTGATGTATGGAAGTTTCTGTCAGGGCATGTATATTTAACATGTATGGAAGGAGTCTCCAGTGTCAGAGCTTTGTAACCATCACAGTTAAAGCTATGACTTTAAGTTTTCTGAAAATCTTCATGACAGAGGAGTTTACAGTTTATCCTTTCACAGTGACATAACGAGCAACGTTTGATTAACTCCAAGAGAAAGAAAAAACATCTATGCTGTCTGTCTCTCTGTCCGTTCACCTATGCAAATCAACATGGCTGGATGCACATACTCCATACTTTGCACATGGATTAGTGACACCCCAGAGGGGCTCAAGACAACATTTTTTATTTTCCAAAACATGGGATTAGTGAGAATCCAACACACTATTCATTTCCCATAGGCTACATGCTCGTGCTAACACACTGCATGCAGCTTCGGGGGGGAATCCTGTCCCCCGACTCGCCTAAGAGTTTCGATTGTATGGGACCTCACAATCAGTGGTCCTCACCAGAGACTTTCGCTAGGGCCGAATGTACATCACTGAGGAGGTGCGGGGAGCGATTTAGCCCCTGTAAAGAGCACCATTCAGAGGAAATCAGGTTCATGGGCAATAAGTACTAGTAAATAATAACTGGAACTAACTTGTTCCATGGACGTTCAACAACTATATTAAAGTCACATTTGAAAAATAGGTCTCTAATGATAGAATGGGTGAAGCTGAATAAGATTTTAATTTTTTTACTCATTGAGACAGCCTCAATTTCCACCCATGTACAGACCTACCAAAATTCCACCCCCAACACTTATGGTGGTTCAGGTAGCATTACCATTAACAAGAACCATCATGAATGACATCACTATCAAGCCAAGTTGTAACTCTATAAACATGCACCATTATTAATGAGGATGTGACGAGGTGTTGGGGGCGTATCTATAAAATGACTGACAAGAGGCAAATCTAAATAGAGAGAAAATTCCAGACTGGAAGACAGGGTGAGGTTTAGCCCAGAAAAAAATGTCTTCAGCTGTTGCATACTCCAAACTGCAGTGGACTCATTTGTCAAGGATCCATTGTGTGTGCTGCATTTTTAATACACTCTTAGAAAATAAAGTGCATTATTGTACCTTTAGGGGTACAATGGCTTGTCACTGGGGTAGGACCTTCTAAGGTACTTATTTGTACCTTTTATATACTGCTTGTGACCATATACGTACATTTTTGGCCCTACACATAGTTACCTTGAGGTCTAATAATGAGCCGTGGGGGGGGGGGGTACATTAGTGTAGATTGTACCTTGGGGGACAGAAATGGACTCCTACTGTACCCCTATTTCTAACAGTGTATGGTGGGGTTTATATACACGTTGCTGCTGTTTGGGTAACACCTCTGACACACCCACCAAACGAGAGAAAACATACCTCAAAGCCTGTTGCACAACGTTTCACACCGTTTCGAGGTAACATGTCATTCAACCTAGGGGAAAAAAGTAGCAAAATGGTGCACAGTATTCTTGGGTTGAATGTGCCCTTAGGCTTCCAAACTGTTTTTTTAGCTACATAATACACTCATTTTGAGACAGTGGCTTAAACTAATATTTGTTATAACTTCTACATTTTAATTTTCCACATTATTTGTATTTGTAAGAAATTAAATATTTCATTGGTTGAGTTTGAATTAAAATTTTAATTTAAAGTGCCTTAGCTAGTTAGCTTCGATCGAGTTGGGTTGCATTGGAGAAATGTACTTCTCTCCATCTGTAAGTAAGTAAAGTATTTCTTTAAAACCAAACACAGGGTAGATGGTGATCTCTTGGTTCATTTTTTTTTTTTTTTACCAGAACTTTAGCTGGAAGGCAATGTAATAATTTATGCTCCTTAACTTCCAGTGCTGTCAGATGGAGCCTGTTTTTGACAACAATTTTTTGAAGAAAGGAGTTTCATGACTGCAGCACTTTTAGGCTGGGAAATAATCCAATAACCTTTCTTGTTATAACATTTCAGACAGCTCGGAAGGCCTGGAAATCTTCACAAAATCTCTTAAATCATGACTGCTCATTTTTTTAAAAATTCCTGTCACGTTGTTTAGAATTTGGTTTATTTCTACCTTGATTTACTTCTGCATGATCAGTGCATATTTGAAACTAGAGTGGGGTCATGGGACGTCTAATTTTGAAGCAGCTGGCAATACTCTGTCAGTTAAGTCCTTACAATTACAGCAATTTTCCCACCCTAAAAGCAAATATGGCCGGTTATGCTTGGCTTGGGTTTTAGGGAAGCAAGGTCAATGGCACTGACAGACATTCTCTTGGAAAATGAAACAGTGTACGTTGGCTTGCTTTTTCACACATAACACAGTGTTTTTTTAACACTTTCAAGGCCAATTATATTGATACATGATCCAGGCCCAAAACTTATGCAGAACTTGTGCATACACTCACAGAAAGAAAGGATATTCAGCTTGTTCCTTTTCGGAAGAAGGTTCTCTAGTGACTCCAATTTAAGGGTCAAAGTTCTAGTAACATAACCCCCTTCATCCCCTCCACACTCTACTACTTCCTAGTGGAATATACATAAAAGAGGGAAAGACAGCACAAAAGGTCTTTATAGTTACCAATCTAACAATGCTTTTATGAATCAGTGTGCGTCAGAGCCCTCAGTTGCAGGTGCTCTATACTCATGCCTAATCAGAGGACTGGACTTGTGCATTGTACTACAGTCAGGAGATGTATTCAAAAGCCATGCATCCACGGGCGATTGCTCTAAAGGCCAATTTATGCTGACAACGCAGTCCTCGCAGATGGCGTCGCAGATGGCGTCTGCGTAGCCCCCCCACCTTCGCAGACGCTCTGCGCGCACCTCCCAAAAATTGTGACCACCGCAGAAGCCTCGCAGACAGCGTCGCAGACAAGAGGGCTCTGATTGGTCCACTCTACATCTGCTGTACACGCACTTCCGCTTCCCTACTTTCCCGGTTTGGTTTGTTTTCACGACCGCCATTTTTAAAAACACAAGCGAAGATGGAGCAGCACGAAGAGCAGTTGATCGAGGAAGTGAGGAAGTACGTACATCTATACGACTCCAGTTCTAGTCATTATAAGTAACCGGAGGATAAACACTCCACTAACCACACCCACCAACTACTCCTAGCGATTTCGCAACTTCGCGCCCCCTTGCGTTGTGGCGGTGAATAACATCGCGCATGCCTATTACTCCCCGCTCAACGATAAATTACAACTGTCTGCGAAAAGCTATCTGCGAAAGCCTTGTCGCAAGAGCATGCAGAGGCCCTAAGACAACAAGGGAGGCTCAGCCTCCTCTAAACATGACGAACATCGTGTAGGATGAATTGCGCTAGGCTTATGTTATAGCCGACCTTATAACATTGCTATTTCAGATCCAGGATCATAGAAATATATGTGCTCAACCCAACTACAGTGCGAAATCATTCCGTTATAACTTTCCCCAGTTCGCCTAATGTGTGCGTGAGTTTTTCCCCCTCGTGACAGCATGATGCAGCCCAGCCTCAGTGGACTTCAATGGCATTTGGGAGCTATGCACTTTCAGTATCAAAATGCAAGACGATTATTGGACAAATACTGCGAAAACACCCGCCCCACAGACTCCCAGCCTCAGTGGACTTCAGTGGCATTTGGGAGCTATGCGCTTTTCAATATCAAAATGCAAGACGATTATTGGACAAATACTGCGAAAACGCCCGCCCCACGGACTCCCAGCCTCAGTGGACTTCAATGGCATTTGGGAGCTCTGCGCTTTTCAATATCAAAATGCAAGAAGGTTATTGGACAAATACTGTGAAAACGCCCGCCCACGGAGTCCCACGGACTCCCAGCCTCAGTGGACTTCAATGGCATTTGGGAGCTATGCGCTTTTCAATCTCAAAATGCAAGACGGTTATTGGACAAATACCGCAAAAATGCCCGCCCCACGGACTCCCAGCCTCACAGTGGGAGGGACATGGCAAAGCTTTCCGTGAGGAGACTGGTGATTGGTGAAAGCGGCCGGATATTTTCTTTGATTGACAGCTCGTTTCAACTATAGACAGGCAGCGGTGAATTTCAGTTCAGTCCCATGCGGATTCGCAAGTGCTGTGGTGCATTGTAAGAGATCGGCTTACATTTCGATTTCATTCATTACATACGGTTTCTACCAGCTTTTTTAGTTTGTATATATTTTCATTGTAAATAAAGTGTAAATATAGTGTTGTCAAGTTTGCTATCTTAGTTCCAGAAATTTCATTTATTTGAGTGACTGAACTTGAACTTGAGGGGGCTAGTCAGCTAGCAAGAAAGCTGCGCACGGATGCCAAGCATTGCTGATTTAATTTTGGCGAAGCCATTTGCCAGTCTTCCTTTCGAGGAAAAAATTAAAATTAAAGAGCAGGGTAGACCAATGCCTCAAACTGACTTGGTGAAAAAGGTAGGGAATAATACTCGTTCCTTTCAGCTCTCCTGGTACAGTACAAGAAAGTGAATTGGCTAACAGCAAGTGACCCACATCAACAACAGTAAATAGGCTACTTTAGTAATATGTCATGGATGGACCAAAAATATAGAATCTATTTAAAATGTTTATGCTGAGTATATTATATTGGAATATATATTTTTCTGGATATGAATTAAACACAGCTACAATTTGGAAAACATTTTTAAACAAAAACATAGCCGAGAACATTTCACACTACAGACCTGGATTAAAAGTGAAGGGTTATCAAAATTGTCAATAAAACATTTCTCAGTCAAAATAAGTAAAATATAGGGAAAGTGTCATTGAATGAAATGTGTGGCACCCAGCTCTATGTTTGGCTCCCCAAGGTCAGTGCTTGTGCCTATTCCAGAACACTCTGCTGTTACTGCTGAGGTTCCTGACAAAGAGGTGCTTTCAATAATGATCAATTTTTAAACAACATGCCATAATTTTAAAATATAAAATGTTAAAATATACCCCCCCAAAACCACCATCATGTATATTGGACAGTAGGCTAATGGGCCAAAAGAACCTGTTATTTCACAGTTTGTGACCCTGCCAACAATCACCCAGATCAGAGGCAAGAGTATGGGCAAAATTGATGTGTTTTTTCTTTTTTCTTTTAAAATCTGGAAATATCGTAACCGACCAGCCACCCCTGTTGGAAAGACTACCAGCCGCCACTGCATGCATCTCATCTTGACTGTTACAGCCAACCTAGAACACTACTTTTATTTCATACACACAAAGGGGACTGAACCCTGCACATTGTAAATAAGTGCTAGCAAATGAGTGGTTTGTTGGTTTAGCCAAGTACACATATTTCATGAGAATAAAGCCAATTTTACATGAAAAACATTGCTGTCTTGGGTATGTCGAGGCATGGAGTATTCAAATCTGAGCTTTCTTGCACTAGGTTGCTAAATAGAACATTTGAATACCTGTAAATATTTAAAAACAAACAAACACAAAAAAACCCAACAGACAACTCAGTAGTCTGGAGTAAAATGGGCTTGAGAGAAGTGTCAAACTGAAAGAAGACTAATATGCTGCACATTTACTTTTATGGGATTTAGCAGATGACCTTATCTAGAAATTAAAGGACATTATATTTTAGTGAATTTAGTGTATTAATTAATGAAATTATAATAGTAAGGGTGGCACGGTGGTGTAGTGGTTAGCACTGTCGCCTCACAGCAAGAAGGTCCTGGGTTTGAGCCCAGCGGCCGGCAAGGGCCTTTCTGTGTGGAGTTTGCATGTTCTCCCCGTGTCTGCGTGGGTTTCCTCCAGGTGCTCCGGTTTCCCCCATAGTCCAAAGACATGCAGGTTAGGCTAATTGATGGCTCTAAATTGACCCTAGGTGTGAATGTGAGTGTGAATGGTTGTTTGTCTCTGCGTCAGCCCTGCGATAACCTGGCAACTTGTCCAGGGTGTACCCTGCCTCTTGCCCATAGTCAGCTGGGATAGGCTCCAGCTTGCCTGTGACCCTGTAGAACAGGAAAAGCAGCTACATATAATGGATGGATGGATTATAATAGTAATCTGACAGATTAAATTATTATAAATTACATTACATTACAGGCATTTAGCAGACGCTAAATGGGGAAGCCATGACCTAATGGTTAGAGAAGCAGCTTTGGGACCAAAAGGTTGCTGGGTTGATTCCCTGGACCAGCAGGAATGCTGAAGTACTCTTGAGCAAGGCACCTAATGCCCAACTGCTTCCCCAGGCTGCTCTGGGTATGTTGTATGTCACTTTGGATAAGACCATCTGCTAAATGTATCAAAGAGCATCTGCTAAATGTATCAATGTACAACATAGCAGTTGGGGGTTAGGTGCCTTGCTTAAGATCACTTCAGCCATTCCTGCTGGTCCAGGGACACAAACCATCAACCTTTTGGTCCCAAAGCTGCTTCTCTAACTATTAGGCCATGGCTAAATCAATTTCATGTACAGTAAACTAGTTGTACATAATAAATAATGGTTAGTAATAATCTCCTCTGACCCCATATCTATGCCTTGGAGGTTCTGTGTAGAACTCTACAACAAAGGGTTTCCTGAAATAGCAGTTTTTCATCTGGATAATGTTTCGTGTACTGTATATTGGTGCATTTGATCCATATTAAAAGAGGCTTATGGCAGACAGTACAGTAGGAATGTTCTGAAAAACTCTGTACCTTGTGTGAGTGGATGTTCGGTTCTTATACCACAGAGACGCCAGACCAAACCACAGTCTCTGGCCTGAGAGCCAATATTCTGATGGGTTTTCTTCATTTTGGAAAGGAATTGTGTAACTCCGGGATACAATCAAATGTACTTGGCATCCTATCGCAGATCACAGCTTTGTCTATGAAGAAAACAATTATGGGAAGCAAACATTGTAACTCCACAAAAATGTCAGGGAAGACAATCTGTAATGAGTCTCTTTTTGTTTATGGTGACAGTGTTTGTGCAAAAGCTGGACACAATCAAGATGCGACCCAGTTCCTGGAGCTTTTGTGTCTTCTTCTGTACTTGGACATGGGGGCAAAGTATGGGCCTATCACGGAGACGGAGAGCCTGGGAGGAAAAGGGGGAAGATGGTCCTAAAAAGTGCTCATACACCTTCCTGGTCCCTGAGCAGAAGATCACAGGGCCTATCTGTGCAAGTCGCGGACCCTCGCTTCCAGACAAAGATCGCGTAACCAGGATGGACATAGCAGATGTCCGTGAGCTGATGTCCAAGCAAAGACGCGAGATAGACACCCTGCGGATGGTGGTGGATGTGGATGGCAACATGGTGAATGAGATGAAACTTCTGCGGAAGGAGTCTCGTAACATGAATTCCCGTGTCACACAGCTCTACATGCAGCTTCTGCATGAGATCATTCGCAAGCGGGATAATTCACTGGAGCTCGCACAACTTGAAGGCCGCATCCTCAATGCCACAGCAGAGGCATTGCGGCTCTCAGTCCGCTACAGGGATCTTGAGGCCCGATTTGCCTCTCTTGCTGCTGTGGTCAATAACCAGTCTGTTCTGATTGGTGCTCTGGAAGAGAGGTGCTTACGGGTTTATGGGAATCACAGGCAGGAACCACTTCCCCCACCGCTTGTCCAGGTAGTTCCAGAGAACATTCCAGTGCATGTGCCCCGTTTTTCCAATGAGATCCCAAGGGTCCACAGCCGGGCTTTCCCCAGGGAGAGGGGATCCAGAGCAGGACCAGAACCCACTACAAGTACCCTGGAACTCAAGCGACCACCGACTGGCAACTTCAGCTCTGAAGGTAAGTGAGAATCAGTCTCTAACCAATAATCAATCATAAGTAGGCAATATCCAGTCTTTGAAAAAAAAAAGATGACTCAAGGGTTCTTTGGATGGTTAAGGGTTCTAGCACCCTCCAGAGGGTCTACTTTGTCTGAAAGGAAGGAGGGTTCATTCTACTTTTAAAGATATGTGCAGCGATGCAGAAATGAAGAAGGGTGCAAGATGGAAATATTATTGTCAGACTGTATGTGGCAAGTGGAATCAACACCTGCCTAGTAGGGGTGAAATTACTGCTTCTCTGGGCAACTGGAACCTAAAGGACCTGTGTCCTCAACCCCCAAGCCTCAAGTCTATTTTACCTCCACTAGGGGAAATGCACAGCTTAGGCCCTAGAATGTGTAGGCTATGTGTCACGGTAAGTATCTAAAGGGCAGAACACAGGTGCAAGTGTGAGTGGTAACTAACTCTGTGCTTTCACCAAGCTGTATTATACTATTGGCAGAGGATGAGACGTCCCTCCCTCAGAGATGTTCTAAAATCCCAGCATAAAGAACTAGACAACAGAAAGCAATTCTTGAGAACTAGCGAATTTACACTAATTTATTATACTAAAAGTGGTCAAGTAAAACTAAATGGGATGACATAAAACATTTTTGAAAAAGAAATAAAAAGTAATCTTTGAATTCGCTCTTCCCTTAGGTTTAACACTCTCGTTAACCAACTTGTAACTACTGAGCGCTCAGATAATGCTATCTTAATATAGTAAATAAAATCCAGTTAACTCTCAAAATACACTCGTTCAGTTCAATGTTGCAACACTGCTCAATGAATCTCAACAATTACACACATTGGTGATGAAATGAACATCATTAACCCGTCACATTACTTTAAAGAGTCTCTACAGCCTTAAACGTAAATGAACAGTTATCCTACTGCAAACAAAGGCAATGGTTGCCCATGAAAATGGCTGGTCAGATCCAACTATTGCTTTTCTGCAGCCCAAAAGCAATAACTCAGTCAAAAATAATAATAATAAAAAAAAATATATAAAAAAACTGCTCAGTCCAAAATGAAGAAATCCTCAGCTCGAAGCAAAAAATATTTTTGGCAATCCAGTCTGCAGTGTTTCCACATGCACACACACACAAAAATAAAATGCTCTGGTGATTTAGTCCATAGCACGTAGCAAGGTAACAAAACAAATAGCAAATTGCTCTGTATCTGTTTTAGCTGGAGGTAATCCGTAGCTTGCACTCAAAGTAGGGGTCTCTACACAAAACGTGAGTAGGCTAAATAGCAACACAAAATCAAATTAGGCTACTCCTCTCTGGCATTCACTTAGCTTTAAACAGCCGCTGGAGTCGTGGAGCAGTCTCTACTGGCGGGGAACTGTCAGGAAACTCACGGCAGGACGAATCCAGGAACGACTAGCCAACTCGCAAAAGCTAGTCAGGCTCTCCCTCACTCGGCACCGTAACCTACAAAACGGCGCGTCTTTATACACAGTAAAATCCCCAGTGTTGAATTAACACCCAGAGTGTTGATTTAACACCCTACTGTGTTTATATAGGTCCAGTTGGACACAAATTAACTCTGAAAATGTTAATTCAACACTGAGGAATTTGCTGTGTACGCCACTACTAGAAGGGTCGATAGACGCTAAACACTTCTTGTTACTAACTTAAACTTCACTGGAGGGTACATGAACGTTGTTCACCCATCTAAATTCCCTCACTTTTTACGGAACTCAGAAGAAAACACACATCCATCTCATCGTTCCCCGTGCGCTTCTCTCACTTCCTACTTCCTGTTAACCTCTCGCCCAACTCTTCTTCTGTGGTTGTCTTATCAATTGGCGATTGATGAAAAATAATAATAAAAAAAATCATTTGACATCCATCACATGTATATTAGAAGTGTGCATTTTTACTCTAATGCAGGTGGGAATGGGTGGATGGGAGAATATTAGATGTGGCACTGCATAATGCACTTAATGTGTTCACTTGTTCACCATCAGAAAATTCATTATTCTCGTCAAGGTTGCTGTCCATCCATCCATTATCTATACCACTTATCCATCAGGGTTTTGGGGGAAGCTAAGGCCAATCCCAGCTGACTTCAGGCTTGACACCCTGGACAGGTCACCAAGCTATCGCAGGGCTAACATAGAGATGAACAACCATTCACATCTATGGGCAATTTAGAGTAGCTAGTTAACCTCATCCACATATCTTTGGACTGTGGGAGGAAACTGGAGCACCCAGAGGAAACCCACACATCATGGGGAGAATATGCAACCTCCACACAGAAAGGCCCCAGTTGGCTGCAAGGTCTGAACCCAGAACCTTCTTGCTGTGAAGCAACAGTGCTAGGGGTTGCTGTCGTTTAACTTCATTTCCTTATATTTTGGGATATAATCCATCTATGAGAGGTGGCACGGTGGTGTAGTGGTTAGAACTGTTGCCTCACAGCAAGAAGGTTCTGGGTTTGAACCTCACAGCTGATGGGGGCCTTTCTGTGTGGAGTTTGCATGTTCTTCCCGTGTCTGTGTGGGTTTCCTCTGGGTGCTCCAGTTTCCCCCACAGTCCAAAGACATGCAGTTAGGTTAACTGGCTACTCTAAATTGCCCATATGTGTGTATGAATAGTTGAGAGGAGAAAACCTCTATAATAATCCACTAGAAGGCAACGGGAAATCGCTACTTTAATTCTTCCCTAGAAACTTTGATGGCTGAAGTTGTCAGAGCTGCCATGTCACTGTAGTGATATGCTAAGTAGAGAAAGAATCCATGTTCATTAGAAAACATTGTGGATGAATACCAACAAACAACATGAACAAAAATAATTGTAAAAGTGGGTGGCTTTTTCTGCAGAATTGACCAACATTGGTAAAAAGATGTCTGTGGAGGGGAGGGGACATATACTGGCTAGAATTTCTTTTGGATCTGGTGGAAGTGGGATTACAAAAAACAGTCCAGATCTTTTGCACACCTTTTGCAGTTCCAGTCATGAAATTAGAGTCTGTACAAATGTCAGCTTCTTGGCCTGAAAATCAGACTTTGCACATTTTTAGATATATTTCAGTTTCTGCTTTCTTTCAGTCCAGCAGACCACAAACTATGTGACAGCCATGCTACTTCAGCTTGCAAGATATTTTACCAACCAGTCAGCACAATTTTTAATGCACCAAAACCACAAGTAGGAAGTGCCCATGTTTGTTTTTACTCTCTACCTGTCTTCTGTTCACCCACCAGATGATGAATTTAACTTTAAGAAACGTAATTACCTACATGGTCAGCCTCATCAGAAACTCTTTTTAAAGCTTTTTCAACATTGTCACATGCAGTATATGCTTGTACACATATATTCCTAATGAGCAAGTCAGAGGAATAGTAGCGAAGAAAAACTTCCTGAGATGACATGAGGAAGAAACCTTGAGAGGAACCAGATTCAAAAGGGAACCCATCCTCTTCTGGGTGACACCAGATAGTGTGATTATAAACTGTCCAAAAACACCTAGGACAATAGTACACTGTTACATCAAACAGTACCAAGTGTGTTGAAAGGATGTTTCTTATGAATATCTTAGTCTTTATGATTACAGCAGAAGTTCTTGGGTACAAATCAAAAGTATCCTGATGAGATTATCCACTGAAGCAAGGGTGAATAAACTTTTTTGGGAAGTGCAATCTTTATGGTATCCAAGTAGGAACTATATAATTATGTATTGAACTGGGTGTTTATTTGTTGTTGTACACTTCTTGATTTTGAGGTCCTTTCCGCGACTGCCTTCATGCTATGCAGGCTGGACATGCCACTAGTGGAATGTACCTTCTTAAACCAGATGGGAGTGACAGGCCAACGCAAGCATGGTGTGAACAAGATGTGGACAATGGAGGATGGACCATCATCCAGAGAAGGAAGGATGGATCTGTTAACTTTTTCAGAAACTGGGAGAGTTATAAGGTGATGTGTAGCTCTAAGGCTCATCTCTCGCTCTGCATTTTGCCATTTCTGTTAAAGCCATATAAAAGGCAGCAGTTTGAAAAGATGTGGTCAGCTGGTGTCATGTGATGATCCTTGCCTTCGCTGGTTGGTACCTGTCATCTGATAGGAGAAACCTGTCTGGTGGGTGGGAATTGGCCATGAAAAAATCTCATTCTCATCTCATTATCTCTAGCCGCTTTATCCTTCTACAGGGTCGCAGGCAAGCTGGAGCCTATCCCAGCTGACTATGGGCGAAAGGCGGGGTACACCCCGGACAAGTCACCAGGTCATCACAGGGCTGACACATAGACACAGACAACCATTCACACTCACATTCACACCTACGGTTAATTTAGAGTCACCAGTTAACCTAACCTGCATGTCTTTGGACTGTGGGGGAAACCGGAGCACCCGGAGGAAACCCACGCGGACACGGGGAGAACATGCAAACTCCGCACAGAAAGGCCCTCGCCGGCCACGGGGCTCGAACCCAGACCTTCTTGCTGTGAGGCGACAGCACTAATCACTACACCACCGTGCCACCCGGCCATGAAAAAATTAGGGAGAAAATTCAAAGAGGGGTTATAAATACCCAGAGCAGTGGGAAGCTATGCTACAGCATCCAGGGAGCAGTTGGGGGTTAGGTACCTTGCTCAAGGGCACTTCAGCCATGATACAGAGGGATGGAAATGTGCAGTTTATTCATTCAACTCCCCTCACATTTTTCCTGCTGGTCCCGGGAATCAAATCGATGACCCTTTGGGCCCAAGGCTGCTTCTCTAACCTTCAGGCCAGGGCTGCCCCCATGGACTTTTTTTTTACTGAAATTAATATCAGTTAATGCCATATTAACACCATATTAATGCTATATTTTCATTTTAAAGCCAATATGCCTTTTTGCCTGAAAGCATCATTCAGTCTCTGGAAATTTGCTAGTTATCTGCATACATAGTTTGATGATGAATGAATCAGAAGTAAATTATTTTTGTAAATACCCATCATTTACCATTAGCTTTAATTTGGTCTTCAGTGCTAGTTTACCCTAGAATTAGCAAATAAATCATGTTAACAGATGATGAAATGGCAGGATTCTTGCTAGTTTGTTTTTCTACATTGATTAACCTGCTAAGCTGAAATGATTGGATGCTAAACTGAAGCTATTCAATTGTATAGGATATGGTCATTGGATGGATGACAGAAGAGACCTCCGTAATTTGTAATATTTGTTTTGAATGTCTGAATAAGTAAGATTTTTTTCTGGAATTGCAATTAAGTAAGGATACATGTAGTCATTTTCAGTAATTCTTAAGTAATGTATAAATATGCCAAAATAGTATAGTAGCAAAGCACAATTACTCAAGTATTTTCCAATGCTGGCTCCAATATTCTGTATCCCAAAGTAAAGTAGCTTCACTTTTACAATTTGCCAAGAAACAGAAGGCAGCAAAGCAGGAAGTCACACTCTGTGCCAAACCTCTTTATGTTCTTTCCATGTGGGTTCTTTTGCATGGGACTCTCTAAGGAATAGATGCATGCTGTCCAGGCTGTCATGGGTGATTGAGGGTACTTTCAACTTTGCCAGAAATGTGATGCCCCGTTATTTCTACCTAACGCCGACTCTCAGCACACTTCTGTCTTGTCTCCCACACAGCCACACATGCAAGTGAAAGATGACTCTCAAAACCTCAAGACATTTGTCATGATTCCAGATCCTAATGGAAAGCCTCATTCTGAACCAATAGGTTTATGTTACTTCTCTCTCTTCAGGAAATCCATTTGGCCGCAAATTGCGCTCACTTGCGTAAATCGCTCACAAATGACATAGTTGCTGTCCAATATTTGTATGTGGTGAAATGCAATTTAAGCGGCCTGAGATGTCAGCATTTTTCATATCAGATTTTTGTTTAGACGAATCAAATGTAGCGTTCATCAGGGAAATCTAGACGTCTGCATGCATTTTCATGCAACTATTTCAAGACTTTCCCAATTTCTTCTTTTACAGCAGGTTAATGAAAAGTTACTCGGGCCTGTTAAAGAGTAACAAGCTTCCATTAACATTTTGAACCAATGTAGTAAAGTACAACTCAAAATAACATCACATTTCTTTTCATTCCACTCCAGCAAGGTTTTGGCAACATAGATGGCGAGTACTGGCTGGGTCTGGAGAATATTTACAATTTAGGCAAGCAGGGAGATTACAAGTTGCTGGTGGAGCTTCAGGACTGGATGGAAAAGAAAGTGTACGCAGCCTATAGCAGCTTCCATCTGGAGCCTGAGAGTGAATCGTACCGCCTGCGTCTGGGCACTTACCAAGGCAATGCTGGGGATTCTTTAACCAGTCATAATGGCAAACAGTTCACCACGTTGGATCGGGATAAGGATGCCTTCTCAGGTTGTTATTGATTCTGACATATAAGTGCATCAGTGATGGCTGGTCTTGATATCAGATATTAGATTTCAGCTTCCTATCTATCAATAACTATAAGTGTTGAGCAATACATTATATCACAAGGTCTCATCAATGATGTAATGAAAGAATGATGTTGGGAAAACTATTGCATAGAAACACCTAACCACATTTTTCTAGCTTGCAATGCTCTACTGGTTTCATGCCATGGTTCCTGGGAAAGAAACAAAAATTTTACATAGACCCAACACCACCCTGTCTTATCCCAGCCACCACTGGTGGACTCTGTGCTCCAGTACAAAGTACAAACTGCCTTCCTCATTTCATCCTCTCTTTGTCCTGTCTAACTTCACTACAGGAAACTGTGCTCACTTCCATAAAGGT
Organism: Neoarius graeffei; assembly: GCF_027579695.1. Taxonomy (NCBI): domain Eukaryota; kingdom Metazoa; phylum Chordata; class Actinopteri; order Siluriformes; family Ariidae; genus Neoarius; species Neoarius graeffei. The sequence goes on along the minus strand of NC_083569.1, from coordinate 107,641,145 downwards.
GGCTGGTGGTACAACGCATGCGGCCAGACCAATCTCAATGGCGTGTGGTACTCTGGTGGTGTGTATCGCAACAAGTTCCAAGACGGCATCTTCTGGGCAGAATATGGAGGAGGCTTCTACTCTATGAAAGCTGTGCGCATGATGATCAGACCTATTGACTGAAGCGGAAACAAAGCTGAAACCTGAATATAGTTTAACACCTCCATCTTTGTGCATATTCAGTGGCAAAACTGGAATGTTAGAAGAGCTGGGAGAGAATTCTCAATTCCACATTCAAGTAGCTAAAATCAGAATCAGCTTCAGGAGCCCGGATCTTTGGAGGGTTCTCTTGCACACAAGGCATTTATACAAACTTCGTTATGATTAGACAAGCCATTTTATGGTTGTATTTCTCCATGGGGGACACTGCTAAAATGCCATTGTGATTTCATGTGTTGTGTATTTAATTGTATTTCTTTAATTATCCTTCCACTTTTCCTGCTAGGGGTTGTGGTAATAGACATTGTCACAAAGGTTTAGATTTGGATTTGTATCCCTGGTCACACATTCCAGCTCCTCCATGTTGATCCACAGATATTCCCATCCAACTGTGATATAATCTTTCTGGCAAGTCTTGGTTCTGCCCCAAGGTCTCCATCCAGTGAGATATGACTGGTACAGCTCTAGCAGGAGCCTTGTAAGATACCAAAACTCCCTGAACTGATTCCTTAGATTCTTTCTCTACCAGCAAAGTGAGAGTCCATCTCATCTCATCTCATTATCTCTAGCCGCTTTATCCTTCTACAGGGTCGCAGGCAAGCCGGAGCCTATCCCAGCTGACTATGGGCGAAAGGCGGGGTACACCCTGGACAAGTCGCCAGGTCATCACAGGGCTGACACATAGACACAGACAACCATTCACACTCACACCTACGGTCAATTTAGAGTCACCAGTTAACCTAACCTGCATGTCTTTGGACTGTGGGGGAAACCGGAGCACCCGGAGGAAACCCACGCGGACACGGGGAGAACATGCAAACTCCGCACAGAAAGGCCCTCGCCGGCCACGGGGCTCGAACCCAGGACCTTCTTGCTGTGAGGCGACAGCGCTAACCACTACACCACCGTGCCGCCAGTGAGAGTCCAATTGACCAAAACCAGTTTCCATTGCAAGGGTCTTGATCATCTAAGGGTGCTTTCACATGGACAGTGGCTAGTCAGGTTGAATTGAAACGTGGGTACACGTCCTCTGTTGGCGTGTTTTTTTAAGCAAGCAAGTTCCCAGCAATCACACTTGGGTGTGTCCCAAAACAACCAGTACAAGAGTGTTTGAGTGAGATCGTCTCAGTCTGCATCCAAGTGAACTCAAGTGTGCTTTGGTTGACATGAACAAGTGATTCAGCTCTGAATTGACCTGACTGTAGGAACTGACTCAAACATGCTATGTGTTTTGGACTGGTATTGTACCCTACTCTATCCTTCCTTTCACATGTGGTATACTTGTGAAATCTAAAGACTAAAAGAAAGGACTGTATCTGGTGAACCAAAATACGCAAAATCTGACAAAAATACAGCATAAGGATGCTATAAATCCAAATTGGTGACCATTGAGAAGACCTTGATGAAACCTATCTTCAAAGTTGGTGATAAATACAATATGTAGATAACAATTCAGCTTCAGAAAGAGATTTGGAAGCTGCAAGATAGTAAATGTTCTTCAGTCATGCATGTCAAATTCAGAAGGAGAGCAGGAGAGATTATCCAGATCTGTTCTCAGTTTAGGTTACTCTGTCTCTGCTGAATAAATATCACTTTCAGTGATGTACATAACAGTTTATATATTATTTCTTCTCACGTTAAGCAACCCAGCCTACTTTATGACTGCCTGGCGTTGCGTTCTAGACTTCCATGGTTTATTCAGGCCCAGGCAAACTCTGATGAAGTCAGAGTTCTGTGGAATAAAAACCCCTACCTCTTTGTGCAATTAGTTTAAATCAAATCCAGTCCTGGATGTTTTGGCCGTCTAAAAAAAAAAAGGCACACTAGTCGAAAAAGAAGAGAAAAATATGGCCTAATTTTGGTTGTCTTTTGAGATTTGAAGGAAGAAAAAAAAACAAAAGGAAACTGCAGACCAAGCAAAGGGCCTCCGAGGGGTACGAGCACAGACAATGAGAAACAGATTTCTCAAAACCCAAACAGAACTCGGAGAAAAAAAATCAGGAAAGTGATGAGAGTTGGTGGAGGTGGGGGAAGATTGGTTAAAAAAGGAACGAAATCAAACTTTGCTGAAGGTTATTATTTTTTTTTATCCTGTTCTAAAATACAAAGACGTTCACATTCTTTCCAGGAGAAAGCACAATGAAGGTTGTGTTTGATCTCAGGAGTCATGGTAATCCCAAGCAAGGTCTAAACCACCCTGGAGACCAATTCATGGACCGCAAGGACTAAAAGGAGCCCTGGCGTCAAAATATTATGCGTCCCTGACCTCAAATCGGCTGTCAGGAGTATCATATTGCTAGAACCTTCGATAAGGAAAATAAAGTGCTCTTGGATACTGATCAGTGTGGTGGATCACTATGTCAATATATTTAGCTTATTCATACATATACATGACCTGTAGGTCTGTCGAAAACATCACTCAACACCACGGAGTTAGTTAATATCTCTGTGCTGACAGAATGTGGAACTGGCTCCTGAATTTTTTCGGTCTTTATTTAAAGCTCTTCTATGAAGCAGGACATTCTGTGGTAAAATATTTTAGTGGGCTTGGATTTTATGGGGTGTTTGTAAGACACTTTTGTCTGGTAATAACACGGATTTTCTTTCTTTTTTTTGAAATGGAAAGCGTTCTATCATTCCTGACACAGCATGCCACATGCCAATTTGTCAAGATCACATTACTCATTAAAACAATGATCTTCAAATTGCAGCTTTTGTAGTCATATTTCCATAATTGATCATAACTAAGGTTTAAAGTTAATCAGCTCTGAATAGCGAGAAAATATAGTTGTTGTTTTTTTAATGGTGAAATGTTATTGCTGACCTTATAGTGACCAATCTGACTGCAAACTACACACTTGTCATGTTAAACGTAGCCGAGTTTAACAGAAAAACAGCTGGGAACTGAGTCACACACACACGGCAATTTAAACTTTAAACACTTTTATGGAGAGGTTTATTGCTACATAAACATGTTTAAAACAGTTCCCTGAAAGTTTCAGAGAAAAGCAATTACTCCGGATTTAGAAAATGGACTGTGATCTTAACAGGGTCATACAAAATGCAGAATTCATCATTTTGAATTAGCTCAAATTAGCCATGCCCACAGAATGAATCTCATGATTAAATATGTAAGTGTTGATGTTGATGTGGTGAGGTTTTCTCTAAGGAGACATTTACACCAATTAGCCATAATATTATGATGACTGACAAATGAAGTGAATAACGCTGATTACTATCCATCCAGGACACTTTTTCAATGGAATAAAAACATGTTCTATTCCCTTCTAGTGGGTTTCATTCATTTGGTTCGATAGCATGCAATATTGTTAGCATATCGCTTATACTACATGTATTACATCACTCTACCCAGTGGAGAATGAGTGCTGAATATGGTTTACAATATTACATGGTTGTCAAGACAACATGATGTCACATGTCAGAGACATAAATGGGATCATGACACCCATGATTGAGAGGCTGACCTCTTCTGCTCCTCAGATCCATCCTGATGCCCTATGTCTGGTTGGAGTCGCATCACATCGCTCCTGTGGAGGACGGCCCCATATGGAGTGTTGAAAGTCACACTTGGAAGACGCTCTGGACACTTACAGTAATGCTTTTATGGCTGAGGACTATACAGTGGTGCTTGAAAGTTTGTGAACCCTTTAGAATTTTCTATATTTCTGCATCAATATGACCTAAAACATCATCAGATTTTCACACAAGTCCTAAAAGTAGATAAAGAGAACCCAGTTAAACAAATGAGACACAAATATTATACTTGGTCATTTATTTACTGAGGAAAATGATCCAATATTACATATCTGTGAGTGGCAAAAGTATGTGAACCTTTGCTTTCAGTATCTGGTGTGACCCCCTTGTGCAGCAATAACTGCAACTAAATGTTTGCGGTAACTGTTGATCAGTCCTGCACACCGGCTTGGAGGAATTTTAGCCCGTTCCTCCGTACAGAACAGCTTCAACTCTGGGATGTTGGTGGGTTTCCTCACATGAACTGCTCGCTTCAGGTCCTTCCACAACATTTCCATTGGATTAAGGTCAGGACTTTGACTTGGCCATTCCAAAACATTAACTTTATTCTTCTTTAACCATTCTTTGGTAGAACGACTTGTGTGCTTAGGGTCGTTGTCTTGTTGCATGACCCACCTTCTCTTGAGATTCAGTTCATGGACAGATGTCCTGACACTTTCCTTTAGAATTCGCTGGTATAATTCAGAATTCATTGTTCCATCAGTGATGGCAAGCCTTCCTGGCCCAGATGCAGCAAAACAGGCCCAAACCATGATACTACCACCACCATGTTTCACAGATGGGATAAGGTTCTTATGCTGGAATGCAATGTTTTCCTTTCTCCAAACATAACGCTTCTCATTTAAACCAAAAAGTTCTATTTTGGTCTCATCCATCCACAAAACATTTTTCCAATAGTCTTCTGGCTTGTCCACGTGATCTTTAGCAAACTGCAGACGAGCAGCAATGTTCTTTTTGGAGAGCAGTGGCTTTCTCCTTGCAACCCTGCCATGCACACCATTGTTGTTCAGTGTTCTCCTGATGGTGGACTCATGAACATTAACATTAGCCAATCTGAGAGAGGCCTTCAGTTGCTTAGAAGTTACCCTGGGGTCCTTTGTGACCTTGCCGACTATTACACGCCTTGCTCTTGGAGTGATCTTTGTCGGTTGACCACTCCTGGGGAGGGTAACAATGGTCTTGAATTTCCTCCATTTGTACACAATCTGCCTGACTGTGGATTGGTGGAGTCCAAACTCCTTAGAGATGGTTTTGTAACCTTTTCCAGCCTGATGAGCATCAACAACACTTTTTCTGAGGTCCTCAGAAATCTCCTTTGTTCGTGCCATGATACACTTCCACAAACATGTGTTGTGAAGATCAGACTTTGATAGATCCCTGTTCTTTAAATAAAACAGGGTGCCCACTCACACCTGATTGTCATCCCATTGATTGAAAACACCTGACTCTAATTTCAACTTCAAATTAACTGCTAATCCTAGAGGTTCACATACTTTTGCCACTCACAGATATGTAATTTTGGATTTTTCCTCAATAAATAAATGACCAAGTATAATATTTTTGTCTCATTTGTTTAACTGGGTTCTCTTTATCTACTTTTAGGACTTGTGTGAAAATCTGATGATGTTTTAGGTCATATTTATGCAAAAATATAGACAATTCTAAAGGGTTCACAAACTTTCAAGCACCACTGTACTTGGCTTGCTAACTTTAGGAATGCAGGTGTCATGAACAGTTTTGCACTCAAGTTTCCATCAATGAAGAGTTATAACATCAACAAAACAGACTTCATGTTAAAACTGTTAAAAATGTTATAATCACGTTGTCTGTTATCACCCAAATGAGGATGGGTTCCCTTTTGAGTCTGGTTCCTCTTGAGGTTTCTTCCACATGTCATCTGAGGGAGTTTTTCCCTTCTCACTGCTGCCACAGGCTTGCTCACTGGGGGTAGATTAGGGATAAAATTAGCTCATGTTTAAAGTCATTAAAATTCTGTAAAGCTGCTTTGCGACAATGTCTATTGTTAAAAGCACTATAAAAATAAACTTGACTTGACATAAAACTTTCACGCTAGCGAGCAACTGTGACTTGTAAACCAACATGGCTGCCAGGTTTGCTTTGTTAAATATGGAATATTTTGAGAGAATTTTGAAAGAGAAAGATGCATTGAACACCCAAAAGGAATGTATAATAATAATAATAATAATAATAATAATAATAATAATAATATTGACTGGCTTTTTTCATGATATATCAGATATATTCCATTCAGCTACTCATCTTCGACTCGTTCAGTATCATGCTAGCTGAATGGAATGTATCTGATATACAGTACCACTCAGCACCAGCCAATAATATTTATTTATCTCATTACAATGGCACTTGTCAAGGGGTGGGATATATTATTATTAGGCAGCAAGAGAACAGTCAGTTCTTCAAGTTGATGTGTTGGAAGCAGATAAAATGGGCAAGCATAAAGACCTGAGTGACTTTGATAAGGGCCAAATTGTGATGACAAGATGACTGGGTCTGAGCATCTCCAAAATGGTACATCTTGTGGGGTGTTCCTGGTATACAGTGGTTAGTACCGAACAAAAGTGGTTCAAGGAAGGACAACCAGTGAACCGGAGACAGGCTCATGGGTGTCAAAGGCTCATTAATTCGCATTTCGCATGGGGCACAAAGGCTAGCCCATATGGTCCACTCCCACAGACGAGCTACTGTAGCACAAACTGCTGAAAAAGTTAATGGTTGCACCTTTCTCTTTTAGCCAGTTCCAGTGGGTTTTCAGACCATATGGGCTAGCCTTCATGCCCCATGTGAATCAATGAGCCTTCAACATGACCCTGTCACCAGTTCACTGGTTGTCCTTCCTTGGACCATTTTTGGTAGGTACTAATCATTGCATACTGGGAACACCCCACAAGATGTGTCATTTTGGAGATGCTCTGACCCAGTTATCTTGCCATCACAATTTGGCCCTTGTTAAAGTTGCTCAGATCCTTATGCTTGCCCATTTTTTCCTGCTTCCAACACATCAACTTCAAGAACTGACTGTTCTCTTGCTGCTTAATATATCCCATCCCTTGACAGGTGCCATTGTAATGAGATAATCAATGTTATTCACTTCTTCACCTGTCAGTGATCATAATGTTATGGCTGATTGGCGTGTGTAACATTGATGGAAGGAGTCTCCAGTGCCAGCACAGTGTAACAGTCTGAAGGAACGCTGTACATTTAAGTGTTATAACACAGGAAATTCTTCAGTATGGAGTTTTTCTAGACCAAGCCCATATTTTTTGCCTTATTAACTTCAGTGTAAGTGAAAACAGGAACTAATTTGCTTCACATGGTAAGTCCTGGTAAGTACTATGTAGCATACAATTTGCAAAAAGATCCTGAAAGGTTTTCTCGTTATATTGTAAAAAAAAAAAAAATTATAGCAAGATTGCAAAGAATAGAGCTGAAGGGCCAAAGACACATCCTTGGGGTACAGTGCTATTGATCATCATGGCTGACGTTATTGCTGAGTCAATCCTTACAGTGTGTGGCCTGTCTCTGAGGAATCTGTGTATCCAGTGGATGATAGGTGGAGGGATTTTGGAATTATGAATGAAGATGACGGACATGACAATATCTTCGGTTCCTGTTCTGGCTTTATGGCCAAACTGGTGGTGATCCAACTGTAGACTGACAGCTGGAAGGATAGATTTCAGCAACAGTTTCTGCAGATATTACCGACCAGTTTTGGGTTTTTTCAGACTGACGTAGTTTCTTAGATGACAGATTTATGCAGTTGTTGGCTTGTGAGGGAAAAGTAAGTACCCTTCCTTGGATTACATCTGAAGCAGGCCTTGTCTTAAACAGATAACAGACATCATCCTGCATACTTTAAAGAGCTACCAGAATACTAGATCCCCCTAGAAGTTACACAAACATAAAAATAAGAAATAAAACACTTGGGCTGGTGTGATGTGGAACATGTGGCGTTATGGGAAAAAGTTGTCCCTAGAAGTCACTAGATGATCTCATGTACTAGATCACTTATTCATTAATTCTTCATGGTAATTTGTCTATCATATTACAAATTAGGATGTACACTAGACAGTATGGGCATCATGGTGGTGTAGTGGTTAGCACTGTCGCCTCATAGCAAGAAGGTTCTGGGCTCAAGCCCAGTGGCCGATGGAGGCCTTTCTGTGTGGCATTTGCATGTTCTCCCTGTGTCTGCGTGGGTTTCCTCCGGGTGCTCCAGTTTCCCCCACAGTCCAAAGACATGCAGGTTAGGCTAATCGGTGGCTCTAAATTGACCGTAGGTGTGAATGTGAGTGTGAATGGTTGTTTGTCTCTATGTGTCAGCCCTGCGATGATCTGGTGACTTGTCCAGGGTGTACCCCACCTCTTGCCCATAGTCAGCTGAAATAAGCTCCAGCTTGCCTGCGACCCTGTACAGGATAAGCGGTTACAGATAATGGATGGATGGATTAGACAGTATGCCCAAAAGTATGTGTACATTGGATTATTACATTACAGGCATTTAGCAGATGCTCTTATCCAGAGCAATGTACAACAAGACCCTGACATACCCACAGCAGTGTGAGGCCCAGGGAGCAGTTGGGGGTTAGGTGCTTTGCTCGAGGGCACTTCAGCCATTCCTGCTGGTCCAGGGAATCAAACCAGCAACCTTTTGGTCCCAAAGCTACTTCTCTGAACTTTAGGCCATGGCTTCCCTATTAGCACACCCATATGTGGTTCTTCTCCAATCTGTTGCCACCAGGTTAGAAGTACACACTTGTATAGAATGTCTTTGTCCCTTCACTGCAACAAAGAGGCCCATACACATACACATCCAACATGACACTGCTACTGTGCACAAAGTAAACTCCATAAAGACAAGTTTGGAGTGGAAGAACTTGAGTGTCCTGCACAGAGCCCTAATCTCAACCCCGCTGAACATCTTTGGGATGAACTGGAACACTGAGTGCACCCCAGTCCTCCTCACCCAGTCCTCCTCAGGTTGGAGTAGAAGAACTTGAGTGTCCTGCACAAAGCCCTAACCTCAATCTAACCTCACTGGTGAGGAGGACTGGGGTGCAGTCAGCATTCCAGTTCATCCCAAAAGTGTTCAATGGGGTTGAGGTTAGGGCTCTGTGCAGGACACTCGAGTTCTTCCACTCCAGCCTTAACACACCATGTCTTCATGGAGCTTGCTCCACCAACTGAATAAACACAAATCCCCAGATCCACACTCCAAAATCTAGTGGAAAGCCTTCCCGGAAGAGTGGAGCTTATTTCACAGCAAAAAGGGACTAAATCTGGAATGGGATGTTCAACAAGTAGATATTGATCTGGATAAAGTGGTTAAAGGAATCCAAAAAGTAACAAGTCTAGCAACAGAGTCTCTAAGTTAGCTTTTGGAGGTGTTGTTTGACTGATCTGATCAGAAGGTCATGATTTCAAATCCCCACATCATTCACTTGCCACTTCTGAGCCCTTAAATAAAGCGGCTCACCCTCAACTGCTTAGCTGTATCCTGTCTCAATTGTAAGTTGCTTTGAATAAAAATGTCTGCCAAATGAGTAAAATATAAAAGACCGGAAGACCATTGCCTCAGAGATGGTTAAGACCTTCAACAGCTCCACACAGCTGTCAAACATTTGATGAAAAAAAGAACAATAAGGATAATGCAAGCCAATCATTCACTAATCTTAATATCTTACAGATGTTAGACAGATGTTAGAATTTCTCTCTACTAATACAGTACTGTGTATAGGTTAATAGGTTTCATTTAATATGCTGGGAAATTATTCTGACAGAACAAGCCAAAAGGCAAGACCATGCAACAGGAGAAAAAAAGAAAGGGCATTTCTATGAGACTTTCAGCTGACGTTCTCCAGCTCACTGTGAAATCCTGCTTTGTCAACAAGTTTAACAAGAACCATTAAGTCAGAGATGGAGGGGTAAAGGGAGGAGATCCAAGAACCAAGGAATGTTCGACCTTATAAACAGATTTGTTCTTGGCAAGTCGTGATTTCCTTCATGAAATTTGGATTAAGCACCACTGCCTTGCTGAAGATGGCCACTTGATTGAAAATCCTAGTAAATCCCATCCTCTCATGTCTCTCAGCTCAGATGAATGCAGTCTTTGGTGTAAAGTGCCATGAAAGTTTGTGTAGTCTAGCTATTTAACAGTTATTCCACGAAATTGAGTCATACATGAGCTGATAGCCAATGAGGTATGTAGCACTGAGTTGGCTATAAGCCATATACAATGAGATTGATTGGAATAACTGTTTTATTATATTCACATTCACTGGATTTTAAGAAACAGAGCATTTTTTTATTTTTATTTTTTGCAAATTCGATAAATAAAAACTGTATACAAAACATCCCTCAAAATCATTTCCACTTAGAATGTAAACAAACTGGCAAAATAACAGTAACAATTTGTGAAAATGCTATAATAATATCCATCCATCATCTGTAGCCGCTTATCCTGTCCTACAGGGTCACAGGCAAGCTGGAGCCTATCCCAGCTGACTATGGGCGAGAAGCGGGGTACACCCTGGACAAGTCACCAGGTCATTGAAGGGCTAACACATAGACAACCATTCACACCTATGGTCAATTTAGAGCCACCAATTAGCCTAACCTGCATGCCTTTGGGGGAAACCAGAGCACCCAGAGGAAACTCACGAGAGCATGCAAACTCCACACAGAAAGGCCCTCGCCAGTTGCTGGGCTCGAACCCAGGACCTTCTTGCTGTGAGGCGACAGTGCTAACCACTACACCACCTGCCGCCCCGCTATAATAATAATTCTTGAGAAATAAAAAATATACGTTCTTACCATCAAATACTTTAATTCCAATTTTTTTTGGGGGGGGTTGTTTTCAAGTAGAGTTTTCATTTCATCCTCAGTTGGTTCAGCAACACGCTCTGCCATTTTGTTGTTGTTGCATGCGATTGCTCATATCCAGTGAATGTGAATAGAATAATAGCATTTAGTTAGTTTTTATGGTCAGAGTTACCATCATGCCAGCTAACATTTGAGCAATGAGGGGTAAAGCTGTTGCTAGTTAGTCTTAACTATTGGTTGATTGGTTCCTTGGACCAATGAAGCACTAATTTGACTGATTAATATGAAGTAGGTTGCTCATTTTGGTATCAATGAGTACCAAAAACATGTACTCATAATATGATGGACACACCCAGTTACATCTTACAGAAGATCCAGGGTATTTGTTAAAGAGTATCAGGATACTATTTAGATGTATTGGAAGTCCAGTATCAGAAATACAGATGCTTATGTACAGTAACATAGTAACTGTAATCCTTCTAACTGGATGGAGCAGCAGTTGAACTTGAAGGTCCCGGAGGCTGTGCAGGGACAAAATATGAACAAGTTCACCCTGTTTTTGTTCCACAGACTTCAAAAACATTTGCGTGTAAGAGGGAAAGAGTGAGACACAGGATATGTATGCCTTGTTTTACAGCGAGTGTGACACATGCCAACAACTGCTTATTATTCATCCCAGCAGGTCCCTTTGACATGAACAGTGGAGCACAGTTTACAGCATAGCATGCAAGTATCTAAAACCCACTTTATTGATCTGATACTTAATGATGATTTTAATCTTTCCTGAGCACGAATAAATCACTGGCTCTCCGAAATGGCAACGTCACCATGCGCAAACTCATTAAACATCAACCAGAATGAAATATCACGTAGAGATGTGAGAAGCCAGAAAGTCCACATTTAGACAGTTCTCAGCATGTATGTGTGTGTAATATAGAATCTCCATGGCCAGTTTTTACTTGGCAGCTCAGCTCTATTTAGGTTGATTTATAAACCAAAACGTTTGGACAAATCTTTGCTACAGCTGGACACTCTACTGAGGAAAGAACCTTCAATGTAGAGCAGCTGACAGTTAAGTTTCCATATTCTGTGACTAGGTTTTGGTAGATTTGTCCTTATTCAAGAGCAAATTTTCATGTCGAGTCATTTCATAATCCTGAATGCATATAAGGGGCGGCACGGTGGTGTACTGGTTAGCGCTGTCGCCTCACAGCAAGAAGGTCCTGGGTTCGAGCCCCAGGGCCGGCGAGGGCCTTTCTGTGTGGAGTTTGCATGTTCTCCCCGTGTCCGCGTGGGTTTCCTCCGGGTGCTCCGGTTTCCCCCACAGTCCAAAGACATGCAGGTTAGGTTAACTGGTGACTCTAAATTGACCGTAGGTGTGAGTGTGAGTGTGAATGGTTGTCTGTGTCTATGTGTCAGCCCTGTGATGACCTGGCGACTTGTCCAGGGTGTACCCCGCCTTTCGCCCGTAGTCAGCTGGGATAGGCTCCAGCTTGCCTGCGACCCTGTAGAAGGATAAAGCGGCTAGAGATAATGAGATGAGATGAGATGAATGCATATAAACAGATATTATAGGCCAAAAGGTCAGTGTCCTCTCCAAAACATGGCAGACTGAAGTGTACATTGGCTTCATTGGGGGTTTGTCTGGGTGGGAAGCCTATGTGAAGGAAGATTCAACCAGATGTGAAACAGTGAAGAAATCCATACAGTGTCTTGCAAAAGTATTCATCCCCCTTGGTGTTCGCACTGTTTTGTTGCATTACAAGCTGGAATTAAAATGGATTTTTGGAGGGTTAGCACCATTTGATTTACACAACATGCCTACCACTTTAAAGGTGCAAATTGTTTTTATTGTGACACAAACAATAATTAAGATGAACCCCACCCCCAGAAATCTGGAGTGTGCATAGGTATTCACCCCCTTTCGTATGAAACCCCTAAATAAGAGCTGGTCCAACCAATTCACTTCATAAGTCACATAATTAGTTGATTAAGATCCACCTGTGTGCAATCAAAGTGTCACATGATCTGTCACATGATGTCTGTATAAATCAGCCTGTTCTGGAAGGACCCTGACTCTGCAACACTACTAAGAAGCAACATGAAAACCAAGGAGCACTCCAGACAGGTCAGAGACAAAGTTGTGGAGAAGCATAGCTCAGGGTTGGGTTATAAAAATTATCCCAAACTTTGAATATCCCACGGAGCACCATTAAATCCAGTATAGCAAAATGGAAAGAATATGGCACCACTACAACCTGACAAGAGAAGGCCGCCCACCAAAACTCACAGACCAGGCAAGAAGGGCGTTAATCAGAGATGCAACAAAGACACCAAAGACAACACTGAAGGAGCTGCAAAGATCCACAGCAGAGATGGGAGTATCTATCCATAGGACCACTTTAAGCTGTACACTCCACAGAGTGGGTGGGGCTTTATGGAAGAGTGGCCAGAAAAAAAGTCCTTGCTTAAGAAAACACGTTTGGAGTTTGTCCAACAGCATGGGGCAGACTCCCAAACACATGGAAGAAGATTCTCTGGTCAAATGAGACTAAACTTGATATTTTTGGCCATCATGGGCAATGCCGTGTGTGGCACAAACCCATTTGACTCTGCCATTCCACACCCTGAGAACACCATTCCTACAGTGAAGCATGGTGGTGGCAGCATCATGCTGTGGGGATATTTTTCATCTGAATGGACAAGAAAGCTGGTCAGGACTGAAGGAAAGATGGATGGCACTAAATACAGGGCAATTCTGGAGGAAAACCTGTTTGAGTCAGTCAGAGGTTTGAGACTGGGATGAAGGTTCACATTCCAGCAGGACAATGACCTGAAACATACTGCTAAAGCTACACTGAAGTGGTTTAAAGAGAAACATTTAAATGTCTTGGAATGGCTGAGTCAAAGTCCAGACCTCAATCCAATGGATAATCTGTGGCATAAATTGAACCTTGCTGTACACCAACTCAACCCATCTAACTTGAAGGAGTTGGAGCAGTTTTGCCTTGAGGAATGGGCAAAAATCCCAGTGGCTAGATGTGCTAAGCTAATAGAGACATACCCCAAGAGACTTGCAGCTGTAATTGCAGCAAAAGGTGGCTCTACAAAGTATTGACTTTGAGGGGGTGAATGCTTATGCACACTCCAGATTTCTGTTTTTCCATCTTAATTATTGTTTGTGTCACAGTAAAACAACAATTTGCACCTTTAAAGCTGTAGGCATGTTGTGTAAATCAAATGGTGCTAACCCCCCCAAAATCCATTTTAATTTCAGCTTGTAATGCGACAAAACAGGATAAACAAGAAGGGGGATGAATACTTTTGCAAGACACTGTATTTACTAAAATAGGAAGAAGGAGGAAATAATTGATGATGAGAATCACAGTGCTGTTGGTTGTTTATTCAGGACAAGTGAACAAGTCTCTTGTTATTGTCTCAATCTGGAAAATTTTCCACCCCTTTATACCACAGCACTATTGACTTCTTGATTCTGATTAGTCAGAAGGTTAGTAGTGCTGGTTGGAATTCAAGTCACAGGTTTGTGGTTAGGAGTGTGCAACTCCGGTGCATACAGGGTCAAGCTTAAGGAATAACCAGACAGTCAGAATATGCAGGAAACCTGAAATGAGTATAACTGCGTGTGACTACATTAGCATGTCCGTGAACAGGACCCTGTTGCACAGAGACGGTCCCTCTATGACTGAGGTCTGTACAGAAACCCCAGGTGGAAAGTTTCCATTCACTGGTTGGCTAAACATTTCACTGAGGTCATTAAATCTCAAACACTGCCATCACATCAGGCCACTTCTACATACAAGACTCGGTGTTGAAGTCCAGCAGCATGAAATAATAACGTCTCTCAGGAGAAGCTAAAGGAGCAAAGGTGTCATCTTTGGCTTTGCTCTGTTTGGCCTGGAAGACATCGGACTGGTGTGAATGGAGACATTTTGTGGGTTTTACGAGACTGAGCTCAGCCTTTCAACATGGTGTGTGCTGAGTGGAAAAAGAGCACCAACATATGTGAGGCGCTAAGCTACGAGCTCTGTGTGGCGGTCACTTCATCCTGAACATACAGAGCTGATTTTATGGGAAATTAACTCTGGGACGTCTTGGGACCAATTTCAACCAGGCCTGGCTCCAGGTTCCAAGACTTTCTTAGAAATTAGAGAGGGGGAGTGTTAAAAGTCTAACTCGCTCTATTACTATTATGACTGTGAAGAGCTGCTAAGGTTTAGAAAAAACAAGGGAATAAAAAGCAAATACTTATATATGTTATGATATGAAAGGTCACCAGGAGAGACACTCTTTAGACTGGTGTAGATTGTGCTTTACTGTGAGGCTTAGACAGTCTTTATATCAATGAAAGAAATGGTGAGATGGTTTGGAATTGCTTATCGATAGATTGTAGAATGTTTAAAGTGGACTTTACATCTAAAATGTTGCCCCAGATTTCTCCAGAGTGCTGGTAGCTTCTTGAAAGTTATAAGAGGTGCATGGCAATGTCACCATCAAAGTCAAAGTCCCTCCTGTACCAGGACCTGGTCTTCCCAGGCAGTGTCCTGTCCCAGTCCTAACCAGGCACTTAGAGCATTGGGCAGTGCCGATCTTCATTTCAGTAGTCCTCGGCCTCTCACCTATTACATACCTAGGGTTACAGTGGGGGGCTGGTCCTCTGGCCACCTTGAGAATTTAACTCCCTACTCACATCTATATTATGGCCTGCCACGCCAGATGGCAGTAGATACCATTTTGAAAATGGTCTTTGGTAGGACCCAACTGCCAGTAGAACTCACAAATTCCTGGTTGAGAGGTGGACAATGCCAATCACTAGACCAGCTTGTGGTTACTGTCACCATATGGAGCCCAAAATGATACAGTTCTTGTTTTAATGTTGTAGTTCATCATTTCTAGAAAAAAATGGTGAAAAAATGAAAAAACAGCTTATGTAATCACGTGTCATCTGTCATCCGTCCGTCGTTGTCGTCCATCCACAATTTACAAAAATCGCTACTCCTCCTACAGGATTGATTGGATTTCGATCAGACTCACAGACAATGTTCCCTATGTAGGTGTGCACGAAAGTCGGCAAGATTGTGGCACCGTCTTGGCTGGTATGAGCTACAGCCTTTTTGAAGTTATGTTTTTTTTTTTATTATTTATATCTGGCTTCATGATCACCCAGTTAAGTGTTCTTTATAATCATATATTATATAGTCCCGAGTGTTTTACTGGGAAAAATGCCACTTGTATTTTTCATAAAAGCTACATCCGGGACATGGAGAACCAAAACCGTGACATAAATCTTTATACTGTATGTCACTTGTGAGGAAATCAATGAATTGTTCTGACAAATTTGGGTACATTTTGTTTGTGAATGTGTCGATATATCCATCCATCCATTATCTGTAGCTGCTTATCCTGTTCTACAGGGTTGCAGGCAAGCTGGAGCCTATCCCAGCTGACTATGGATGAGAGGCGGGGTACACCCTGGACAAGTCGCCAGGTTATCGCAGGGCTGACACAGAGACTAACAACCATTCACACTCACATTCACACCTACGGTCAATTTAGAGCCACCAATTAGCCTAACCTGCATGCCTTTGGACTGTGGGGGAAACCAGAGCACCCGGAGGAAACCCACGCAGATAGCATGGAAACTCCACACAGAAAGGCCCTCGCCAGGCGCTGGGCTCGAGCCCAGGACCTTCTTGCTGTGAGGCGACAGCGCTAACCACTACACCACCGTGCCACCCTGTGTCGATATAATGAAACTAAAATCACACGTTGGCTTGAAGATATGAAGTTTATCTTCTCGTGTTGAAAAACTCTCATTTTTCATACAAAATACAGTACATCTTGGATCTGAGCAACATATTTAAATAATATTGGCTGGCTTTTTTTTGTGGTATATCAGATATATTCCATTCAGCTAGCATGATACTGAACAGGTCGAAGATGAGTAGCTGAATGGAATATGTTTGATAGACCACAAAAAAAGCCAGCCATTATTATTATTATTATTATTATTATTATTATTATTATTATTATACATTCCTTTTGGGTGTTCAACACGGCTTTTTCTTTCAAAATTCTTTCAAAATCTTCCGTATTTTTTTAACGAAGCAAACCTGGCAGCCATGTTTGTTTACAAATTGTCGCAGTCACTCGCTAGCACGGAAGTTTTACGTCTCCGATGTGTGATGTCATGTTGTCTTGACAATCATGCAATATCGTAAACCATATTCAACACTCATTCTCCATTGGGTAGAGTGACGTAATACATGTAGGATAAGCAATATGCTAAAAATCTTGTATGCTATCAAACCAAATTAATGAAACCTGATAGAAGGGAATAGAACACATTTTTATTCCATCGAAAAAAATGTCCGGTATGTATAATAATTCCTGATATTTCACTCTGATGATGTCACTCCCAGTGTTTTCTCACTGACTAGACATGTGTTGTCAAAACAGCGAACCAGTTCAAAATTTAATTCTTTTGATTAACTTGTGCATTTTTTTGTAGATGTGTCCATATAATATAAAGAACATTACACGGTAACGTGACCACGGGCGCAGATAGAGGGGGGGACGGGGGGGATTCGTCCCACCCAGATTTAAATTCACCTCGTTCGGTCCCCCCCACTTATAGGGAGGAAAAAACGTCTATGCTGTCTTTATTTGCATAAGGCAAACCTCACGGAAAAATCAAAAGACTAATTACCATTCAGTTTATTGAGGTGCACAGCAGTACATTTTTTTTGATTGATTTATTTCACAATAGAAACATATACATAACATGTGAACATATAAATATAAATATTGTGGAGGATAACACAAAAAGTAAAATTTTACTTATTTCCATTGTGGTCTTCGAAATACATACATAGCTGCAATTGCACAGACTGCACAGGTTGCGAGCTCGAGCTTGGTTGCTATGGTTACCCACAACAAGTTTGACAGGCATATCGGGGACAGCTCCTCCTAGTTCAGGACCCCAACACGGCATGATGAAGGGTGCCAAAAGGCAGAAAACGATTGCATCGTTTTTTAAAAAAAAAACGACTGTAAGTAAACTGTGCCTTACTTTATCATATCACCTTGCAATTTTTTGATAGTCTGTTCAAAGTAATGTCATAGTGAAAGTAAAATCGTACGGAGTAGAGAAGCCTTTCTGGTAGCCTCCTTCTTTTGGTGGCAGCCTGTAGATACAGTGCTCAGAAGGCAGTTTTAATGTTTAATCTGGCGTTCCCTGCCATAATTTCAGTGAGCATATTGTTTCATAAGGAAACTTTGCGAAGAGTTGTTGACTGACTGCCGCTCACGCAACACACAGGCATAGTTAGAAAGTCAGGATGCACTGGTTTACACTTTACACACACACGTAGCCCAGCCTCTCGCTATGTTTAACAGTTGGAACTTAGTGGTTTTAAAACTAGTTTTGCAGTTTTGCAATTTCTGTGCGTGATGATAATGTGTAAACTTTGGATTTCCATAGGCTATGTTAAAATGTTATCATTGTCCTGGCCTGCAGGTAGTTCCTGGTGATGGCAGTGAGGGAGGTGAAATAACATGTATACACACTACCGTTCAAAAGTTCGGGGTCACCCAGACAATTTTGTGTTTTCCATGAAAAGTCACACTTTTATTTACCACCATAAGTTGTAAAATGAATAGAAAATATAGTCAAGACATTTTTCTGGCCATTTTGAGCATTTAATCGACCCCACAAATGTGATGCTCCAGAAACTCAATCTGCTCAAAGGAAGGTCAGTTTTATAGCTTCTCTAAAGAGCTAAACTGTTTTCAGCTGTGCTAACATGATTGTACAAGGGTTTTCTAATCATCCATTAGCCTTCTGAGGCAATGAGCAAACACATTGTACCATTAGAACACTGGAGTGAGAGTTGCTGGAAATGGGCCTCTATACACCTATGGAGATATTGCACCAAAAACCAGACATTTGCAGCTAGAATAGTCATTTACCACATTAGCAATGTATAGAGTGTATTTCTGATTAGTTTAAAGTGATCTTCATTGAAAAGAACAGTGCTTTTCTTTCAAAAATAAGGACATTTCAAAGTGACCCCAAAACTTTTGAACGGTAGTGTATATATATATATATATATATATATATATATATATATATATATATATATATATATATATATACACACAAAATGGAATCATTTGCTGACAGCTCATTCCCCCCCAGTTCAAAAATCCTATCTGCGCCCCTGAACGTGACAATATGAAGTTTTTCTTCTCGTATTCACCACTCGAAGATAAACTTTATATCTTCGTGTAACTGTGTAACATCCTCTCTCTATATATGTTCGTCCCTGAAGGTGAGTCTTGCACTACAATAGTAGCTTGTTAATACATTGGTAGCAAACATTGTTTACAGATTTGCTTTTGGCTGTGTGTCTTCCCACACACCATTCCCTTTTCTAACCATTGCTTGGTTGAGGGAAAAAATGGTTGGACTTTAGTTGTTTTGAAGAGGGAGGAATTTGGAGGTGATTTACCAACTTGAAGCTCTTCAGTGCTGGAATATGTTACTTGCTCAGACAAAGCAAGAATACAATCCCCTTTTTATAGCCCATCAGGGCTTCTCGATCTGAACATTATTGGCTGTTGAGCAGTTCAGGCAAGCAACTCAACATGACACCACTCTGACTTCAGAAGGAAATTCAAGAGTGACGATTGTTATGGAATCAAATCACAGCTAAGAAGCGATTTCATAGTGACTTTATAAAGTTATTGGACCTCACCAATGTCCTGTGGTTACCTCACAGCTCCAGGGTCCTGGTTTGATCATGAGTTTGGATTACCAAACTCTGTGTGGAGTTTTGCATGTTTTCCTGAGGTTCTTCCAGGTTCTCTGGTTTCCTCCCACCTCCTAAAATCATACTGGTGGGTGGATTTGCTATGCTGAATTCCTCCTAGGTGTGAATGATTGTACGTAGTGCGCTGTGATGGACTGATCGCATCCAGGGTGTATTCCCACCTTCCGGATTTACTGCAGGACAAAATGATCACTGAAGAGGAATAAATGACTTGCATATGCTCTTTTGCTTGTTGTTTTTGGACTGGTTGCCTTGTTGCATTTGGACCAACATGTCAGATCCTATGAAAGCTATTTATTAGATAGTTTCTTATGTGGATCTTTTCACTGGCAAAAATAACCTGGAATTGGCTGATAATCATTTATAGAATTCGAAGCTGGAAAATGTACTTTATTTTCGTGTCCAATCAGTTTTGGAAATGTATTAATTAATTTATTTATTGGTATGTTGACCTGTATACAGATGTGTGAAGTACAGTATTTTCTCAGTTTTTGATGACTTTGCATTTCTTCAGTCTCTCCAAGCAGTTTGCCTTTTTAAAGATCCTATTTTCCAGTTGTGAACACTCACTGTGTTCTGTTTTAGGATGTGTGAAATCTGTTTTTCTGCTTGACCCTTAAATTGATTGCTCACCATAATATTTGAGACCTTGAGCTTATTTTAACTAAAATTAGTCATGAGTAATAACAAAAAAAATACAAATGTTGACTGTTTTATGACAGAAACATACTGTTGCTCCACATTACCATACAGCCCTGCCAAATCCTGAAGTAATGATGCACATATTTTCCAGGATTTAAAAAATATACATATATTGCTGATCTACCTTTGAGACTGTGGTGGATTATTGTTCCAGTTATACCAGGCATTTGTAGGTCACATGTTGTAGAATCTGCAATTTTGCATCTTAAAAACAGTTAAAGGACCATGTTTTTGTGAAAGATGAGCTTCAGAATGACTTACTAAGCAATAAGGGATCTGTTGAGACTCATTTGATGAAAGGTTCATACACTGTTTAGTCGAAGAAGGATAACTGAATCACAAACGATAAATGTGTTTAAAAAAACTGAAAAAGCAACAATTATTTATGTTTGCTGGCATATTTGATACCAGGACAAACATTCAAATCAACGAACATCATAATATTAATATTTAATCAATATGGAATCAAATCACAGCTAACAAGCGATTTCATGGGGACTTTAAAATGTTAGTGGACCTCACAGCTCCAGGGTCCTGGTTTGATTGCTTAATTTATTAACTTAATTTATTATAATTCCGGCCCTGTGATGACCTGGCGACTTGTCCAGGGTGTACCCCGCCTTTTGCCCGTAGTCAGCTGGGATAGGCTCCAGCTTGCCTGCGACCCTGTAGAACAGGATAAAGCGGCTAGAGAAAATGAGATGAGATGAGATATATTATAATTCCACATGGATTGAGGTTTATGTTTAAAGATATAGTTTAAATAAAAACAGTGACCCACTGGTCAGGTTTAGGTAAAGAAAAATATTTATTGGTGAGCTGAATCAAATGACTCAGATATGCACTGAAAAGAGACAGAATTTCCATCACTGATTTAGAAGACTGTAATTGTGAATAGACATGCATTATCAGAAGTCTGGTGATTATGAATGGGGATAGGTGTTTGCTTCTAGGCTGTGTGAGAATCACCCATACCTAGTGTTGAAGTCAAGACCACCTAAACTGAGACCAAGTCATGACCAAGACCAAAGTGTATTGAGACCAAGACAAGACCAAGACTCTGAGGGGATGAGATCAAGTCAAAACCAAGACCAAGTCATGACCAAGACCAAAGTGTATTGAGACCAAGACAAGACCAAGACTCTGAGGGGATTAGATCAAGTCATGACTAAGACCAAAGTGTATCAAGACCAAGACAAGACCAAGACTCTTAGGGGATGAGATCAAGTCAAAACCAAGACCAAGTCATGACCAAGACCAAAATGTATTGAGACCAAGACAAGACCAAGACTCTTAGGGGATGAGGTCAAGTCAAAACCAAGACCAAGTCATGACCAAGACCAAAGTGTATTGAGACCAAAACAAGACCAAGACTCTTAGGGGATGAGATCAAGTCAAAACCAAGACCAAGTCATGACCAAGACCAAAGTGTATTGAGACCAAGACAAGACCAAGCCTCTGAGGGGATGAGATCAAGTCAAAACCAAGACCAAGTCATGACCAAGACCAAAGTGTATCAAGACCAAGACAAGCCCAAGACTCTTAGGGGATGAGATCAAGTCAAGACCAAGACCAAGTCATGACCAAGACCAAAGTGTATCAAGACCAAGACAAGACCAAGCCTCTGAGGGGATGAGATCAAGTCAAAACCAAGACCAAGTCATTACGAAAACCAGAGCGTATCGAGACCAAGACAAGACCAACTCTTTGAGGGGATAAGATCAAGTCAAGACCAAGTCATGACTAAGACCAAAGTGTATCAAGACCAAGACAAGACCAAGACTCTGAAGGGATGAGATCAAGTCATGACTAAGACCAGAGTGTATCGAGACCAAGACAAGATCAAAACTTTGAGGGGATGAGATCAAGTCAAGACAAAGACCAAGTCATGACTAAGACCAAAGTATATTAAGGCCAAGACAAGACCAAGACTCTGAAGGGTTGAGATCAAGTCATGACCAAGACCAAGGCAAGGCAAAACTGCGTCAAGACCAGAACCAGACCAGTTTATCTGAAGGGGTGGCGGAGGGGTGACAGCTGTTAACAGGAATAAATTTTTCAAATTAGCAGTGATTCCTGTTATTGACCACATTTAAAACAGGAACTTTTACATCCAACCACAGTAACAGTGTTAATAAATAAATCAGATAATGCACAGGCAATTTAGTGAAATCCTCACAGTTGTGGTCTTGACCGGTCTTAAAATAAAATCCTGAGTCCTCTATGTCCAAGACCAAGGCAAGACCGAGTAAAAATGCAGTGGATTCTGAGATGAGACCGAGACCTTCAAAAAAGTGGTCTTGAGACTGGTCTCGAGTACTACAACACTACCAGTAGCCCTGCCCAATTCATGCTATTATCCAATCAATCAGTCAATCATATGGCAGCAGCACCATGAATAACAATGATGCAAACAACAACAACAACAACAACAAAACATCCAGGCCAGAGGAGAATGATCAGACTGGTTTGAGCTGAAAAGGAGGCTACAATAACTAAAATCAACACTCTTTACAACTGTGGTGAGCAGAAAAGCATCTCAGAATGCACAATATGTCAAATTTTAAGGTAGATTGGCTACAACAGCATAACACCCCAACAGTTCCACCCCTTTCAGTCAAAAACAGGAATCTGAGGCTATAGTGGGCACAGATTCAAACTGGACAGTTGAAGATTGGTAGCTTTGTACCATCATGGTGAAGGGTTTCTTCTTTCCGGCAGCACAGTGGTGCAGTGATTAGCACTGTCACCTCACAGCAAGAAGGTTCTGGGTTTGAGCCTAGTGGTCAATGGGGGCCTTTCTGTGTGGAGTTTGCATGTTCTCCCTGTGTCTGTGTGGGTTTCCTCTGGGTGCTCCAGTTTCCCCCACAGTCCAAAGACATGCGCTTCGGTTAACTGGCTACTCTAAATTGTCCATAGGTGTGAATATCTGAGCACGAGTAGTATGGCGGCTGCCAGCAGCACCTTTGTATGCCTTTGGCTCGGCCATGTTGAGCTGTGCCCTTCATTATTCAGCTTTAAGGAATGATTCCAGCGCTATTGAACTCACGGAAATGGTGCTATATAAGTCTATTATCAGTATCAGTTTCTGGCAAGGAGATGCTTTAACCAGTGCCTTTAAATTGTTCTATCAGTCTGTGGTCGCCAGTGTCCTATTTTATACCGTGGTGTGCTGGGAGGGGCAGCCAAGAAGGACACATCCAGGCTGGACAAACTGATCAGGTGGGCCGGCTCTGTGGTCAGCATGAAGCTGGACTCTCTGGTGACGGTGGCAGAGAAGAGGTCTATGGACAAACTATTGAACATCATGGACGATGCCAGTCACCCTCTGCACACCGTCATCAGCAACCAGAGGAGCCTGTTCAGTGACCGAATGCTCCTTCCCAAGTGCAGGATGAACAGACTCAAAAACTCCTTTGTCCCTCACGCCATCAGACTGTGCAACTCCTCTCTGGGGGGGAGGAGGGGTAACAGGAGGACAGAGGACGGGAAGGAGCAGTAGCCTAGCCTAACAATAAGCAATACCGGACAATGTGCAATATAATGTGCAATATAAAGTGCAATATCTTTCCTGCTTCCCCCCACACACACACACACTTACTGTACCCTAACCCCACTTCTCCCCCTTCTCCCCTTCCTCTCTTCCCCATATCTTATTCTTTTATATTTGTATATGTAAATACTTAATTTATTTTAATTTATCTAGAAGTTTTTCTCTATTTCTTTTCTCTGTTTATCTGTAATGATGCTGCTGGAATCTTAATTTCCCTGAGGGAACCCTCCCAAAGGGATCAATAAAGTTTTATCTAATCTAATCTAATCTAATCTAATCTAATCTAATCTAATCTAATCTAATCTAATCTAATCTAATCCCTTTAATTCTTATTCCTGACCATGCAACCGCCATTCATAAAAATTAAATATATTGAGCTTCCTTTTTTAATCCAATATCACTCCAAGCTAAGATGCTCACCTCAACAAAACTTCAGGAAAACTCAGCACAATTCTTTCTTTCTTTCTTTCTTTCTTTCTTTCTTTCTTTCTTTCTTTCTTTCTTTCTTTCTTTCTTTCTTTCTTTCTTTCGTCACCTTCAACCATCAAAGAACCACTTTACTTGCACAGCTGGTGAAGGGCTTGTGTCTGAAAGGTACTATTTCCTTGGTAACTTGGTGAACTACACAGCATCATTAAATATATATATATATTTACACCCTTTTGGTCAAGCTTGCTTTTATTGCTTATTCTTGCTTTTAAGTTTGGAAGAAAATGCATGAGCGCCATCTTGTGGTGAAAGTCGACTATGAAACAACTACTGAAACAAAAACATAATCATGTGAACTAATACATGACAAAGTAATGAGAAGAGTTGAATAGTTAACTCCATACAATCATGATTTTATGCAGACATTACATTATATCAATGGCGTTTAGCAGACACTCTTATCCAGAGCGACATGCAACAAACCCAGAGCAGCCTGAGGAGCAGTTGGGGGTTAGGTGCCTTGCTCAAGGGCACTTGAGCCATTTCTGCTGGTTCAGGGAATCAAATCAATGTTCTTTTGGTCCCAAAGCTGCTTCTTGAACCATTAGACCATGGCTTCCTATGATGAAGACCCTGACCCTTGTCCATCACCACCCCCTGCTGAGCCCCTGAATGGATCCGTTGCAGTTCACCTATCAACCTGGCATTGGTTTACAGCACACTATCATCTACCTACTACCTAGAGCCTGTCTCACCTGGAAAAGTCTGTAATCACTGTAAGAATCATGTTTTTGACTGCAATACCATACAGCCTACACATTTGAGAATTGGAGACCACCACCTGACAGCATGGATTTTGGACTACCTTGCCAACTGACCACAGCATATGAGGATACAGGACTGTGAGTCCAACATGGTTGTCTGCAGCATGGGAGCCATGCAGGAAACAGTCCTGGCTCCCTTCTTCTTCACCCTCTGCACTGTACCCTCAAGTACAACTCATGATAACAAGGAGTACAAAGAACTAACCCAGAGCTTTGTGGCTTGGAGCCAGCTGAACATCCTCCATCCATCCATCCATCCATCCATCCATCCTCCATAACCAGTTATCCTGTGCAGGGTTGCAGGCAAGCTGGAGCCTATCCCAGGTGACTATGAGCGAGAGGTGGGGTAAACCCTGGACAAGTCACCAGATCATTGCAGGGCTGAGACATACAGACAAACAACCATTCAATACAGTCAATTTAGAGCTGGCATGTCTTTGGACTGTGGGGGAAAACAGAGCAACCAGAGGAAACCCATGCAGACAGGGAGAACATGCAAACTCCACACAGAAAGGCCCTGTCAGTCACTGGGCTTGAACCCAGAACCTTCTTGCTTTGAGGCAACAGTGCTAACCACTACACCACCATACCACCACTCCTCCAGATCAATACAGGGAAAACCAAAATGCTTGTGGTGGACTTCTGCTGGTGCAAACCCCCTCCTTCTATACCTGTGAAGATCCTGGGAATGGACACTGGAATGGTGGAATCCTACAAGTACCTGGGAATTCACATGGATAATAAACTGGACTGGTCTGAAAATACAAATGCTCTGGTTAAGAAAGGATAGAGCAGACTCTCTCTCTATTTGGGTGTTTTGGAGACCAGGGGGCATGCTTCAAGACTTTTTTTTACTCTTTGGTAGCATCTTGTATAGAAAGGTCTGCTGGGGCAGCAGTATCTCGACTGTTGCCAGGAAGAATCTCATCAGACTGGTTAAGGGGCCCAGCTCTGTCCCAGGATGCCCCCTTGAGCCAGGGGAAGTGGTGGGAGAAAAGAGAATGATGACTAAGCTATCATCTCTGATTGTATAACTTTTCCTTTTCAGAATTCCTAAAATCCATTTCCGATTTAAAAGTAACAGTAGCGTAATGTGATCTGATCACTTGTGTCTATACCACTATGGTATATTCCACAACATTTAATAATAGTTTTTATAAAAGACAGTAGATGGTGCTGTTAGATAAGAAGTGTCTCTGAGGTGAACCATTAGTCTGAAGAGCCGCAGCATGGTTCCATATTCACTTCCCTACTGTTCAGAAGGTAAAGAGCGTCATCATAATCTAATCTCATTTAATCAGTTGTGTTAGAAAATATTAGTCCTAGCAGATTCACAACCTTCCAGATGTATTTGCTGGGATGTGTTACCTTATAAGGTTCCTGGTGGACTTGATATAACTTGACTTGAAGTGGGTGTAGTCGAGGGATTAATACAGCAGTGTGAGTGTGACTTACATATTATTAAAACAACCTGGGGCTGTTTTAATATAAAAAAGAAAGAAGAAATTATTAAAAGAATACAAATAAATCTGTTGCGACAATATTTTTTGATATGTATGAACATACAGGTATTTTTCAAACTGATTTCTATACTTACTTACTTAGATCCTCCTGTGTCTAGTGACACATTGGGCAGCAAGCCTTCTCCACTCAGGGCGGTTTTGGGTTAGGGTTTCCACTTCCCTCAGGCTAACCCCCAGTTGGTCGAGGTCCCTTTGTAACATATGTCTCCAGGTTAGTTTTGGTCTTCCCTGCTCCCTTTTTCCTTTGTTGGGTTGCCAGTGCAGCGCTGTTTTTGCATGTCTCTCCACCGGTATTCTAAGGACATGTCCTGTGTACTTCATTCTCCTCTCTGTGATGGTGGTGCTAAGGGGTTTTGTCTCACTCCTTTGGTACACTTCCTCATTTGTAATTCTATCTCTGTATGTTATGTTGTGTATCTTTCGGAGGCACCGTTGTTGGAATGCATCAAGCTTTCTTTTCATTTTTGCTGTGATTTTCCATGTCTCACTGGCATAGAGAGCAATGGGAAGTACTACTGATTGGAGTAGCTTTACCTTGAGTTTCCTGGATAGTGTCCTGCTGTTCCAAACTGTGTTCATTCTCCTAAAGACTGATGCTACCTTGCCAATACGGGAATTGATGTCTGTGTCTGAATCTCCCTCAGCGGTAATTACACTGCCCAGATATGTGAACTGAGTAACGTTCTCTGTTGGTTCACCATTAATGTGCAGCTGTATGTTTGTGGGCTGTTCTTCAACCTGCATTGCTTTGGTTTTGCTGCAGCTAATTCTCAGGCCTACTTTCGCTGAATTTGTCTCAGTGCTTGTAGTCATCTCTTGGAGAATCAGATGTGACTCAGCTGCTAAAGCAATGTCATCTGCAAAGTCCAGATCTGTGAGGCGTCTGCCCTCTTTCCATACTAAACCAAAGTTAGGGTTATCCATGGCTTTGCGCATTACGTAGTCTATAGTGGTGATGAACAACAGAGGGGACAGGACACATCCTTGTCTTACTCCTGTGACTATATCAAAGCTGTCAGTATAGCCTGAGTCAACCTTCACGCAACAACTTGAACCCTCATACAAGTTTCGGAAAACATTTGTGAACCTTTCAGGTATGCCATATGTTCTGATTATTCCCCATATTGATTCTCTGTGTACACTATCAAATGCTTTTGTAAAGTCAATGAAGTTTATGGATACTGGTTTCTGGAACTCAAGGCTTTGTTCAATAATGTTGCGTAAGGTAAATATTTGGTCACTACAGGACCTGTTGGGTCGGAATCCAGCCTGTTCCTCCATAAGTTTTCTGTCTATTGCACTTCTCTGTCTGTTTAGCAATACAGTACAGAACACTTTGCCTGGTATTGAGAGCAATGTAATACCTCTCCAATTTCCACAATCACTAAGATGACCCTTTTGGGTAATTTCACTATTGCACCTTTTCTCCAGTCTAGAGGCGTTGTTTCCTTTTCCCAACACATATTGCACAGTCTTGTTAAGTTCTTTACAGTCATATCTCCTCCCTTTTTCAGGACTTCAGCAGGGATTTGATCTATGGTTTTTTAGGCTTTTTATTGCACTGATGACCTCTGTTTCTCTGATGTTTCCACAGTCTACATCTTGATCTGTTGTAAAGACTTCTGGAAAGGTGAATACTTCCTGTGGTTTGGGTTGGTTTAGTGTCTCTCTAAAGTGTTCTACCCAACGTAGAACACTCCGACTTTAGATGGATTTCTATACATCCATCCATTTATTTATTTGTCCATCTATTTATCCATTCCTCAATTCATCCATCCATCATTTATCAATCCATCATCATTCATCCATCCACTCACTCACCCATCCATCCATCCATCCATCCATTCATCATTTTATCCACTCACCTGTCCATTCATCTATCCAACCATCCATCCACCTATCGATTTATCTGTCCATCTATTTATCCATTCTTCAATTCATCCATCCATCACTCACTCACCTGCCCATCCATCATTATTCATTCCTTCCTTCACCCATCTGTCCACTCATCTGTCCATCCATCCATCCTGCATTCCATCTTCCTATCCATTTATCCATTGAACTGTCCATCCATTTTTCATCAACCCACCCATCCATCCATCCACTCATCTGTCCATTCATGCCTCAATCCGTCCATCCATTCTTCAATTCATCCATCTATCATCATTCATTCATCCATCACTTACTCACCCAACAATTATTATTCATTCATCCACCCATCCATCCATTCATTTGTCCATCCATCCATCCTGCACTGTATCTTTCTATCCATTTATCCACTCATCCATTGAACTGTCCCTCCATCCATTTTTCATCAACCCACCCACTCACCCATTCATCCATCCACCTATATATTCATCTGTCAATTTATTTATCCATTCTTCAGTTCATCCATCCATCATCATTCATTCATCCATCACTTACCCACCCAACCATCATTATTCATTCATCCACCCATCCATTCATTTGTCCATCCATCCATCCATCCTGCATTGTATCTTTTCTATCCATTTATCCACTCATCCATTGAACTGTCCCTCCATCCATTTTTCATCAACCTACCCATCCATCCATCCATCCATCCATCCATCCATCCATCCATCCATCCATCCATCCATCCATCCATCCATCATCCACTTCACTGTCCATCCATCCACCTATCTATTCATATGTCAATTTATTTATCCATTCTTCAATTCATCCAACATCGTTCATTCATCCATCCATCACTTATCCACCCACCCACTAATCCATCCATCCATTGATCCCTCATTATTCATTCATCCACCCATCCATTCATATGTCCATCCCTCCATCCTGTATTCTATCTTTCTATCCATGTATTCACTCATCCACCATCCATCCATCATCCATTTTTCATCAACCCATCCATCCATCCATCCATCCATCCATCCATCCATCCATCCATCCATCCATCCATCCACTTATCTGTCCATCCATCCATCAATCCATTCAATATTCCTCCATCCATCATCATCCACCCATCCATTCATCTGCCCATCCATCCATACTGCATTCTACCTTTCTACCCATGTATACACTCATCCACCATCCATCCATACATTTTTCATCAACCATCCATCCATCCATCCATCCATCCATCCATCCATCCATCCATCCATCCATCCATCCATCCATCTAGTTTACATTTTCACTTCACTTGTAAACGAGTCTCTGACTCTTGACTGTGCAATATCAGATCCTTTTGATATGACCATCCTGTTATGTGTTCCTGTCCACTTACCTCTTGCTAAGTGCTAAACCAAACTGTACCCCATTTTCCAGCACGTTTCTAGTCCTGTTCTTCTGAGATGTCTGCAGTGTTTTAGGGTTGTGTTAAACCTGCCTATGCTGGTGTGTGGGTGTGTTGGACCTGAACCTTGTTAATAAAACATGGTGTTATTGCTATGTTTTCTCACATCACAGCCTGGCTTCAATGATCACAACCCTGAATCACAGTCTTTTCTTACTATCTACTGTTTTTTCCCTTTAAGCAGAATCTAGCTGATTTAATCCATGCATTGAATTTCTCACTCTCTGATCCTGACACAACCAGTGAGATCAGTAGGCATGCCCTCAGAGAGTGTTTAAATCCAGTCAGAGACGCTTCCAAGTCACCACACCCAGACAACAAGATCTTGTGCCTGAGGTCATATGTACTGTCAACTGCTATGCAAGCAGCAAACCTCAGTGGGTTTTTTTTATCATGAATAAAGATTGATAAGCTTAGAAATCATTTCAAAAAGCATGCAATGTTCTGTTGTTATTTTGCCCGAGTTTGATATGGAGGACGTGTCTGCACAGGTTCCTCAGTGGTCTGATTACAGAACTTGTTCCAGCAGATCTGCTCAAGTTATGTCCTCCATAATAAACAGCATGCGGTGAAGTGTAAGTCATGGAAGTGAAGTGGAGTAAGTTTTAATTTCCCACATTTAAAAACATTAAAAAAATTATATGTTCATAAGCAGTGTGCGTTTTCTGAATTCATCAACCTCCCAATTAGAAAGTTTTTTA
Source organism: Neoarius graeffei (assembly GCF_027579695.1). Taxonomy (NCBI): domain Eukaryota; kingdom Metazoa; phylum Chordata; class Actinopteri; order Siluriformes; family Ariidae; genus Neoarius; species Neoarius graeffei. The sequence goes on along the minus strand of NC_083569.1, from coordinate 107,610,616 downwards.
TTCATTTATTTTTTCCTACTGAGTCAACATTAGGGCCTTATTACAAGATACATCCAAATTACATTATGGAAATGTAATAAATAAATAAATGAATAAAAATTTTATTTACACTCTTGTGATTAAAATATAATCTATAAAACCAAATATCTCATCTCATCTCATTATCTCTAGCCGCTTATATATATATATATATATATATATATATATATATATATATATATATATATATATATATATATATATATATATATATATATATATATATATATATATATATATATATATATATATATATATATGATAATAATCTATTAAAATGTGATCCAGAACTTGAGTTAAAATACATATTTGTAGTTCAAATAAATGTCTATTCAATTTTACCAATTGCCAACAAACAAAAAAACAAACAAAATCCCCAAACCTACCACTACTGTATCAAATCGCAGTTTTATGAACCATGAAAGAAAGTGTCCAGATTATAGCTTTAAATATTTTCAAATACCAATACTCTGAACAAAAGACTTGAAAGAAAAGTGTTGTGATGTCAGAAACTGTAAGAGCCAATCATGCTTGATATGCAAATGGTTTCTTAAATTCTTCATATACAGTACCAGTCAAACGTTTGTACACTCCTACTCTACTCATTTATAGTTTTTATTTTCTGTATTTTGACTGTTTTCTACATTGTAGAACAATACTGAAGACATCAAAACTATGAAATAACATCTGGAACATGTATGGAATTATGCAGTAAACAAAAAGTGTTTAACAAATGTTTTGATATTTTAGCTTCTTCAGGGTATCCATTTTGCCTTCATGACGCTTTGCACACTACTGGCATTATCTTACCCAGCTCATGAGGTAGTCACCTGGAATACTTTTCAATTAAGAGGTGTGCCTCGTCAAAAGTTAATTAGTGGATGAGTTTCGTGCCGGGCGGCACGGTGGTGTAGTGGTTAGCGCTGTCACCTCACAGCAAGAAGGTCCTGGGTTCGAGCCCCGGGGCTGGCAAGGGCCTTTCTGTGTGGAGTTTGCATGTTCTCCCCGTGTCCGCGTGGGTTTCCTCCGGGTGCTCCGGTTTCCCCCACAGTCCAAAGACATGCAGGTTAGGTTAACTGGTGACTCTAAATTGACCGTAGGTGTGAATGTGAGTGTGAATGGTTGTCTGTGTCTATGTGTCAGCCCTGTGATGACCTGGCGACTTGTCCAGGGTGTACCCCGCCTTTCGCCCGTAGTCAGCTGGGATAGGCTCCAGCTTGCCTGCAACCCTGTAGAAGAATAAAGCGGCTAGAGATAATGAGATGAGATGAGTTTCGTGCCTTCTTAATGAGTTTGAAATCATCAAATAATAGTAAATAGTAAATAATAAAATGTATTCCACAGCTATAGTAATCCATACAGTATTATGTCAAGAGCCACTCAACTAAGTAAAGAGAAATGACACCCGTCATTACTTTAAGACATGAAGAAGTGACTTTTAATTCTTAAAAATAAAGAAAAACATTGAATTAGAAGTTGTGTCCAAACTTTTCTTTACTGGTTCTGTGTATATAATACTAGCTTTAAAAAAAGTGCATAACACTTTTCTAATATTTGCTATGGCTCACTTTACATAACATTACATTACAAGCATTTAGCAGACGCTCTTATCCAGAGCGATGTATAACAAGTGCAAAAGTCAGGTACAAGAAGTGCTGAACTTCAAGACAAGAAAGTTCTAGTGCCAACTGAACAACACTTAGTGTAACATTCTGTTGAAGTGCCAACACTCGGCAAACAGCCAAGAAAAACAAGCCAACCATATACATGAGCTAGCCACTTATCCTGTGCAGGGTCGCAGGCAAGCTGGAGCCTATCCCAGCTGACTATGGGCGAGAGGCGGGGTACACCCTGGACAAGTCGCCAGGTTATCACAGGGCTGACACATAGAGACAAACAACCATTCACACTCACATTCACACCTACGGTCAATTTAGAGCCACCAATTAGACTAACCTGCATGTCTTTGGACTGTGGGTGAAACCGGAGCACCTGGAGGAAACCCACACAGACACGGGGGGAACATGCAAACTCCACACAGAAAGGACCCTGTCAGCCACTGGGCTTGAGCCCAGAACCTTCTTCCTGTGAGGTGACAGTGCTAACCACTACACCACTGTGCCACCCCAAAGTACAACTAAATCGAGAAAAATAAAATACAACTTTTTCATAATTGACTTTTAATGTTTAAAACTTTTTCAGGATCAGAACTGTAACCCTGTAGTAGAAATAGCAGATATACGAAACATATGAGCGCTTGGAATTTTGCTAACAAGTCATATGGTGTAACAATCATAAGGTGTAAAGGTGAGCCATAGATATTCAGACTTACTAGGGAACACTATCAGCAGCATTTGATACATTATCCTTTCTGGTCCTGAGGGAAAAGAATAAGTGCATTTTTCAAATGGTTTGAATTTGAATCCTTTTATCCAATCAGATCATTCCATTACAGGTATTTATCAGACACTCTTATCCAGAGTGACATACAACATGCTCAGAACAGCCTGGGGGGCAGTTGGGGGTTAGGTGCCTTGCTCAAGGGCATTTCAGCCATTCCTGCTGGTCCAGGGAATCGAACCAGTGAACCTTTGGTCTCAAAGTTGCATCTCTAACTTCACTGGACCAATGTGATGAGGCTTGTGGGGCTTAATGCCATCAGTCACATGAGAGTTTCTGCTCTGGGAAACCATGGCCATGGTTAGAGAAGCAACTTTGGGACCAAAAGGTTGCTGGTTCGAGTCCCTGGACCAGCAGGAATGGTTGAAGTGCCTTTGAGCAAGGCACCTCACCCCTAACTGCTCCCTGGGCCGGCCGTCCACTCCTGTTGTACGTCGATCTGGGTAAGAGCGTCTGCTAAACGCCTGTAATGTAACATGTTCGCTGGTTTGAAAAGAAGAAGCCTTTATTTTTGTCGCATGCACACTCAAGCACAGTGAAATTCCTCCCCTGCATTTAACCCATCTGAAGCAGTGAATACATGCACACACATACCCAAAGCAGGTATACTACAGCACCCAGGGAGCAAGTGGGGGTTAGGTGCCTTGCTCAAGGGCACTTCAGCCATTCTTGCTGGTCCAGGGAATTGGACTGGTGACCTTTTACTCCCAAAGCTGCTTCTCTATCCTTTAGGCCATGGCTTTCCCCAGCATGTGTGTTACTGTATGTATGATTTAACTCTCTTAATTATCTTCAAACCAGGGGCGTCAGAAACATTTTTAATGTGGGGGGGACACACTGGCGGGGGGTCCTCCACCAGAAAATTTTTAATTAATTAGATGCCATTTCCTGCATTCTGGTGTATTTTTAACAGGTTGTTAAACACCTAATTTTACCTACAAAAGTCACTTAATTCAATGACTATTTTAGAGACTCAACAATAAGTCCTCATTCAACTAGTCCATATATTCATCAGCCTGTTTTTAAACCCACCGCTACGCCTAAGATAATGAGATGAATGTGACACAATTTATCACCAACAATGACTTTATGGGTGCATTTTACTTTTTATTTTGTGTTTTCTATTTAGTTTTAGATGTAACACAACATGCCACTGGGCCAAGCAATAGTGACACTCAACTGTATGTTTAAAAATAAGAATATTCATAATTTCACACAATGACCAGGCATGACATGGCATCATGCAAACTTCATAACACAAAATCACACTGTGTCAAGCAACGGTGACACATAAAAAACAACTTCACACAATGAACAGGTGCAATTTTGTTCACCACCAACAGTGACTTTAGTGGGTGCATTTTACTTTTTTCCGATTTAGTGATACTCATAACAAAAATGGCATGGCATCATGCAGTCAAAATTACACTGGGTCAAGCAACGACACATAAAAGAGAACTTCACACAATGAACAAGTGCAGTTTTGTCAACCTACATGCAATGGTGGTACTACAGTAGCATTTACAGATTAGTATAACAAATAGATTTATAGATATAACTCCTTCTTATATTGGTGCCACCACAATTTCAAATTACTGTAGTACCACTTCATAACTTTTATCCCCCTTTCCTTCACAATCCACCTGGAATAACATCCATCTCTCTCCATTACTTTCCTTTCTACTATTCCTTCCCCATATGCTGATTTCCCATCTTACTTTCCAGAAAACTGGCAAAGACCAGACAAAACAAGGAATCAGTAAATATCATCAGAGCAGACTTGACCTCATTCTTGGCATTACAGTAAGGCAGGCCTACTGGGTTTGAATTAAATGATAGCTAAGGTTAAGCTAGCTGATACATCTCCTAACATTGACTAGACATTTCCATTGGGACAAAAAAAAAACCTGTCCTGTGGGGAAATTTTGACTGACTTTCCACTTCTTTGTAAAGAATGTCCTTATGTCCATTGTGTCTGGGGAGGAGCAAATACTGCAAACAATTCATCATCAACCAAGAATACCCCATTTCATTGTTTAGTTGAACATTAATTTAACGTGTCCTAGGGTTAATTTTGAAGGCAGATAACAATAGAATAAGATTTTAGCAAAAGCTAGACATTGTGAGGTTGCAGTGGGGCTGACGTCACCTCCTCCACTTTCCAGCAGCTGCACCAACATTTCTGTGCTCGCGCTGAGATTCACTTCACTCTGAGTGGATTTTCAGTGGGCTGTGTATTCTCTTATCGATCAAGTGGAATGGATTCTTTCACGAAGCAATAGAAACGGCGCTGGGTGAACTCATATTTTATGTTAAATGTGGGGGGGGGGGGGGTCCAAACGAAGAATTATGAAATGTGAGGGGGACATGTCCCCTTCACATTCAATGGTGGCGACGCCCATGCTTCAAACTGAAACAAACTGGGTTTGTTTGCAGACTGTTTGTTTTCTGCCTACTGCATGTGTGCAACATGGAGTTCCAGTTCAGAAAAATAGCTCAACAAACACCATTTTTGCTTTGAGAATGCCTCAATTAGATGCAGATCAGGTCATGCAGTGAAGTGACAAATCTAAAGGACTGAATCAAATGATTGCACCTAGATTTTCTCATATCACACCAATTTTACGTTCCTTGCACTGGCTGCCAGTTAGATTAAGCATTAATTTAAAAATTTTAGTCATTACTTTTAAAGCTATTAAGGGCTGTAGCCCCAATTATACTGTATATCTAGCTTAATTGAGCTCAAAGAGGTGTCCAAGTACAGTTTAAGATCTAATAATGAGCTTTTATTACCATTTCCATTACTGTTACCATTACCATTCATAACTAAAAAGACTTTAGGCAAAAGGACATTTGCATCACCAGCTCCAAAGCTTTGGAATATGCTACCAAAATTAATTAGAGATCCTGATAATTTATCTAGCTTTAAATCTTTGCTTAAAACACATTAATTTAGCTTTTAATAATTGATATTTTCAGAATTTTATATGTATGATATATGTATGTACAGTATATGTATATGATGTGTGTGTGTGTGTGTGTGTGTGTGTGTGTGTGTGTGTGTATTCTGCAGTTTAGTTATATTTTATGTTTTTTATATTATCTTTAGGATATCATTTAATTTATATTTGTATTCTTTTATTTTATTTATGTATGATATTTTAAGTGCATTTGATTATATGCATGCAAAATGTGCTATATAAGTAATAAACATTATTATTATTATTATTATTGCTCAACATTTCTTCAGTTTGATACTCACAACTTCAGTTCTAGTTCCCATTTAAGCTGTTGCGACACGCCCATGAGAGACAAACTATACACAGCATGAGTCACTTCTTGCTCGCGGGTGTGAATACAGGGTAGTGCATTGGGTTTCAAAGATGCTGCTTCATTAGCTGTAAGAAAGTATTAATGGTGTGAAAATCAGTCTGAATTGTTGTAATTCTGTGATGGTGTTCTCTTTTTGCAACTAAAAGAGCCATAGCATTACTTTTTCGACGTCTCCTTTCTGTTCATTTATCTTTCTGTTTTGGATCTTTGTCAGATATTATCAGATACACATTCCATTTTTGAAATTGTAAATAAACTGCACCTTGAAGTATGTTTCTTGTCTTTTTTATTGTTTGGAAACTATAGGGGATACAAACTTTTGCACTATCCCAAATAATAGTTTAAATAAGGAAGAAACAACGTGTTCAGATTACAACCTTGAACAACAGCAAATGCTAACGCTATGAATAAAATCCATGAAAGAAAAGTGTTGTGAGGTCATAAACTACAGGAGCTAATCATGTTCAATATGCAAATGAAGGCAGGGGTTGACGTTCAGGGTGGAAGGTGGTTTTATGAATTTGAACATTTAAATATTTAAATGTTGATTTGGGAGCAATTTAATCTTCAATATGGATAAAACAAAAACAAAATGTTTTATTTAATAATTACAAATGAATAATTGATAATATTCTAGGTGACTTCAAATTCAATAGTTTTCTTTTAGTAAAAGCAGAACTATGATTAATGTCTTTAAAAATTCTGTTTCTGAATGCTACACATATTCGACATGCTTTCTCCATGTTATCGCTCACAGCCATGTTTTCTGTCCTCCTTTGTGCCTGAGATTGTTCTGGATCCTGCTCTCGCCAACGTGTCTCCACAGGTTCTCCAGCGCCCACAGAACACACCCAGCTGCCTTCCAGCTCATTCCAGTGAAGAAGGAAGGTGTTGTTAAGAAAAGAAACCCCACACACACAAACACACAGAGCTATAATTATAATTTAAAAAACAAGCATTGTTACCTGTAAGCTTATTTACAGTGACACAACACAGTGCAGTAAACATGTTATTGTGTCACATATGAGTTGGTCCTGCCCATCTTCCTTATATCATGTCTTGAAAAACAATAAGTAATCACACGTCTCATACAAAAGCAATTTTATTGGATTCATTTGTGACATAAAATATTTTCAGAATTCAGTAATGAAACTTTATACCTTACAAAGCAATTCACACAAAAAAACCCAAAACCGATGACAATATTTACTGTAGATGCTTCCGTTATGGTAATGAGGTCAGAATCATGAAAGAAGGGTATAAAATACAGCACTGCTGAGTTCTGGATTCTGACTGGTCAGGAGGATATATATATATATATATATATATATATATATATATATATATATATATATATATATATATATATATATATATATATATATATATTCCACATTCACTGGATATGAGCAATTGCAAGCCCTAATTGGCTACTCTACTACTAGGATATCAGCTCATATACCGTGAGTAGAGAAAAACAAAATGGCAGTGCATGGAACCAACCGAGGACAAAATAAAACTTCTACTTGAAAACAAAATTCCAAAAATTATCAAGTAGATAAAAGGAACAGAAATAGCTACAAGAATATAGTTTTTGCTTGTTTTTTTGTTTTCTGTTCCCCCCATATCTCCTGTTCCACACTCCAGCCCAGTTGGTAGGCTGGCACCTCAGGAGGGGGAAGCAGTACTCTGCCAACACTGTTTACAGTGCGGGTGGGGAGCTGTTGACCTCGACTGGGGATATTGTCGGGCAGTGGAAGGAATACTTCGAGGATCTCCTCAATCCCACCGTCACATTGAGGAAGCGGAGGCTGATGACTCAGAGGTGGACTCATCCATTACACAAGCCGAAGTCACTGAGGTGGTTTGCAAGCTCCTCGGTACCAAGGCACCGGGGGTGGATGAGATCCGCCCTGAGTATCTCAAGTCTCTGGATGTTGTAGGGCTGTCTTGGCTGACACACCTCTGCAACATCGCATGGCGGTTGGGGACAGTGCCTCTGGAGTGGCAGACTGGGATGGTGGTCCCTCTTTTTAAGAAAGGGGACCGGAGAGTGTGCTCCAATTATAGGGGAATCACACATCTCAGCCTCCCTGGGAAGGTTTACTCCAGGGTACTGGAGAGGGGAATTCGGCCAATAGTCGAATCTCGGATCCAGGAGGAACAATGCGGTTTTCGTCCTGGTCGTGGAACACTGGACCAGCTCTATACCCTTCATAGGGTGCTCAAGGGTTCATGGGAGTTTGCCCAACCAGTCCACATGCGCTTTGTGGATCTGGAGAAGGCATTCGACCATGTCCCTCATGGTATCCTGTGGGGGGTGCTTCTGGGGTTCGGTGCTCTTTGCTAAGGACTGTCCGGTCCCTGTACGAACAGAGCAGGAGTCTGGTTCGCATTGCCGGCAGTAAGTCAGACCTGTTCCCAGTGCATGTTGGACTCCGGCAGGGCTGCTCTTTGTCACCGGTTCTATTCATAATTTTTATGGACAGAATTTCTAGGTGCAGCCAGGGGCCGGAGGGAATCCTGTTTGGGAACCACAGGATTTCATCTCTGCTTTTTGTGGATGATGTTGTCCTGTTGGCTTCTTCAAACCAGGACCTTCAGCATGCACTGGGGCGGTTTGGAGTCGAGTGTGAAGAAGCTGGGATGAGAATCAGCACCTCCAAGTCCAAGGCCATGGTTCTCGACCAGAAAAGGGTGGCTTGCCCTCTTCAGGTTGGTGGAGAAGTCCTGCCTCAAGTGGAGGAGTTTAAGTATCTCAGGATCTTGTTCACGATTGAGGGAAGGAGGGAGCGTGAGATCAACAGGCGGATCGGTGCAGCCTCCACAGTGATGCGGTCGCTTTACCGGTCCGTCATGGTGGAGAAGGAGCTGAGCCAAAAGACAAAGCTCTCGATTTACCAGTCGATCTACATTCCGACACTCACCTATGGTCATGAGCTTTGGGTAATGACCGAAAGAACAAGATCGCGGATACAAGCGGCCGAAATGAGTTTCCTTCACAGGGTGGCTGGGTGCTCCCTTAGAGATGGGGTGAGAAGCACAGTCACTCGGAAGGAGCTCGGAGTAGAGCCGCTGCTCCTCCACATCGAGAGGAATCAGCTGAGGTGGCTCGGGCATCTCTTTCGGATGCCTCCTGGACGTCTCCCTGGGGAGGTGTTCCAGGCATGTCCCCCCAGGAGGAGGTCCCGGGGAAGACCCAGGACATGCTGGAGGCTCCCTGGGGAGGTGTTCCAGGCATGTGCCCCCGGGAGGAGGTCCCGGGGAAGACCCAGGACACGCTGGAGGGACTATGTCTCTCGGCTGGCCTGGAAAAGCCTCGGTGTTCTTCCCGAGGAGCTGTCCGAGGTGTCTGGGGAGAGGGAAGTTTGGGCTTCCATGCTCAGACTGCTGCCTCCGCGACCCGGCCCCGGATAAGCAGAAGAAAACGAGATGAGATGAGATAAGATGAGATATTATTATTATTATCGGCGGCACGGTGGTGTAGTGATTAGCACTATCACCTCACAGCAAGAAGGTTCTGGGTTTGAGCCCAGCGGCCGACGAGGGCCTTTCTGTGTGGAGTTTGCATGCTCTCCCCGTGTCTGCATGGGTTTCCTCCGGGTGCTCCGGTTTCCACCACAGTCCAAAGGCATGCAGGTTAGGCTAATTGGTGGCTCTAAATTGACCATAGGTGTGAATGTGAGTGTGAATGGTTGTCTGTGTCTATGTGTCAGCCCTGTGATGACCTGGCGACTCGTCCAGGGTGTACCCCGCCTTTCGCCCGTAGTCAGCTGGGATAGGCTCCAGCTTGCCTGCGACCCTGTAGATGGATAAAGCGGCTAGAGATAATGAGATGAGATGAGATTTGCAAAAAATAAAAATAAAAATGCTCCATTTCTCAAAATCCAGTGAATGTGGATAGAATAAAACAGTTATTCCACTCAATCTCATCGTACATAGCTTACAGACAACTCGGTGCTATGCGCCTCGTCAGTTGGTGAATTGCTGTGGTGTAAGAGAAATAAACACTTCAGTTCATGCTTTTTTTGAAAAATAATCATACTTTTCTCATTTCGTGTAATTTAGAACCAGAGTAGAATAATCTATTCTTTAACTTTTTTAATGCCCAAGAAACAAAAACAAAGCACCATTGTATCACTAATATATCACTGACAAGCACTAGTTAGCATGTCATCATCCTCTAATAATGGCTATGTTTGAGGAAAAAAGATGAATTTAGCATACTGCTAACACATTTTAAAGAGTAATCTATGTAAGAGTGTTTACACATTATATTTATGAGTGATATTTAAAGTTCTTCAGAGTGCAAGATTAAAAAACCCACAAAAAACCCCCAAACAAACGTGTTCCTTGGTATTTTAACACCTCTTCACTGTTGAAATTGAGTAATCAAAGGTTGCCAAGTTAGTAAAACTAACGCAAAACACTCCTTGGTTTCTGCAAAGAAAAGCTGATTCTGTAGAAAATGTCATTTTGAATGAACAATCAGTTATAACAGGGGTTTTCTTTTTGACAAAACATGATGCAGGAGAAATATTACATAGTAGAAAAAAATGGTCTAGCTGTGTGTTTTATTTCCACATGAGCCTGGATGATCCTGAGAGTACACACTGTTCTGCAGTGGACGTGTGCTTGAGTGTTAGATGTACGTGGGCTGTGAGGGATGGCTCGGGTGGGTCGCTGGTTTACGGGCCGCTGTTCCTCGTGAACTTGAACCCTTCTGGCTACAGTTCCAGCACAGCAAGCTGCCGCCGATCACAGTGAGAGCACACGCCCCCCATCCGATATACAGAGCTTTACCAAACTCGTACCTGCAAGCAGCGAGAGCATCAACATGACAACCCCTGGGAACATATCATTTACTGATAAAAGACACCAAGATTGATTTATCCTTCCTGCTTTACTTTGCTTTCATCCAGTCGCACTGTTGACACGGTATATTTAAAGGAACAGTCCACCGTACTTCCATAATGAAATATGCTCTTATCTGAATTGAGACGAGCTGCTCCGTACCTCTTCGAGCTTTGCGCGACCTCCCAGTCAGTCAGACGCAGTCAGACGCGCTGTCACTCCTGTTAGCAATGTAGCTAGGCTCAGCATGGCCAATGGTATTTTTTGGGGCTGTAGTTAGATGCGACCAAACTCTTCCGCGTTTTTCCTGTTTACATAGGTTTATATGACCAGTGATATGAAACAAGTTCAATTACACAAATTGAAACGTAGCGATTTTCTATGCTATGGAAAGTCCGCACTATAATGACAGGCGTACTAACACCTTCTGCGCGCTTCGGCAGCGCATTGATACCTTCACCTCTCGGAGCTCCGTATCAATGCGCTGTCGAAGCGCGCAGAAGGTGTTAGTACGCCTGTCATTATAGTGCGGACTTTCCATAGCATAGAAACTCGCTACGTTTCAATTTGTGTAATTGAACTTGTTTCATATCACTGGTCATATAAACCTATGTAAACAGGAAAAACGCGGAAGAGTTTGGTCGCATCTAACTACAGCCCCAAAAAATACCATTGGCCATGCTGAGCCTAGCTACATTGCTAACAGGAGTGACAGCGAGTCTGACTGCATCTGACTGACTGGGAGGTCGCGCAAAGCTCGAAGAGGTACGGAGCAGCTCGTCTCAATTCAGATAAGAGCATATTTCATTATGGAAGTACGGTGGACTGTTCCTTTAAAACCATCATAATCCTCACAGAATCCTAAATGTCAGTGAAAAGGCCGACGTACGAGGATTAAATCCTTTCTCATTGTATTAATCTGATCCACTGACTCGTCTGTGCAGAAAGTGTCACCATAATCATTTTGATATTTTTTTATTAAGGAGTCAAGAAACTGAAAACCTTATTAGAAAAACTGAATTAGCACTTGCTAAACAAGCGAAATAAAAGTGTTCTGATGTCATCACTCATAAGAACCAATCATGTTCGATATGCAAATCCAGGCAGTGGATGGGTGGGATGTTATCAAAGTGTAAAGTGTTTTGAATTTGTGAAATGACAGAATCTTGATTTCTGCTTGAGAGTGAAAGTGTTTTTCAAGCTGTTTACTATTAAATCTACAGTACCAGTCAAAAGTTTGTACACCCCTACTCACTCATAGGCTTTTCTTTTCTCTAGTTTGTATTTTCTACACTGTAGAACAATACTGAAGACATCAAAACTATGAAATAACATCTGGAACAGATATTTTGGAAAGAAAAAAGTGTTAAAATACAAAATGTTTGATATTTTAGATTCTTCAGAGTATCCACCGTTTACCCTGATGACGCTTTACACACTATTGGCATTATCTTAACCAGCTTCATGAGGGAGTCACCTGGAATACTTTTCAATTAACAAGTGTGTCTCGTCAAAAGCTAATTAGTGGACAAGTTTCTTATCTTCTTAATGCATTTGAAATCATCAAACAGTAATTAGTAAAGAATAACAATACAAATAATAAAATAGCCCTGTTCAACACCATAACTGGAGTAATCTTGTCTGTGAAGATTCTCAGTCATCCAGGTCATAGTAAACTGTGGGTGGTAAAAGAGAGCAACTGGACTTGCTTGAAGATTCTTGAAGACGTTTCACCTCTCATCCGAAAGGCTTCTTTACTTCTGTCTGACTAAGGCCCCGGTCACACCGCCCGAACTTTGCTGGAGCGTTCCTTGAACGGTAGGGAGGGGGGGCCGAATTTCGACAACGCTCGTCACCGCGCACAAAATGGGAAAAAAATCGAAAACACGGGCGTTGGCTTAGCGGTGCACCGCTGAAGCCGGCGTTGCTTTAGCGTTGGTTTAGCGGTAGCGAGCGTTGGTTTAGCGGTGACGCGAGCGTTGGTATAGCGGCATTCTGTGCATGCGGGCTTTGGCTCGGCGGGGGTATAAAGTTGGTTTAGCACCAATCATAGCAAGTCTCTCAGCATCCATGGTGATACAGTTTTACTGTAACTTTGAGCAAATTCGATATAGATGAGGTCTGAACTCAACGGCAGCTCGATTCCAAATGAGCTCCTGGTCCATTTCTCCCCGTATTTATAGCCAAATTCTGGTCCCACTCCGACACCTCTATACCAACGCCAAACCAAAGTTCATCGCCGCCATGGATAGCTGCTTCAACGCCCGACACCGTTCCAACAACCCCGTGTCCGCTCATAAAATGCTTACAACCGCTCCACCGAAGTTTGTGCAACGTTTAATCGCCGCCCGGGCAACGCTGGCGAAGCAGCGGTGGTCCAGCATTCAAGATTTCTGCGTTGGCCTAGCGGACCCAAGCGTCCACGAACTTGCGTCTAGCGGTGCCAAACTTTGACTGGGCATTGGTGGAGCGGGGGTGAACTTTGCCGGGGCGGAAAATTGCCCCCTCCTCACCGCTCGCAATATTTTGTGCAGCTCAAAACTTTCGGAGCGGTAGGAGGGCCCCTCGAGAAACATCAGCGGTGGCCGAGCATATACAGCGTTGCTTTAACGGGGGCCAACTTTTGTTAAACGGTGGTGAACGGTTACGAGCGGTGATGAATTTTTTTCACCGCTCCAGGAACGCTCCAGCAAAGTTCGGGCGGTGTGACCGGGGCCTAATAGGGAGTATCAGGTATTTATTATCCTCTCATGGATTAAAAGCAATCTCATGGATTAAAAGTCACCTCTGTTCAGTGATGGCCATTCCAGGTTTGGGGGAACAAAACAACCGCTTCACAGGCGCATGGCTCAACACAGGAGAGCCAGTTCCTCAGGCCAGGACTCTGCTGTCTATCTTCATCTTAACAACAAAGGTCACTCATTTCAGGATTGCAACGTATGCATTTTAGTCAGAGAGGATCATTGGTATGAGTGAGGAGTTAAAGAAGCCATTTTTGTCAACCTGGAACAGCCATCACTGAACAGAGGTGGTGGTCTAAGACATCATTTATCAGCCACCTACATTGCAGTCCTTGGCACACTTCCCAGACAACTGAATGCACACCAAAACCCAGCTGTTTTCAGTGACTCACAGGAGGACAGAGAGAACCAACAATCCATTGATCACCCCAACGACTCTCTAGGCTGTTCACATCCAGCCCCCAGTGACCCACACCAACAGGATGACTCAACGACACCTTAGGATTGCTTTTCATCCATGAGAGGATAAATACCTAATACTCCCTATTAGTCAGACAGAACTGAAGAAGCCTTTCAGATGAGAGGTAAAACGTCTTCAAGAATCTTCAAGCAAGAGAGATACCCATGGAGCTGCACGCTCGCTGAAGGAGCTCCGAGCATCTAGCCCTCTTTTTTATAAATATTACCTCGTTTTGAACGAATGTTTTGTTTGAATTTCGTCAGTTTATCTCTTTAAATGTCGTTGGCACGAAAACAACTGACCCTAACCCCCATGTCGACAAAGCAAAAGAGGAAACTGAAGTCGGTGGTGACCAGTTCTGAAACTACAGCTAGCATTAGCATGGAGGACTCCCTGACAAGACTCGAATCTGTGGTGAAATCCGAAATGTCGGCAATGACGAGTGAGTTGTCCGTCTATATGTCTACCATGTGCTCTAAAATCGACTTGTTAGCGGGGGAACAAAAAGAGCAGAAATCAATCTTGAATAGTCATAGCTGGCGATTGGACACAGTTGAAGAACAACTAGTTGAGTTGCAAGACTGCAGCCGACGTAACAATCTCCGCCTGCTTGGCCTGCCTGAGGCTGTGGAGAAGGATGACATGGTGGGCTTTCTTAAAAAATCTCTACCGGATTGCCCATGCTGGAAAATAGAGAAATTGAGATCGAGAGAGCCCATTGCATTTATGGGAATACTTCTAACAACGCAAAACCCCGGGTTGTCATCTTTAAACTCCTCCGCTACAATGATAGAGATCTCATTCTATGTGAAGCCAGGAACCATGGTCCTGTTCGTCTTGATGATAGAGTGACCCTCAGTTTCTTCCCTGATTACTCTCCGGTGACAGCAAAGAAACGGAGCACCTTTACTACAGTAAGGAGGGAGTTGAAAGGAAAAAGGAATTCAGACTTTTCTACAGTACCCGGCGACTCTGAAAGTTACCGTGAGGGGAGAGACAAAATTTTTGCAGTCGTCAGAGGAGGCACGTTTACTCCTGGACTCATTATCGGACTCTGTAGCAGTCCATACAGGTATTTCTGACTAATTGCGGGCTGCTAGGCTACCTTTGGACTTTCATGTCTACCAAAAGATTGTTTTCATAGCCTAGTTTAGTCCGTAAAACGTTATTGTTATTGTGCATAACCGGGATAGGTCATCCATTTGCATTTTATTTTACTTTATTAGGGCCCGAGCCCTATGGGCGAAGGCCCTATTGTTCTTGTAAGAGTTCACTATTATTAGGGCCCGAGCCCTATGGGCGAAGGCCCTATTGTTCTTGTAAGAGTTCACTATTATTAGGGCCCGAGCCCTATAGGGCGAAGGCCCTATTGTTCTTGTAAGAGTTCACTATTATTATTCTTCCGTCTTCTTCTTCTTCTTCTTCTTCTTCCGTCTTCTTCTTCTTCTTTATTTTTCTCCGCTGTTGGGCCATTTTCGGGGCGCTTGCCATGGGTGAAAACGCATGAAATTTGGCACCAGTTCCGAGAATTGCCACCGCTACTCAGAACCTGAAGCCCAAACTTGGCCGGGGCTCCAGGCCTCTATAGCGCCCCCTAAGTCGTTGTGATTTTGGCCTCCCGCATTAAGGTGCCTGGGTGCCATGTAGTTTGTAGTAGTGGCATGCCATTTGGTACGCATATGTATCTCACTAAGCCGGACAAAAATGTAATGCCAATGCATTAGCCACGCCCAACAGGAAGTGAGGTAATTTCACTTTTGTGCGAAATGCGTGGCCACGAAGACGGCGCAACTCCTCCTAGACCGTTCATAGGAATGTCACCAAAATTGATACACATCATCTACAGACATGGCTGACAAAAGTTACTAAATAAGTTTCACGTAGGATCAACCGTTCAGAAGTTATACGTCAATCAATTTTCGATGCAAAATTTTACATGCTTAAAAATTCATAACAAATCTTCTGATTGCTCAAAACTGCTCATACTTCACACGCAGATCACTCATTGGGCTTCTGACATGTTACCCAATTTCTGTGATATTTCGCCACTGGGGGCGCTATTTTTGGGCAAAAATTCCAATCTTTCCTCAAATTTGGTCAAACTTCACGGCCACCCTCTTACTACCTCCCATGTCATGTATACCACGTTTTGGAAATTTTCGTCCATGGGGGGCGCTGTTTTTGGCCGACGCAATTGCTCCAAAACGGGTTTTTGGTAAATAATTCCTTAATGCTTTTCCTTCACACCACTACCTTGTGATAGTACGTTGCTGTTGTAGACACTTATTTTTCCAACTCATAATCGCTCATGTACAGCATAGCGCCACCTACTGACATGGGAAAAACCAAAAAATTTATTCTTCAAAAATCTATATCTCATCTTCTATTTACTCAATTGTCATCAAACTTCATACGCAAACTCTTCATAGCTCACCTGACGTCTACGCCAAATTTTGTGCACTTTCGCCCCTGGGGGTGCTGGTTATGGCAAAAATGATATTGCAGCTTCTGATTTGTCAAACTTGCCAAGCAAACTATTTACAAGACCCTTATTGGGGCGCTTGCCATGGTCAACAATGCACGAAATTTGGCTCCTTTTTCTTAGACTGCCACCGCTACTGAGAACCAGAAGCCCAGATCCAGGCGGGCCTCAGGGCCTCTATAGCGCCCCCTAACTCGTTGTGATTTTGGCCTCCCGCATTAAGGTGCCTGGTTGCCATGTAGTTTGTAGTAGTGGCATGCCATTTGGTACGCATATGTATCTCACTAAGCCGGACAAAAATGTTATGCCAATGCATTAGCCACGCCCAACAGGATATGAGGTAATTTCACTTTTGTGCGAAATGCATGGCCACGAAGACGGCGCAACTCCTCCTAGACCGTTCATAGGAATGTCACCAAAATTGATCCACATCATCTACAGACATGGCTGACAAAAGGTACTAAATACGTTTCACGTAGCATAAACCGTTCAGAAGTTATACGTCAATCAATTTTCAATGCAACATTTTACATGCTTAAAAATTCATAACAAATCTTCTACTTGCTCAAAACTGCTCATACTTCACACGCAGATCACTCATTGGGCTTCTGACATGTTACCCACTTTCTGTGATATTTCGCCACTGGGGGCGCTATTTTTGGGCAAAAATTCCAATCTTTCCTCAAATTTGGTCAAACTTCACGGCCACCCTCTTACTACCTCCCATGTCATGTATACCACATTTTGGGAATTTTCGTCCATGGGGGGTGCTGTTTTTGGCCGACGCGATTGCTCCAAAACGGGTTTTTGGTAAATAATTCCATAATGCTTTTCCTTCACACCACTACCTTGTGATAGTGCGTTGCTGTTGTAGACACTTATTTTTCCAACTCATTATCGCTCATGTACAGCATAGCGCCACCTTCTGACATGGGAAAAACCAAAAATTTTATTCTTCAAAAATCTATATCTCATCTTCTATTTACTCAATTGTCATCAAACTTCATACGCAAACTCTTCATAGCTCACCTGACATGTACGCCAAATTTTGTGCACTTTCGCCCCTGGGGGTGCTGGTTATGGCAGAAATGATATTGCAGCTTCTGATTTGTCAAACTTGGCAAGCAAACTCTTTACAAGACCCTTATTGGGGCGCTATTATTATTAGGGCCCGAGCACCGTACAGTGCGAGACCCTATCGTTGCCATGTGTCCAATTCTGTGCTTTGTCGCCATTGCGGGAGTAATGTCTCTTGCCGAAGAAGCTGTGGAAGGTATTTCGCGGGGACGCATGCCCCCGCCCCCCTTGGCCACTGGCGCGAGGGCCCGTCGAGGCCGCTTGCGGCTTTAATTCTTCTTCCGTCTTCTTCTTCTTCTTCTTCTTTATTTTTCTCCGCTGTTGGGCCATTTTCGGGGCGCTTGCCATGGGCGAAAACGCACGAAATTTGGCGCCAGTTCCGAGAATTGCCACCGCTACTCAGAACCACAAGCCCAAACTTGGCCGGGGCTCAGGGCCTCTATAGCGCCCCCTAAGTCGTTGTGATTTTGGCCTCCCGCATTAAGGTGCCTGGTTGCCATATAGTTTGTAGTAGTGGCATGCCATTTGGTATGCATATGTATCTCACTAAGCCGGACAAAAATGTAATGCCAATGCGTTAGCCACGCCCAACAGGAAGTGAGGTAATTTCACTTTTGTGCGAAATGCATGGCCACGAAGATGGCGCAACTCCTCCTAGACCGTTCATGGGAATGTCACCAAAATTGATACACATCATCTACAGACATGGCTGACAAAAGTTACTAAATACGTTTCACGTAGCATAAACCGTTCAGAAGTTATACGTCAATCAATTTTCACTTCAAAATTTTACATGCTAAAAAATTCATAACCAATCTTCTAATTGCTCAACACTGCTCATACTTCACAGGCTAATCACTCATTGGGCTTCTGACATGTTACCCAATTTCTGTGATATTTCGCCACTGGGGGCGCTATTTTTGGGCAAAAAATCCAATCTTTCCTCAAATTTGGTCAAACTTCACGGCCACCCTCTTACTACCTCCCATGTCATGTATACCACATTTTGGGAATTTTCGTCCATGGGGGGCGCTGTTTTTTGCCGACGCAATTTCTCCAAAACGGGTTTTTGGTAAATAATTCCATAATGCTTTTCCTTCACACCACTACCTTGTGATAGTACGTTGCTGTTGTGAACACTTATTTTTCCATCTCATAATCGCTCATGCACAGCATAGCGCCACCTACTGACATGGGAAAAAACAAAAAATTTATTCTTCAAAAATCTATATCTCATCTTCTATTTGCTCAATTGTCATCAAACTTCATACGCAAACTCTTCATAGCTCACCTGACATATCTGCCAAATTTTGTGCACTTTCACCACTGGGGATGCTGATTATGGCAAAAATGATATTGCAGCTTCTGATTTGTCAAACTTGGCAGGCAAACTCTTTACAAGACCCTTATTGGGGCGCTTGCCATGGTCGACAACGCTCGAAATTTTGCCCCTTTTTCTTGGACTGCCACCGCTACTGAGAACCAGAAGCCCAGATCCAGGCGGGCCTCGGGGCCTCTATAGCGCCCCCTAACGTGTTGTGATTTTTGCCTCTCGCTTTAAGGTGCCTGGTTGCCATGTAGTTTGTAGTAGTGGCATGCCTTTTGGTAGGCACATGTATCTCACTAAGCCGGACAAAAATGTAATGCCAATGCATTAGCCACGCCCAACAGGAAGTGAGGTAATTTCACTTTTGTGCGAAATGCATGGCCACGAAGACGGCGCAACTCCTCCTAGACCGTTCATAGGAACATCACCAAAATTGATCCACATCATCTACAGACATGGCTGACAAATGTTGCTAAATACGTTTCACGTAGGTTAAACCGTTCATAAGTTATACGTCAATCAATTTTCACTTCAAAATTTTACATGCTTAAAAATTCATAACAAATCTTCTGATTGCTCAAAATTGCTCATTCTTCACACGCAAATCACTCATTGGGCTTCTGACATGTTACCCAATTTCTGTGATTTTTCGCCACTGGGGGCGCTATTTTTGGGCAAAAAATCCAATCTTTCCTCAAATTTGGTCAAACTTCGCGGCCACCCTCTTACTGCCTCCCATGTCATGTATACCACATTTTGGGAATTTTCGTCCATGGGGGGCGCTGTTTTTGGCCGACGCAATTGCTCCAAAACGGGTTTTTGGTAAATAATTCCATAATGCTTTTCCTTCACACCACTTCCTTGTGATAGTGCGTTGCTGTTGTAGACACTTATTTCTCCAACTCATAATCGTTATTATTAGGGCCCGAGCCCTATGGGCGAAGGCCCTATTGTTCTTGTAAGAGTTCACTATTATTATTCTTCCGTCTTCTTCTTCTTCTTCTTCTTCTTCTTCTTCCGTCTTCTTCTTCTTCTTTATTTTTCTCCGCTGTTGGGCCATTTTCGGCGCGCTTGCCATGGGCGAAAACGCACGAAATTTGGCACCAGTTCCGAGAATTGCCACCGCTACTCAGAACCAAAAGCCCAAACTTGGCCGGGGCTCAGGGCCTCCACAGCGCCCCCTAAGTCATTGTGATTTTGGCCTCCCGCATTAAGGTGCCTGGTTGCCATATAGTTTGTAGTAGTGGCATGCAATTTGGTACGCCTATGTATCTCACTAAGCCGGACAAAAATGTAATGCCAATGCATTAGCCACGCCCAACAGGAAGTGAGGTAATTTCACTTTTGTGCGAAATGCATGGCCACGAAGACGGCGCAACTCCTCCTAGACCGTTCATAGGAATGTCACCAAAATTGATACACATCGTCTACAGACATGGCTGACAAAAGTTACTAAATACGTTTCACGTAGGATTAACCGTTCAGAAGTTATACGTCAATCAATTTTCGATGCAAAATTTTACATGCTTAAAAATTCATAACAAATCTTCTGATTGCTCAAAACTGCTCATACTTCACACGCAAATCACTCATTGGGCTTCTGACATGTGACCCAATTTCTGTGATGTTTCGCCACTGGGGGCGCTATTTTTGGGCAAAAAATCCAATCTTTCCTCAAATTCGGTCAAACTTCACGGCCACCCTCTTACTACCTCCCATGTCATGTATACCACATTTTGGGAATTTTCGTCCATGGGGGGCGCTGTTTTTGGCCCACGCAATTGCTCCAAAACGGGTTTTTGGTAAATAATTCCATAATGCTTTTCCTTCACACCACTACCTTGTGATTGTACGTTGCTGTTGTAGACACTTATTTTTCCAACTCATAATCGCTCATGTACAGCATAGCGCCACCTACTGACATGGGAAAAACCAAAAAATGTATTCTTCAAAAATCTACATCTCATCTTCTATTTACTCAATTGTCATCAAACTTCATACGCAAACTCTTCATAGCTCACCTGACATATACGCCAAATTTTGTGCACTTTCGCCCCTGGGGGTGCTGATTATGGCAAAAATGCTATTGCAGCTTCTGATTTGTCAATCTTGGCAAGCAAACTCTTTTCAAGACCCTTATTGAGGCGCTTGCCATGGTCGACAACGCACGAAGTGCGAGACCCTATTGTTGCCATGTGTCCAATTCTGTGCTTTGTCGCCATTGTGGGAGTAATGTCTCTTGCCGCAGAAGCTGTGGAAGGTGTTTCGCAGGGACGCATGCCCCCGCCCCCCTTGGCTGCTGGCGCGAGGGCCCGTCGAGGCCACTTGCGGCTTTAATTATTCTTCCGTCTTCTTCTTCTTCTTCTTCTTCTTCTTCTTCCGTCTTCTTCTTCTTCTTTATTTTTCTCCGCTGTTGGGCCATTTTCGGGGCGCTTGCCATGGGCGAAAACGCACGAAATTTGGCACCAGTTCCGAGAATTGCCACCGCTACTCAGAACCAGAAGCCCAAACTTGGCCGGGGCTCAGGGCCTCTATAGCGCCCCCTAAGTCGTTGTGATTTTGGCCTCCCGCATTAAGGTGCCTGGGTGCCATGTAGTTTGTAGTACTGGCATGCCATTTGGTACGCATATGTATCTCACTAAGCCGGACAAAAATGTAATGCCAATGCATTAGCCACGCCCAACAGGAAGTGAGGTAATTTCACTTTTGTGCGAAATGCATGGCCACGAAGACGGCGCAACTCCTCCTAGACCGTTCATAGGAATGTCACCAAAATTGATACACATCATCTACAGACATGGCTGACAAAAGTTACTAAATACGTTTCACGTAGGATAAACCGTTCAGAAGTTATACGTCAATCAATTTTCGATGCAAAATTTTACATGCTTAAAAATTCATAACAAATCTTCTGATTGCTCAAAACTGCTCATACTTCACACGCAAATCACTCATTGGGCTTCTGACATGTTACCCAATTTCTGTGATATTTCGCCACTGGGGGCGCTATTTTTGGGCAAAAATTCCAATCTTTCCTCAATTTTGGTCAAACTTCACGGCCACCCTCTTACTACCTCCCATGTCATGTATACCACGTTTTGGAAATTTTCGTCCATGGGGGGCGCTGTTTTTGGCCGACGCAATTGCTCCAAAACGGGTTTTTGGTAAATAATTCCATAATGCTTTTCCTTCACACCACTACCTTGTGATAGTACATTGCTGTTGTAGACACTTATTTTTCCAACTCATAATCGCTCATGTACAGCATAGCGCCACCTACTGACATGGGAAAAACCAAAAAATTTATTCTTCAAAAATCTATATCTCATCTTCTATTTACTCAATTGTCATCAAACTTCATACGCAAACTCATCATAGGTCACCTGACGTCTTCGCCAGATTTTGTGCACTTTCGCCCCTGGGGGTGCTGGTTATGGCAAAAATGATATTGCAGCTTCTGATTTGTCAAACTTGGCAAGCAAACTCTTTTCAAGACACTTATTGGGGCGCTTGCCATGGTCGACAACGCACGAAATTTGGCTCCTTTTTCTTAGACTGCCACCGCTACTGAGAACCAGAAGCCCAGATCCAGGCGGGCCTCAGGGCCTCTATAGCGCCCCCTAACGTGTTGTGATTTTTGCCTCTCGCATTAAGGTGCCTGGTTGCCATGTAGTTTGTAGTAGTGGCATGCCATTTGGTACGCATATGTATCTCACTAAGCCGGACAAAAATGTAATGCCAATGCATTAGCCACGCCCAACAGGAAGTGAGGTAATTTCACTTTTGTGCGAAATGCATGGCCACGAAGACGGCGCAACTCCTCCTAGACCGTTCATAGGAATGTCACCAAAATTGATACACATCATCTACAGACATGGCTGACAAAAGTTACTAAATAGGTTTCACGTAGCATAAACCGTTCAGAAGTTATACGTCAATCAATTTTCAATGCAACATTTTACATGCTTAAAAATTCGTAACAAATCTTCTACTTGCTCAAAACTGCTCATACTTCACACGCAGATCACTCATTGGGCTTCTGACATGTTACCCACTTTCTGTGATATTTCGCCACTGGGGGCGCTATTTTTGGGCAAAAATTCCAGTCTTTCCTCAAATTTGGTCAAACTTCACGGCCACCCTCTTACTACCTCCCATGTCATGTATACCACATTTTGGGAATTTTCGTCCATGGGGGGCGCTGTTTTTGGCCGACGCAATTGCTCCAAAACGGGTTTTTGGTAAATAATTCCATAATGCTTTTCCTTCACACCACTACCTTGTGATAGTGCGTTGCTGTTGTAGACACTTATTTTTCCAACTCATAATCGCTCATGTACAGCATAGCGCCACCTACTGACATGGGAAAAACCAAAAATTTTATTCTTCAAAAATCTATATCTCATCTTCTATTTACTCAATTGTCATCAAACTTCATACGCAAACTCTTCATAGCTCACCTGACATGTACGCCTAATTTTGTGCACTTTCGCCCCTGGGGGTGCTGGTTATGGCAGAAATGATATTGCAGCTTCTGATTTGTCAAACTTGGCAAGCAAACTCTTTACAAGACCCTTATTAGGGCGCTATTATTATTAGGGCCCGAGCACCGTACAGTGCGAGACCCTATCGTTGCCATGTGTCCAATTCTGTTCTTTGTCGCCATTGCGGGAGTAATGTCTCTTGCCGAAGAAGCTGTGGAAGGTATTTCGCGGGGACGCATGCCCCCGCCCCCCTTGGCCGCTGGCGCGAGGGCCCGTCGAGGCCGCTTGCGGCTTTAATTATTATTATTATTTTTATTTTTCCCCCTGCTGACTTAAACTAGCAGGTTGTATCTTCTGTGCTTTAGTTTACGGCTTACTACTTATATCAACGCTATCGGATGAGGTTTTTGCACTTTATTGGGGAAGTTGATTTGACTTTATTAGGTGTTGTTTCCCCCCAGATGGGCTAATGTGCATTTCAGGCACCTAAATGTATTTTCTAGAAAATTTCAGTATGGTTTTGTAATCTAATGACTTAAGCCTACTAGGATACTTTTATGTTAGATTATAATTAGCTTCTGGTTACAGAGGTGATTAGACTTCTTTGTTCAAATAACTGGGCTGGTGTTGGCGCTATGAGTGCGTGCAAACTGTCGGTGATGTCACGGATTATTAAGAGGTAGTGTTGCAGTTCTGGGCCTGTTCTGTGTCCAGTCCGCAAAGATAATGTTTTTCTGTTTTTTGTTTATTTGAAGGGTGGGGGGAGGGGAGAGATGATGGGGAAGGGAGGTGGGAGGGGTCATTTAGGGGAGGTTTCTACATGGGAAAGAGTTGTTCCAACATAGTCAAATACATTTACTGTACACAATAGTTTCTCAGATTCCAGTTAACACAGTAATAAGTTGTTTCCGCCTTGCAAGTGTATGTTTGCCATACCTCAAAATTGACAATGGATAGATATAGTGTTATGTCATTTAATGTGAGGGGGCTGAACTCCCCTTTCAAGAGATCCAAAGTTTTAGATTTTCTTCACAGAAAAAAGGTTGATATAGCATTATTACAAGAAACTCACCTTAAGCCTACTGATACTATAAGACTACAAAACAAGAGATTTAAATTAGTAGCAGCCTCCTCAGATGGAAGTAGCTTTAAGGGAGTAGCTGTCTTAATGAGACGCACACTGAATACAAGTATTATTAAAGTTAGCTCTGATGCTTCAGGAAGACTAGCATTTTGCTGTACATCCATAGAAGGGAGGAAAGTTGCTTTTATTAGTATTTATGCCCCAACCATTTTTGATCTAACATTTTTTCAGAGCATCATAAACGACCTGCTATCTTTAGATGAATATCATTTGGTTATTGGAGCAGACATGAACGCAGTTTTTGACAACAACTTAGACAGGTCCACTACTTTACCTACCCACTCTCAGATGTCTTCTTCCAAGGCCTTGTGTAATCTAACTAAAGACCTGAATTTGGTAGATCTATGGCGGCTTCAGAATCCCACATCTACAGTGGTGCTTGAAAGTTTGTGAACCCTTTAGAATTTTCTATATTTCTGCATAAATATGGCCTAAAACATCATCAGATTTTCATACAAGTCCTAAAAGTAGATAAAGAGAACCCAGTTAAACAAATGAGACAAAAATATTATACTTGGTCATTTATTTATTGAAGAAAATGATCCAATATTACATATCTGTGAGTGGCAAAAGTATGTGAACCTTTGCTTTCAGTATCTGGTGTGACTCCCTTGTGCAGCAATAACTGCAACTAAACGTTTGCGGTAACTGTTGATCAGTCCTGCACAGCGGCTTGGAGGAATTTTAGCCCATTCCTCCGTACAGAACAGCTTCAACTCTGGGATGTTGGTGGGTTTCCTCACATGAACTGCTCGCTTCAGGTCCTTCCACAACATTTCCATTGGATTAAGGTCAGGGCTTTGACTTGGCCATTCCAAAACATGAACTTTATTCTTCTTTAACCATTCTTTGGTAGAACGACTTGTGTGCTTAGGGTCGTTGTCTTGCTGCATGACCCACCTTCTCTTGAGATTCAGTTCATGGACAGATGTCCTGCCATTGTCCTTTAGAATTCGCTGGTATAATTCAGAATTCATTGTTCCATCAATGATGGCAAGCTGTCCTGGCCCAGATGCAGCAAAACAGGCCCAAACCATGATACCACCACCACCATGTTTCACAGATGGGATAAGGTTCTTATGCTGGAATGCAGTGTTTTCCTTTCTCCAAACATAATGCTTCTCATTTAAACCAAAGAGTTCTATTTTGGTCTCATCCGTCCACAAAACATTTTTCCAATAGCCTTCTGGCTTGTCCACGTGATCTTTAGCAAACTGCAGATGAGCAGCAATGTTCTTTTTGGAGAGCAGTGGCTTTCTCCTTGCAACCCTGCTATGCACACCATTGTTGCTCAGTGTTCTCCTGATGGTGGACTCATGAACATTAACATTAGCCAATCTGAGAGAGGCCTTCAGTTGTTTAGAAGTTACCCTGGGGTCCTTTATGACCTTGCCGACTATTACACACCTTGCTCTCGGAGTGATCTTTGTTGGTCGACCACTCCTGAGGAGGGTAACAATGGTCTTGAATTTCTTCCATTTGTACACAATCTGTCTGACTGTGGATTGGTGGAGTCCAAACTCTTTAGAGATGGTTTTGTAACCTTTTCCAGCCTGATGAGCATCAACAACGCTTTTTCTGAGGTCCTCAGAAATCTCCTTTGTTCGTGCCATGATACACTTCCACAAACATGTGTTGTGAAGATCAGACTTTGATAGATCCCTGTTCTTTAAATAAAACAGGGTGCCCACTCACACCTGATTGTCATCCCATTGATTGAAAACACCTGACTCTAATTTCACCTTCAAATTAACTGCTAATCCTAGAGGTTCACATACTTTTGCCACTCACAGATATGCAATATTGGATCATTTTCTTCAATAAATAAATGACCAAGTATAATATTTTTGTCTCATTTGTTTAACTGGGTTCTCTTTATCTACTTTTAGGACTTGTGTGAAAATCTGATGATGTTTTAGGTCATATTTATGCAGAAATATAGAAAATTCTAAAGGGTTCACAAACTTTCAGGCACCACTGTAGGGATTATACGTACTATTCACCATACCATAATTCCTTTTCTAGAATAGACTGCTTACTTATTTCTAATGAAATAACCTCTGCTTCCTCCTCCATGAACCTTCTTCCCAGGCATATTTCAGACCATAACCCTACTGAAGCAACATTTAATTTTGACATAATTAAAAGGAATAAGACGACTAGATGGAGATTTAATTCCTCATTGTTACAAAATGAATACTTTCTTAACCAATTAAAACCGGAATAAACTTTCTTTATAGATATGAATAAAGATAGTGTGGAGAACCCAATGTTCCTGTGGGCCTCCATTAAAGGTTGCCTCAGGAACAATGCGATTAGGTTTTCTTCACATCTAAAACAAAGCAGGGAACACCAGATCTCAGTTTTAGAGGACAAATGTAAAGAAATTGAAAATCAACTTAAACAGAGTTATAATAAAGAGCTGGATTCTGAATTAAAAATATGCCAATCTGAATTAAACGACTTGCTGAGGCATACCGGTAGGATAGAATATTTAATGCATGTTACCAAACATAAATATTACTCCCAAGGAAGTCGCCCATGTCATCTCCTTGCTTTGACTTTAAAGTAGCAAGAAAAGAGTAGAACAATAACCTCCATTAAAAGAGCACAAGGAGATATTGTGACAACTTCTTCTGAAATTAATGCATCCTTCAAATCCTTTTTTGAAAAGCTTTATTCTAGCGAATGTTATCCATCTGAAAATGACTACACAGATTTCTTTAAGAATTTGAACCTTCCTTCTTTGTCTACAGAGGATGCGGAAGAGCTTGATTTACTCATCTCTCTGGAGGGATTACGTCTGGCAGTAGAAAGTATGAATAGAGGCCATGCCCCAGGTATAGACGGTTTGCCAGCTGAACTTTACTTGGCCTTATGGGACATTCTAGGTCCGATTTGGCTCAATGCCATAAACTTTGCTATTGGCACAGGGCATTTTCACAGGGATCTTAATACTGCACTTATCTCAGTTATACCCAAGCCTGGTAAAGATCCATCAGACTGTGCAAGCTACCGGCCAATATCACTTATTAATACCGATCCTAAAATTTATTCACGTGTGTTGGCCCGTAGACTAGAATCAGTCCTGCCAGACCTTATACATCCAGATCAAACTGGATTTATGAAAGGTCATTTAGCTGCAGATAACATTAGGCGACTGATGCATATTTTGGGTGAAGCTCACAGAATCCCCTCCACATGTGGCCTCTTATTTCTTGACGCTGAAAAAGCCTTTGATAGGCTCGAGTGGCATTATCTATGGCGTGTTCTAAAATAATTTAATTTTGGCTCAAAGTTTATAGAGATGATTCAGGTGCTCTATGCAAACCCCTCTGCCAGAGTCTGTATTGGAGGTGTTATCTCAGACTTGTTTACAATAAACTGTGGCACAAGACAGGGCTGCCCCCTGTCTCCCTTAATCTTTAACCTTTCCATAGAACCTCTGGCGCAATATATTTGTAACTGTGCCCAAATTTCCCCTATTCAAATCGGCTCTTCTGTTCACGCTGTGTCAATGTATGCAGATGACACATTGCTCTATATGTCCCATGTCCAAAGTTCTCTTCCTTATACTATTAAGGTACTTCAGAAGTTTGGTGCCCTGTCAGGTTTTAAAATTAATCTATCAAAATCTGCCCTGATGTTAGTTAATGGGGAAAGGGGTCAAGTAGTTTTACCCCCTTCTATAACAGTAACCAAAGAAGTCAAATACTTAGGGGTTTTAATTCGAACTTCTGTACCAGCCATTGCCAACTTGAATTATACTACCGTCCTTAAGAAGGTGGAGGAGGATACAAAGAGGTGGGCTGCCTTACCTGCCTCTGTACCATCCTGTATAGCAGTAGTGAAAATGAATATTTTACCTCGCATTAATTTCATTTCATCTATGTTACCATTGCCCCTGCCCATTGGATATTGGTCTAAAGTCGACACTTTACTTACCAAATACATTTGGAATGGTAGACGTCCCCGCATAAAATGAACTACACTTCAGTGCAGTAAACTGGAGGGAGGCTGGGCATTGCTTCACTTCAAATTCTATCATTGGTCATTTACATACATTACGTTCTCTGAAGTACTGGCTAGATCCAAATTCTATTTCTTCTTGGAAGAAAATTGAGGAAGACTTAATTGCCCCAATAAGGCTCCAAGACTTTCTGTTTTCTGGTCTCTCCATCAAACATTGTACATTGAGGTATAGCCCATTATTAACATACATGTTACAGACCTTTAGAAAGGCTCAAAAGTTGGTGGGAATTACATCAAAATGGCATAAATCAACTCCTATTTGGCATAATAACAATATTTTATCAGGTAATAAACCTTTCATTCAAAATCTGTGGGCAGAGAGGGGTATACATGTGCTTGAAGATTTAAATGGAAAGGATTCTATGCTCAGCTTTAATGAGTTGGTTTCACTTGATGATATTCCTAGGCATTCTTTATTCTTTTATTTTAGACTTAGATCGGCTCTTAAAACTTACAATGTGACTTGGGGCCTGGAGTTGAAAGAGCATCCCATTGTTCACTGGATGCATATTGCTCCTAAAAGTGTTGTCTCTTTTCTGTATTCCAAGCTTATTTCACATTTGTCTCCTAAATTTAGTACACTGGAATGGGACCGCTCAATGGCACTCCGGGGCAGAGAGATAGGTTGGGAGGCAAGTTGGGAAAACATATGTTGCTCCTCTTGTAACCCTAATCATCAGTTTATACATATGAAGATAGCCCACAGGGCTTATCTTACTCCCAGAATCAGACACTTAATGGGACAAGCCCCACATCCATTCTGTACTTTTTGCTCACAAAATAGGGACTTTTATGCATATAATTTGGGATTGCCCCAAGATCTATAATTTCTGGAAAATAGTGGTACAGACATTGTCCGATCTAATTGATACCCAGCTCCCCCTGGATCCTGCGTTACATCTTCTTAATGATGATTCGCAAATTTGTATTAATGAAAGGTCAAGGAAGATTTGGCTTGCTGGTTTGGCTGCGGCCAAGAAAATCATTGTACAAGTTTGGCTCCCTCCCCACAATGTATCGTTGAAACACTGGCTTTACACATTTTTGGATATTCTTTTTCTTGAACTTTCCTCTGCAAGGGTTAATGGTGCCAAACCAAGGACATTACAAGCATGGAGCAATGGAATTGCCAGAATTAAAGACATTTTATTAGAAAACAACTAATGGAATGGTATGTGTAAATATTTGTGCATTGTTTGACTTTATTTGACTATTGGTGACTCCCATGTAGAGGGGTGGGGGGATGGGGATTGGAGGGGAAAGGGTGGGAGAGATGGAAAGAAAGGTATTCATTATAATCCTTTGTAAGATGTTTATTTCATGTATATACTCATAAAGCCTAATAAAAAAATGAGTACAAAAAAAGAATCTTCAAGCAAGTCCGGTTGCTCTCTTTTACCACCCACAGTTAACTGGAGTAATCCATACAGTATTATGTCAAGAACCGACCACTCAACTAAGTAAAGAGAAACGACATCCATCATTACTTTAAGACTTGAAGTGTCTTCCATTCATTCATCGATTATCCGTAACCGCTTATCCTGTGCAGGGTCACGGGCAAGCTGGAGCCTATCCCAGCTGACTATGGGTGAGAGGCGGGGTACACCCTGACAAGTCGCGAGATCATCACAGGACATGAAGTGTCTTTTAATTATTAATTAATAAAAAGAAAGGGAAAGCATTGAATTAGAAGGTGCATCCAAACTTTTCTTGACTGGTACCATAACTAAAATCAGCCTGCCATAATCTGGCCTGCCATCAAAACCACCATGACTACCAGAACATCAAACAGAACTGAAATGTGACAAATGTGAGAGAGGACCAACCTCCATGACAAATTGTTTACAAGAGGAAAATCACCAAAGGACTACATTTTGTTCCTCAAAGGAAGCTCGACTCAAAACATCGATCAGAACTGTATTCGGGTGAGAACTGAGAGAGGAGACACAATTCAAATGAGAAGTTCCAAAACTTGTTAAGTTGACCTAATTAGCAGTTTGTTAGCAAAAATTTGACAGTACAATGACCAAGTTTTGTGCAGAAGGTCTAGTTCTTTCAAGCGAAACAATCAGAACTGAAATCCATTGAGAATTGAGGGAGGAGATATGATTTAACTGGAAATAAACAAAGTTGTAAACAAATTGTTTACAACAGGAAAATCAACAAACAAATAAATGATCAAGTTTTGTTCCCTGAGGGAAGATCTACCCAAAACATTGATCAGAACTGAAATTGGATGAGAAATGAGGAGATGCAATTCTAGAGAGAGGCCTGGAAAAATTTGTTAATTTGGCCTAATTAGTAACTCATTAGCAAAAAATTTGACAAAACAATGATCAAGTTTTGTGTGGAGTGATGAGTTCTTTCAATCAAAACAACCGGAATGGAAATCCGTCTAGAACTGATGGAGGAGATATGATTTAACTGAATTGTAGACGTCGGATGCCACGCCATGGCAACAGCTCATTGGTGTTATGGACAGATGAACTAACAAACCAAAAAAGCATACAAATATTCATTTTATTCTGTCCTCAGTTATCTACTTGCAGATTGTATTAAATCTGGTTATCTGACTATTTCATTGATTTAACTGAAATCAAAAGCTTAAATATGGCTGAGTAACTTTGAAATAAAGTGCAAATAAACTCATTAAAAATTATGATTAAAGATAACTAACCCTAGAATTAGATGAAGAAAAATGAATCTCAACTTCCTGTATAATTAAATGGCAAATTGGAGATATGAACAAAGAAAAACAACATATCTTCAGTGTATCTTCAACGTATCTTCAATGAAGAAAATAAAATGGAGGTAAAAGTCTGCTCACCTCGCATTAGTTGGGGTGAAGGGGTTGAAGAACTGCCGTCTGATGTTATCTCCGTACCAGATAGTAGCAACGAAACCACAGACACCTGAAGAACCAATCAACCAAACAAGCTTTAAACAAGATAAATACAGGATGGTCAGAAGAATATCACTCAGTTATTTATACATGCAAAATAAGCAAAAGCACGATTGTCCATATTCCAATCTCCATATTCCAGATATCACACTGTATCCAGTCAGCTCCATCTCCAGACCTGTAGGTTGTACATTTTAAAAATGGCTCTTATTGCTGGACAACAGGACACCATCAGATATCAGGTAGATAAAATGACAAATGCGTAATTAATGTTAGTCTGTGATGAGTGATGATATTGCTCAATTACGGAAGGAAAACAGACAGAAAACTCATTTTTTTGACTAAGAATGTGAAATAGAATATTGCATCATCCTACAAATAGGAAAAGTGATCATGGGTTGTAGGCTGTATTATAATATCAATCCTTCATGAGGCATTGAGTTATTACAAAATATAGAACTAAACTGATCTAAAAATCAAAACTCAAATTCTTTTCATTTAATAATTTCATTTGCATACTTTCCTGTATCATTTATCGTCCTCTCCATCCTGGACCACTCTTTAGTTTGTCCATCATTGGGAGGCGATCATGGCATCCCATGATCCCGTGTGTAGGGCTTCAATGGGATCTGAGTCGAGACTTTTTAAGCGATTTCCAACACATATGGTATACACTGAGGCTTTTAAAATGTGTCCAAATGATGATGAATTCAAGAGAACGTTGAAATCTGGCATGACTGATGACAAACAAGTTACCATGACAACCCACAATTCCAATTTATTTTCACATCACCCAGTTCTAGTGCTTTTAGACCACTAATAATTCTGTTATAACATGTCATACTTATTTTGCGAAATCCTGAAATGATTTACCCCTTACTGAGTTCATATTTCTTGTAAGAGATGTATTTGTATATCATAGTCATATCTCCAAACCTGCGATGATGAACATCGCTCCTCCAGCTACAGCCACTTTGTTTTTGACTGCCATGTCCTCCTCTAGACACTTGGTGCACTTCATGCCCACTGAGGCCACCAGGACGCCAATGCCACACAGCAGGATCGCTGACACCATGAACCCTCGACCCGCCTGGACCTCCACTGCAGCAGGAGAGTCAGAAGCACATCCATATCAGGCAGACATTGATATCAAAGGGAGCTCATAACTGTGCTTTTCAGGCTTTTTGGGTATCATCAGCACTTTCCTAATGCTAACAGGATGAATTAGAAGGGCACTTGGTCGAGTGCATACCTCCACCAAGCCACATATCTGGCTTGGCACTTCAAACTCAAATAACTTGAACCTAGGATGATACTAAAGCTGTACACCAAATCCATTCATTACTTTTGGAGTTATGTTGGGAACAGACAAAAAAATTCCTGGATCCTCATACAAATCTGGATTTGGATCAAAATCGAATTAATTGTTCCTTGGCCCATGGCTCACCTTTCCACCAAATTTCATCAAAATCTGTTCACTACTTTCTGGGTTATGTTGGGAACATAATTGGGAAAAAAATCCTGGATCCGCATACATATCTGGAGCCTGGATCCACATACATAATCAGGTTTGCATCAAAATCTAAACAATTGTTCCTTGTCCCATGGCTCACATTTCCACCAAATTTCATCCAAATCCATTCACCAGTTTTTGAGTAACGTTGGGAAAAGTATAAAAAAAAATCCTGGATCTGCATACATATCTGGATTTGCATCAAAGTCTAATCAGTTGTTCCTTGGCCCATGGCCAACCTTTCTACCAAATTTCATCTACCGGTAAATCCGTTCACTACTTTTTGAGTTATGTTGGGAACAGACAAGAAATTCCTGGATCCTGGATCCACATACATATCCAGATTTGCATCGAAATTGAATCAATTGTTCTTTGGCCCATGGCCCACCTTTCCACCAAATTTTATCCAAATCTGTTCACTAATTTTTGAATTACATTGGGAACAATCAAACAGAGGCCAAAACATAACCTCCTCCAACACAGTTGGCAGAGGTAATTTTGTAAAATGAGCAAGTCAAAAACTATTTTCATGAAAAGCCATGTCTTTATCATAATTTAACATTTCTGTCAAAGCTTCAAGGCACAGCTCTCATAGTAAGAGTTAGAGACAAAACTGAATTGACAAAAAAATTAAGAAATGTTGAATTAAAATTTGCCTCATTTGTTTCAGGATTTGTCCTTTTAAATAGTTGCTTCTGGTAAATGCAAATAAATAGATGAATGAATGAATGAATGAATGAATGAATGAATGAATGACATACATATTGAAGATATCCTGTTATATTTTTGCCATGTAGTCCACCCCATACACCACATGGCCCAGGGAAAGCCATGGGCTAATAGTTAGAGAAGCAGCTTTGGGGCCAAACGTTTGCTGGTTCAATTCCCTGGACCAGCAGGAATGGCTGAAGTGCCTTTGAGCAAGGCACCTAACCCCCAGGTTGCTCTGGGTATGTTGTATGTCGCTCTGGATAAGAGCATCTGCTAAATGACTGTTATCTGGGAGAAAGAAATTTAACAAATCCTGAATATAGGGTGTATTTTAGTTTATTTTGTGCCACATCAGTATATTGGTCCAAGACCAAATTTTGATCATGTTTTAGGGAACTCATCCACCATTTTATATTGTTATATAGTTGTATTGATGTTACATTGAGCCGTTACTATGAGGGTAAATATTAGAGTGCCGATTTTATTCAATTTACATCAACATTAGCTAGCTAGCTTTGTCATAATGGTGTAAAAAAAGTAAAATTGGTGGACCATCAGCTCCAAAACAAACCTTTTACGTCCATCAAATAGCCTAGAAGTTAGAAAAACACGAAGCATATTACTGCAGGGAAGACAGAAACTAAAATAAAAGTTAGCTAGCAAACATACACAATGTTATTTAGATATGTTAAAATTTTAATGTAGCTAATTCAAGTTTAGTAGACTGTAATCCCTCAAACAGATCTTTTATATCCATCAAGTTTAGAAGCCACACAAAGCTGTTCATCACACTAAGCTTTTAACTGTATTACATGACTATAGAGAACACTAAATAAAAAGATATCTAGTTAGCAAAGAAAGATCTGGTTTTCTTTTAATGTTAGCTACCTGACTAGATGGCAGTTGGCTAGTTAGCTGATGTAGGGGTTTCTTTAGAAAGTGATTGTTTTACATTTTTTTAAAAATTATTATTATGATTAAAAATGAATTATGATTTAGTTTTCAGTTTGGTTCATACTGAAAGGATGATAATTCAGACTGTGGCAGCGGGGGCGTGGTCAAGCGTCGGTCTGTGAATGGAGGGCGGAGTCAGGGAAGGTAAGTGGCAGAATCACTGCACCTGATGGGAATTAACCTGTGTTTGTGTGTCTTCCCCAGTGACCACGCCCTATAAGAGGAGAGGGAGAGCAGAGGAAGGGAGCTCTATCCCCAACCAGAATGCTTGTGTGTGTGCACGTGTGACTGGGAGAGTGTAGAGTAAAGAGCTGAAAAGCTAAAATAAAAAGAGTTTGAGAACTCACTTCTGGCCTGCCGTGCTCCTGTGCTCCATCCACCTTCAACGATTCATACACAGACTTATGGCCAAATCACATTTCTAGCCTATTATGTTATCAACACAGTTTAAAAATATGAATGATTTCTTACAAATCAATTATTTGTCCTTCACTGATAAATCAATTCATGATTCATTTTGATAATTGCCTTTTATATCGATACATGGCGGCACGGTGGTGTAGTGGTTAGCGCTGTCGCCTCACAGCAAGAAGGTCCTGGGTTCGAGCCCCGGGGCCGGCGAGGGCCTTTCTGTGTGGAGTTTGCATGTTCTCCCCGTGTCCGCATGGGTTTCCTCCGGGTGCTCCGGTTTCCCCCACAGTCCAAAGACATGCAGGTTAGGTTAACTGGTGACTCTAAATTGACCGTAGGTGTGAATGTGAATGGTTGTCTGTGTCTATGTGTCAGCCCTGTGATGACCTGGCGACTTGTCCAGGGTGTATCCCGCCTTTCGCCCGTAGTCAGCTGGGATAGGCTCCAGCTCGCCTGCGACCCTGTAGAACAGGATGAAGCGGCTAGAGATAATGAGATGAGATGAGATATCGATACATTGATCTGAATCATCAGATTATTACAGCCCTGTGGTGTCATGTAAAAAGAAACAGTGAAGGTAGTTCAGGAACAGTTGCGGAATCCGAGGCATTTACCCAACCTGTCTGAGCTTGTAGGAAAATGCACTCAGGAAAGATAGACATGGAAGAGGAGGGGGAGAACGAGGACAAGGGAGAGTGGAAGGATGAGAAGGATGAGGAGAAGAATGAAGATGAGAAAGACAAAGAGGAGGAGGAGGAGGACGATGAAGACAAGAAAGGCAAGGAGAAGATGGAGGATGATGATGATGATGAGGAGGAAGTGAAAGAAGTGGATGAAGACAAGAAGGATGAAGAGAATGAGGACTAGAAGAACAGAAAGGAATCTACTGACAGCAGTGTACTGACAAGAGAATACTGACAACATTGTACTGACAGCAGTATACTGACAGCAGAGTATTGACAGGCACAAATTGACAGGTGCATACTGACAGGCACATACTGACAGGCACATACTGATAGGTGTGTACTGGCAGGCAAAGACTGACAAGTGAGTACTGACAGCAGTGTACTGACAGCAGTGTACTGACAGGCACAAATTGACAGGCCCATACCGACAGGCACATACTGATAGGTGTGTACTGACAGGCACATACTGACAGGAGTGCTCTGACAGGAGTGTACTGACAAGCGTATAATGGCAGGAGTGTACTGACAGGCGTATAATGACAGAAGTGTACTGACAGGAGTGTATTGACAGGCACATACTGACAAGAGTGTACTGACAGGCGTATAATGGCAGGAGTGTACTGACAGGACTGTACTTACAGGTGTACATCGAGAGGAGTGTACTGAGGGCAGTGGACTGAAAGTAGTGTACTGACAGGCACATACTGACAGGCACATACTGACAGGAGTATACTGACAGGTGTATAATGACAGAAGTGTACTGACAGGAGTGTACTGACAGGAGTGCACTGAGGGCAGTGTACTGAAAGGAGTGAACTGACAGGCACATACTGACAGGAGTGTACTGGCAGGCGTATAATGACAGGAGTGTACTGACAGGTGTATAATGAGAGGAGTGTACTGAGGGCAGTGGACTGAAAGTAGTGTACTGACAGGCACATACTGACAGGAGTATACTGACAGGTGTATAATGAGAGGAGTGTATTGAGGGCAGTGGACTGAAAGTAGTGTACTGACAGGCACATACTGACAGGTGTATAATGACAGAAGTGTACTGACAGGAGTGTACCGACAGGTGCATAGTGGCAGGAGTGTACTGACAGAAGTTTACTGACAGGTGTATAATGGCAGGAGTGTACTGATAGACGTATAATGACAGGAGTGTACTGACAGGCGTATAATGACAGAAGTGTACTGACAGGAGTGTACCGACAGGCGTATAGTGGCAGGAGTACTGACAGAAGTTTACTGACAGGCGTATAATGGCAGGAGTGTACTGACAGAAGTTTACTGACAGGCGTATAATGACAGGAGTGTACTGATAGGCGTATAATGACAGGAGTGTACTGACAGGCGTATAATGACAGAAGTGTACTGACAGGAGTGTACCGACAGGCGTATAGTGGCAGGAGTGTACTGACAGGAGTGTACTGACAGGTGTATAATTAGAGGAGTGTATTGAGGGCAGTGGACTGAAAGTAGTGTACTGACAGGCACATACTGACAGGTGTATAATGACAGAAGTGTACTGACAGGAGTGTACCGACAGGCGTATAGTGGCAGGAGTGTACTGACAGAAGTTTACTGACAGGTGTATAATGGCAGGAGTGTACTGATAGACGTATAATGACAGGAGTGTACTGACAGGTGTATAATGACAGAAGTGTACTGACAGGAGTGTACCGACAGGCGTATAGTGGCAGGAGTACTGACAGAAGTTTACTGACAGGCGTATAATGGCAGGAGTGTACTGACAGAAGTTTACTGACAGGCGTATAATGACAGGAGGGTACTGATAGGCGTATAATGACAGGAGTGTACTGACAGGCGTATAATGACAGAAGTGTACTGACAGGAGTGTACCGACAGGCGTATAGTGGCAGGAGTGTACTGACAGGAGTGTACTGACAGGTGTATAATTAGAGGAGTGTATTGAGGGCAGTGGACTGAAAGTAGTGTACTGACAGGCACATACTGACAGGTGTATAATGACAGAAGTGTACTGACAGGAGTGTACCGACAGGCGTATAGTGGCAGGAGTGTACTGACAGAAGTTTACTGACAGGTGTATAATGGCAGGAGTGTACTGACAGACGTATAATGACAGGAGTGTACTGATAGGCGTATAATGACAGGAGTGTACTGACAGGCGTATAATGACAGAAGTGTACTGACAGGAGTGTACCGACAGGCGTATAGTGGCAGGAGTGTACTGACAGAAGTTTACTGACAGGTGTATAATGGCAGGAGTGTACTGATAGACGTATAATGACAGGAGTGTACTGACAGGTGTATAATGACAGAAGTGTACTGACAGGAGTGTACCGACAGGCGTATAGTGGCAGGAGTACTGACAGAAGTTTACTGACAGGCGTATAATGGCAGGAGTGTACTGACAGAAGTTTACTGACAGGCGTATAATGACAGGAGGGTACTGATAGGCGTATAATGACAGGAGTGTACTGACAGGCGTATAATGACAGAAGTGTACTGACAGGAGTGTACCGACAGGCGTATAGTGGCAGGAGTGTACTGACAGGAGTGTACTGACAGGTGTATAATTAGAGGAGTGTATTGAGGGCAGTGGACTGAAAGTAGTGTACTGACAGGCACATACTGACAGGTGTATAATGACAGAAGTGTACTGACAGGAGTGTACCGACAGGCGTATAGTGGCAGGAGTGTACTGACAGAAGTTTACTGACAGGTGTATAATGGCAGGAGTGTACTGACAGACGTATAATGACAGGAGTGTACTGATAGGCGTATAATGACAGGAGTGTACTGACAGGCGTATAATGACAGAAGTGTACTGACAGGAGTGTACCGACAGGCGTATAGTGGCAGGAGTGTACTGACAGAAGTTTACTGACAGGCGTATAATGGCAGGAGTGTACTGACAGGTGTATAATGACAGACGTGTACTGACAGGAGTGTACTGACAGGCGTATAATGGCAGGAGTGTACTGACAGGCATATAATGACAGGAGTGTACTGACAGGCATATAATGACAGGAGTGTACTGACAGGCATATAATGACAGGAGTGTACTGACAGGCATATAATGACAGGAGTGTACTGACAGGCATATAATGACAGGAGTGTACTGACAAGAGGGTACGGACAGGTGCATATTGACAGGAGTGCACTGACAGGAGTGTACTGACAGGCGTATAATGGCAGGAGTGTAATGACAGGAGTGTAATGACAGGTGTATAATGAGAGGAGTGTACTGAGTACAGTGTACTGAAAGGAGTGTACTGACAGGAGTATACTGACAGGCATATAATGGCAGGAGTGTACTGACAGGAGGGTACAGACAGGTGCATATTGACAGGAGTGCACTGACAGGAGTGTACTGACAGGCATATAATGTCAGGAGTGTACTGACAGACGTGTACTGACAGGTGTATAATGATAGGAGTGTACTGACAGGCACATACTGACAGGATTGTACTGACAGGCGTATAATGGCAGGAGTGTACTGACAGGTGTATAATGACAGACGTGTACTGACAGGAGTGTACTGACAGGCGTATAATGGCAGGAGTGTACTGACAGGCATATAATGACAGGAGTGTACTGACAGGCATATAATGACAGGAGTGTACTGACAAGAGGGTACGGACAGGTGCATATTGACAGGAGTGCACTGACAGGAGTGTACTGACAGGCGTATAATGGCAGGAGTGTAATGACAGGAGTGTACTGACAGGTGTATAATGAGAGGAGTGTACTGAGTACAGTGTACTGAAAGTAGTGTACTGACAGGAGTATACTGACAGGCATATAATGGCAGGAGTGTACTGACAGGAGGGTACAGACAGGTGCATATTGACAGGAGTGCACTGACAGGAGTGTACTGACAGGCATATAATGTCAGGAGTGTACTGACAGGTGTATAATGATAGGAGTGTACTGACAGGCACATACTGACAGGAGTGTACTGACAGGCATATAATGGCAGGAGTGCACTGACAGGATTGTACTGACAGGCGTATAATGGCAGGAGTGTACTGACAGGTGTATAATGACAGACGTGTACTGACAGGAGTGTACTGACAGGCATATAATGGCAGGAGTGTACTGACAGGAGGGTACAGACAGGTGCATATTGACAGGAGTGCACTGACAGGAGTGTGCTGACAGGCATATAATGTCAGGAGTGTACTGACAGAAGTGTACTGACAGGTGTATAATGATAGGAGTGTACTGACAGGCACATACTGACAGGAGTGTACTGACAGGCATATAATGGCAGGAGTGCACTGACAGGATTGTACTGACAGGCATATAATGGCAGGAGTGTACTGACAGAAGTGTACTGACAGGCGTATAATGGCAGGAATGTACTGACAGGCCTATAATGGCATGAGTGCACTGACAGGATTGTACTGACAGGCGTATAATGGCAGGAGTGTACTGACAGAAGTGTACTGACAGGCGTATAATGGCAGGAATGTACTGACAGGAGGGTACAGACATGTGCATATTGACAGGAGTGCACTGACAGGAGTGTACTGACAGGCATATAATGGCAGGAGTGTACTGACAGGTGTATAATGACAGGAGTGTACTGACAGGCACATACTGACAGGATTGTACTGACAGGCGTATAATGGCAGGAGTGTACTGACAGGTGTATAATGGCAGGAGTGTACTGACAGAAGTGTACTGACAGGCGTATAATGGCAGGAGTATAATGGCATGAGTGTACTGACAGGAGGGTACAGACAGGTGCATATTGACAGGACTGCACTGACAGGAGTGTGCTGACAGGCGTATAATGGCATGAGTATACTGACAAGTGTTTATTGAGGGCAGTGTACTGAAAGGAGTGTACTGACAGGAGTGTCGTAAAGGTGGGAATGTGGAGATTTTTTGCAAGAATCTGAATAGAGAGAGAACAAGAAAACAGAACAAAACAAAACAAACAAAAAGTCCAGGAGCTCATTAATCCTCATACCTACACTGCTTTACTACTAACATCACTCCTTATGATGTGCTTTATGTTAAATAACAACAAAAAAATGTTTCTATAAGGGACTTGTAATTAATATTGGCACCCCCGTGAGCCTGTATAAACTTTGCAGGATACAGTATATCACAACAGTGTCATAGCACTTCATGGGAAAAAGCACTTCATGGGAACACCCATACACCTGCTGCTTGATGCAGTTCTCTAATGGCCAAATCCT
This sequence comes from Neoarius graeffei, assembly GCF_027579695.1. Taxonomy (NCBI): domain Eukaryota; kingdom Metazoa; phylum Chordata; class Actinopteri; order Siluriformes; family Ariidae; genus Neoarius; species Neoarius graeffei. The sequence goes on along the minus strand of NC_083569.1, from coordinate 107,569,868 downwards.
TGATGCATAAAATCATGCAGATACAAATGAAGAGCTTCAGTTAATGTTCACTTCAAATATCAGAAGGGGAAAATTTGTGATCTTAGAGTGTGACTTTCTTTCACTGTGGCATGGGTGTTGGTTTGAGCCAGATGGACTGGTTTGAGTATTTCAGAAACTGCTGACCTTCTGGGGTTTTCACACACAACAGTCTCTAGAGTTTCCACAGAATGGTGCAAAAACCAAAAAACATCGAGTGAGTGAGTTACAGTTCTGCGGGTGGAAACAAACGCCTTGTTGATAAGAGAGGTCAGAGAGGAAAACGGATAGATTGGTTCGAGCTTTTTTGCCAGGAAGGATATAGTAACTCGTATAATCACTCTTTACAACAGTGGTGAGCAGAAAAGCATCTCAGCATGCAACAGAAAATAGAAGAACACATTGGGTTCCACTCCTGCAGCCAAGAACAGGGATCTTAGAATCAAGAACAAGTTCCTATTAAAGTGTCTGCTGAGTGTACATCATAAATAAGTAAGCGAATAAATATGTAAAAGACGACATAAATAAATAAATAGATAGATAAGTCATAAGTAAATAAGTATATAAATGAAACAAGCAAACAAATAAATAATATATAAAACTAAACAAATATGTTGGTGGAGAAATAAGTACATAATTGGGTAAATTAGTAAGTAAGCAAACAAACAAACAATGAAGTAAACAAGAAAGCAAATAAATAAATAAATAAATAAATAAGAAGTAAGTAAATAAGTAAGTATATTAATGAATAAATAGAGGTAAACCACTCAATAATTCATGAATGTAAACAAATAAATAGCTGGACAAGTCAGGAAGTGATTGGGTAAATTAGTAAGTAAGGAAGTAAGAAAATAAATAAACAAAAATGAATAGACATATGCAAATAATGAAATAATAGTAAACAAATAATTAAATCATTGGGTTAATAAGTAAATAAGTGAGCAAAAAAACAGACAAATAAGTAAGTAAATTAATGGATGAAAATATGAATAAATAAATTCACCAACCAACCAACCAACCAACCAACCAACCAACCAACCAACCAAACAAACAAACAAACAAACCAGTCCACTATGATAATAAGTACAGATAATAAGATAGCAAAGATAAGACAGATAATTAATGTCAAAGAAGAGAGTGTCTCTTACAGGGTAGCTGTAGGAGCGAGTCGTAGACTTTGCACTGTATTTGTCCGGTGCTCTGGTAGACGCAGGTCTGCCACAGTCCCTCATACATGGCCTGCGCTGTTATAATGTTGTCCCCTGCGTACGAGGACATCTTCCACTCCGTCAGGGCGGTGGAGATGATCAAACCCACAAAGCCTAAAAACGCCAAAGTGAAGCCGAAAAGCTGCATCCCTCCATTGGCCATGTCTCCTATCAGAAAGGGGTTTCCAATCAGAGGAGGAAAGACAGGTGGAAGACCTGAGAGAGAGAGAGAGAGAGAGAGAGAGAGAGAGAAAGAGAGAGAAGGAGCTCTCAGCTGTAGGTTAGGAGAGAAGCTTCACCTGGAATAAAGTGTGGAGTCTCCACTGAGCATCACCTCCTCACTCACCTGGGCACAACACACACCTGAGAGAGAGAGAGAGAGAGAGAGAGAGAGAGAGAGAGAGAGAGAGCTGGCGCCACCTGATGGACAATTCACTAAGAGCATGCAGTTTAAAATATAATATAATCTCTCATCATGTTGGTTTGGGATTACAAGGCAAAAGAAATCTCAGACCCTTGGCTTTACTTCACAGAACCCTGAAGATCCTGGACGCCATTTTGAGACCCACTGGAGCATTAGCCGTATTTTACTAAGGAGAACTCACTAAACATTTCAACACACTTTTACCTTCCAGAAAGAAAACACTTGGTTTCATAGCTTTCATATATGAAGTTACATGTCAGCCATTTGAAGATTTGTGATGTGCAGTGAAAGAAAAAAAAAATTAAAATGATGCCATCATTGCATATGAACAGACTGTTTAAAAAAAAAACCTCGAATTATTCTATCCACATTCACTGGATATGAGCAATTGCATGCTCTGATTGGCTACTCTACTACGAGGATATCAGCTCATACAGTTAGGTCCATATATATTTGGACACTAACACAAATGTTCTTTTTTTACCTGTTTACTGAAACATATTCAGGTTATAGTTATATAATGGAGATGGACATAAAGTCCAGACTTTCAGCTTTCATTTGAGGGTATCCACAATAAAATTGGATGAAGGGTTTAGGAGTTTCAGCTCCTTAACATGTGCCACCCTGTTTTTAAAGGGGCCAAAAGTAATTGGACAATTGACTCAAAGGCTATTTCATGGGCAGGTGTGGGCAATTCCTTCGTTATGTCATTCTCAATTAAGCAGATAAAAGGCCTGGAGTTGATTTGAGGTGTGGTGCTTGCATTTGGAAGATTTTGCTGTGAAGAAAACATGCGGTCAAAGGAGCTCTCCATGCAGGTGAAACAAGCCATCCTTAAGCTGCAAAAACAGAAAAAAAAACCATCCGAGAAATTGCTACAATATTAGGAGTGGCAAAATCTACAGTTTGGTACATCCTGAGAAAGAAAGAAAGAAAGAAAGAAAGAAAGAAAGAAAGAAAGAAACTGGTGAACTCATCAATGCAAAAAGACCTGGACGCCCACAGAAGACAACAGTGGTGGATGATCGCAGAATAATTTCCATGGTGAAGAGAAACCCCTTCACAACAGCCAACCAAGTGAACAACACTCTCCAGGAGGTAGGTGTATCAATATCCAAATCTACCATAAAGAGAAGACTGCATGAAAGTAAATACAGAGGGTTCACTGCACGATGCAAGCCACTCATAAGCCTCAAGAATAAAAAGGCTAGATTGGACTTTGCTAAAAACATCTAAAAAAGCCAGCACAGTTCTGGAAGAACATTCTTTGGACAGATGAAACCAAGCTCAACCTCTACCAGAATGATGGAAAGAAAAAAGTATTGCAAAGGCATGGTACAGCTCATGATCCAAAGCATACCACATCATCTGTAAAACACGGCGGAGGCAGTGTGATGGCTTGGGCATGCATGGCTGCCAGTGGCACTGGGTCACTAGTGTTTATTGATGATGTGACACAGGACAGAAGCAGCCGGATGAATTCTGAGGTATTCAGAGACATACTGTGTGCTCAAATCCAGCCAAATGCAGCCAAACTGATTGGTCGGCGTTTCATAATACAGATGGACAATGACCCAAAACATATAAAGCCAAAGCAACCCAGGAGTTTATTAAAGCAAAGAAGTGGAATATTCGTGAATGGCCAAGTCAGTCACCTGATCTCAACCCAATTGAGCATGCATTTCACTTGTTAAAGACTAAACTTCAGACAGAAAGGCCCACAAACAAACAGCAACTGAAAACCGCTGCAGTAAAGGCCTGGCAGAGCATTAAAAAGGAGGAAACACAGCGTCTGGTGATGTCCATGAGTTCAAGACGTCAGGCAGTCATTGCCAACAAAGGGTTTTCAACCAAGTACAACCCCAATTCCAAAAAAGTTGGGACAAAGTACAAATTGTAAATAAAAATGGAATGCAATAATTTACAAATCTCAAAAACGGATATTGTATTCACAATAGAACATAGACAACATATCAAATGTTGAAAGTGAGACATTTTGAAATTTCATGCCAAATATTGGCTCATTTGAAATTTCATGACAGCAACACATCTCAAAAAAGTTGGGACAGGGGCAATAAGAGGCTGGAAAAGTTAAAGGTACAAAAAAGGAACAGCTGGAGGAGCAAATTGCAACTCATTAGGTCAATTGGCAATAGGTCATTAACATGACTGGGTATAAAAAGAGCATCTTGGAGTGGCAGCGGCTCTCAGAAGTAAAGATGGGAAGAGGATCACCAATCCCCCTAATTCTGCACCGACAAATATTGGAGCAATATTAGAAAGGAGTTCGACAGTGTAAAATTGCAAAGAGTTTGAACATCTCATCATCTACAGTGCATAATATCATCAAAAGATTCAGAGACCTAAGACAGTTGAGCAGCTAGAATCCTACATTAGACAAGAATGGGTTAACATTCCTATCCCTAAACTTGAGTAACTTGTCTCCTCAGTCCCCAGACGTTTACAGACTGTTGTAAAGAGAAAAGGGGATGTCTCACAGTGGGAAACATGGCCTTGTCCCAACTTTTTTGAGATGTGTTGTTGTCATGAAATTTAAAATCACCTAATTTTTCTCTTTAAATGATACATTTTCTCAGTTTAAACATTTGATATGTCATCTATGTTCTATTCTGAATAAAATATGGAATTTTGAAACTTCCACATCATTACATTCCGTTTTTATTTACAATTTGTACTTTGTCCCAACTTTTTTGGAATCGAGTTGTATTAGAAATGAACATTTTATTTACAATTATTTAATTTGTCCAATTACTTTTGAGCCCCTGAAATGAAGGGATTGTGTTTAAAAAATGCTTTAGTTCCTCACATTTTTATGGAATCATTTTGTTCAACCCACTGAATTAAAGTTGAAAGTCTGAACTTCAACTGCATCTGAATTGTTTTGTTCAAAATTCATTGTGGTAATGTACAGAACCAAAATTAGAAAAATGTTGTCTCAGTCCAAATATTTATGGACCTAACTGTATACCACGAGTAAAGAAAAACAAAATGGCGGAGTGTGTTGCTGAACCAATCGAGGATGAAATAAAAACTCTATTTGAAAAGAAAACCCCAAAAAATACAAGAAAAGCAAATATGGAATTTTTTTCGATGATGGAAAGTATTCCATGGTAAGAACATATCTTTTTCAATTTTTCAAGAATTATTATTATTATTATTATTATTATTATTACAACCCCGATTCCAAAAAAGTTGGGACAAAGTGCAAATTGTAAATAAAAACGGAATGCAATGATGTGGAAGTTTCAAAATTCCACATTTTATTCAGAATAGAACATAGATGACATATCAAATGCTTAAACTGAGAAAATTTATCATTTAAAGAGAAAAATTAGGTGATTTTAAATTTCATGACAATAACACATCTCAAAAAAGTTGGGACAAGGCCATGTTTACCACTGTGAGACATCCCCTTTTCTCTTTACAACAGTCTGTAAATGTCTGGGGACTGAGGAGACAAGTTGCTCAAGTTTAGGGATAGGAATGTTAACCCATTCTTGTCTAATGTAGGATTCTAGTTGCTCAACTGTCTTAGGTCTTTTTTTGTCGTATCTTCCATTTTATGATGCGCCAAATGTTTTCTATGGGTGAAAAATCTGGACTGCAGGCTGGCCAGTTCAGTACCCGGACCCTTCTTCTACGCAGCCATGATGCTGTAATTGATGCAGTATGTGGTTTGGCATTGTCATGTTGGAAAATGCAAGGTCTTCCCTGAAACAGACGTCGTCTGGATGGGAGCATATGTTGCTCTAGAACCTGGATATACCTTTCAGCATTGATGGCGTCTTTCCAGATGTGTAAGCTGTCCATGCCACACGCACTAATGCAACCCCATACCATCAGAGATGCAGGCTTCTGAACTGAGCGCTGATAACAACTTGGGTCATCCTTCTCCTCTTTAGTCCGAATGACACGGCGTCCCTGATTTCCATAAAGAACTTCAAATTTTGATTTGTCTGACCACAGAACAGTTTTCCACTTTGCCACAGTCCATTTTAAATGAGCTTTGGCCCAGAGAAGACGTCTGTGCTTCTGGATCATGTTTAGATACGGCTTCTTCTTTGAAATATAGAGTTTTAGTTGGCAACGGCGGATGGCACGGTGAATTGTGTTCACAGATAATGTTCTCTGGAAATATTCCTGAGCCCATTTTGTGATTTCCAATACAGAAGCATGCCTGTATGTGATGCAGTGCCGTCTAAGGGCCCGAAGATCACGGGCACCCAGTATGGTTTTCCGGCCTTGACCCTTACGCACAGAGATTCTTCCAGATTCTCTGAATCTTTTGATGATATTATGCACTGTAGATGATGATATGTTCAAACTCTTTGCAATTTTACACTGTCGAACTCCTTTCTGATATTGCTCCACTATTTGTCGGCGCAGAATTAGGGTGATTGGTGATCCTCTTCCTATCTTTACTTCTGAGAGCCACTGCCACTCCAAGATGCTCTTTTTATACCCAGTCATGTTAATGACCTATTGCCAATTGACCTAATGAGTTGCAATTTGGTCCTCCAGCTGTTCCTTTTTTGTACCTTTAACTTTTCCAGCCTCTTATTGCCCCTGTCCCAACTTTTTTGAGATGTGTTGCTGTCATGAAATTTCAAATGAGCCAATATTTGGCAGGAAATTTCAAAATGTCTCACTTTCGACATTTGATATGTTGTCTATGCTCTATTGTGAATACAATATCAGTTTTTGAGATTTGTAAATTATTGCATTCCATTTTTATTTACAATTTGTACTTTGTCCCAACTTTTTTGGAATCAGGGTTGTATTATTGGGGCCCGAGCACCGAACGGTGTGAAGACCCTATTGTTTTTCGAAGGATTCTTCTTATTATTATTTTTCTGTTGCGTTTGGCCTTATTTGAGACATTTCCCATGCACGACAACTCATGAAATTTGATACACACATCAATCATTGTCACTGCTACTCAGCCACAGACTTTTAGCCCTGGGCATGGCCCAGGGACTTCATAGTGCCCCTTTTCCATTTCCCATTGAAATGAATGGGTAGAACTTTGGAATGATGATGTCATAAGGCCATTTGGAGTGAAATTACACATGGTCATTTTTAACGTACTCCTCCTAGACGGTTCATCAAATTCATGTCAAACTTGGCAAACATGATGCCAAGATATTGCTGAAGTTGAATTGCTAAGGGATTTTTGATATGTTGTAATATGTTGAAATATTATAACATATAATATGCCAAGATATTGCTGAATGTTGAACTTGATATTTTGTAATATGATTCTGATTCTGATACTCTTTAGCCATTATGGGCCTGTCTGGTATAGCGCCACCAACTGCTCAAGGAAAGAATAGGGTTTTGAATATGTGTGTTTTGACACATGATGAATTTTAACATGCTCCTCCTAGACGGTTCATGAGATTCATGTGAAATTTGTTATACGTGATGCCAAGATATCGCTGATATTAAATTGCGAGGGGATTTTTGATATCTTGTAATATGTTGAAATGGCCTTATGATTTTAATATCTTGCCACATAAACAGGAAACTTGTCAGAAAGCCACAGTGCACTGACTGTATGGTCGGACATTTCTTACTTCAATAGATATTATGATTATTATGATAACCTGATGCCCAATGGGCCTGCCTGTTATAGCGCCACCACCTGGCCAAGCAGGAAATGTGCCAGAAATTGGCAATACCTTAACTGATTGATCTGACACTTTACAAAATATTGTGTATTATGATTGTGATGGGGCGGCACGGTGGTGTAGTGGTTAGCGCTGTCGCCTCACAGCAAGAAGGTCCTGGGTTCGAACCCCGGGTCCGGCGAGGGCCTTTCTGTGTGGAGTTTGCATGTTCTCCCCGTGTCCGCGTGGGTTTCCTCCGGGTGCTCCGGTTTCCCCCACAGTCCAAAGACATGCAGGTTAGGTTAACTGGTGACTCTAAATTGACCGTAGGTGTGAATGTGAGTGTGAATGGTTGTCTGTGTCTATGTGTCAGCCCTGTGATGACCTGGCGACTTGTCCAGGGTGTACCCCGCCTTTCGCCCGTAGTCAGCTGGGATAGGCTCCAGCTTGCCTGCGACCCTGTAGAAGGATAAAGCGGCTAGAGATAATGAGATGAGATGAGATGATTGTGATGATATTCACATGTGTAATTCAGATGCTTAGCACAGTGCCACCATCTGGCCAAGCAGGAAATGGGGAAAAATGTTCAAATCATTGATGGATTGAGCTGAAACTTTACAAAATATTGGATATCATGAGTCTGATGATACAATTCTGTGCACACTCATACACACACAGTCATATGCATATTTATGCATACACACATACACTCACAAGTATGCACTCACATGCACACGCAACATCTATTGCACACTCTCTCTTTCACACACACTCTCCCTCTGACAAACAGACACACACACACACACACACAGAATAATAGTAGAGCTCCAGCGGAGCACCATACCTAAGAAAAAATGGTAAACCCATCGAGTCGATTTTTTGTGGTTTGTCTGTGTACGTGTACCACCAGTCATACACACCGCCTAGTGGTCAGTGTTAGTAATTACCAGTCATACACACCGCCTAGCGGCACGGTGGTGTAGTGGTTAGCGCTGTCGCCTCACAGCAAGAAGGTCCGGGTTCGAGCCCCGTGGCCGGCGAGGGCCTTTCTGTGCGGAGTTTGCATGTTCTCCCCGTGTCCGCGTGGGTTTCCTCCGGGTGCTCCGGTTTCCCCCACAGTCCAAAGACATGCAGGTTAGGTTAACTGGTGACTCTAAATTGACCGTAGGTGTGAATGTGAGTGTGAATGGTTGTCTGTGTCTATGTGTCGGCCCTGTGATGACTTGGCGACTTGTCCAGGATGTGCCCTGCCTTTCACCCGTGGTCAGCTGGGATGGGCTCCAGCTTGCCTGCGACCCTGTAGAGCAGGATAAAGCGGCTAGAGATAATGAGATGAGACACACCGCCTAGTGGCCAGTGTTAGTAATTACCAGTCATACACACCACCTAGTGGCCAGTGTTAGTAATTACCAGTCATACACACCACCTAGTGGCCAGTGTTAGTAATTACCAGTCATGCACACCGCCTAGTGGCCAGTGTTAGTAATTACCAGTCATACACAACCTAGTGGCCAGTGTTAGTAATTACCAGTCATACACACTGCCTAGTGGCCAGTGTTAGTAATTACCAGTCATGCACACCACCTAGTGGCCAGTGTTAGTAATTACCAGTCATACACACCGCCTAGTGGCCAGTGCTAGCCAGTAAAGAAATAAAACAAAAGAGACTGGCTGGGATATAAGAAAATTCTACAACCCAGAAACAGATGGGTGCTCCACTTTTAGGCAGTGCCTAAATCTATATATTAGTGACCTGCCATCATTGTGCATTTTGTTGCAGACATATGAAAACTCTGCATGTACACACACACACACACACACACACACACACACACACACTGCAGACACAAGAAAGCTAAGATGATTTAAGATTACAGCGTGAGATAGAGATAAGGAGGAGACACATGTATAGTTTTGTACATATATAAATGTACATTTTCACACCACAGAAACACACACACACAGTCTTTGTCTGTCTATCTCTCATCTGTCAAGCAGTCATGGTATTTGCAACATGCACATCACGTTTGAACATTTGATGAATATATGACATGTGACTGTTTTGTTGGGTGGCGGAATGTCCTGGGTTGAGGAACCACACGTGTGAGTGCCCGTCAAGGCCGCTAGCGGCTTTAATTATTATTATTATTATTGCATTTTTCACAAATTGCTCCTGTCCATTTCACCGCTTTGTTTACATTTTAAGCAGAAATGATTTTGTCAGATGTTTTGTATAAAGTTTTTATCGATCGAATTTACAAAAATAAAAAATAAAAATGCTTTGTTTCTCAAAATCCAGTGAATGTGGATGGACTCAAACAGTTATTCCACTCAATCTTGTACATCTATTATAGACAATTCGGTACTATGTGCCTCGTCGGCTATCAGCTCATGCACGACTTGATTTTGTGGAATAACTTAAATATTTGATGAGAAAAATGCAAATGAGAAAAAGCTATGAGGAATGCAATCGATTAGATTAGATTAGATTAGATTAGATTAGATTAGATTAGATTAGATTAGATTAGATTTGATCCTTTGGGAGGGTTCCCTCAGGGAAATTAAAATTCCAGCAGCATCATTACAGGATAAACAGAGAATAGAAAATAGAGAAAAACATCAAGATAAATTTAATTAAATTAAGTATTTACATATACAAATATGGCGGCACAGTGGTGTAGTGGTTAGCGCTGTCGCCTCACAGGAAGAAGGTCCGGGTTCGAGCCCCATGGCCGGCGAGGGCCTTTCTGTGCGGAGTTTGCATGTTCTCCCCGTGTCCGCGTGGGTTTCCTCCGGGTGCTCCGGTTTCCCCCACAGTCCAAAGACATGCAGGTTAGGTTAACTGGTGACTCTACATTGACCGTAGGTGTGAATGTGAGTGTGAATGGTTGTCTGTGTCTATGTGTCAACCCTGTGATGACCTGGTGACTTGTCCAGGGTGTACCCCGCCTTTCGCCCGTAGTCAGCTGGGATAGGCTCCAGCTTGCCTGCGACCCTGTAGAACAGGATAAAGTGGCTAGAGATAATGAGATGAGATGAGATATACAAATATAAAAAAGAATAAGATATGGGAGAAAAAAAGTCCAGCAGGAGAGGTATTGCACATTATATTGCACATTGTCCAGTATTGCTTATTGTCAGGCTAGGCTACTGCTCCTTCCCGTCCTCTGTCCTCCTGTTACCCCTCCTCCCCCCCAGAGAGGAGTTGTACAGGACAAAGGAGTTTTTAAGTCTGTTCGTCCTGCACTTGGGAAGGAGCATTGTCACTGAGCAGGCTCCTCTGGTTGCTGATGACGGTGTGCAGAGGGTGACTGGCATCATCCATGATGTTCAATAGTTTGTCCATAGTCCTCTTCTCTGCCACCGTCACCAGAGAGTCCAGCTTCATGCTGACAATAGAGCCGGCCCGCCTGATCAGTTTGTTTAGCCTGGATGTGTCCTTCTTGGATGTGCTGCCCCCCCAGCACACCACGGTGTAAAACAGGACACTGGTGACCATGGACTGATAGAACATTCACAGGAGTTTCCTGCAGATGTTAAAGGACCGCAGCCTCCTCAGGAAGTACAGCCTGCTCTGTCCCTTCCTGTACAGGTGGTTGGTGTTGCAAGTCCAGTCCAGCTTGCTGTCCAACCACAGCCTGAGGTACTTGTAGGAATCCACAGCCTCCACTTCGACTCCCTCAATCAGAACTGGTTGTGACCTTGGTCTGGACCTCCTAATAAGCAGATAAATTAATTCATTAAAACACCACCAAGAACAACAAACTCTAGAGACTGTTCTGTGTGAAAACCCCAGGTGATCAACAGTTTCTGAAAAACTCAAACCAGCCCATGTGATACCAACACACACATGCCACAGCGAAAGTCAAGGAGATCAGACTTTTCCTTCATTCTGATGTCGGATGTGAACATTAACTGGAGGTCTTGACCTGCATCTGAATGATTTTTGCATTGCTACATGATTGGCTGATTGGACGACTGCATGAATGTGTAGGTGTTCCTAATAAAGTGGACTAAATAGTACTGGTATAAATAGACAAGCAAACAAACAAATAAATACTACTACTAATCTCCTAACTTCATGTCTCCTTTGAAACTGAGACCAGAGAGAGCTGAAATCAGACCAGGACGCTTTCCCCAACTCTCTCACTTCTCGTATCCTGTTTTTTTTTTAATGTTTTTGCTTTGATTTTATACACTGAAGTGAAGTGTTTAGTCGTGTTTATTTGCAACACAAACTGAAAGCAACTCTGTGCGTGCGTGTGTGAGTACTGGTTAAAAATTGTCCTCAGATTATTGATTTAAGGGTAGAAAGGTCCACACAATCCTGCCTAATATCAACAAATAGAAAATTATTAACTATAATTTCCTGTATATTTCTGTTTGGACTTTACTTCTAACTTTATTTATTGATGAAATGAATACACTTTCTATATTAATAGCACAAAAAAGGTGAATATCTAGAACACGTGCTGCTGAGAAGCTTTAACCAGAGTGAACTATTTTGTAATATCTTCGAAAGGCAAAAGCAAATATTTTACTTTTGCGGAGCAGACAAGTACGAGATTAGCAGTGAGATTCGAACAGAGGAGATCCTGAACCTGAAGCTGAAGCTGCAGCTCGACTGATTCCTTCTTATAGAAAATTCCGGATATACAGGTACATCATATAGCATATATCTGGAAAACTGAAAACTTGTTTTTCTTCTCATTTTGATCTGCTTTGCGTCATTCTATTTGACAAGAAAATGAGTTTATGCTTAAAGCTAGACCGCCTTCAGATTTTTCAAGTGTAGGTCATACAAAGAATTTTCCCCGACACCCAATTATTTTTGTTTAGTGGACCAAAAGCTACAGAATTCAAATCACAGACTTCCAATTTTATTCTTTTTTTTTCAAAAAATAGAACAATTAATGAATTTGGGCGGCACGGTGGTGTAGTGGTTAGCGCTGTCGCCTCACAGCAAGAAGGTCCAGGTTCGAGCCCCGTAGCCGGCAAGGGCCTTTCCGTGTGGAGTTTGCATGTTCTCCCCGTGTCCGTGTGGGTTTCCTCCGGGTGCTCCGGTTTCCCCCACAGTCCAAAGACATGCAGGTTAGGTTAACTGGTGACTCTAAATTGACCGTAGGTGTGAATGTGAGTGTGAATGGTTGTCTGTGTCTATGTGTCAGCCCTGTGATGACCTGGCGACTTGTCCAGGGTGTACCCCGCCTTTCGCCCGTAGTCAGCTGGGATAGGCTCCAGCTTGCCTGCGACCCTGTAGAAGGATAAAGCGGCTAGAGATAATGAGATGAGAATGAGAATTAACGAATTTTGGCCTTAAATTCTCCGCTATTTTTTCCTGCTTCACCATGACCCAATACAAGATACTACATCGTGCATCACGTGCTGGGCTTTCCCTGTTCGCGCAAGGTATTGTGGTATACAAATTTGAAACAGGAGAGAAAAATGGAGGACGTGAGTGTGTGAATGAAACGTAAAAAAACGACGACAGAAACGGAAAGCGAGAAGAAAAGACGTTATGTTATATATGAAGGAAAGGAAATGCAGGACCAAACTAATAAATATCGGCGCTCAGCGAGCACCTCGGTGTGATCAGCTGTTCGTTTAGCAACAGAATGATGGACCTGTCAGTGCACGGTCAAAGGTAAATCTGCGCATGCGTACACACACACATGAACTTCCTCTGTCTGCTTGACTCTGCGAAGCGAGCAATTTCATGCACATTATTTGCTTTAATCTCCTCAAATTAAATAACTTCCCAGCCACAGAATGGCCTGATATTTTGTGAGATATTACAGAAATAAACATATATCACAATGAGCACATTTCAGAGGGAACTAAATTTCACCAATTTTATGAAATCGAAAGGCCATCTAGCGTTAAATGTCAGAAATGTACCGTTGTTTGTAACTGCACTATGAAGAACTTCGGCGTTTTCCATTTCATAGAGTTTGATGGTTTACTCATGAGAATAAAATTTAAAAAAAAAATCAATCAGAATAGACAAATACACTCACCGACCACTTTAATAGGAACTTGTTCTTGATTTTAAGATCCCTGTTCTTGGCTGCAGGACTGGAACCCAATGTGTTCTTCTGTTCTGCTGTTGCATTCTGAGATGCTTTTCTGCTCACCATGGTTGTAAAGAGTGATTATATGAGTTACTATATCTTTCCTTCCTGGCAAAAAAGAAATCTTGAACCACAAATCTGGCCATTTTCCTCTGACCTCTCTTATCAACAAGGCGTTTGTTTCCAACCACAGAACTGCCGCTCGCTCACTTGGTGCTTTTTGTTTTTCGCACCATCCTGTGCAAAGACTTTTGTGTGTGAAAACCCCAGGAGATCAGCAGTTTCTGAAATACTCAAACCTTCATGCTCCATCTGGCTCAAACCAACACAACTCACTCCTGTGGAGGGTGGCCCCATGTGGACAGTTGGAGGTCGCGCTCTGGACTCTTGCAGTGGTGCTATTGTGGCTGGGGACTGCAGTTGACTTGCTGAATTTAGGACTGTGGTTGTCATGAATGGTTTTGCGCTCCGGTTTCCGTTGGTGGGGGGTTTATAACATCAATGAAGCTGACTTTATGTTAGGACTGTTAATGTTATAGTCATGTTGTCTGTTGTTGCCCGGATGGGGATGAGTTCCCTTTTGAGTCTGGTTCCTCTTGAGGTTTCTTCCTCATGTCATCTGAGGGAGTTTTTCCTTGCCACCATCGCCACAGGCTTGCTCATTGGGGATAGATTAGGGATAAAATTAGCTCATATTTTAAGTCGTTCAAATTCTGTAAAGCTACTTTGCGACAATGTTTATTGTTAAAAGTGCTATACAAATGACTTGACTTGACTTGACACTTTCATGCCACAGTGAAAGAAAGTCACACTTTGAGATCACAATTTTCCCATTCTGATCTTTGAACATTGGGACCATTAATAACTGAAGCTCTTGATTTGTATCTGCATGATTTTATGCATCAAGCGATTGGCTGATTACAGAACTACAGCATAAAACAGCGGCAGGCGTATGGGTGTTCCTAATAAAGTGGCCAGTGAGTGTATACTGTACATATATATAAAAAACCAAAACAATAAATGCTATGCAGTTATAATGTAAACAGGTAACAAAGTACTACACACATTACACCAGAGTGCTGCTGAATTCTCGATTCTGATTGGTCAGTAGATTCATTGTTGATTCATTTTCTGTAACAGTCGTGATGTAATGTTTGTTTTGCATTTATGGGAGGAGTCTCCAGTGTCAGCGCTTTGTAACAATTGAATGTTACAATCTTTCCAGTTTTTTGTTGAATTAACTTGAAGAGAGAAAAAAAAATGAGGGAACAACTTTTTAAATAACCATGCGAGAACAGAAATAAACTTGTTTCACAAACATTAAATGTAACTATAAATGGATAAAAAGCATGATGTGTTGCTCATTAATGCATCGAACCTTGGAAATTTGCTGTGATGTGACAGGAATCAACTTCGACAACACTTCAGAACAATCAGCTTTGTGATTGAACTGTAACTCCGCTTGATTGTTGATTAATTTCCTGTAACAACACACCCGTACATAGCTAACATCACCGAAGGTTATTTTAGAATCGACATAACTTTTACAATGGATATAATAAAGTGTCAAAGTGCGATCTTGAAGCAAGAAACAAATGCTAATTTGTTGTTTGTTTTCCCAGGATAAGATGAAAATCCACCATATGGTTGTTCTGCTTCTCCTGCTTGAGCTCTGCCAAAATGCTGCTCTGAGCATCAACAGCACCTGCCCTGCACTGTGCCAGTGTTTCTCTGCAACAACTATTATCTGCTCAGAATCACTAATGAGAACTTTGCCAGTGGACATCCCCTCACAGGCGACAGCTCTGATCGTGTTAGCATCTGGTCTGAGAAAGATCACCATTCTGGAGCATCTGGGAAACCTGACTAAACTCGTATTCTTGAGTAACCCAGTGCAGAATGTCTCATATGACGCCTTTAAAGGTCTGACAAGTCTAGAGGAGCTGGAGATTAGTGGGAGTTATTTGTTGTTCTTAGAAGCTGGGACATTTAATAGCTTGAACAAGCTCACCAAGCTTCTTCTCAACAACAACAAGATAAGGCTTTTAGCACCAAGCATTTTCGACTCTCTGGAGAAGCTTGAGACACTTCAGCTGAGCGGAAACAGTCTCACAAGTCTCCACAAGGCTCTGTTCAACAACCTCTACAACCTCCAAGAGCTCAATCTGTCCTTCAACAAGCTTTCAAAAATACACACGAGTAAGTTGGGCAAGCTGAAGAAGTTGGATTTAGGTTTGAACCAGTTCACCTTTCTGCCTCTGGACACCTTCAGTGGAAACCCTCAGCTGCAAATCCTGTCCCTGCAGGGTAACCAGATCACCAAAATCACTCCGGGCATCTTCAGCCAACTGAACAACTTGGAGGAACTGAATTTCCGAGATAACAAAATAACATTGCTGAGTGCTGGACTATTCCCTTCCAAGCTGAAGAAGCTCATGCTCAGGGGGAACTCTCTGATAGAACTATCCTCCTCTGCATTTGCTGGCCTTCACAATCTCACTCATCTGGACTTATCTCAAAACCTGCTATCTTCTCTACCTGCAGAACTTTTCCAGAACCTTTCCTCTTTAGAGCATCTGGACTTGTCTGAGAATGTCCTCCAGGAGTTAGCCAGCACTGTGTTCAGTGGACTGGTCCAAATCAGTGTCCTTGATTTGCAGAAGAACAACCTATCCTCGCTAGAAGCAGACCTTTTCAAAGATCAGGGAATGATGTCACGTCTCAGATTGGCCAGGAACAGACTGGAGAACCTGCCATATGGCATTTTCGAGCCGTTAGACTTCCAGTGTTTGTTGCAGCTTTATGGTAACCCCTGGCGCTGCGATTGCAACCTAGTGCACGTTTATGAGTGGTTGTCCTCCTACAGCAACATGGTGGAGGATTTGAGCAAGGTGTACTGCACTAATCCCAAGCCTCTCAGGGGAATGGGTCTGACCAGCCTGGACAAGGAGCAGCTTGTCTGCGTAAACAGATCTATCTCTGAGGCACAAAGTACCCAGGTCACCAGCCCTAACTCTGACAGACAGTGCAGTCTCCAAGAAGCCAGTGGCAACGTTGTTATTTGGTGCAAGCTCATTAAGTGTACTGATATAAAGCCAGATGTGTAGTTTCACCAGGCAGATGGAAGGGCTTTTAATTGTAGGTTGATAGAACCTTGGCCAGAGTCCTTTCAGTGCTTAAACGGGATGGTAATACTCAACATTTAACCTTTGTGTTTTTTCTTAATCATAGTGTTTTCTTAAACACCAAATACATTTTTAAATTAAAAAAAGCTGCAGTAATACCAATTGGGACAATTTGGAAGGATGGAATTACATACTTTCTGCTATTCTGACTTCATGAACTTCCATTTTGTTTACTACACCTTACCAGCCTCTCTCTTTTTAAAAATATTCCAGAGAACTTGCAAAGTGTTTCCCACATGGGAAAACTTCCTGTTACAAAGAACTGACATTGGAGACTCCTTCTATAAATGTTTAATAAACATCTTATCTTCATAATAATCAACAATCAATTGCCTTCTGTCTTTCTTTTTTTTTTAATATATGGCCCGTTCTATAAATGTGGGTACATTTCAAGTGTTGACTCTGTTATGCTTAGTTCACACATTGGCATTTCAGTCTTGTGTATGTACGGCGCATCAGGATATGTGGCAGTAAGAAAGGAACGTCACAGCATCACCAGCTTACATAGCTAATACTCTAGGATGCCTAACACAATCTCCTTGTATGGCAGGGTGTGGGGTATTTTTAAGCCCGCACTTAAAAATCTGTACCACATACGTAGCAGCTTTGATACATCACACATACATCACATGTATGCCATAAAAACGAAAGCTATGCAGCAGTGATGCAGCGGGAATGTTGCTCGAACACCTATTACACGGTGTGAACACTTTAGTTGGCATGTGTCTGATGAAGGTGGCTCCGGGGCTGGCTGGATGGATGCGGCTGATGTCTTCCCTCTTCCCTTGCCCTTCTTGTGTCCTGACTTCTTCGCTGGCATGATGCTTTCTTGACTGTGATGAATGACACTGTTCACAGCGTTACCCACCTGTTAACGCCGCAGATATGCCGCAGGTACACAGCAGCAATGTCACACCTAAGAACGAAATGCCACGCCAACAAAATGGTTATGCCATGGCAACGCATCATACTTCATGCATACGCCTTAGTACACCATAATTTTACATCCCTTGAACCCCATACAAGCCCCAGATACACCATGGTAATGCTACACATACGCCATGTACGTCACATGACTAATTTTGGACAAAATATGCCTCACTTCTTGGCATTTGACCCACACGCCACTTACGTGGCAAGATATGAAACAGTGTTACACAAGCATCAGTCATCATCAACTCTATTATCATTAAAATGGGTAACTCATTAACAGAATTGATGATAACAGAGTTGACATTTTCCACATTTTAACAATTTTGTTCAAATTAATGAGAGAAGAAACATAACACTCTCTCCCTCACTGCCTTTCTGAAATTTCCCGCCAAAGGAAGTGACATCATTTGGTGCAGGGGTCATGCGTATTCTTAAAAGGCTTTGTGGATTTTATGTGGTTTTATAACAGAGTTAACAGAGTTGACAAGAACATTGGGATGGATAAAAAAAATATTTTTTTAGGACTGAAATTTCACATAATACAGATGTGGCAGCGGGGGCATGGTCAAGCGTCTGTCTGTGAACGGAGGGCGGAGTCAGGGAAGGTAAGTGGCAGAATCACTACACCTGATGTCAGTTAACCTGTGTTTGTGTGTCTTCCCCAGTGACCGTACCCTATAAAAGGAGAGAGAGAGCAGAGGAAGAGAGCTCTCTCCCCAACCAGATGACTTATGTGTGTGTGCGTGTATGTGTGGTTGGGAGATTGTAAAGTCACTGAAAAGTGCAAAAATAAAGAGTTTTTGGAAACTCAGTTCTGGCCTGCCGTACTTCTGTGCTCCACCCACCCGCTCGAAGTTCTACAGTGGTGCCGAAACCCGGGAATCGGAGCACAGAAGAGAACAGTCCCATGGAGTCCTCCCCCTTCGCGGACCTGATCCATGCCCTCGCCACGGCCCAACAGATCCAGCACCAGGCACTGGTCGCCCTCCGAAAGGAGCAAGAGCAAAGGTTCGAGGCCCTGAGTGCTGGCGCAACAGGAAGATCATCAGGTGTTCCGGCACCTCCTCGCGTTGGCGGGGTCCACCACCTCCACCGCCGCGGGCCCTCCCCACCTCACCCTAATGAAGATGGGCCTGCACAACGACCCTGAGGCCTTCCTCGCGCTCTTTGAGCAAGCAGCAGAGGCCTGGGGCTGTTGTGGAACAGTGCGCGGCACGCCTCCTCCCCCTGCTAATGGGCAAGGCACAACTGGCTGCGCTACAGCTCCCCGCCGACAGCCAGCTGGTCTACGCAGACCTGTGCCAGGCCGTCCTCCAGCGTGTGGGGTGCACCCCAGAACAACAATGCCAGTGCTTCTATGCTCTGTGCCTAGAGGAGGTTGGCCGGCCGTTCGCTTTTGGCCAGCAACTCCGGGATGCCTGCCGGCGGTGGCTGAGGGCTGACAACCACAAAGCCAAGGGAATCGTCAATCTGATGGTACTGGAGCAGTTCATCACCCGACTTCCTGAAGGGACCGTGGAGTGGGTCCAGTGCCATCGCCCGGCGTCGCTGGATCAGGCCATCGAGCTGGCGGAGGACAATTTGGTGGCTGTTCTGATGGCAGGACAGCATATCTCCTCTTCTCCCCTCTCCTCTCTCTCTCCCCCTCCCCTTCTGTTCCTCGTCCTTGCCTCATTCCCCCACCGCGGAGGTGGGGGCCAGCTCCACCCCAGCTGACCCACCACACCCACGGTGCCCTCCCGTTTCCCACTTCCGTGTCTGTCTCTCCCCCCCTTAGGTGAGTGAGCCCCAGAACGCCGGTGCAGAGAGAGAGCCTGGGCCAGTATGCTGGCTCTGCGGGGAGCCGGGGCACCTCCAGCATCAGTGCTCGGTGATGGAGGTGGGCGCGGTGGTCCAGATCCCCGACGCGCTGGAGACTGCCCTCGATCGGGCCGGAGCGTATCGCATACCGGTGAGTATCTAAGGGGATATGTATCAGGCTTTGGTGGACTCCGGCTGTAATCAGACCTCAATCCACCAAAGCCTGGTGCAAGACGAGGCATTGGGGAGAGCACAATTGGTGAAGGTGTTGTGTGTGCATGGGGATGTTCACAAGTACCCTTTAGTGTCAGTCCACATTCTATTTCGAGGGGAGAAATTTAGTGTAAAGGTGGCGGTTAATCCTCGCCTTACCCACTCGATACTTTTGGGGACTGATTGGCTGGGATTTCGGGAATTAATGACTCATTTAGTGAAGAGTGGGGCCTGCCATAGTTCAACAGGGGAAGGTCCCGGTGTGGCATTGGCGGGAGCAGCTGTCACAGAGCCGTCTACGTCATCACCACGTCAGAGTGAGGAGCAGCAGGCTTCTCCTCCTTCTCTTGGGGAATCCCTCGCGGATTTCCCGTTAGAGCAGTCGCGAGACGAGACTCTGCGGCATGCGTTTGACCAAGTGAGAGTAATCGATGGTCAAACGCTCCAGCCAAACGCCACCCCGTCCTTCCCCTATTTTTCCATTATTAAGGATAGATTATACCAAGGTAGTGGTTAGCGCTGTTGCCTCACAGCAAGAAGGTCCGGGTTCGAGCCCCATGGCCGGTGAGGGCCTTTCTGTGTGGAGTTTGCATGTTCTCCCCGTGTCCGCGTGGGTTTCCTCTGGGTGCTCCGGTTTCCCCCACAGTCCAAAGACATGCAGGTTAGGTTAACTGGTGACTCTAAATTGACCGTAGGTGTGAATGTGAGTGTGAATGGTTGTCTGTGTCTATGTGTCAGCCCTGTGATGACCTGGCGACTTGTCCAGGGTGTACCCCGCCTTTCGCCTGCGACCCTGTAGAAGGATAAAGCGGCTAGAGATAATGAGATGAGATGAGATGAGATTATACCGAGTGACGCAGGACACTCAGACTAAGGAGCCCATCACACAACTTTTGATCCCAAAGAGCCGCCGGGAATTGGTATTCCAGGCGGCTCACTTTAATCCCATGGCTGGACACTTGGGGCAGGATAAGACACTAGCCCGAATAATGGCCCGGTTCTATTGGCCAGGGATTCGCGGCGATGTCCGTAGGTGGTGTACGGCGTGCCGCGAATGCCAGTTAGTAAATCCAGCGGCCATTCCAAAAGCGGCTTTGCGCCCTCTGCCATTAATTGAGACCCTGTTTGAAAGAATTGGGATGGATATCGTCGGGCCATTAGATCGGTCAACACGAGGGAATCGCTTTATTTTAGTTCTGGTGGACTATGCAACGCGATATCCAGAAGCAGTGCCTCTTCACAATATCTCAGCATGTTGTATTGCAGAAGCACTCTTCCACATCATCTCCCGAGTTGGAATGCCCAAAGAGATTCTGACTGATCAAGGCACTACGTTTATGTCACGCACACTGCACGAACTGTATGGGTTACTGGGAATTAAGCTGATCCGCACCAGCGTTTATCACCCACAAATGGACGGTTTAGTCAAACGGTTCAATCGCACCCTCATGAACATAATTAAAAAGTTTGTACACGAGGATGCACGCAATTGGGATAAATGGCTCGAACCCCTGTTATTCGCAGTGCAAGAGGTCCCACATGCCTCCACAGAGTTCTCCCCATTCTAATTATTATATGGGCGTAAGCCGCGTGGCATCCTAGATGTACTACGGGAAAAT
Organism: Neoarius graeffei; assembly: GCF_027579695.1. NCBI lineage: Eukaryota > Metazoa > Chordata > Actinopteri > Siluriformes > Ariidae > Neoarius > Neoarius graeffei. Next base: position 107,548,767 of record NC_083569.1, on the reverse strand, counting down.
TGGGAGGAGGGACCTTCAACAAGCAAAAATGAAATTCAATACATTATTGACCTGCATGCAAAACTCCACACACTCACACACCTAACCCAGAAGAATTTGCAGCAGGCCCAAGAACGGCAAATCTGCCTGTACAACAGGGGTACGCGCCTTTGGGAGTTCACACCGGGAGATAAAGTACTCATGCTGTTGCCTACGTCGAGCTCCAAATTGATTGCCAAGTGGCAAGGACTCTTTGAGGTCACACGGCGAGTTGGGGACGTCGACTATGAGGTGAGGCGAACAGACAGGGGTGGGGTGCTACAGATTTACCACCTCAATCTGCTCAAACTTTGGAACGAGGAGGTCCCTGTGGCATTGGTGTCACTGGTTCCGGAGAAGGCAGAGCTGGGGCCGGAGGTTCAAAAGGGAACATTGACATCGCTTACCTCTCCGGTCCCCTGTGGAGACCACCTCTCCCCGACCCAACTCACGGAGTTTGCCCAGTTGCAGACAGCATTTTATGATGTGTTCTCGCCCCTGCCCGACTGCACCAGCCTCATAGAACACCACATTGAGATGCTCCCGGGGGTGGTAGTGCGCAGCCGCCCTTACAGGCTGCCCGAACACAAGAAAAAGGTGGTTTGGGAAGAACTCGAGGCCATGCTCGACATGGGCATCGTCGAGGAGTCCCACAGTGACTGGAGCAGCCCGGTGGTCTTGGTTCCCAAGGCCGATGGGTTGGTCTGGTTCTGTGTGGACTATAGAAAAGTCAACACGGTGTCTAAATTCGATGCGTACCCAATGCCTCGTATTGACGAGTTGCTGGATCGACTAGGCACGGCTCGCTTTTATTCGACACTGGATTTGACAAAGGGTTATTGGCAGATCCCCTTGACTCCATTATCCCGAGAAAAAATGGCCTTTTCCACACCGTTTGGCTTACACCATTTTGTCACACTTCCTTTTGGGCTGTTTGGGGCGCCCGCTACGTTCCAGCAGCTTATGGACAGGGTCCTCTGCCCCCACGCCACCTATGCGGCCGCATACTTAGACAATATTAAAATTTATAGTAATGACTGGCCACGGCATCTGCAACACCTGAGGGCCGTCCTTGGGTCACTGAGGCTAGCGGGTCTCACAGCCAACCCGAAGAAGTGTGCGGTTGGGTGGGTGGAAGTACGGTATCTGGGCTTCCACTTGGGCAATGGGCAGGTGCGTCCCCAAATTAATAAGACAGCAGCGATTGCGGCCTGCCCGAGGCCCAAGACCAAAAAGGGGGTGAGACAGTTCCTGGGGCTGTCTGGCTACTATTGTAGGTTTATACCTAATTATTCAGACGTCACCAGCCCGCTGACTGATCTCACTAAAAAGGGGGCACCAGATCCGGTCCAGTGGACAGACTAATGCCAGCGGGCTTTCTCTGAGGTGAAGGCTGCACTGTGTGGGGGGCCACTGTTACACTCCCCTGACTTTTCTCTCCCCTTTATGTTGCAGACAGATGCGTCGGACAGAAGGCTGGGGGCTGTTCTGTCCCAGGAGGGGGAGGGGGAGGATTGCCCAGTGCTGTACATCAGCAGAAAGCTGTCGGTGCATGAGGGACACTACAGCACGATAGAGAAGGAGTGCCTAGCCATCAAGTGGGTGGTCCTCGCCCTCCGTTACTACCTGCTGGGATGCCCTTTCACCCTCTGTTTGGACCACGCGCCCCTCCAGTGGCTCCACCGCATGAAGGATGCCAACGCGCGGATCACCTGTTGGTATCTGGCACTCCAGCCCTGTCCAGCCCTCCAGCACTTCAAGGTGGTCCACAGGCCGGGGGCGCAGATGGTCGTGGCAGACTTCCTCTCCCATCAAGGGGGGGGGGGAGTCGGCTGCAGGCCGGACGGCTGCCCGGCCTGAGTCGGGCGGTGGGGGTATGTGGCAGCGGGGGCATGGTCAAATGTCAGTCTGTGAACGGAGGGTGGAGTCAGGGAAGGTAAGTGGCAGAATCACTGCACCTGATGTCAGTTAACCTGTGTTTGTGTGTCTTCCCCAGTGGCCGCACCCTATAAAAGGAGAGAGAGAGCAGAGAAAGGGAGCTCTCTCCCCAACCAGATGACTTATGTGTGTGTGCATGTATGTGTGGCTGGGAGATTGTAAAGTCACTGAAAAGTGCAAAAATAAAGAGTTTTTGGAAACTCAGTTCTGGCCTGCCGTACTTCTGTGCTCCACCCACCTGCTCGAAGTTCTACAACAGAAAATAGACTTTCTATCTCATTCATCTCATTATCTCTAGCCGCTTTATCCTTCTACAGGGTCGCAGGCAAGCTGGAGCCTATCCCAGCTGACTACGGGCGAAAGGCGGGGTACACCCTGGACAAGTCGCCAGGTCATCACAGGGCTAACACATAGACACAGACAACCATTCACACTCACATTCACACCTATGGTCAATTTAGAGTCACCAGTTAACCTAACCTGCATGTCTTTGGACTGTGGGGGAAACCGGAGCACACCCACGCGGACACGGGGAGAACATGCAAACTCCACACAGAAAGGCCCTCGCCGGCCCTGGGGCTCGAACCCAGGACCTTCTTGCTGTGAGGCGACAGCGCTAACCACTACACCACCGTGCCGCCCTAGACTTTCTATTAAAACTGCAATTGATTTTATAACAGTTAATAGAATAAGCCCCAAAGAAACAAATTGTTAGACCGAATCACTTCCTGTTTATTCGAGTGGAATGGATGAATCAGGAGTCAAAGACAGCCACTAATGTTGGGGGAGGGATGGGAGTCATTTAGTTCATGTTTTATGGATAAATTTGGTCTAAAATGTACATCGAGCATTGCTATTGATGAAAGTTTGTCATAATTTGCATTATTGTTCAAAACTGATTCAATAAATATTTCTTTTGTGGAAAATAACAAAGGGTTTGTCTTGGAGACGTGAAATGTGCCCCAGATTCTAGAATGACCCATATATTTATTATCAGTTTTAGATTTATTTATTTGAGCATCCACCATACAAGTCCTTGGGTATACTGTTATTATAGAAACGAGAACACACTAGATCAAATGTATTAATACTGTATTAACCGGCGATTTGGATTCGCAGATCTTCTTTTAAGTGTAGAGACAATTCATTTCTGGTTCAACAGACATCAGAAAACTAAAAATTCCCTGGAAGGTTTATTTAATTCTGCCAACACCTCAGCCTCATATGAAAGAGGAATAATTACCTCCGCCAAGACTGTTGGAGAAGGTTATATTTTCCAGTCTGTTTGTTTGTTTGTTTGTTTGTTTGTTTGTTCCCAACATAATTCAAAAAGTTGTGAATGCATTTTGATGAAATTTGGTGGAAAGGTGAGCCATGGGCCAAGGGACAAGTGTTTAGATTTTGATGCAAATCTGATTATGTATGTGGATCCAGGCTCCAGATATGTATGTGGATCCAGGATTTTTTTTGGCTTTTCCCAACATAACTCAAAAAGTAGTGAATGGATTTGGATGAAATTTGGTGGAAAGGTGAGCCATGGGCCAAGAAACAATTGATTAGATTTTGATGCAAATCCAGATATGCATGTGGATCCAGGATGTCTTTGCCTGTTCCCAACATAACTCAAAAACTAGTGAACGGATTTGGATAAAATTTGGTAGACAGCTTTCGTATTACCTTTGGTTCAAGTGATTTGATTTTGATGTTGATAGTACTGTATGTGGCTTGGCGGAGGTATGATCTCTACTGAGTGCCCTTTTAGTTTTGCTTGAAATAAGCAAAAATTATCGCACAATAATAGAATAAGACTCTTTCAAGCTTGAGTAAATGAGCAATAGATTTTTGAAACAGGCATAATAATCTTCCATTCATTATCTGTAGCCGCTTATCCTGTGCAAGGTTGCAGGCAAGCTGGAGCCTATCCCAGCTGACTATGGACGAGAGGCAGGGTACACCCTGGACAAGTAGCCAGATCATTGCAGGGCTGACACATAGAGACAAACAACCATTCATACTCACATTCACACCTACGGTCAATTTAGAACCACCATTTAGCCTAACCTGCATGTCTTTGGACTGTGGGGGAAACCAGAGCACCCGGAGGAAACCCACGTGGACACAGGGAGAACATGCAAACTCCACACAGAAAGGCCCCCGTTGGCCCCTGGGCTCAAACCCAGAACCTGCTTGCTGTGAGGCAACAGTGCTAACCACTACACCACCATGCCACCCACATAATAATCTTATATTCTAATAAAGATATTCATTACCAGAGGAATAAACTCAAGATATTTTGCTATTTTTTGGATGGCCCAATTGAAATGTTCAATAGGACCAGGTGGTTCAGCGTCCAACAGCATTTTTATCGAAAAACCAGATTATCCAGGAGAAATCTCTGACCACATGACTGCCACTGTGCTGATAAGCAAGGTGGATACTCTGTGAAGTTCAAAGTACAACCAACACTTCAAACAACAGTGTGACTGCTCCAACACACAACCATGTGCTCTTTATTGCCAAACACTTGCTTAACAGCTTATACAATCGAACTTCATTATGAGCTTGTGACCTGACGAATCCATAGATCATATTATTATTATTATTATTATTATTATTATTATTATTATGTATTACTCTTTTTAATTATTTTATTTATTTACTTTTGCCTCCAGGAATCACTTTAATATCCAAATGTCCAAATATATATATAATTATTTAAATTTGTGCCAGCATAATTTGGCTATTTCTTTCAACTATAGAGCTTTTTCCTTTTTCCTGAACTTTCAACCAACAGAACACATTAAGTCAACTTCATTATTATTATTATTATCTCATCTCATCTCATTATCTCTAGCTGCTTTATCCTGTTCTACATGGTCGCAGGCAAGCTGGAGCCTATCCCAGCTGATTACAGGCGAAAGGTGGGGTACACCCTGGACAAGTCGCCAGGTCATCACAGGGCTGACACATAGACACAGACAACCATTCTTAACCTGCATGTCTTTGGACTGTGGGGGAAACCGGAGCACCCAGAGGAAACGCACGTGGACACGGGGAGAACATGCAAACTCTGCACAGAAAGGCCCTCGCCAGCCACGGGGCTCGAACCCGGACCTTCTTGCTGTGTGGCAACAGCGCTAACCACTACACTAGGATAAGAGCTGATATCCTAGTAGTAGAGTAGCCAATCAGAGTGTGCGATTGCTCATATCCAGTGAATGTAGATAGAATAATCACTATTATTCCGAATATGACAATATTCAGAATTTGATACGGATCATGTGAATTGGATATTCCAAATTTGGCCTCATATTATTTGAGTTTTCGGAGCATTCTTTGGGCATGTATACAGCATATTCGGAATATGTGTCTCAATTACGGTTTGTACACAACCAGCTGATAATTGGACTATTCATGGCTGCATAGTTTCATGTAAACAGGAATGTTAGTGTAATATTAATTTCATTTACCCATGTAAACACTTTAATCGGAATATTGTCTTTTTCCAAATAAGGGCAGAATATTTTGTGCATGTAAACATTGTGAATGCTCTCTGAATGTTCTTGGGATCTCCAAATGGACCCATGAAAACATCCTTAAACTGAACCTGCAGGATTTCTATGAACGCCAGTAAAAAGACAGTATGATGCTAAAGTCCACCCACAGAGGGCGCACTTCGCTGGAGAGGATGTCCCTATTAAAACAACCTCTCTCACTGCAAAATAAGCAACCAAGGAAATAAAATAAATTCCAACCACTTGGAGATCAATCACTTTCAAGATTCAAGCACAAACATCTTGTATAATTCTAAGTCTTGACACTTGGATGTTTGAATGAAGCTGATTTCAAACAAAAGATTCACTGGATACTAATTTTATTTCCTCATACAACTAAAAATGGGTGTAATAGGTCCAGAGTTAATAATGTGAGAACACTGACAAGCTGAAAATCCTGTTACACAGGAGTTTTTCATTAAATTCAGAAGTCCTTTAACTCTGTAAGAACTTCCTGGTTGGGGTTTTAACTGTCAATCCTGGCAGCTTTGGGCCAAAGTAAATCATTAAGCCAGACGCTCCTTCAGCTATTAAAGACTGTTCGACACAAAGCTCAGTTATGTAACTCTGCATTCCTTCGTCAGTGTAACAGGACAGCAGTGCAGAGGTCCACTGATAATCAGAGGCTCAAACAACTCGAAAAAGGTGAAAAGAAAGTCTTACATGCATTACAGTCATTATATATACATTTCAATATATGACTTTAACTAGCTAGTGACCGTCCTTGGTGTGGGATGAGCAGAACAACCTGAAGTACAAGCTCAATCACTATGCAAAACTACAGTGGCGCTTGAAAGTTTGTGAACCCTTTATACTTTTCTATAACATCATCAGATTTTAACATAAGTCCTAAAAGTAGATAAAGAGAACCCATTTAAACAAATGAGACAAAAATACTACACTTGGTCATGTATTTATTGAGGAAAATGATCCAATATTACATAACCGTGAGTGGCAAAAGTATGTGAACCTTTGCTTTCAGTATCTGGTGTGACCCCCTTGTGCAGCAATAACTGCAACTAAATGTTTCCAGTAACTGTTGATCAGTCCTGCACACCAGCTTGGAGGAATTTTAGCCCATTCCTCTGTACAGAACAGCTTCAGCTCTTGGATGTTGGTGGGTTTCTTCACATGAACTGTTCGCTTCAGGGTCTTCCACAACATTTCAATAGGAGTAAGGTCAGGACTTTGACTTGGCCATTCCAAAACATTAACTTTATTCTTCTTTAACCATTCTTTGGTAGAATGACTTGTGTGTTTAGGGTCATTGTCTTGCTGCATGACCCACCTTCTCTTGAGATTCAGTTCATGGACAGATGTCCTGACATTTTCCTTTAGAATTTGCTCATATAATTCAGAATTCATTGTTCCATCAATGATGACAAACCGTCCTGGCCTAGATGCAGCAGAACAGGCCCAAACCATGATACTACCACCACCATGTTTCACAGATGGGACAAGGTTCTTATGCTGGAATGCAGTGTTTTCCTTTCTCCAAACATAACACTTCTCATTTAAACCAAAAAGTTCTATTTTGGTCTCATCCATCCACAAAACATTTTTCCAATAGCCTTCTGGCTTGTCCACGTGATCTTTAGCAAACTGCAGATGAGCAGCAATATTCTTTTTGGAGAGCAGTGGCTTTCTCCTTGCAAACTTGCCATGCACACCATTGTTACTCAGTGTTCTCCTGATGGTGGACTCATGAACATTAACATTAGCCAATGTGAGAGAGGCCTTCAGTTGCTTAGAAGTTACCCTGGGGTCCTTTGTGACCTCGCCGACTATTACATGCCTTGCTCTTGGAGTGATCTTTGTTGGTCGACCACTCCTGGGGAGGGAAACAATGGTCTTGAATTTCCTCCATTTGGACACAATTTATCTGACTGTGGATTGGTGGAGTCCAAACTCTTTAGAGATGGTTTTATAACCTTTTCCAGCCTGATGAGCATCAACAACGCTTTTCCTGAGGTCCTCAGAAATCTCCTTTGTTCATGCCATGATACACTTCCACAAACATGTGTTGTGAAGATCAGACTTTGATAGATCCCTGTTCTTTAAATAAAACAGGGTGCCCACTCACACCTGATTGTCATCCCACTGATTGAAAATACCTGACTCTAATTTCCCCTTCAAATTAACTGCTAATCCTAGAGGTTCACATACTTTTGCCACTCACAGATATGTAATATTGGATCATTTTCCTCAATAAATAAATGACCAAGTATAATATTTTTGTCTCATTTGTTTAACTTTGTTCTCTTTATCTACTTTTAGGACTTGTGTGAAAATCTGATGTTGTTTTAGGTCATTTTTATACAGAAATATAGAAAATTCTAAAGGGTTCACAAACTTTCAAGCACCACTGTATATGATAAATAAACATAATGTCCCAGTAGATATGTGAATCTTGAACAATTGAGATGTTTTGAACTCTCTGATATGAACTGATCTCCTGGAAGCCCCACCCCTTGCACCCTTTTCCACATTGTTTTGGCTGGAGTCTCATCTCGTCTCATCTTGTCTCATCTCGTCTCTATTTTCCCGCTTGAAAGATGCACCGACAGGGTGTCCTCACATGTTTTGAGTCCATTAACATGAAAAAAAAAAATCTATAATTGACGTACATTACATTCGACTTAACATTAAACAAGCACATAGTTAACATCTGAGTCATGCGCTGAAAGTTAGGACAGAAATATTTACAACCGAACAACGCTGAAAATGTCGGCCATGTGGAACCATTTCTGTGATGAATCTGGATGATATTAAAAGGAAAAAAAAACCCTTCAACCTTTTTGTTTTGTTTGCTCTTGTTTTGCACGAACGTTAATCCCATGGCAAACTTTTGGCACGTTTATCCTAAAATGACATGTCTTTACAGTATGTGGTGTTTAAGACGTGCATTCACTGAAAGCAGAATGCCGTGATTAAAAAGAGATTTTGGATTAAGAAATCAGACTGCAAATAAATCAACTTTTCTTTTCTTTCTTTCTCTGCTTTGGCATCTATTAAATTCAAATCCTTTAAACATCACCGCTGTTTCTGGTGCGAAGGCATGTGCCTTCCTGTTCAACCTAAACCCCCTTCCCCCAAATCCACGGCCTCAACCCTACCACCATGGAGAACAGAATGGGGGGCGGAAGAGAGAGAGAGAGAGAGAGAGAGAGAGAGAGAGATGGAGGGTGGGATTAGAAAGAAGGGGAGGACTCAGGGCTCATGGTGGCGTCTCTCTCTCTCTCTCTCTCTCTCTCAGTTTGACGCTGAGTCAGAGTAGAGATCTGGGTCCTGACCGTGAACGTGAGTGTTTAAGTAACTCTGCTGCCTTTTGCTTCAAACAAACTCATCCTGGACATTAAGTGTGAATCTGAAGCAGTGGTGTCTATGTCCAGGTGAAAAAAAAAAAAACCTCTACGATGCTGAAAAACTTTCTCCTTGAAACACTAAGGAGATGCGTTTGATCTTTTCCGACTAGTCCAAATACTAAAGAAGAAGAAGAAGAAGAAGCGCACTTTTTGAACTCGAAGGTAAGCTCATTAGATCACTTCTCCACTTCATGCTCCTCACTGAAACCCAAACCCATCTTTCTGTTTCCCCTCTCATCGATGTGCTCATGTCCATGTCATGGATGAATGAATCTTCACAGAGTGTTTTGTTCTCGTGGATTATTACACACTGTGCCAGAGTCTGAAGAGTGTCATGAGAGAGAGAGAGAGAGAGAGAGAGAGAGAGAGAGAGAGAGTTCTTTGAGCTGTAAGAGTGAACGAGAGTGAAGGCTTCTGCTTATGTTCCTCTATTTTGTACCATTTTCTACCTTCTGAGATTTGGACCTTGTGCTAATTGGAAGCATATGTTGATGCACAATGAGCGAGGAGTGAGCGTCTTGCAAGTTTTTCTCGCTGTTGTTGGCTCGCCTTTGTGCAACAGAGAAATAAAGTGTGATAAAGTGGAGTGTTTTCCTTCTAATCATTGACACGGCTGCTGTGAAGATTATTAACGATGTGTGGACGTCATATTTATAATCCTAAAGGCACATAAACTTATGAAATGTAAACTGGAATGAGGCAAATGTGCTTAACAGATAGAAAGGTTACAGAAGTTAAGGTTATGGTTTAAAGCATTCATACATTTTCTTTCTTCCTTTGTGGAAATCATATGCCATTTTGCTCTCACATTTTCAAATTCGTGTAAGCTTTTCACGACACCTTCAGTTTCACTCATTTGTGCAATTTTCAACCTCATTTTGCTGTCACAGACACAAATCACACATTGTAGAGATCAATGTTCTGTTATAGCGTTTGTTGAAAAGCCACCAATTGAAGGATGGAACAGGATTATGCTAAACTCGCGGGACAGCTACAAGTAAGGTAGAAGCAATGGGAAATGATATATTCTCCAAGTAAGGTAGAAGCAATGGGAAAATATAAATGCTAATCAGACAAGAAAATAATCCTCATCTAGTCCTGAGCTCATATAAAAACTGATTATGTTTATGCAAGCTTGTTTTCTGATTGATAACATAAGCAGATCGTAACAATTTTCTTTTATCACAGGTCTATCGACAGCGGATCTTCATCATCATACAGTATAATCTGACCTGGAGAACACACATTATAGCACAGTCTGGTATAGATTTCTGACAAGCAGTCTACGTACATGTAAAGTCACTTTTGCAGTTGATTAACTCTCAAAACAAGCTTTGTGTAGGGAATGGGAAGCCTTAGGATCACTATGAGTCGCTGAAAATATCCTCTCATATTTAAACGTTTAAACAGTATGTCATTCATGAAAACAAGCTACATGACTGTGGTAAGCCAAGATGAAGTTTTACTCAAAGCGATTTTTTCAGAAGACTGAACATATTGCGTCAAGCAGCAAGGCATCAAAGTCCTACCGGTACTTGGACTCTGTACCCCTTTAGTTCCTTTTGCTTTGACGTCGCTGACCTTGTTGGAATTTGGACATTTTCTTTTGCCCAATTGACATAAGAATCTGGAATGATTAACAGTTGCGTATGTGAAATCTCTGATATTAAGCGGGCGGCACGGTGGTGTAGTTGTTAGCACTGTTGCCTCACAGCAAGAAGGTTCTGGGTTTGAGCCCAGTGGCTGGCGAGGGCCTTTCTGTGTGGAGTTTGCATGTTCTCCTTGTGTCTGCGTGGGTTTCTTCCGGGTGCTCCGGTTTCCCTCACAGTCCAAAGACATGCAGGTTAGGCTAACTGGTGGCTCTAAATTGATGGAAGTTGTGAATGTGAGTGTGAATGGTTGTTTGTCTCTGTGTGACAGCCCTGCGATGATCTGGTGACTTGTCCAGGGTGTACCCTGCCTCTTGCCCATAGTCAGCTGGGATAGGCTCCAGCTTGCCTGTGACCCTGCACAGGATAAGTGGTTACAGATAATGGATGGATGGATGGATGATATTAAGCAACACCATCTGGAAGCCCCACCCTGCCCCTTTCCTCCATCCCACATTAAATCAAATCTCTCAACTTAAGTTGAGTTTTCTCACCTGAAAGGCATAATCTTGCTTTCTTGGTTCATTAACATGAAACAAATTCTATTAATGTATCTTTGGCTTTTGCTAACATTAGCCAAGTGTACTCTTCTTCATCCTATAGCCAGCAACGACTGTAAAGGCACCAGTAATGACATTTTAACAATCCACCATTGGTGTGTCTAGGGCATTTAAACTTGGCAGAGCCCATCCCTCTCCAAGCTTGATCAATGGACAATTTAGAGTAGCCAGTTAGCCTAATCTGCATGTCTTTGGACTGTGGGGGAAATCGGCGCATCCGGAGGAAACCCATACAGACACGGGGAGAACATGCAAAATCCACACAGAAAGGCCCCCATCAGCCATGGGGTTTGAACCCAGAACCTTCTTGCTGTAAGATGACAGTGCTAACCACTACACCACCATGCCGCCCCACTCATATAGTCAACATTGGTTAATAGATTATAGAGGATGGCTAGAATAAGAAGAAAAACAGTATGCAGATAAACTTTTATAGTGTCTACATCTTAACTCAAACACACAAGTGGAAGGTTTTTCCTCCCAAGCACCAGGGGATTACCATAAAATTCAGTATATAGCATGCAAGCAAGTATGATTTGTATTTTGATTAGATAATCTTTGCTTAGCTTGTTTATTTCTTCTTCTTCTTCCTAAAGCAAAGTTAGAAATCAGCGCTTGAGAAAATAAAGCACCTTGTTCATGTTTATTATGCTGTATTCCATGATGGATGTGTTATGGAAGGGCGGCACGGTGGTGTAGTGGTTAGCACTGTCGCCTCACAGCAAGAAGGTCCGGGTTCGAGCCCCGTGGCCGGCGAGGGCCTTTCTGTGCGGAGTTTGCATGTTCTCCCCATGTCCGCGTGGGTTTCCTCCGGGTGCTCCGGTTTCCCCCACAGTCCAAAGACATGCAGGTTAGGTTAACTGGTGACTCCAAATTGACCGTAGGTGTGAATGTGAGTGTGAATGGTTGTCTGTGTCTATGTGTCAGCCCTGCGATGACCTGGCGACTTGTCCAGGGTGTACCCCGCCTTTCGCCCGTAGTCAGCTGGGATAGGCTCCAGCTTGCCTGCGACCCTGTAGAAGGATAAAGCGGCTAGAGATAATGAGAATGAGAATGTGTTATGGAAGTGGGGTTAAATAAATTTAATAGGGGTTCAAATGGAGGTTGCAACTTGTAATTCCCAAATTCCGACGAGGAAATGTCAGAGAAAACATCCCTCAACTTGAAATTCCTACTTGTGAACTCAGAACTTCAAGTTCCTCCGAGTTCAGCAAGTCAAGTCAAGTCAAATCAACATGGCTGCTCACACCATGAACAGTAAACACAGCAGCAGTTACTTCACATTAAATGAGTTCTACTTGATGTGCAAATATTTTCTTTTGATCAATCACCATACAAATATATTCACTTGTGAAAGCTTTAACACAGACTCTACAGTTCACTGCTTTGAAGAGGAAAATATACACAGTTACCTGGATAAATATCATGTAAATATCATCACAGTTACCTGGCTGGTTTGTTGTGAACAAATAATATGGAAGTGTCCATATTTCTTTGATGTCATTCTGAACTCTGGCTTACTACTTCCTAGGTAAGGTGAATGCAGCATTAGTGCAGATGAACAGGAAATATAGGGGGTGTGTCACTCAGTATTAATCACCTACCATAACTGTCACTGATCTTTGCTTGCTTTGCTTTGCTTATGGTCCCTCTCATAAATTAACAATGGGGGACCCCTTCAGCCCTCAAGTGGTACCTGCATCTCCACTCTGTGGCTCTGGTTCTCAGCTTGGTCTCACACAAGTGGCTTCTGTAACATAGCTGGGACCGCCAGGCTGGGCAGTCTAGGGTAATCTGGTACCATGATTGAGTGATGAGCCTGAAGAGGTGGAAGTCCTCTTTTACACAGTCCTTCCACCTCTTATGGGGCCTCCCCCTGGACTGCTTCCCATGTTTAAGCTCACTGAAAAGCATCTGCTTGGGGATTCTGGTGTCGTCCATCCTGGACATGTGGCCAAGCCAGCAGAGCCTGTTGTTTTGGAGCATGGTTTCAACAATTGATGTTTTCTGGTCTGTAGTGGGTAAAGGTTTCCACACCAAGGGGTTGCTAGCCCCAGGCAGTGGGCAAGCAGGCTGCCCTCTTTTGTGCTTGCATTCAATGAGTAGATTATAAAGTGGAAACATGAAGAAACACATATCACCACATCTTGTTCAAAGAGGCTGATTGTTGAAGGACCAGTGGGCTGACCCAAGCAGGGAATTTATATGATAGGCTACATGAATCTACAGTCTGGGCTAGAAAGAAATCAGCCCCAGTTTCACTTCTCATTCTTGATATCGTCCATCCATCCAGCCAGCCATCCATTATCTGTAGCCGCTTATCCTGTACAGGGTCACGGGCAAGCTGGAGCCTATCCCATCTGACTATGGGCGAGAGGCAGGGTACACCCTGGACAAGTTGCCAGATCATCACAGGGCTGATACATAGAGACAACCAACCATTCACAGTCACACCTATGGTCAATTTAGAGCCAACAATTAGCCTAATCTGCATGTCTTTGGACTGTGGGGGAAACCAGAGCACCTGGAGGAAACCCATGCAGATATGGAGGGAACATGCAAACTCCACACAGAAAGGCCCCCCATCAGCCAATGGGCTCAAACCCAGAACCTTCTTGCTGTGAGGTGACAGTGCTAACTGCTACATCACCATGCCACCTTTGTGATAGCATTCTGCTGTGAATTTTTGCTTATGACCAATGATGGTGGTGTTCTTCATGCTTCGAGAAAAGTTCCAAATAATCCACTTTAAGCCATTTGTTCACAACAGGTAAGATAGTGTAAAAAAAATGAACCTTATGTTTATTTTTTCCCTTGAAAGTGAGTAAAGGCTTTTACTCGCTTCCTGCTAAGATTAGCTGCTGGCCTTGGTGCTATCCCTGTTTGCATTAAGAAAGCGTTATGTTAGTGTATTTAAGCCCAGGTTGAAAGATCTGACAGAACAAAGCCATGGCTGAGTGTGATATAGAAGCTGCCTGCCCCTTTTCAGCCTTGCACCATGTCCTTTCTATGCAGAGTGGCCGTATGGCTAACATGTGTGAACCATTACAGGCACCATCAGGGAATACTGGACCACAAAGTGGCAGTCCCAAGCATGGAGTTTCAAAAATGTTGAAAGCAAAGTGTTAGATTCATAAAAAGGATACAAGAGAGACAAAAACATAAACCCTGAATGCAATAGATGGAGTTTAAAAGGAAAGACAGAGTGGGAAAAAGTGGAAAATCTGGTGGAAAACGTCATGATTTGAAACCACATTCTTTTGGCTCTCAGGATTGAGGCTGTAATTTCGAGCTGGTTTAGAAGCTGTTACACAGACCACATGATCCTCTGTCCAGTCAGCGTGCTCTATATTGTTTCCGCCAGATTTTTTTTTTTTTTCTGTAGAATGTCCAATGTCGGAGGCGAGACAAATACAGGTTGAAGTTCCAGAAGAACTAAATAAACATAGCTAAAATAGCTTCTCACTCCTCCCTGGACTCTTTCTACCAGATTCCATGGCTTTGTTTAGTGTGGAGATTCAGTGTTGAGAAAAAAAAAGGTTTGTAACCAATAAGCAACACAAGGTTTTAAAGTAATTATGGAAATTAATTCTTGCAATCAAAGCATTTGGTGTGATTATATTTGATGTTCTCAAAAAGGATACAAAGTGGTGAATATCTTGACCAAATCTAAGTATCTGAAGATTGAATCTAGAACCAAGATGTCCTTGGTTTGGATGTCTATCTGTGGGAATAAGGTTCTAACAACACTCTCAGAAATAAAGGAACTAAACTATACTTTTCGTTGTTGCTGGGGGACCATCAGGGGCACATCTTTTGTCTACCTTTAAAGCATTGTTAACTCTTTTATAAAGTTAATTAAAGCTACCTTTAATTAGCATGCACCTCCCCAGGTAAACAGTGCACACTAAAGGATCAAAAGACTTACCCTTGATGGTACCACCCCAGTGACAAGCATAGGCAATTCTTGGAAGGTGATGAGGGCACTGCCTCTCTGACAACAAGCCTGCCCCTGTCCCCCTTGTGCCCTAGTTCATCATTTCAGGGTGAGTAGGCTCTGAAATATTTATTACATACATTTTATGATTACTTTTTGTGACTATACCAAAATAAAAACCTCCACATTATCAAGTCAGTGGACTGAGTCTCCCACGAAGGCAATCAGAAGGCATCTTTTTCCACTTAGCTAGGTTGGAAGAAAGTGGACTGGTCCTCGCCTTTATTTATTTAGAACCCTACTCCAGTGTCTATCTTTCAGACAGAGATCCAAGAGGAACCTTTTCAGAAAGCCAAGAATTCTCAACTCTCCAGTCAACGCTTTTTTTCTTAGCTTGATTGGCATGCTATTAGTGATCACTTATACAGACAAGGTCTCTTCATTTCTGAAGTGTGGAAACGTTCTCTCAACATTTCTCAGTTTCTGACCTGTGGTCATCACAGAAGGGGTTTCCTCCACCTCTTCAAGCCGGGTCACATTCCTGACTAATGGCCTCCTCACTCCCCTCACCGAGCCTGACTTCCTGCTCCATTTTATGGTGTTCCTGCTGTTGCCTGGGGTTCAACACGGCCCTAAACATCATTAATCACACTCTGTTGTTTGGCTCAACGCTGACACCGAGTGATCCCCAACAGTTGGAGGTCCTCCATACTTCTCGAGAAGATAACAGTAGGCATAGTCTCTGGGAATTTTTTTGGACACTTTTATCTCTCTGATGAGCACTTTGGAAAATGTTAACTATAATTTACAGCATGTCTGCAAGCTTCCCAGCATGTTTGGCCATATTTTTTTTTCCTGTCAGCTCCAACACTGGTCCATGGTGTCTGGTTTTATGTTTTGAAGTGATTGCGTTTTTATAAATCAGTGGATATTTTTCCTTCTTGTAATGAAAGGCAGCTCACAGAGTCTCAAAAGACACAGAAATCAGCTTTAATTTGACCACAAAGACCCCCAAAAGAATCTTGGCTCACTGTATTTCTGATCATTGGCCAAGCAAAATTTCCAAAACAGCATTATGCAGTGTAAATCACGAGTTCATGAAATGCCATGAATGTGAACTGGGGCAAATTGAGGAGAGAGAAAGTAAACCACAGGAAATGCTAAATACCACTTAAGAATAATAATTAACCCAATGAGACACAGTCTGCCTTCGAAAGTGGCATGATCTGTTATTTAGCAAAGCTAAGCAGTTTATCTCTGGATGATGTCATCTTCAGTGGCTTATCACTATGGTTAGCAGTGTTGACAACTGCAATGACAGGGTCAAGAGGTCAATCCACCACATCACAGATGCAGTCTAATGTTCATATTCAAAGGGGTAATAAACAAAACCCCATAATGTATTTCTAGTCCCATTTATGTTTGAAATGTATATATTTGCAACAAGTATCATTCAGTCCTTAGTAATACTGACACTCTTATTGGCCAGATCCACAATATACAGTGTACAATGTTACACCACAAGACTGTTGGATTCTTGACTCTGATTAGTCATTGATTAATTCTCTTGAACAGCAGCTTTGTCAGCAGCAAATTTCCCTCAGCATGTAGCTTTCATGGATAAGCTTATTTATTCAATAATTATTAACTATTAGACAAGTAAAAAGAGCTTTCAGTATGTGTAGATACAAATAACATTAAAAGATTATTCATTTTTGGAGATTCATAAAGGGCTTGGTTAAAAGGTGCTTTGCTGAGGTTCCTCTCATCATTCGCTTGACGTAAAGACAAAAACAACATTGATCTTTCTCAGGAAATCATGTGCAGACAAATATCTTTATGAACATTTTGCTGAACTGTCAACATCTTGTGTTATCAATACTCTGGATTTGGTGAATTTAAAACTAGTTCCTGCTTGGAACCAGGATCTGAGGGACATACCTCGTGAGGCAAAATTGAGCATGGCATATAGTATACCACTTAATATAATAATAATTTGGGGACAGCTATGGCCTACAGGTTAGATAAGCAGCCTTGGTGTCCAAAGGGTTGCTGGTTTCACACCCTGGACCAGCAGGAAAATCCATGGTTGAAGTGCCCTTGAGCAAGGCACCTAACCCCCAACTGCTCCCCAGGTCCTGGGTATGTGTGTGTGCTTGTTGCACATTGCTCTGGATAAGGGTGTAGCCTAGTAAAAACAGCTTTCAGTATTTGTAGATACAAATAACATTAAAAGATGTTGGAGATTGACAAAGGACTTGGAGATTGATAAAGGGCTTGGTTAAAAGGTGCTTTGCTGAGGTTCCTTTCATCATTCACTTCATATAAATCCAAAAACAACACTAATATTTCTACATTGTGTGTAGACAAACACCTTTTTGAGCATTTTGTGGAACTGTCAACATCTTGTGTTATAAATACCCTGGAACTGGTTAATTTAAAACTAGTTCCTGCTTGGAACCAGGATCTGAGGAACATACCTTGTGAGGCAAAATTGAACACAGCATATAGTATACCACTTAATAATAATATAATGATAATTTTGGGACAGCCATGGCCTACAGGCTAGATAAACAGCCTTGATGTCCAAAGGGTCGCTGGTTCAATTCCCTGGACCGGCAGGAAAATCCATGGTTGAAGTGCCCTTGAGGGGGTGGCACAGTGGTGTACTGGTTAGCACTGTCACCTCACAGCAAGAAGGTTCCGGGTTCAAACCCAGCGGCCAGCAAGGGGCTTTCTGTGTAGAGTTTGCATGTTCTCCCCGTGTCTGCGTGGGTTTCCTCCGGGTGCTCCGGTTTCCCCCACAGTCCAAAGGCATGCAGTTAGGTTAATGTGGGGTGGCCTTGGGCTGAGGTGCCCTTGAGCAAGGTACCTAACCCCTGACTGCTCCCTGGGCACTCTAGTGTGGCTGCCTGCTGCTCTGGGTCTGTGTGCGCATGTTTTCACTGCTTCAGATGGGTTAAGTGCATTTCACTGTGCTTGAAGTGTGCATGTGACAAATAAAGGTTTCTTCTTCTTCTTCCCCATGTCTGCATGGGTTTCCTCTGGGTGCTCTGGTTTCTCCCACAATCCAAAGACATGCAGTTAGGTTAACTGGCTACTCTAAATTGTGCATAGGTGTGAATGTGTGTGTGAATGGTTGTTTCCCAAGCCTGGAAGTGGGAGGGTTGCGGCAGGAAGGGCATCCGGCGTAAAACTATGCTCCAATTAATATGAAGTGACTCAATAGGGTTCACATGGACCCCAACCTGGCACCTAACCCCCAACTTCTCCCCACATCCTCAGTATGTATATGTGTTGCATATGCATATCCATTGATCTGGATATGGGTGTCTGCTAAATGTCTTGTAATGCACTATAATGTCTATCTAGAATCACGTGGGTAGTACAACTCGCACGCGATTGGTTTGTATGTTCCAATCCTTGCTCAGTACAGTGCTGTTTCAAAGCATAGCTGTATCAGACAGGAAAGGAGTAACATAGCGACTTAAAATTGATTTGCCCGTCAAAATTAAAAATAATTTCATAATTTGTTAAACATAAGTCCGGGTCCGTAAGGGATGACGTTTAGGTCTGGACACGGACCACGGTCCACCAGTTAAAGACCTTGGCACTATAATGTCAACTATACTTTGAGGATTAAAGTTCTTGCTCAAGGAGTCATCAATGGATCTCCATCTGTCCTGGGATTCACACTCACAAGTAATTACGGTACCTCCGAGTCTCAGAGTGCCACTTTCTTTTGCCATCCCAGACTCCATCCAGCCTGCTGCCAAGATATGTCTCCTGCTTGATAACAAACATGTAAAGAGTTTGGTTTTAGCTTCCATGGAAATGGTACCCAAAAACCACCCAAAGATCGACCACCTATGTTGCATGAATAATACTTTTTTTTCAACCACATTCACGTTTCAGCAGGGTTCCTGAGGGCTTAGCCGAGCCATCCTCTCTTTCGTTTTGAGCAGCTGTGCGTGGGTGATAACAGATCATATATCTGCATGACGCCACCATTTCCTGGGTTCCAGAGAGATATAGGTTTACTGTAGCTGTTGACACAGAATCCAGGAATCAGGGGATTTGCAGAATGTAGCAGTAATTTAGCAGGGATTTAGTAGTGTTTACTCCACTGATTCAGACTCTATTCTATATATTTATACCTGAAATCAATGTCTAATCTTATTGAGAGATATTTTAATCTTGTGAATTCAAAGAACCAAAATGAGATGTGGACCAACCTTTTTGCATGCACTGGGCTGTTTTATGGGAAATTATAATTTAAATTATGATTTGAAGTTTAAGTTTGATAATTTAAATCAGGAATAAATCTCAGAGTGTTATAGGAAAGGAAACAACTGGAGATTTCTACCTCCACCAACTTTGCTGGAAGAGGTTCTGTTTTCGCCTCTGTTAGTTTGTCTGTTCTCAACGTAACTCACAAAGTAGTGAACATATTTGGAAGAAATTTGGTGGAAAGGTGAGCCATAAGCCAAGGAAAAACTCATTAGATTTTGATGCAAATTTGAATATGTATGTGGATCCAGGCTCCAGATATATATGCGGATCCAGGATTTTTTTGGCTGTTCCCTACTTAACTCAAAAATAAGTGATTTGGATGAAATTTGGTGAAACGGTGGGCAATGAGCTAAGTTACAATCTTTTAGATTTTGATGCAAATCTGGATATGTATGTGGATATAGGCTCCAGATATGTATGCAGATCATATATATATATAGGCTTTTTCCAACTTAACTCAAAAACTAGTGAACAGATTTGGATGAAATTTGATGGAAATGTGGGCCATGAGCCAAAGAACAATTACTTAGACTTTGATGCAAATCCAGATATGTATATGGATCCAGGTTCCAGATATGTATGCAGATCCCGGATTTTTTTTTTTTTTTGGCTGTTTCCAATGTAACTCAAAAAGGAGTGAATAGATTTGGATGAAATTTGGTGGAAAGGTGGACCATGAGCTAAGGAACAATTGTTTAGCTTGTGATGTAAATCTGGATATGTATGTGGATCTAAGCTCCAGATATGTATGCGGATCCAGTATTGTTTTGGCTGTTCCCAATTTATCTCAAAAACTAGAGAACAAATTTGGATAAAATTTGGTGGAAATGTTGAGCATGAGCCACAGAAAAATTATTGAGATTTTGATGCAAATCCAGATATGTATGTGGATCCAGGCTCCATATATATATGCTGATCCACAATTATTTTGGTTGTTCCCAACTTAACTCAAAAACTTGTGAACAGATTTGGATGAAATTTTGTAAAAACTTGAGCCATAAGCCAAGGAAGAATTGATCCTATTTTGATGCAAATCCAGATATGTATGTGGATTCAAGCTCTAGATATGTACGCGGATCCAGGATTTTTTTTGGCTGTTCCCAAAGCAACTCAAAAACCAGTAAACCAATTGTGATGAAATTTGGTGGAAATGTGGGCCATGAGCCAAGGAACAATGGATTAGAATTTGATGCAAATCCGGATATGCATGTGGATCCAGTATGTTTTTGTTGATATTCCTATGTGGCTTGGCTGAGGTCTATACTCTATCGAGTTCCCTTCTAGTTTTTATCTGTTTATAGTTACACTTAATGTTGTTATAGAATGATAAAGCTTTACCTCAGACTGTTATGAAGCACTGATGCTGGAGACTCCTTCCATAAAATATTACATAGATGCCTAATTACAGAAAATATCACCATAGCAACAGTTACAACAATTTTTTTCAACGTGTTTCTGTACAGCGTCCACTGTACAAGTTTAAAGTGTTACTATAGAAACCAGAATGTACTAGTATTAGAATGAACACATTGGTGTAAAAGTGCACAAACATCCTTACAAATCAGTTTCATTCTCTAGAATAAATGCACAGCCCAGCTGTGTTTATGATCACCACTATGTGCTCCGCCCTACTCCCTAAAAGAGTACAGCTCTTTTGAAAGGCTCGCTCTTGCACTGTATTAGCAGATGGTTAGTAAATCAGTGGCTTGTCTGATTTCTCTGAGGGCTTTCCCCTCTCTGCCCTCAGGGTGTCAGATTCCTGTGCTGATCCAGGTGAAGGGCGGAGCCACCAAACATGATTATGCATTTGAAATAAGCGCTCGCTCTGGCAAAAAAGAGCAAGCTGACTCAAGAACACCTCTGCTCCATGATGTGGTTACAGCTTAGAAAAGATTCGGCCTGTTTTGCACTGTTCGTAGTGAGAACTTGGAGAAAGTACAAGCACAGAGAGCAAAAATGCCTTTAAGGGAGCAGCTTTGAAATATTTCTTTATACGTGGTCTTTTCATGCTTCTTCAATCTGATCAAATTTAGACTCTACATTTTTACACTCTCTTATTTGTTGGGTTGAAATCCAATTGTCTTATCACATACATTGTGAAACCGTTCACATGGTGAAATTTCAACATTTGCTATCATAATTATATAAATAAAATAGCAAATTTTAAAATTCTAAAATGTAATATATAAAATGTAGTCCTACAGACTTTCCTAACCTGAACTATTTCTCTTTTTTTGCACGAGTCTAAAGTTCACTCATTTTAAAACACTTTCTTTTATTTGCTAGTCATCATCACTTCACCATCATCCACATCATCATTCAGTCACTTCCTAAATTTCCCGTATTTTGACTTAGTTATTTTAAACACTGTCTTCTGTACCAAGTGTGTCAATGCTGATCTCTGATTCCAAACTGAAATTGAATTTCACAAGCTTTTCAGAGAATTTGATTAAAGTGTGACTTTCATGATGTGAGAAAATCTCATGTATCTAGTGAGGTTTTTAGACATCTTTAGACAGACTGAATGCTTGTTTTGTTTTTGGTGCATTTTCTGATTTGTTGTCTTTGTTCATCTCAGAACCCAGTTCAAAATCCAGCCACATTTTTCTCCGACCGATACAAACCCAACTCAGCTAATAACAGCTAGTAAACAGCTTCTTGTCTTGTTGTTCATGTAAGGTTGATGTTCAAGATTTCATGATTCATCTGTGTATGAATCATCTCGAATCAGGAGACTGATTTTACATGATTCATACAATTTGCATTTTCTGATTAATTTTTTTTTGCATTTTTAGATTTTTGTTTGCATTTTATGCTTTATTTTATTTTTTGTGTTTTTTCATTTTCTGATTTGCTTTGGGTTTTTTGTTGCAATTTATGATTTGGTTTGTTATTGTTTTTGTTGCATTTTCAGATTTTTTTCATTTTCTTATTTTTTTGTTGCATTTTTGATGGACAGACGGACGGATGGATTTTCATATTTGTTTTGTTGCATTTTTCTGATTTTTTTTTCATTTTATGATTAGTTGTTTTGTTGCATGTCTGGTTTGTTTTATTTTTTGTTTTGTTGCATTTTCTGATTTTTAAAATTTGTTTGTTTTGTTGCATTTTCTAATTTATTGTTTTTTTTCCATTTTCTGATTTGTTTTGTTTTTGTTTTTTTGCCTTTTCTGATTTAATTTTTTTTTGTTGCATTTTCTGATTTATTTTATTATTATTATTATTATTTTGTTTGTTTTGCTTCATTTTCTGATTTTTGTTTTTGGTTTTGTTGCATTTTCTGATTTGTTTTGCATTTGGTTTTGCTGGATTTTTCTGGTTTTGTTTTTTTTTTTGCTTCATTTTCTGATTTGTTTTGTTTTTGGTTTTGTCGCATTTTCTGATTTTTTTTTTTGCCTTTTCTGATTTTTTTTTTGTTGCATTTTATGATTTGTTTTGTTTTAGGTTTTGCTGGATTTTATGATTCAAAAGAATACTTTTTTTGTTTTGTTGCAGTTTCTGATTTGAAAGAGGGCTCCTTATTGAACATTAAATGCTCAACACTGATTGGAGAATCAGAGCATTTTCCATCTGTTCTTTATTCAGTCTCGTAAAAACAACTGAATGTGAATTTACTTGTGTTATTATCGTGTGTCGTTCTTTTTTGCTGAATAATGTGGTTTCCTTTAAACAGCTTTTCAGTATTTATAGACTGTAAATGCTGTAATCTTTAATGGTGTGCAAATTTAACAGCATATTAAAATAACACTGTATGAATGCACCTGATAACAATAAGCACAAACAGAAGCATCAGTCAATTCATTCAGGATCCGATTTCCTCTTACACACCTCTTCCTGCAGCTCTTTGGTTTCCTCCATATCGCAGCCTGAGCGCTCTGTGCTGTGGGTTTGTGGGATATAGAGGGACATATTTACATTTATATTAGCATGTGTTTAAAATGAGTCTCAGACATCCTGAAGTGGTTGGATCAGTTTTGAATCTGTGTAAATGTCCCTTTAGTGCACTTTATTTTCCGGATATAATCTGAACACATGATGCATGAAATGGCTGAGCATAAATCAAGCTGACTGAGCTCATAAAATCCTGAAGACGTGCCCCCATTTATCCGGGTGTAGAAATACAGTGGCATGCAAAAGTTTGGGCACCCTTACTGAAAATGTCTGTTACTGTGAATAGTTAATTGAGCAGAAGATGAACTGATCGCCAAAAGGCATAAAGGTAAAGACGAGACATTTCTTTTCAGCATTTTATGCAAGATTTATGTATTATTTTTGTTTGGTACAATCGGAGAGTGAAAAAAGAAAAGGAACACCATGCGAAAGTTCAGGCACCCCAATACATTTGAGTTCTCAGGTAACTTTTACCAAGGTTCCAGACCTTAATTAGCTTATTGAGCTGCGGCTTGTTCAAATTCTTCGTTAGGAAAGGTCAGATGATGCAGATTTTAAAGCTGTATAAATTCTCTGACTCCTCAAACTTGTCCCTAAAATCAACAGCCATGGGCTCCTCTAAGCAACTCCCTCGCATTCTGAATAATAAAATAATTGATGCTCACAAAGCAGGAGAAAGCTACAAGAACGTAGCAAAGTGTTTTCAGGTAGCTGTTTCCTCAGATCGTAATGTTATTAAGAAATGGCAGTTAACAGAAACAGTGGAGATCAAGGTGAGGTCTGGAAGATGAAGAAAACTTTCTGAAAGAACTGCTCGTTGGATTGCTAGAAAGGCAAATAAAACCCCTGTTTGACTGCAAAAGACCTTCAGAAAGATTTAGCAGACCCTGGAGTGGTGGTGCACTGTTCTATTATGCAGCGACACCTGAACAAATATGACCTTCATGAGAGAGTCATCAGAAGAAAGCCTTTCCTGCATCCTAGCCACAAAATTCAGTGTCTGAAGTTTGCAAATGAACATCTAAATAAGCCTGATGCATTTTGGAAACAAGTCCTGTGGATTGATTAAATCAAAATAGAACTTTTTGGCCACAATGTCCAAAGGTATGTTTGGAGAAAAAAGGGTGCCAAATTCCAGGAAAAGAACACCTCTCCAACTCTGAAGCATGGGTGTGGATCGATCATGCTTTGGGGTTGTGTTGCAGCCAGTGGCACAGGGCACATTTCATTGGTCGAGGGAAGCATGGATTCGAATAAATACCAGCAAATTCTGGAAGCAAACATCACACCATCTGTAAAAAAGTTGAAGTTAAAAAGAGGACGGGTCCTACAATAAGACGATGATCCAAAACACACCTCAAAATCTACAACGGAATACCTCAAGAGGCACAAGTTGAAGGTTTTGCCCGGGCCCTCACAGTCCCCTGACCTAAACATCATTGAAAATCTGTGGCTAGATCTCAAAAGAGCAGTGCATGCAAGACAGCCCAGGAAACTTGTAGAACTGGAAGCCTTTTGCAAGGACGAATGTGTGAAAATCCCTCAGGTAAGAACTGAAAGATTATTAGCTGGCTACAAAAAGTGTTTACAAGCTGTGATACTTGCCAAAGGGGGTGTTACTAAGCCAGGTGCCCAAAATTTTGCTTTAGGTCCTTTTCATTTTTTGGTATTTAATGCCTGTAAATGATGGAAATAAAAATGTAATCTTGCAGAACATATTAAAGAAATGTGTCGTCTTTACCTTTATGCCGTTTGGTGATCAGTTCATCTTCTGCTCACTTTATTCACAGTAACAGACATTTTCAGCAAGGGTGTCCAAACTTTTGCATGCCACTGTATCTCTCAGATTAAAGTTGAGTCACTTTGATTTAACATGACAAGGCACTTTAATTATGTGGTGATGCTGAACGAGGTGAAATACATCATGAAAAGTGGCTCGGTGGGTTGTGGCTACGTGGCACGTCCAGCGTTCCTCTTCATGTGTCAGGATCTGTTCGAGAGATGCTTGTTCAAACAAGTCCAGGTGTCAAACGCAGTGATCCTTCTCCACCTCAAGACGTTTTAGACCCGTCTTTGTGCCTCATGTGCTTGTAGCAGCATGTTGTCTCTGTCTTAATGGAAGCTGTAATAGTAATAGCATGCTAAAGCATTTAACACACTAACAGCAGTGAGTGTGTTTACATGCACACTAATAATATAATCATTATCACATTACAGCATGTAAAACATTATTTAGGTGGTCATGTGACCAGAAGAGTAGGATATCATAAATGGGATCAGATTTTAATGTGATTTTTTTAAACTCCATAGTTTGTTTTAATGCGAAGAAAGTTCTAGAACTTGAATTTACCAAACCAGCGACAAGGAAAAGTGCATTTTAGTGCCATTTTTTTTTTCAGAAAGTGTACAGTGATTCCTCGAGTGGTTTCTTTTCTTAACACAAGCTCACATCTGCCTTTGAAATACGACCCCAAATCAGAAACAGTTGGGATGGTATAAAAAATGCAAATAAGAAAAGAAAACAGTGATTTCTAGAATTTACTTTGATTTGTATTTCATTACAGATAGAATGAACCTAAGATATTTCATGTTTTGTTGGTCGACTTCATTTAATTTTTAATATACAGCCATTTCTGCATTTCAGGCCTGTAACACATTCCAAAAAAAAGTTGGGATAAGGGGCAATTTAGTGCGTGTAATGAGATAAAACAATGAAATAATTATATGATTTGAAACAGGTGATATCAATAAGCGATTGCAATGATGATCTGGGGCAAAATCAGTATCCAGGAAAGGCCTAGTCTTTGAGGAGAAAAGATGGACCAAGGATATCCAGATTGTCAACAGATGTGTGAGAAAATTATTGAAATGTTTAAAAACAATGTCTCTCAAAGAAAGACATGAAGGGATTTGGATATTTCACCCTCTACGGTGCGTAATATCATTAAACAATTCAAGGAATCTGGAGGAATTTCAGTGTGTAAAGGGCAAAGGGCCCAAGCCTAATCTGAACCCCTGTGATCTCCGATCCCTCACTGCATCAAGAACCATCATTTATCTATAGATAGAACCACATGGGCTTGGGATTACTTTGGGAAACCTTTGTCAAGCTACAATACAGAGTTACAGCCACAAACACCAGTTAAAACTTTACTGTGCAAAAAGGAAGCATGATGTTAACTGTGTCCAGAAGCACCGTCGACTTCTCTGGGCTCGGCGGCATCTGGGATGGACCATCACACAGTGGAAATGTGTATTGTGGTCAGACGAATCAGGTCTTTTTTGGAAGAAATGGATGCCGTGTGCTCCGGACCAAAGACGAAACAAGTCCAAAAGCCAGGGTGTGTCATGGTATGGGGTTGTATCAGCGCCCTTGGCAAAGGCAACTTACACTTCTGTGATGGAGCATTAATGCAGAAAATTACACTGAGGTTTTGGAGCAACATATGCTGCCTTCAAGCCGACATCTTTTCCAGGGAGATTTCACCAAGACAATGCAAAACCACGTTCTGCACACATTACAAAGGCATGGCTGTGGAAGAAGAGGGTGCCTGTCCACTTTGCAGGAAGAATGGGACAAAATAACACCTGCAACACTTCATCACTTGGTGTCTTCAGTCCATAAACATCTAAGTTTTGTGAGAAGGAATGGGAACATGACAAAGTAGTAAATACTTTACCATCCCAACTTTTTTTGAAATGTGTTGCAAGAAAGAAAAACAATAACATTCATGGAGTAAAACATCACATAACGTCCTGTTGTATTGTTTTGAGTGCAATACAGGTCAAATCCATCCATCCATCCAGTATCTGTAGCCACTTATCCTGTACAGGGTCACAGGCAAGCTGGAGCCTATCCCAGGTGACTATAGGTGAGAGGTGGGGTACACCCTGGACAAGTCGCCAGGTTACAGGTCAGATATTATTTACAAATCATTGTTGTCAGTTTTAATTTCAATTTCAACATACCGTCCCAATCTTTTTCTGATTCGGGGTTGTCGATTCGATGCAGCATGAAAAAAGGATTAGCATTATGTCCAATTTGGAGCCAAATTAACATTTACCAGTAAACTCAATTCATTTTCAACACTGTTTGATGACAGATCTTTCATCTTTGTCCGGGTTTATTGGCAGGCAAAGTGGTATATACTGTAATTATTGATAGATGTACTTTAAGTAGACCAGGAGTTTCCTATTATCCCACTGCTGAAATGTGTGTCATCCTGCTGAAATAATTGTTGCCTAAATCTTTTTTTTTTTGGCCATTGTTGGTCTAAAAGTCCTCAACACTCATTTCCAGCTCTGTGTCAAGTTACTGATGTTGGAGGTCAGATGTCAGGTCAGGAGGTCAAGGATGTGCTCTCTTCAACACTTAACCCCAGTTGTGTCATGTTAGTTGCTTTGGGAAAAATGTTGAGTTCAATATGAAAATGTTCAGTAGAACTTTTCTACAATATTTATATCACTCTTATGAATGAGCTATAAAGCTTCAATTTATGTACAGTTTAATTAAAGTATTTTTGGTGCTGCCATATTATGTCATATTATCATAATCTTCATGATTGTATTTAAAATGGGTGGTGTAGTGGTTAGCACTGTCGCCTCACAGCAAGAAGATTCTGGGTTCGAACCCTGGGGCCGATGGGGGCCTTTCTGTGTGGAGTTTGCATGTTCTCCCCGTGTCCGCGTGGGTTTCCTCTGGGTGCTCTGGTTTCCCTCACAGTCCAAAGACATGCAGGTTAGGTTAACTGGTGGCTCTAAATTGACTGTATGTGTGAGTGTGAATGGTTGTTTGTCTCTATGTGTCTGCCCTGCGATGACCTGGTGACTTGTCTAGGGTGTACCCCGCCTTTCGCCCGTAGTCAGCTGGGATAGGCTCCAGCTTGCCCGTGACCCTGCACAGGATAAGCGGTAATGGATGGACCATGGTTCCCATGGCGATAAACATCATGTGCTCAAGTTAGGGTTGGTGTTGGTCTTATTTCCTCCCCAGTTTGGTCATTTGTTTATTACCGGGTTATGTGTTTTGTATTAGCTCTTGATTAGTTTGAATATAAGACTTCCTTTGCAAAGTCTTGCCAACTGTATCATGTTTTATATTCACATTACAGGCATTAAGCAGATTCTCTTATCCAGCATGATGTACGACATACCCAGAGCAGCCTGGGGAGCAGTTGGGTTAGGTGCCTTGCTCAAGCACACTTCAGCCATTCCTGCTGGTCCTGGGAATCAAACCGGCAACCTTTTGGTCTCAAACCATGCTTCCATAACCATAACCATGGCTTCCTATATTTTAGTCTTGTTTTGTTAATTCTTTCATTTTTGATCTTTGGTTGTGGTTTCACATGCAATATTTAAATAATATTGGCTGGCTTTTTTTCATGGTATATCAGATATATTCCATTCAGCTAATATGATACTGAACGAATCGAAGATGAGTAGCTGAATGGAATATATCTGATAGACCACAAAAGAAAGCCAGCCAATATTATTATTATTATTATTATTATTATTATTATTATTATTATTATTATCCATACACATTCCTTTTGGATGTTTAACACGTCTTTCTCTTTCAAAATTCTCTCAAAATCTTCCGTATTTAATGAAGCAAACCTGGCAGCCATGTTTGTTTGCAAATTGTCACAGTTGCTCGCTAGTGTGGAAGTTTTGCATCTCCAGTGTGTGATGTCATGTTGTCTTGACAACCATGCAATATCGTAAACCATATTCAATGCTCATTCTCCATTGGGTAGAGTGACAGAATGCACGTAGGATAAGTGATATGCTAAAATATTGCATGATATCAAACTAAATGAATGAAACCTGCTAGAAGGGAATAGAACACATGTTTTTATTCCATCAAAAAGTGTCCTGTATGTATAATAATGCAGATATGGAGTATATACAGTGGATATATAGATATAGATATGAAAAGTTTACATACCCCTGCGTAAAGAATGATACCAAGATGTCAGATCTTTTTTTGTCCACCTTTAATGTGATCAAGCAACCAACAAAAAATAAATTGAAAATGTTCACAATAACCTGGTTGTATAAGTATACACACCCCTGAACTAATGCTTTTATTGGTAAAGCAGGTTTTGGTTGTAATACAGCACTCAGTGTTTTGGGGTAAAAGTCTACCAACTTAGGGTCCACATCATGTTTTTCTTTTTTCAGTTATTCCCATGAAGGACAGAGTATATTCCACTTCTTCTTCCAGCTCTGTACTCAGCTTCTTTATTCGGAGAGCTCTACCATTTTTCTGTGGTTGCTCCAAGCTCTTTCAGTTGAAACATTTTTCAGAAAGGCGCTGGTGTTATCACTATCGGTTGTTTTCAAGCAGTCAATCATATAACAGTCAGAGTGGTGACATTTTGTCAAAAAATTTTTGTCATAGAAATAAAACTGATCCCCAGCACTGGAGGTTTTTTTTTTGATGAAGTGCTGGATGAAGTGCTTCCCCTCACCATGCCAGAAAAAAAAAAAAAACAAAGCAAAACCAACCAACCAACCAACCAACCAACCAACCAACCAACCAGCCAAACAAACAAACAAAAAACCCACAATAAGTACATCTTGATTTAGCAATTTTATTCCACTCTTCATTGCAAAAATGTTCCAGATCTATCAGATTGCAAGGGGTCTTCTGTTTACAGCCCTCATCAAGTCATTCCACAGGTTTCTGAATAGGATAGGATTTAGACCAGGGCTCTGTTTGGCCATTCCAAAAATGATTCTTCTTCTTCCTCTTCTTCTGGATCATCAACATCTTCTTCTTCATCATCTTCTTCTTCATAGTCTTCTTCTTCTTCTTCTTCTTCTTCTTTGTCTTCATCTTCTTTTTCATCATCTTTTTCTTCATCATCATAATCTTCTTCATCATCATCTTAATAGTCTTCTTCTTCTTCTTCTTCTTCTTTGTCTTCATCTTCTTTTTCATCATCTTTTTCTTCTTCATCTTTGTCTTCTTCTTCATTGTCTTCTACATCTTCTTCTTTTTCTTGATCTTCATCTTCTTGATCATCATTGTCTTCTTCTTCTTCTTCTTCTTCTTCTTCTTCGTCTTCTTCTTCTTCTTCTTCTTCTTCTTCTTCTTCTTCGTCTTCTTCTTCTTCTTCTTCTTCTTTGTCTTCTTCTTGATCCTCTTCCTCTTCTTCTTTTTCTTCGTCTTCTTCTTGATCATCATCTTCTTCTTCTTCTGCCTTTGCTGACTCAGTTGGATATGTGCTTTAGGTGTTTATCAAGCTGGAAGCTGACTTGTTTTATGTTGACGAGAGCCCTGGTCAAGTCAAGTAAATTTTTACTGTCATTCCTCTCTATAGTTTGTATTCATTGGAATGAAATGTCATTTTTCCACTGTTACACTCACTAACACTGTGCATTTTCATTCAATGTCTCATTTCAAAACAATGGTATTTTTACTTTCCATAGATGATTCACTCTTGGGTGTATAATTGATCCATTCCTTAAAATGGTAAAGTTTTTTTTTTTTGAGAGACAGAAGCGACGCAGATGCAGATGGCCAGTTTTTTGCTTTTTACAC
This sequence comes from Neoarius graeffei, assembly GCF_027579695.1. NCBI lineage: Eukaryota > Metazoa > Chordata > Actinopteri > Siluriformes > Ariidae > Neoarius > Neoarius graeffei. Next base: position 107,518,013 of record NC_083569.1, on the reverse strand, counting down.
ATGCTGAAACTTGCATGCTTGGAGTCAAAATTACAGTGATGATCACAGGAGTGGAAAAAGATACACACACACACACACACACACACACACACACACACACACACACACACACACACACACAATAGCAGAGAGATTACATTTCCATTTATTCCATGATCTCCACATTTCTGTTAGTGATATTAACAATGGCTTGTTACTGATATGTGGAATGGTGGATAGCAGTGATTCATTTTCAAATGCTTGAAAAATAATATGACCCTCAGGTACACAACCTGTGTGTAAACATGGCGTCTGTTTATACCGTACACTGCGACTGGAATGGCTGTGTGCTGGTATTCACATCACACCAATGCTTTATAAGTCACTAGAGTCTGAGCTTAGCGTCAGCTGTCTAGCTGTGGATTTATAGCTTCCTGAATGGTGTGTGTGTGTGTGTGTGTGTGTGTGTGTGTGTGTGTGTGTGTGTGTGTGTGTGTGTGTGTGTGTGTGTGTGTATCTAGAGAAAACAATCCATAGATCGAGGTTATCTATAGAAAACAATCCTTAAACCCTTCAATGGAGCTCAGGTCAGATGGTCACATTGAACATGGAGGTGATTCCTATCTACTGTGTGTGTGTGTGTGTGTGTGTGTGTGTGTGTGTGTGTGTGTGTGTGTGTGGTTTGTACTATGGCCAAAAATGCAATAAAAGGAAAGAAAAAAGATTGAAAGGAAGTGAAATTCATTCTGTTTTTATGCTTATGGCATGCATAAATAAATAAATAAATAAATTTTGAATTTATGGAAGGAGTCTTCAGTTTCAGAGGTTTTATATATTACATATGATGTATTGTTCATTCATAAATTTTTTTAAACATGTACATTTTTGTTAAATGTCCGTGATAAAAGAGGACTAACCCTCTTCAGGATGTGGTCTTATGGGAAAATAAGCAACTCCAAGATGCAAACATTTCATCTCTCCACTTTGTGTCATTCACTATGTTCTGATAAAATCTTCACCCGAAGTGTTTTATGTCTTACGCGGGTAACATAATCGAAGCAACAAAGTTAACAAGTGTTTTAATGTTGATCGTTAGGTGAGTAGGTGTAAAAGTATTGGCACCCACCATTCAGATTAATTAAAATATATATATAATATATATATATGGCCCGTTCTATAATTGTGGGTACATTTCAAGTGTTGACTCTGTTATGCTTGGTTCACACATTGGCATTTCAGCCTTGCGTATGTACAGCGTATCAGGATACGTGGCAGTAAGAAAGGAATGTCACAGCTTTGCCAGCTTACATAGCTAATACTCTAGGATGCATAACATGATCTCCTTGTACGCCAGGGTGCGGTGTATTTTTAAGTCCGCACTTAAAAATCCATAGCACATACGTAGCAGCTTTGGTACATCATGCATACGTCATGTGTATGCCGTAAAAATGAAAGCTACACAGCAGTGATGCAGCAGGAACATTGCTCAAACACCTATTACGCTGTGTGAATGCTTTAGTTGACATGTGTCTGATGAAGGTGGCTCCGGGGCTGGCTGGGTGGATGCGGCTGATGTCTTCCCTCTTCCTTTGCCCTTCTTGGGTCCTGACTTCTTTGCTGACATGAAGCTTTCTTGACTGTGACGAATGACAGTGAATGCAGCATGGGGCCCTCTTTTATACCCACCTGTGAACGCTGCAGTTAAGCAGCAGCAATGTCACGTGTAAGAACGAAACGCCATGCCAACAAAAGCAATGAAACATTATGCCGCGGCAATGCATCATACGCCACGCATACTCCTCAGTACACCATAACCTTACATCCCTTGAACCCCATACAAACCCCAGATACGCCACAGTAACGCCACACATACGCCATGTACATCACAGGACTTTAATTTTGGACAAAATATGCCTAATTTCTTACTGTTTGACCCACATGCTGCTTACATGGCAAGATACGAGACAGTGTGATAGTAGCCTTAGTGTTTTCTTAGGGTGTATTCAGACCAGGATAGTTCGATAGTTCACTTGCTTTGGTCCGAACCAAATGTTTTTTTTATTTTTTCATTTTGGTGCGGTTCGCTTTCACACTGTACATTTTAGTAAGCGGACCAAAATCTGTCAACAAAGCCACGCGCCCTGAAGTCGTTCAGCTATTGGTCAGAGACGACACGCGCACAAAGCGTTAAGTTCAAAAGTAGTCATGGAGGCTTTCCGTGCTGTTATTCTTTTTAATGTCATCAAAGCTATATGCTTTTTCCAGTTTTCACAATTGTGCGATTACTATGCTGTTGTACAAGTAATTTATCAACGACGACAACAAAGGGCAAGGCGGCTACGGAGGATAGCGCTGATGAGCGCACATCATGTTGTCACAGTTCTGGCTCTTCATGCAATAGATGAATTTCTTTTTTGCGTCGCTAGTACCGCCACTTTTTGAAAGAATGTCCCTGATTTTAATGTAGGTCTGACGGAGTTTCTTCACTTTTAGCCGACATTGTTCTGGGGAGCGCGTGAACCCCTTCTCCTTCATTTTCTCACTGAATACAGCAAACACGTCGGCATTTTTGTGTGTTCTCTCCAAAAGCTCAGATATGTGGACATCTGCCCATGTATCCACAAGGGTACGCGTTTCTTCCTCGGCCCGCGTTTGCCCCCTACTCATTTTTTGTACTCTGTAGTCTAGCCTACCACTGGTCTGAATGACTGAACAACTGTTGTAAGGTTCCCTTGACAACCGAAACAGTGTTTGCACTTTGCGGTGGAGTGTCAAGACTCTGTTTCCCATAATGCTCGACAAACGACGGAAGCTCCCGAGGTACAAAAAAGCAAAACTGTCGGATTAGGTCCGGTCTGCTTTCACACCTCCAAAAGATCCGCACCAGGGTTTCTTTGGTCCGGACCGAGTCCGACCTTGCAGCTCGGTCTCGGTCCGCTTGTTTGGTCCGGACCAGAGTTCAGTGGTTTGTATTCAGACCAACCCAAAAGGTCCGGACCAAGGGAAATTTGGTTCGTTTGGTCATTTGGTCCGGACCAAATAACGTAGGTGTGAATACACCATTAAACATCTAATACATTTTTTAATTTAAAGAAGCTGCAGTCATACCAATTGGGCAATTTGGAAGGATGGAATTACATACTTCCTGCTATTCCGACTTCATGAACTTCCATTTTGTTTCATACACCTAACCAGCCTTTCTCTTTTTAAAAAAAATATTCCAGAGAACTTGCAAAGTATTTCAAACATGAGAAAACTTCCTATGACAAAGCACTGACATTGGAGACTCCTTCCATAAATGTTTAATAAACATCTTCATAATCATCAACGATCAATTGCCTTCTGTCTTTCTTTTATTATTATTATTTTTTTAACATACGGCCCGTTCTATAATTGCGGGTACATTTCAAGCGTTAAAGGATATGGGACATGAAACATAAAAGCACGCTATATCAGTTTCTTTCCATTAAAAATATGAATTAATTGCATCAACAAATACAAAATCATCTATTAAATTCAGCAAAATCGTTATATTCGTGATGATTATATGGCATTTCTGCTCGACTTCCGATATGCATTTTTTGCAACCGGAAGAGCCGCTGTCACGTGATCATACGTCACAAAAACTTTCGGGCACAGCACAAGCGGGTAGATGAATGGAGAAGTGGATGACAAGAAAATTGTTTTTATAGTCTTTAAAGTACATTGGACATCATACATTGGACATCATGGTGTATTGTGCTGCTTATGGTTGCAATAATTCCAATGGGAAATGCCCTGGAGTAAGTTTTTTTGCATTCCCCAAGGACCCGAAGCTGAGGAAAGTGTGGGCTCACCTGCGCATGCGCAGTAGGCTTGGTAGGACAACTTTACAGAACACCTGTTGAAAAAAACTTTGCACCTACTGTTTCCCACAAACTGTGTTCGGACCATTTCACTGAGGATTCTTTCAACATTAATACTCAGGTACTGAGCGATATTAATTCATGAAACAGGAAGTATAAGGATGAGAAAAAAAAAACAGTTCAAATCGGGAAGCCGCGCACACCTGCGCCAGGCTGCACAAATGCCCGACCCAAACCGCCTCTCTCTCATCCTTGCACTTCATGCCTCATGCTCCATGAACCAACATCGCTATTTTTTTTTAAAAATCGGATCTGCGCGATTCAGCCGTGAAAAAGGCGGCATCCGCCGAAAGGCGCGCTGTTTGCATCCCTGCATGGAGGCCAGGGGACAGGGCAGGAATATTTTTGTTGATATGAGTGATCCGGTGCGATTTCGCGACCCCCCTGTTGAAGACCTCTGCGCTAAGCGACTGAAAGCCGAGGTAAGGATTAGTATTATAATTTTGGGTGTATCAATTATTGATTATCATAATTCTGACTCGTTTCGCCATTTTGAATGTTTTCATCTCGGACTCTGGAAGCATTGTATCTCAATCAATCTTGAAAATATCAGCAAAAAAAAAAAAAACTAGCTTGCAACGGACTTTAGCTAGATCTATGATGAACTTTCAATGTATGATACAAAAATAATACTTCTTTCAACAGATCATTAGCCTTTGAGCAGAATTGTTTTTAACTTACCAGGAAGTGTTATCCAGCCGACCGCTTTCAGTTTCATGAGGGCTGAATGAACTCTCACTCTCAGAATCATCTGACCCGTCAGAGTAAAGACAAGATCCATGTTCATGTGAATTTCCAGCTATCGGTTCGAATTGATAGGGTCTAACTTCACATCTCTGTGAAACATCGGGAATGTCACTGTCGATGGTGTCCATTTCGGTAACCTGTTTACATTAGATTCCCAAGCACTGGCTCCTTGGAAAGTTTTTGTGATGTCACGGGTCACGTGACCACCTAGCTCATTAACGAATCCTTGTTTTACGCTGATGTATTAAAAAACTTGAATAATGTGATGATTTTCACATTTTTGACGCCCTGCAGTGATTTAGATGGCATTTCTTATGTCCTTTATACATAATTATGCCCAGGTAAAAATCCATGTCCCATATCCTTTAATGTCGCTGTTAGCCATCGTCAACTCTGTTATCCTTAAACTGGGCAATCCATTAACAGAACTGACGGCAACAGAGTTGACGTGACAGTTTCCCACCATTTTCTGTGTTGACTCCACATGCTAGCCTCAAACTAGCTACCACTCCCACACAGCAACATATAAAAACAGAATGTCATGGATTCTAATCTTTTTTTTTGTTTTAAATGAGTGAGAGATTCACTCCGATATCACAATAACAGAGTTGACGAATTATTAATCTGCCGTTGGTGTAAAATCCTCAACATTTTGCTCAAATTAATGAGAGAAGAAACATAACACTCTCTCCCTCACTGGCTTTCTGAAGTTTCCTGCCAGAGGAAGTGACATCACTCGGTGCAGGTGTGATTATTGTTAAAAGTCTTTGTATGCGGTTTTAGAACACAGGTAATAGAATTGACGAGAACATTGGGACGAGCAAAAAATATTTTTTATGACTGAAATTTCACATAAAACAGAAAATAGACTTTCTATTAAAACTGCAATTGATTTTGTGACAATTAATAGCTCTAAAAACACACAGTTTGACTGAGTCACTTCCTGTTTATTCGAGTTGAATGGATGAGTCAAGAGTCGAAGACAGCCAATAATGTGGGGGGAGGGGTGGGAGTTGTTTAGTTAATGTTTTATGGAAAAATTTGGTCTAAAATGTACATCGAGCATCGCTATTGGTGACAGTTTGTCATAATTTGCATTACTGTTCAAAACTCATTCAGTAAAGATTTATTTTGTGGAGAATAACAAAAAGGTTTATCTTGGAGACATGAAATGTTGAAATATACCCCGAATTCTGGAATGACTCATAAAAAACCACAAGCAATGATTTGAACATACTTTGCAATGTTTGTGTAACTACAGATAGTTACGGTGTGTTAAGTTAAGTAATGTTAATAGACTTCCACAGAACTGGTGAATAGGTTTGTTTGTTTGTGTCACGGGGGGAAAAACCCCACAGTGGATTCTTAACATTTACTTCTACTGCATTGGAATATTAAGGGACCATTACTTTTGCAAATTGCCCGTTCAGTCTTACCTTCTTAATCGCTCTCATTCCACATCATTCTACACCATTAATATCTAATTAAGTGACTAGAGAACTTCATCCCCCTCCCCGATGTTACCTTGGCAATGACCTCCTTCACACAGCCGCCCTTTCATTCTGATTACAGGGGGCGTTTACACACACACACACACACACACACACACACACACACACACACACACACACACACACACACACACACACACACACACACAGTCTGGAGTCAGACTTCATTAAGTGACACATTCAAGTAGCAAATCGTTTCAAAAACAAACAAGTCCCGGAAAGACCTTCAGAGATTTCGATGGCCTGCTGAAAAAGAAATAAAGACATCATATCATGATATGATATGATATCATATCATATCGTGTATATAAGAGATTTCACATCGCACGTGACTCTGAGCTCAGACAACTCACACAAGAAACTGAGAAGATTAAAAGATTAAAGCATGGAGACTTCATTCATTACCCAACGTGACTGTTATGCTTTAACAGCATAATAAAAACTTACAAAAGAGATTTCACTGCAGCTCTTAAACAATTCGGCTGCGCTTGCAAGGACTTTTTGGGATCCAATTAAAAAAAAAAACACACACCTCTCGACTACGCGTGTCAGGGTGTAAAAAAGCGCCGTCCATGAAATATATGTTGAGCGAATGTAGAGAAGGTGGGCCTTCAAAGTCATAGTCAAAGCTACAACCCTGATTCCAAAAAAGTTGGGACAAAGTACAAATTGTAAATAAAAACAGAATGCAATGATGTGGAAGTTTCAAAATTCCATATTTTATTCAGAATAGAACATAGATGACATATCAAATGTTTAAACTGAGAAAATGTATCATTTAAAGAGAAAAATTAGGTGATTTTAAATTTCATGACAACAACACATCTCAAAAAAGTTGGGACAAGGCCATGTTTACCACTGTGAGACATCCCCTTTTCTCTTTACAACAGTCTGTAAACGTCTGGGGACTGAGGAGACAAGTTGCTCAAGTTTAGGGACAGGAATGTTAACCCATTCTTGTCTAATGTAGGATTCTAGTTGCTCAACTGTCTTAGGTCTTTTTTGTCATATCTTCCGTTTTATGATGTGCCAGATGTTTTCTATGGGTGAAAGATCTGGACTGCAGGCTGGCCAGTTCAGTACCCGGACCCTTCTTCTACGCAGCCATGATGCTGTAATTGATGCAGTATGTGGTTTGGCATTGTCATGTTGGAAAATGCAAGGTCTTCCCTGAAAGAGACGTCGTCTGGACGGGAGCATATGTTGCTCTAGAACCTGGATATACCTTTCAGCATTGATGGTGTCTTTCCAGATGTGTAAGCTGCCCATGCCACACGCACTAATGCAACCCCATACCATCAGAGATGCAGGCTTCTGAACTGAGCGCTGATAACAACTCGGGTTGTCCTTCTCCTCTTTAGTCCGAATGACACGGCGTCCCTGATTTCCATAAAGAACTTCAAATTTTGATTTGTCTGACCACAGAACAGTTTTCCACTTTGCCACAGTCCATTTTTAACGAGCCTCGGCCCAGAGAAGACGTCTGCGCTTCTGGATCATGTTTAGATATGGCTTCTTCTTTGAACTATAGAGTTTTAGCTGGCAACGGCGGATGGCACGGTGAATTGTGTTCACAGATAATGTTCTCTGGAAATATTCCTGAGCCCATTTTGTGATTTCCAATACAGAAGCATGCCTGTATGTGATGCAGTGCTGTCTAAGGGCCTGAAGATCACGGGCACCCAGTATGGGTTTCCAGCCTTGACCCTTACACACAGAGATTCTTCCAGATTCTCTGAATCTTTTGATGATATTATGCACTGTAGATGATGATATGTTCAAACTCTTTGCAATTTTACACTGTCGAACTCCTTTCTGATATTGCTCCACTATTTGTCGGCGCAGAATTAGGGGGATTGGTGATCCTCTTCCCATCTTTACTTCTGAGAGCTGCTGCCACTCCAAGATGCTCTTTTTATACCCAGTCATGTTAATGACCTATTGCCAATTGACCTAATGAGTTGCAATTTGGTCCTCCAGCTGTTCCTTTTTTGTACCTTTAACTTTTCCAGCCTCTTATTGCCCCTGTCCCAACTTTTTTGAGATGTGTTGCTGTCATGAAATTTCAAATGAGCCAATATTTGGCATGAAATTTCAAAATGTCTCACCTTCGACATTTGATATGCTGTCTATGTTCTATTGTGAATACAATATCAGTTTTTGAGATTTGTAAATTATTGCATTCCGTTTTTATTTACAATTTGTACTTTGTCCCAACTTTTTTGGAATTGGGGTTGTATAAGGACAGTTTATGAGCAGCCTTTATTAGATTATAGCATGAAAAGTTCCACTGACAGACACACCCAAAGCAAACCTGTTACGTATATCGATATATTCAGAAGGATACCAAAAATATTAACCGTTGTCCTTTGGACTGTAATATCCCACAGGGCAAGGTTTCTACATGATAACCCTTTTAATGTTACATCATATTAAATTTCTCCACAAAGATATTTCATGGTGGCATGGTGGTGTAGTGGTTAGCGCTGTCGCCTCACAGCAAGAATGTCTGGATTCGAGCCCCATGGCCAGCAAGGACCCTTCTGTGTGGAGTTTGCATGTTCTCCCCGTGTCTGCGTGGGTTTCCTCCGGGTGCTCCGGTTTCTCTCACAGTCCAAAGACATACAGGTTAGGTTAACTGGTGACTCTAAATTGACCGTAGGTGTGAATGTGAGTGTGAATGGTTGTCTGTGTCTATGTGTCAGCCCTGTGATGACCTGGCGACTTGTCCAGGGTGTACCCCACCTTTCGCCTGTAGTCAGCTGGGATAGGCTCCAGCTTGCCTGCGACCCTGTAGAACAGGATAAAGCAGCTAGAGATAATGAGATGAGAAGATATTTCATTTTCGGTCCGTATTTTCTATTCTTGTTTTATTTTCACACTCAAAGACAAATATTTATGTTTAAATGTGTGCTGGTCTGAATGTTATTGAAAACCCCATCTCTGATACTTTTACTGATACTTGAGTAACATCTGGAAACCTCTGACGCATTAACCCTCTGGGGTCTGAGGGTATTTTCTGGCACTCTAATGATGTTGGTATGCTCTGATGTTGTTAATTTCAACAAATCTAAGCAGCATTTTCAAAGTCATATGACTTTTTTGTATTCAACACAAGTTCAGCTACAATAATATCTCTGTAGTCTGTATGTCATGATTGTACTTTAAAAAAAAACAGAGAAATTAAGATGTAAAAAGCAGTTTTAAAACTGTGTTGGAATGTGTGAAAAAACATGACCTTACCTATTGTGATGAACCGTTTTGGTCACTTGTGGTGATTCTGTTCAGTCTTAGGAATGGATCGAGCACAAAAACTTAAATCTGCTCCATTGATTTGGACAATTAACTGGCCATCAAAAAATGTATGTCCTATTGTTTTGGGATAAAGGGTTGGCAGTGGGAGGGGTATTCAATGAGAAGTGTAAAAAATTTCCATTCCATTCAATGAGAAGAGTGAAAACCCCTTGCACTGACAACTCTAATCCCATCAGATCAAGTCACAATGGGTAAGGTCATGTTTTTTCACACATTCCAACACAGTTCTAAAACTCCTTTTTACAAACATCTTCATTTATCTGATATTTGATTTTATTTTGGTATTTGACTCGATTCAGTGCGTCTTGAAATTAACTCTTGTACTATTTTACTCAGTTCAGAGCCACAACCAACTCTGTTACTCTGTTACACAATTGCTCTGTAATTTTACTCCAGCTCCAAATTTTACTCTCTAAACTCAAAGTAGAGCAAAATTAACTATTTTAACTCTAGAAAAACTGCTCAGTCATTTTTCCTGTGTTTGCACTACAGTGCACACAAATCAACCAATCTGCTCATCAGAAATAGAAGAAATATTTACAGTACATTTACTTGAGTTGATCTTTGGCTGGATCGAGTCAAAGTTAAAAAAAAAAAAAAGCACTGCTCATCATCAGTGTTGCAGTTCTCAAGATTGAATTGAATTGCTGTCCTGAATCATGAATTAAATCATGAATTGAATTGCTGTCCTGAAATTGAATCGCTGTCCTGAATCATCCGAAGTGCATCAAATCCGTGTGTCATATCGCAACAAGTTTTACCTCCAAATAACCTGAACTTTGTCTGACAAATTTTATCCTGTTTACGGTGGGCGTTCCCACCACGAAAGAGAAACCAATCAAAACTGAAAGAGTGAAAGTGATTATTATGCCATTATCATGTGAATAGTCTTTTATGAATGTATAAGTGGGCTCTCAGTGCTCCGACTCCGGTTAGGTTAACTGGTGACTCTAAATTGACCGTAGGTGTGAGTGTGAATGGTTGTCTGTGTCTATGTATCAGCCCTGTGATGACCTGGCGACTTGTCCAGGGTGTACCCCGCCTTTCGCCTGTAGTCAGCTGGGATAGACTCCAGCTTGCCTGCGACCCTGTAGAACAGCGGCTAGAGATGATGAGATGAGTATTTAATTGTTTGAAAACTCATAATATAAATGTTAATGCTTCCTCCAGGGCACATGATACCAGCCAATAGCATCTTTTCATAACTGGTGCTTATGCAATAATAGGGGGCAGTGTAACACACTCAGAGGAATATGCTATCCACCCACTTCCATATGCATAAGCTCATCATTGGGCATGACATCACTGTAATCGACAGAGGAGAGAGGGTGTCACCCCTCCCTCCTTGACACCTGAGAGTATGGCCAATTTTTGCCCTCTTGCATTCCACCAAGATTTGAACTAATGATCAACAACTGTTTTTCTGTTGCATCACTCGGGATTCCTAGTTTTGATCAATTAACACTAGCATTTCCATAACATTTGTTTTTGTCTAACTACGGATCTTGTGTGAGCAACAATTCCATAATATTATGAAGCAAACCAAGAGAAGAACATTGAAAAAACATTCCAGGGACATTACTTTTGGACATTATTAACAATATTCTCACAACATTGCCTGTTAGTTGGTGTTTTCTGGTGTAATTTTCAATAAAAATGCCCTGACATAATTTATTCAACAGCTGAATATGTATATACTCATATCCTATTTTCTATTTCTATTTTGACTTCCCATAATGAGAACTATATAAACAGTAAAAAGTGAAGGATCAGCAGGGGAAGTCTGAGATGAACCTCAGAGGAAAAACAAATGTCTGTCAGCACGAGAACTAAATATACTTCAGATGTTCATCCTATAAACATGCTCAAGAACTGAAGGCCAGGCTTTATATCCATGAGTCCAGAAGAGCGTGAGTCATTACAGATGGAGATACGTTCGCTGTAGACCGGTTTGAGATTGATTCTGGACCTATCGTTTGTTCCGAACCCCTATCAATTCACCTCGGCCGTGTTTTTCTGTCACACTGACCGAACCCATGAAGCATGAAGTGCCTCCTGAGCTGAATGAAGCAGAACAACACACAGGATCCAGGATCTCTTCTCTCTGTTGATATTGCTGTGTTGGGATAAGCAGGAACAGATAAGCCATGCAAGGGGAAGCCTTGCTCTAGAAACACAGGAAGTGCTCAGGGTTTAGCTTGCTGCTGGATGTCACATGTGGTAATGTTACCAGGAATCAGAAGCTCTTTCATATTTAATGCATTTTGTTCATGATCCATAAACAAAAATGCATAACAAATTCATTGAAAAGTCACTTTCAAGTATCAACTTTTGAAATCTTGTCTGCTTAGACAACAATCCTCCGAAATGTACTGTATAGCTTACGAGTAGTTTACTTCTGAGTGAAACAAATTGGGAATTTAGCCAGTTAATCTAGTTTATATTAGCTAGCTAGACACTTTAAATCATATAAAACTAATGAATGGCTCACACAGTAATAACACTAATATTCAAGAACTGGTTCTAGTCTGGTGGCACGGTGGTGTAGTGGTTAGCGCTATAGCTTCACAGCAAGAAGGTCCGGGTTCGAGCCCTGTGACTGGCAAGGGCCTTTCTGTGTGGAGTTTGCATGTTCTCCCCGTGTCCGCGTGAGTTTCCTCCGGGTGCTCCGGTTTCCCCCACAGTCCAAAGACATGCAGGTTAGGTTAACTGGTGACTCTAAATTGACCGTAGGTGTGAATGTGAGTGTGAATGGTTGTCTGTGTCTATGTGTCAGCCCTGTGATGACCTGGCGACTTCTCCAGGGTGTACCCCACCTTTCACCCGTAGTCAGCTGGGATAGGCTCCAGCTTGCCTGTGACCCTGTAGAACAGGATAAAGCAGCTCGAGATAACGAGATGAGATGAGATGGTTCTAGCCTGTTAGCCAACATTTTAGCCTTTAGAGTTACTAGCATGAAAAAATTGCAGACCGGCATTCATTTTCTATGTATGAGATGGAGCTGTGAGTTCAGCTACAAAATCTGGACTGAGTGACAAATCTAAACATTTCACTGGAATGATTCCTCTGGCCAATCATATGGCAGATGTGGGTCAATGTTTTTTTTGTTCAGTTCCCCACTCAGAACTATACTTCCTAGCTGCAATTCGCTCCAGAAGAAAAGTGTATAACTGTGGTTTCATCTCATTCAATCATAAACAACCAAGACATTACGAAGGTAAACAGAAACAGTTGCTGCCTCTGGTGGGCGGATGGGTGTAGCTAGTACAGTTAGCTTGCTTTGCTAATCTGCCAATAAAGCTAATACGAAGCTGAGAATCATTCAAACAGCCAATTTTCACTCTAATCAGTACATTATTGCCTTTGCCAACTTTGTTGGAAGAGGTTATATTTTCACCTCTGTTTGTTTGCTTGCTTTTCCTAAAAAGTAGTAAATGGATTTCAGTGAAATTTGGTGGAAAGGTGAGCCATGGACCAAGGAACAATTGATTAGATTTTGATGCAAATCCAGATATGTATGCAGATCCAGGATTGTTTTGCTTGTTCCCAACGTAACTCAAAAAGTAGTAAACGGATTTGGATGAAATTTGGTGGACAGTTTTAGTATTATCCCAGGTTCAAGTGATTTGATTTTGATGTAAATCCAGATATATATGCAGATCCAGGATTGTTTTGTTTGTTCCCAACATAACTCAAAAAGTAGTGGATGGATTTGGGTGAAATTTGGTGGAAAGGTGAGCCATGGACCAAGGAACAGTTGATTAGATTTTGATGCAAATCCAGATATGTATGCAGATCCAGGATTATTTTGTTTGTTCCCAAAATAACTCAAAAAGTAGTGAACAGATTTGGATGAAATTTGGTCAGCAGTTTTAGTATTATCCTAGGTTCAAGTGACTTGATTTTGATGTTGATAGTGCGTGGCTTGGTGGAGCTATGCACTCTAATCAACTGGGTGCCCTTCTAGTTTAATTTGTATTGAATGGTTAGCTTTAGAAGTTACACAGAAGCTACGTACAGCACCAGTCAAAATTTCATTACTCATCTCATCATCTCTAGCCGCTTTATCCTGTTCTACAGGGTCGCAGGCAAGCTGGAGCCTATCCCAGCTGACTACGGGCGAAAGGCGGGGTACACCCTGGACAAGTCGCCAGGTCATCACAGGGCTGACACATAGACACAGACAACCATTCACACTCACATTCACACCTACGGTCAATTTAGAGTCACCAGTTAACCTAACCTGCATGTCTTTGGACTGTGGGGGAAACCGGAGCACCCGGAGGAAACCCACGCGGACACGGGGAGAACATGCAAACTCTGCACAGAAAGGCCCTCGCCGGCCACGGGGCTCAAACCCAGACCTTCTTGCTGTGAGGTGACCGTGCTAACCACTACACCACCGTGCCGCCCACTTTGAAGAATCTAAAATATAAAACATTTTTCGTTTACTACATAATTCCATATATGTTCCAGATGCTATTTCAAAGTTTCGATATCTTCAGTATTGTCTACAATGTAGAAATTAGTCACAATACAGAAAAGAAAAATATATGAATGAGTAGAGCAGGGGTGTACAAAGGGGTGAACATCACCTTTGTGGCGATGTTCAGTTTATTAGACTTGTATGAATTGTGCTATGTTTTACAACAAGCCCAGACATACGCATTCACACTTGTGGCCAAGAAAATATAGTTGTACTTCTGATTGTATACTTTACAGTCTTCAACATCCAGTTTAACCTTGACGTGGTGGCCATGTTGTGTTTTTCTGCACAGATGGAGGAAGGCTATGAACTTGACCTGACGTATGTGACGGAGCGCATCATCGCCGTGTCCTTCCCACAGGCCTGCTCTGAGGAGACCTATCTGCACAATCTGAAGGATGTCACGCGCATGCTCAAGTCGAAACACGCTGATAACTATTTGGTAAGACGTGCCTGGGTGTTTACACACACTAGTGGAGGAGAAATGTCTTGGTGGAAGAAGCAGCTCAGGATTATAGGCCCTGAAGGAATGAGTTCTAGCTTGTCTCGCGGACGTCATGTACAGACGTCTGTACACAGAGCTCTTTTCAAAGTCTGGCTTTAAACACACAGCAATTAATGCGCCCATTACGACTGTAAGGGTTCGAGGACATTCTTTTGAGTGATGCAGAATCATAATGAATGTCATGTTGAAGTCATTATTCCAGCAGAGAACATTAGTAGAACGTTATTCAAGGCTACCAGGAGGTTAGACTGTCAGATTACATCAATAAGGCTCCTGCAATGAGGTAAAACATCAGCTGTAATAATAGTTTACTTCAAAAGGTTGTTGTTAACTTTCCTACAACTAAACAATGTTCGAGAAATGTTTATCAATTCTATTGAAAACCAATTAAAAGTGTCGATGCAGAGTCATAGAAATGTTTATAAATGTTTTGTAAAACGATTATTAATAGTCCAACAACTACAAAACATTGCAGTAACGTTTATACAAAGTAAAAATGTTGTAACAACATTGTAAAAATGTTTATAAATGTTATATAAAACCATTTGTTCAAGTTTCTACAACTGAAAATGTTGTCCAACATCCTAGAAACGTTTATACTACACCAGACGACAAATATTGCATCAAAGTCGTCGAAATGTTTATAAATGTTGTGTAAAAACAATTGTTAATGGTCCGACAACTACGAAACATTGCAGCAATGTTTATACAAAGTAAAAATGTTCTAACAACTTTGTAAAAATGTTTATAAATATATAAAAAATTTGTTCAAGTTTCTACAACTGAAAATGTTGTAACAACAGTACAGAAACATTTACGCTACACCGGACCATAAATATTGCATCAAAGTCATAGAAATGTTTATAAATGTTTTGCAAAACAATCGTTAATGGTACGATAACTACGAAACATTGCAGTAACATTTATACAAAGTAAAACTGTTGTAAAAATGTTTATAAATGTTATGTAAAAACATTTGTTCAAGTTTCTACAACTGAAAATGTCGTAACAACAGTATAGAAACGTTTACGCTACACCAGACCATAAATATTGCTTCAAGTTGCAGCAGTAACATTTATACAAAGTAAAAAAATGTTGTAAAAATGTTTATAGATGTTATGTAAAAACATTTGTACAAGTTTCTACAACTGAAAATGTTGTAACAAGGTTATAGAAATGTTTATACTATACCAGACTATAAATATTGCATCAAAGTTGTAGAAATGTTTATAAATGTTTTGTAAAACAATTGGTAATAGTCTGAAAAACACAAAACATTGCAGTAACGTTTATACTGAAAGCATTTGTTCATGTTTAGACAAATAGATTTGCAGCAACATCGAAGAAACATTGATGAAATTTTACTTGAAAACTTTTGCAACATTCCCACAACCTCTCTGTTGCTGCAATGTTGTAGAAACGTTTCTTAATTGAAAAATGAAATGTTTATAATCGTTCTGTAAAAAAACAAAAACAAAAATGTTTGTTCACATTCTTACAAGAAAAAGTGTTACGTTGCTGTTATGTTTCATAAACGTTTCTAAATGTTACATGGAATGTTGTAGGAACATTTCTAAATATGATGCAAAGCACTTTCTTAAAAAAAATCAACAACACAAAACTATTGCTGCAAAGTAACATTTGTGAACATTCGTACAACCAAATGCAGTATGTTGCAGCAACGTTGCAGAAATGTTCATGAATGTTGTGTAAAAGCAATGAAGGAATCCTGAGAGATTAAATGCTCCTTCAATTGTAATGTTTAGAAAACACAGTAGAGTTGTTAGATGAATGTCTTAGCACATACTGAAGAATTTGAAGTAAACGCGTATTTTGATTCTCATATGTTTAGATGCTGTAATGAGATTGAACAAGGTTTTTTTTTTTTTTAGATAAAAAGCACAGGGCTTGTCCTGATGATCTGATGAATTCACTTAGCTCAGTACTGATCTCTGCTGTACTGGACAGAACGATTGCTGTTTACTCAGTACTGAAATCTCCAGGGATATCTTCTGTCTTGTAATGAGCGTATCTCATTCTTTTTGTCTCTTTTCTTTCATGTCATTGTTCGTCGACTTGTTTGTACCCATTCATGATGACAGTGAGAGGCAAAGCTCTCTTGAGACGGCCTGAAACACAAAATCAATACACGCTGTACATTGCCGAAACAGTCATACACAATATTTTAAGCTAAAAATGATTGATTATAAACCTAGTGGTGACTCGTGGTATTGAACTTTCCTGCATTGTCAGTGTGTTCAAGTAAAACCAACTCATCCAGAGCGCCAAGTTGTTGTTTTTCTTTCTTTTTTTCCTCAAAGGTTAGCTCATGTTCCTGTTTTTGTTCCAGGTGATCAATCTGTCAGAGAAGAAACATGACCTGACCAAGATGAACCCTAAGGTAATGGAAATAGATCTGTTTGGAAAAGTGCTGGAGTATGTGGGTGGAGTGTGTTGACTGCACGTTTGGTAAAGACAGTGTTAGTCATCAGAAGCTAGAACTAGCACCACCCGACGTGCGCAAGAGTATACACCGATCAGCCATAACATTATGACTACTGACAGGTGAAGAAGTGAATAACATTGATTATGTGAAGGCACCTGTGAAGGGGTGGGATATATTAGGCAGCAAGAAAGAGAACAGTCAGTTCTGGAAGTTGATGTGTTGGAAGCAGGAAAAATGGGCAATGAGTGACTTTAACAAGGGCCAAATTGGCTAGATAACTGGGTCTGAGCATCTCCAAAATGGCATGTCTTGTGGGGTGTTCCTGGTATGCAGTGGTTAGTACCTACCAAAAGTGGTCCAAGGATCTAAAGGACAATCGGTGAACCGACAACAGTGTCATGGGTGTCGAAGGCTCATTGATTGGCATGGGGCACGAAGGCTAGCCCATATGGTCCAATTCCACAGAAGAGTTACTGGCACCTTTCTGTTTTAGCCAGCATTAACTTTGTCAGCAGTTTGTGCTAGAGTAGCTCTTCAGTGGGATTTGACCATATGGGCTAGCCTTTGTGCCCCATGTGCCCCAATCAATGAGCCTTTGACACCCATGACCCTATTGCCAGTTCACCGGTTGTCCTTTGGATCCTTGGACCACTTTTGGTAGGTACTAACCACTGCATACCGGGAACACCTCACAAGATGTGCCATTTTGGAGATGCTCAGACCCAGTCATCTAGCCATCACAATTTGGCCCTTGTCAAAGTCGCTCATTGCCCATTTTTCCTGCTTCCACTTCCTGCATCAACTTCCAGAACTGATTGTTTTCTTTCTTGCTGCTGAATATATCCTACCCCTTGACAGGTGCCACTGTAATGAGATCATCAATGTTATTCACTTCACCTGTCAGTGGTCATGATGTTATGTCTGATCTGTGTTTACTAGTATATTAAAAAAAAACATCTGTTTAAATCGCAGTGCTGTTGAGTTCTGGATTCTGATTGGCTCATAGTTGTTATATAACATCAAATCTGCAAGGTTCATATGTATCCACTTGTTTGACTACATTATGCTTTATGAAGTTTGATTCTCAATCTGCGGCACATCCTGAGTCACTGATGTTTGTGATTTTGCTCAGACTTTAGACACGGGCTGGCCGGACCTTCATGCTCCTCCTCTGGATAAGATCTGCACCATTTGTAAGGCCATGGAGAACTGGCTGAACAATGACCCGCTGCATGTCGTGGTCATCCACTGCAGGGTGAGATTTTGCACACTTCACACATGGACAAGTCGCGTAGAAATGTTTGCATAAAGTAAACCGAACTAAAAATTTTGTCCAGATTTACAAAAGTTTTCAAAGTTCTGAGAGATGTGCCCAGGAGAGCTGATTTGCATTTGGTGATGCCCCCAAAACTCCATAAAAGGAGATGATTGAGCAGTTGAAAATGACTAGTAAATGGCAACAAAAAACTTTCACATCTATGTCAATAAACATATAAATTGTTAAACATAGTAACAGGACAAGGATCTGGTTAAAGGCCAAATTACAGCAAATGTGAATTTTATGTGAATGAACAGAGTTGAAAAGGAAATAATTTGACTTACAACCTCAGAAAAATTATCTATTGTCCATGTTTCAATGTTGGCACGCATACATACAAGATTGCTCACTTATCACTCACTTAGTGAGGCTCAGTAAAGTGTTACGTTTTTTTCCTGAAATTATGGGATTTTCCTGAATAACAAATTTCTTGTGTACATTCTCCAATGAACGATTTGTAAATAAATCTGGCCATATCCAGCTTGATTTTAATTTTAATGTGTTTTGAAATATATATGCTCATTTTGAATTTGATGTCAGCAACACATTTCAGAAAAGTTGGGACATTTTGGAATTGAGGAGACCAAGTGCTATAGTTTTGAAAGAGAAATGTTGTCGCATTCTTGCCTGATATACAAGTTCAGTTGCTCAACAGATCAGGGTCTCACATCTTTGTCATTTTTTGTGCTTCATAATGCGCCAAATGTCTTAAATGGGAGACAGGTCTGGACTGCAGGCAGGCCAGTTTAGCACCTGGACTTTCTTACTACAGAGCCATGCAGTTTTAATATTTGCAGAAAGTGGTTTGGAATTTTCTTGCTGAAAGAAGGAAGGCCTTCGGTGAAAAATATTTTGTCTGGATGGCAGCATATTGCTCTGAAATGTGTATATATCATTCAGCATTAATGATGCCTTCCCAGATGTACAAGCTACCCATGTCCTGTGTACTATTTTCAATGAAATACATGGTTTCCATGAGTCGCAAATCTTCACATTCTGTTTTTTATTAATGTTTTACACAGTGTCCCAACTTTCTGCCGAAATTGTCTCATAAATAGTTTTATATTTGAGAGAGAATAATCTGAAACACATTCGTTGGTCATCATATGCAAACCCCACCCCCCACCCCCATTTTTTTTCACCAGCATTAACAATTTATTTATTTATTTATTTATTTATTTATTACAATTTAACTCACTTTTATTATTTGCCTTAATTTTCCTGGCTTTTCCCCCCCGCATATTTTAAAATAATCTCAAATTTATATTTAATATTTTTATATTGCTATTATTTTCTTCTTTCTTTCATTATGGTATGATGTATTGAATTTGTATGATGTATTATTTTATTACTTTGCTTTTTACTTTTTTACTAGCTTTTATTTCTTTCTTTGCTGATTATTATTATTATTATTATTATTATTATTATTATTATTATTATTATTATTATTATTATTATTATTATTCACAGAGAAACCTTGGTGATATATGCAGTATTTTTTTCCCCTGTGCCACAGGGAGGTAAAGGCAGGATTGGAGTGATCATCTCTTCCTTCGTTCACTTCACAGACATCTCCGCCAGGTACCTCAGGCCAAAATATTTTACTGTTGCTATCGTTACAAAGTGAAAGCTGTCCTTTTGTCCAAATGCATGAGTGTTACATGACATCACCACATCATTCAGTACTGTAGATAGTTTTTAACACAGTTTATAAGAAATATTGATTCATATATACATATACAATTGAGTACAAAAGTTTGTACACCCATACACAGAAATTAGTAAATCTAACAAGATGTTTGATATGTGTACAGACTCATGGATGTTCATCTATCTATCTATCTATCTATCTATCTATCTATCTATCTATCTATCTATCTATCTATCTATCTATCTATCTATCTATCTATCTATCTATCTATCTCATGTCACATTGCTTTCATGAGGTACATTCGTATAAAGTAACCAGAGAATGCTGGGGGGGGGTGTAAACTTTTGAGCAAGCTAGCTGAGTTAGTGACCTGTTACTAGCTCATACTGGTAAGAACATCGTCATGGTTACAGTGTGTGTGCTGCGTTAGTATTTTCTTGGCCAGCGTCTCTCACCTGCTCATTTGATTTAAATCTTCATTATCATATGTATCTCTGCTGATCTGCTCCGTACACACACTCCTGCTGTGAACTGAAGTGTGAGCCAGACCTTCACCCTGTGGGAGGTTATACAGTGTGTGTGTGTGTGTGTGTGTGTGTGTGTGTGTGTGTGTGTGTTTAGAGACAGAGGCCTCTGTTGAAAAGTTCCCAATGAGTGTTGGTTTAGACGAGCCTGGACACACACACACACACACACACACACACACACACACACACACACACACACACACACACAGAGTGTTCTGTCCCCTGTATTTACCTAACCAGGACATTCCGCTTCTCCATGCATGGAATCTTTGGTTTTATGACATACTCTCTCTCTAGTGTGTGTGTTTTCCTATCTCTGTGAATTATGCCCATTTTTCGAACATTGACTTCGATTAACCTTCATCCTACCAAGTGGGGTCCATCTGGACCCCGCACCTATATGTTTGTTTGCCATTTTAAAAATATGTGACATACTGCCTCACCGTTTTATGAATTTGTCGGAATTTATGTCTTAATTAAAACACTAAAGCACCGGAAGATCAGCTTTTTGCATTGTGAAGGTATAATTAATTTGTTACTGGGGTCCAATCGGACCCCAGAGTAAAGTTTATCTGTCTTTCAATTTATAATTGAATAGCACACTGAAAGTTAACTTCTTTTATGTTCCATAATGAAACTACCAAGGCATTCCTTCTTGGGGTCCGTGTGGACCCCACTGCTGCAATAAGCACAGGCTGCAAAACAAAAGCCCGAAATTATTTTACAATTACTTTTTTGTTTTAAATTCTGTAAGAAAAGACCTAAGTTGTAATCCAGAATGTTTTACAGCTGCATGAGCTGCAAAAATCATGTATATAATGCCAATTTTTTTTGTGGCGCTATAATTTGCTACATGTATGCTAGTTATTGCAATATTATTGCAATGTTATTGCATTTATAATACATCATTGATATTCAGCCATAGTGGATTTTGTTCTTCAATAAAGTTATGTCTGTTTGCTGCATTGAATTGGTTCTTACTGCATTGATTTCAAGGTATTCCCTCCAGGGGTCCATACGGACCCCGCCTGGTAGTTTGTGTATGTAAAATTGGCTGGTAGGATGAAAGTTAAGTGTGTTCTTATGCCTTGGGCCCTTTAGTGTATTGCTGTTATTAATACAAGATGTTCTGAACAAAACTTATCTGGTGATTTTGTCTTTATAAGCCTTAATTTTAAAGAAAAGTATTGGGGTCCAAACGGACCCCACATGGTAAGATTAAGGTGTAAAATAGCATGGTAGGATGAGGGTTAACTCTTAAATATGTGAAATAACTGATACATAAGCTGTAATAAATGTTATACATGTGTTAATACACTGTGGTAATATCTAAACCCGTGGATTTTTGCTTGTGTTACAGCGCGGATCAGGCACTGGATCGCTTTGCCATGAGGAAGTTCTACGACGATAAAGTCTCTGCTCTGATGACGCCCTCACAGAAAAGGTAAAACCATTCAAGCTTTTCAACAACTGAAGCCCTGGCGGTATCATTCAATTCTTTCTTAAAAAAAAATTACAAATGGGTTTAGTGAAGCATGGTGGTGGGAGCATCATATTGGGAAGGCTCTTTCTTCTTCTCCTCCTTCTTCTTCTTCTTTCGGCTGCTCCCGTACATTCAGGGTCACCACAGCAGATCCGTTCTGTATATTTGATTTGGCATACTGTAGGTTTTTACACCGGATGCCCTTCCTGACGGACCCTTCCCCGGTCTATCCAGGCCTGGGACCGGCACTCAGTCTGCACTGGCTTGTACAACTCCAGTGGCTGGGTATTTTACCTAATCTGCATGTCTTTGAACTGTGAGGGAAAACCGGAGCACCCAGATACGGGGAGGGGAGAACATGCAAACTCCACACAGAAAGGCCCTGTCAGCCATGAGGTTCGAACCCAGAACCTTCTTGCTGTGAGGCAACAACTGGATGCTGAGAAGGCCATCAAGCAAAACACATTAACCTGGTAAAATAGGAATCAGTCAGAAAAGAAACTATGAGGCCAAGTATAAGTCTCAGCATCATGCTCCCACCACCATGCTTCACTAATCCTCTTTGTAACACTTGGTTGTTCATGAGGATGAATACTTATCCAAAGCGCTGTAGTTTGAATAAGGTTTGGTTGAATTGTGTGTTGTAATTTGTCGTAATTAATATCTGGCTACTTTTTATTTTATGGTTAGTAATTTAGCTGACCCTTATCTGGGACAGCTGTATGTTCATTTAACCTGCATGAAGTAGAATTAAGTGTTGCTCTTCTGTTACAAAAGCACTGAAACATTAGCCTGGGCCCGCCCATCCTAAGCGTGACACAACACGAGGGCCTGTTCCGAGCTTAGTCTGGCCAGGCAAGCTATCTACAGCATTTCCAAGCTCCCGAAAAATCGGGAACCAATCAACTTTGAGCATCTCCAACGGCCCTGGGTAGAGGCGTGTTCAAGGCAGTGACGTAGTAGAACTGCGACCGGAAGCCATAGATTGTTTACAGAATCTATGCCGGAAGCGCTTCATTCGCATCACGAACATGGAGCAGCGGCAAGCCTTTAACACAGCGGTAGATGCTGTATTGAAAGCATTCAACGGGAAGTTCTCATTGAAAACGGAGCAAAGAGCAGCCCTGGAGGTATTTATCTTCTTCCTGTTACTCAAGCAGTTTCCGTCGCGTCACATACGTCAGAGGAAAGAGTGATGTGATTGGTTTAAGCTTCGTCACAGCCTTTTCTGGCTTCGACCAGTAGCAAACTGAGGCATTTCAGGGAGGCGGGTCAATCACGGGCTCTGGGAAATGGTTTGGCTTAATAGCTTGGCCAGACCAAATGCTCGGAGAGCTTTGAAGTCGCGTTAGCCAGGCTACTGAAACATGTCACCAGATCTTCTGGAACCCTAACAAGGATAAACCAGTTATGATCATGACTACTGAATTGGTAGAAAGTTGGTTAACATGGTTCTTTCTCATAATACAGATTCCTCAAGCTAATCCTGTTACAGAGACTCTTTGAGTCATTCCCACAAAGATCTCTCATTTACAGCACAATGGCACACCTGGATCAAAGCAAACGACTAAACAGAATAGCAACACAAGCCAGGCTGGGCATTGAACCCGGCTCTTTTGTTTTCTTGTTTTGTGTTTGACTCGGTTTGGCGTTGCTACTGGCGAAGCACCCGGTTAAATCTGACTCACTTCTGTTCACTTAATTTCTCATTCCTGAGATCTTTCATTTTGTCCTTTAAACGTTGTAAAGCAAGGCACAGAGTGTGTAAGGGCTCTTCTCTGTTGTGATGACGATGTGAGGCACAGGAGCACGGTGCCATTATTTTGGTGGCAACAAACCAAATTGATTCTGATTATATCAGTTTTTTCTAAAGCACATAGCAATTCAACAACATGATGAAAGTGGGACATTCAGTGTGTGAGGAAATGATGCTCCACTAGTGAAGTTTTAGGCCTCGTTATCCAGACTGACTGTTTTTACTGCTGTAGTTGAGAAACTGGCTCCTTATGCAATATGATCTACACCAAGGCAAGGGTATGCCATTTTGGTAAAATATATTCATGTTTTTTTTCCTGAGGTAAAGAAAGATATTATTCATGGAAAAAAACAAAACTCAGTTTTGGTCAAGAAAAAACCATGAACATTCTCTGAAATTATAAAGTCATAAATTTGAAAAAAAAAAAAACCTCAGAAATTCCGAGATTAAAAAGTTCTAAATTCCAAGATTAAAAAAAATCACAAGTTTATGAGAAAAAAAGTAAAAAATCTGAGATTAAAAGATAAAAAAATTGTGAGAAAAAACTCAGAAATTCCAAGACTAAAAAGTCAGAACTTCCAAGATTTAAAAAGATCACAAATTTTAAAAGAAAAGAAGCAGAAATTCCGAGATTAAAAAGCACAAATTTATGAGAAACTCAGAAATTACAAGATTAAAAGGTCAGAAATTACAAAATTAAAAAAAACATCACAAATTTACAAGAAAAAAATTCCGAGATTAAAAAGCACAAGTTTATGAAAGAAAAAAGGCATAAATTCAAGGTTAAAAATTCAGAAATTCCAAGATTAAAAAGACATCACAAATTTACAGGAAAAAACTCAGAAATTCTGAGATTAAAAAGCACAAATTTATGAGAAACTCGGAATTTACAAGATTAAAAGTTCAGAAATTACAAAATTTAACAAAATCACAAATTTATGAGAAAAAAGTAAGAAATTCTGAGATTAAAAAAAGACAGAAATTCCAAGATTAAAGTCATACATTTATGAAAACAAAACTCGGATATTCTCTAAAATTATAAAGTAATAAATTTGAAACAAACAAAAAAAAACCCCTCAGAAATTTCAAGTTTAACAAGTCAGAAACTCCAAGATAAAAAAAAAAAAATCACAACTCTAGAAGAAAAAAAAAGGCAGAGATTTACAAGAAAATAAACCTTGGAAAGCTAGTGGTTTCTTTTTTTTTCTTCCTTCTTTTTTAATTTTTCAAGGTTTGATCAACATCATCACACCACTGGAGCCAGGGCTAAGCTGAGAGTTATAGGAAACTCTTTCTTCTTGATTGTGCTTGATTATATCTTTGTTCCTTGATTGTGCAATATAAAAGAATAATGCACAAAGGGATTTTCAACTACATTTCCCAGAATGCACTGCAGCCAGGAAGCTGGGAAGCATGAGAATTTTTTTTTCTTGTAAATTTGTGATTTTTTTAAATCTTGGAATTACTGACTTTTGAATCTCAGAATTTCTGAGTTTATTTCTTGGAATCTTTTTTTTTCTTGGAATCCAAGAAAAATCTTGGATTTTTTCTCGCAAATGTATGACTTTACAATTTCAGAAAGTATGACTTTTTTTTCTTTGTAAATCTATGACTTTAATCTTGGAAATTCTGGGGTTTTTTTCCCTCAGAATATTACCCCCCACCTCAGCTCCACATTTTTTTTTGTTTTGTTTGTTTGTTTTTTTACCTACAATGGCCTTAATATACAGTGGTGCTTGAAAGTTTGTGAACCCTTTAGAATTTTCTATATTTCTGCATAAATATGATCTAAAACATCATCAGATTTTCACACAAGTCCTAAAAGTAGATAAAGAGAACCCAGTTAAACAAATGAGACAAAAATATTATACTTGGTCATTTATTTATTGAGGAAAATGATCCAATATTACATATCTGTGAGTGGCAAAAGTATGTGAACCTCTAGGATTAGCAGTTAATTTGAAGGTGAAATTAGAGTCAGGTGTTTTCCATCAATGGGATGACAATCAGGTGTGAGTGGACACCCTGTTTTATTAAAAGAACAGGGATCTATCAAAGTCTGATCTTCACAACACATGTTTGTGGAAGTGTATCATGGCACGAACAAAGGAGATTTCTGAGGACCTCAGAAAAAGCGTTGTTGATGCTCATCAGGCTGGAAAAGGTTACAAAACCATCTCTAAAGAGTTTGGACTCCACCAATCCACAGTCAGACAGATTGTGTACAAATGGAGGAGATTCAAGGCCATTGTTACCCTCCCTAGGAGTGGTTGACCAACAAAGATCACTCCAAGAGCAAGGCGTGTAATAGTCGGCGAGGTCACAAAGGACCCTAGGGTAACTTCTAAGCAACTGAAGGCCTCTCTCACATTGGCTAATGTTAATATTTGTGAGTCCACCATCAGGAGAACACTGAACAACAATGGTGTGCATGGCAGGGTTGCAAGGAGAAAGCCACTGCCCTCCAAAAAGAACATTGCTGCTCATCTGCAGTTTGCTAAAGATCACGTGGACAAGCCAGAAAGCTATTGGAAAAATTTTGTGGACCGATGATAACAAAATAGAACTTTTTGGTTTAAATGAGAAGCGTTATGTTTGGAGAAAGGAAAACACTGCATTCCAGCATAAGAACCCTATCCCATCTGTGAAACATGGTGGTGGTAGTGTCATGGTTTGGGCCTGTTTTGCTGCATCTGGGCTAGGACGGTTTGCCATCATTGATGGAACAATGAATTCTGAATTATACCAGCAAATTCTAAAGGAAAATGTCAGGACATCTATCCATGACCTGAATCTCAAGAAAAGGTGGGTCATGCAGCAAGACAACAACCCTAAGCACACAAGTCGCTCTCCTAAAGAATGATTAAAGAAGAATAAAGTGAATGTTTTGGAATGGCCAAGTCAAAGTCCTGACCTTAATCCGATGGAAATGTTGTGGAAGGACCTGAAGCGAGCAGTTCATGTGAGGAAACCCACCAACATCCCAGAGTTGAAGCTGTTCTGTACGGAGGAATGGGCTAAAATTCCTTTAAGCTGGTGTGCAGGACTGATCAACAGTTACCGCAAACATTTAGTTGCAGTTATTGCTGCACAAGAGGGTCAGACCAGCTACTGAAAGCAAAGGTTCACATACTTTTGCCACTCACAGGTATGTAATATTGGATCATTTTCCTCAATAAATAAATGACCAAGTGTAATATTTTTGTCTCATTTGTTTAACTGGGTTCTCTTTATCTACTTTTAGGACTTGTGTGAAAATCTGATGATATTTTAGGTCATATTTATGCAGAAATATAGAAAATTCTAAAGGGTTCACAAACTTTCAAGCACCACTGTACCATCATAAAAATCCTGATTGCTATATACATGCATATTTTAACTAATTTCCACAATACTATGTAATTACTGAATAAAAAAAGTCACAAATTCCCCTTCGATGTGCCAAATGCTGCTCGTTCTTTGTCCTACATGTGCCTCTGTTTATCTTTTGCCCCATCTTGTAACTCCTTTGCTATCCTAATGTGTGCACCTGTTCCGTGTTCAGCCCCGAATTACAGTTCCTATTTAAACCCTGCTCTTTCTGTCCTTCATCCTAAACTCTTCTCATATGTTTCTGTATCGGTATCTCCTGAGGCTTGTTTTGCTGTTTCTGTCTTCTGTGTTTCCTAGTTTTTGTCTCTCTAATGAAATACACGCATTAGCGTCTCCTCACCCTGCACACGACAAACAAGCCAACAGAGATGAACAGATTAAATCAGCTTGATCTGGTTTTCTGTTATAAATTGTGACTGAAGTGTGTTTTTTTTTCTCAGATATGTCTGGATCCTGAACAGTCTGCTCAGCGGCTCCATGAAGATGAACGCCTCGCCTCTCTTCCTGCACTGTATAATCCTACACGGGATTCCCAACTTCGACAACTCCGGGGGTTTGTATGATTATTGATATTACATTAGGAGTCGAATTTAGTCACCAAGTCCGGATATGGCTCTTAGATATTCAAGCTTTTGTATAGTCAAGCGTTCTTATCTTTCTAAAACGGCTCGGAAAGGGCTCTATATTTTTCCTTTAATAGTGTACAAGGGATTAGTAATCTACCCTGATTTAAGACTCTATTCTGCTTAATAGATTTGAAACGTTGCCCTTTTTATTGCATCTTGAGATTTTTACTTTCCAACAACTGCGTCCAATTTTTTTTTTTTTGGAACTGGAACAACACTGTTGTAGATCATGGACCATGAATCTCTTCTCCAGTACTTCGGTCTGTTTTATATCCTGTATGTGAAGTCATATACACTCAGTGGCCACTTTAATAGGAACTTGTTCTTGATTCTAAGGCCAAGTTTACATTAGACCGTATCTGTCTCGTTTTCTTCGCGGATGCACTGTCCGTTTACATTAAACCGCCTGGAAACACCGGGAAACGGGAATCCGCCAGGGTCCACGTATTCAATCCAGATCGTGTCAGCTCCGGTGCTGTGTAAACATTGAGAATACGCGGATACGCTGTGCTGAGCTCTAGCTGGCGTCGTCATTGGACAACGTCACTGTGACATCCACCTTCCTGATTCACTGGCGTTGGTCATGTGACGCGACTGCTGAAAAACGGCGCGGACTTCCGCCTTGTATCACCTTTCATTAAAGAGTATAAAAGTATGAAAATACTGCAAATACTGATGCAAATACTGCCCATTGTGTAGTTATGATTGTCTTTAGGCTTGCCATCCTTCCACTTGCAAGTGGTAAGTGATATGCGCTGGGATCACACACACAGCGGCTCAGTCCCGAATCACAGCTTGTGCACTTCACTCGCGCGCTCTGTGAGCTGCGCAGGGCCAGAGTGCGCACCCTCCAGAGGGCACTCGCTGTTCAGGGCGGAGTGATTTGGAGCGCAGGATGCCTGCAGAGCCGAGCGTATCTGTGTCTTGGTGTTGCTGTGTGCACGCGAATCGTGTATTGGCGTTGCTGTGTGCACACTAATCGTTTTAAAAACGTTAATCTGATGATCCGCTGATACGGTCTAATGTAAACATGGGCTAAGATCCCTGTTCTCGGCTGCAGGAGTGGAACCCAGTGTGGTCTTCTGGTTTCTGTTGCATGCTGAGATGCTTTTCTGCTCACCACAGTTGTAAAGAGTGATTATATGAGTTATTATATGACTTCCTTCCTGGGAGCTTGAACAACAAATCTGTCCATTTTCCTCTGACCTCTCTTATCAACAAGGCGTTTGTTTCCACCCACAGAATTGTCCCTCCCTTGTTCGATGTTTTTTTGTTTATCGCACCATTCTTTGCAAAGACTGCGCTCCACCTGGCTCAAACCGACAGTGAAAGAAAGTCACACTTCACTTTGAGATCACAATTTTTCCCATTCTGATGTTTGAACATTGTGAACATTAACCGAAGCTCTTGATTTGTATCTATGTGATTTGACACATCAAGGGATCAGCTGATTAGAGAACTACTGCATCAAACAGCAGGTGGACGTATGTAGGGGTGTTCCTAATAAAGTGGCCAGTGACTGTAAAAAAAAAAAGTGTGTGTGTGGGAGGGGGTGTTTGCTGTATTTCCATATAACGGCACCATTTAAAGCGTTTTATCCTTCTCATAATCATACCACAGCAATTTGGAAATGCTTACCAAAAATAAGGTGGTGTACTTTTTGTCTGTTTATAGTTACAGTTAACAAATTCAAAACAAACAAACGCAGCTTAATGTGACGTGATCCTTGCTTGATGCTTGGACCCTTAAAGAATGTTCCAGCTTTACCTCTGAATGGTATAAAATGCTGACCCTGGAGTTTCCGTCCCTTACATTCATTGTATGAGTCCCTGTGAATTACAGTGGTGCTTGAAAGTTTGTGAACCCTTTAGAATTTTCTATATTTCTGCATAAATATGACCTAAAACATCATCAGATTTTCACACAAGTCCTAAAAGTAGATAAAGAGAACCCAGTTAAACAAATGAGACAAAAATATTATACTTGGTCATTTATTTTTTGAGGAAAATGATCCAATATTACATATCCACGAGTGGCAAAAGTATGTGAACCTCTAGGATTAGCAGTTAATTTGAAGGTGAAATTAGAGTCAGGTGTTTTCAATCAATGGGATGACAATCAGGTGTGAGTGGGCACCCTGTTTTATTTAAAGAACAGGGATCTATCAAAGTCTGATCTTCATAACACATGTTTGTGGAAGTGTATCATGGTATGAACAAAGGAGATTTCTGAGGACCTCAGAAAAAGCGTTGTTGATGCTCATCAGGCTGGAAAAGGTTACAAAACCATCTCTAAAAAGTTTGGACTCCACCAATCCACAGTCAGACAGATTGTGTACAAATGGGGGAAATTCAAGACCATTGTTACCCTCCCCAGGAGTGGTCGACCAACAAAGATCACTCCAAGAGCAAGGCGTGTAATAGTCGGCGAGGTCACAAAGGACCCCAGGGTAACTTCTAAGCAACTGAAGGCCTCTCTCACATTGGCTAATGTTAATGTTCATGAGTCCACCATCAGGAGAACACTGAACAACAATGGTGTGCATGGCAGGGTTGCAAGGAGAAAGCCACTGCTCTCCAAAAAGAACATTGCTACTCATCTGCAGTTTGCTAAAGATCACATGGACAAGCCAGAAGGCTATTGGACAAATGTTTTGTGGATGGATGAGAACAAAATAGAACTTTTTGGTTTAAATGAGAAGCGTTAT
Source organism: Neoarius graeffei (assembly GCF_027579695.1). Lineage (NCBI taxonomy): Eukaryota > Metazoa > Chordata > Actinopteri > Siluriformes > Ariidae > Neoarius > Neoarius graeffei. The sequence goes on along the minus strand of NC_083569.1, from coordinate 107,487,679 downwards.
GTTTGGAGAAGGGCGGCACGGTGGTGTAGTGGTTAGCGCTGTCGCCTCACAGCAAGAAGGTCCTGGGTTCGAGCCCCGGGGCCGGCGAGGGCCTTTCTGTGTGGAGTTTGCATGTTCTCCCCTTGTCCGCGTGGGTTTCCTCCGGGTGCTCCGGTTTCCCCCACAGTCCAAAGACATGCAGGTTAGGTTAACTGGTGACTCTAAATTGACCGTAGGTGTGAATGTGAGTGTGAATGGTTGTCTGTGTCTATGTGTCAGCCCTGCGATGACCTGGCGACTTGTCCAGGGTTTACCCCGCCTTTCGCCCGTAGTCAGCTGGGATAGGCTCCAGCTTGCCTGCGACCCTGTAGAACAGGATAAAGCGGCTTGAGATAATGAGATGAGATGAGATGTTTGGAGAAAGGAAAACACTGCATTCCAGCATAAGAACCCTATCCCATCTGTGAAACATGGTGGTGGTAGTATCATGGTTTGGGCCTGTTTTGCTGCATCTGGGCCAGGATGGCTTGCCATCATTGATGGAACAATGAATTCTGAATTATACCAGCAAATTCTAAAGGAAAATGTCAGGACATCTGTCCATGAACTGAATCTCAAGAGAACGTGGGTCATGCAGCAAGACAACGACCCTAAGCACACAAGTCGTTCTACTAAAGAATGGTTAAAGAAGAATAAAGTTAATGTTTTGGAATGGCCAAGTCAAAGTCCTCACCTTAATCCAATGGAAATGTTGTGGAAGGACCTGAAGCGAGCAGTTCATGTGAGGAAGCCCACCAACATCCCAGAGTTGAAGCTGTTCTGTACGGAGGAATGGGCTAAAATTCCTCCAAGCCGGTGTGCAGGACTGATCAACAGTTACCAGAAGCGTTTAGTTGCAGTTATTGCTGCACAAGGGGGTCACACCAGATACTGAAAGCAAAGGTTCACATACTTTTGCCACTCACGGATATGTAATATTGGATCATTTTCCTCAATAAATAAATGACCAAGTATAATATTTTTGTCTCATTTGTTTAACTGGGTTCTCTTTATCTACTTTTAGGACTTGTCTGAAAATCTGATGATGTTTTAGGTCATATTTATGCAGAAATATAGAAAATTCTAAAGGGTTCACAAACTTTCAAGCACCACTGTAGTTGTTACTATGGAAATGATGGCAGCATGGTGATCCTCCTGTCAGGACACCTATTATAGACAATAACCAATCAGAATCAAGAGAATCATCCAGATTTGGTTTGTAATACTCTTACAGTGTATTCAGCTTGTATCTCGAATAGAAGAGACTAATCTTCTCCAAGGGTACTCCTGTTCCACATCAGAGCACACCTGGAGCAGGTGATGTAAGTACAGCGGGTCTTTAGATCACGTGTGTGAGGTGTGTTACGTGCTGGAGGAGAGGAAAACCTCTCAGCGCTGGCTGGGTGTGTTTACAGGCTGGACAGGGAAACTCTCATTCAAAAGGCTGACAGGCAAACAGAAAAGAATATCGCCATTATTCATAGAAACACAATCGGAGGTGCGTGTACATGCAGGACACACACACACACACACACACACACACACACACACACACACACACACACGGCGATCCATTTCTCTCCAGGATGACGCTGACAGAGTTAACGCTCCCAGTGCACTCAGATTTCCCACAGGGTTGTGACTGACAGTAAGCTCTAAGCCCTTCACTGTAGAACTCCGTGTTTCTCTGTGTTTCTTTTCCCACATAATGAAAAACAGGAAGTAAAAGCTCACATCTACATCCAGAACACTGTTGAGTTCACCTTCCCTCCATCCTCACACACCATTCACAACTCACACACTGTATCTCCATCACACGAGACAGGAGTGAGTCAGTGAGTCAGTGGGAGACTGTGATCAGAGCCCGGCCTCGTCCCAATCCACCGCTCCTGCACTGCTTTCAGTTCGAGATGTGACGGGGTGTGGGCTCACATCTCTATGGAGAGAAACAGACAGGACAGAATACCAACACGACACTGAATACAGTCTTATAGATCAGAATAAAATATACAATCCATCAATCAATCCAGATAGATAGATAGATAGATAGATAGATAGAAATATGAATAAATAACTAAATAAATACAAATAAATAAATAACAGATAGCTAGACAGATAGATGAAAAGAAATAAATAGACAAGTAGATAAATAGATAGACAAAACAAACAAATAAATAAACAAACAGATACAGACAAACAAATAAAGACAAATAAATAAATAATGGCTTGATAGATTAAAATAAATAAATAAATAAATAGGCAGACAAAAATAAACAAACAAATTCAGACAGAAACACATATAGAAATACAAATAAATAAATAAATAAATAACATACAGACAGACAGACAGACTAAATAAATAAATAAATAAATAAGGAGCGAGAGAGAAAGAAACAAATAAATAAATGACAGATCGATAGATAAAAATAAATAAATAAATAAATAAATAGACAAAAAACAAACAAATAAAAAGATAGACAAACAAACAAATACTAATAAATAAATAAATAACAGAGATAGATAGATAGATAGATAGATAGATAGATAGATAGATAGATAGATAGATAGATAGATAGCATAAATAAATAAATAACAGATTGATAGATAGATAAATAAATAAGACAGACAAAAATTGACAAACAAATACAAAGAGAGATAGAGAAACACATATAGAAATACAATTAAATAAATAAATAGCAGACAGATAGATAGACAGACAGACAGACAGACAGACAGACAGAACAAACACACACACACACACAAATAAATGGAGAGACAAATAAATGCAAATAAATAAATAAATAACAGATTGATAGATAGATAAATAAATAAGACAGACAAAAATTGACAAACAAATACAAAGAGAGATAGAGAAACACATATAGAAATACAATTAAATAAATAAATAGCAGACAGACAGACAGACAGACAGACAGACAGACAGACAGACAGACAGACAGAACAAACACACACACACACACACAAATAAATGGAGAGACAAATAAATGCAAATAAATAAATAAATAACAGATTGATAGATTAAAATAAATAAATAAATTGACAAAAATAAACAAAGACAGGATTGACATATACAAATACAGACAGACAGACAGACAGACAGACAGATAGATAGATAGATAGATAGATAGATAGATAGATAGATAGAAAAAAATAAATGCAAATAAATAAATAGCAGTTTGATAGATAAAAGTAAATAAATAAATAGACAAAAATAAACAAATATAAATAAATAAATAACCGATAGATAGATAGATAGATAGATAGATAGATAGATAGATAGATAGATAGATAGAAAAAAATAAATGCAAATAAATAAATAGCAGTTTGATAGATAAAAGTAAATAAATAAATAGACAAAAATAAACAAATATAAATAAATAAATAACCAATAGATAGATAGATAGATAGATAGATAGATAGATAGATAGATAGATAGATAGATAGATAGAAAAATGGACAGCATAAATAAATAAATAGTGAGACAAATAAACACATACATAAATAACAGGTCAATAAATAAAAATAAACAAACAAACAAACAAATACATACATATTTTCCTATCCATTTATTGAGAATATAATATCCTGTAGTCGTCATTCTGAAACTTCGCCTGTACACGGAAAATGTTCGAAACCTGAAATATCAATATAACAATAAACACATTTTTCTTCTCCTTTTAATTTCCTCTTCCCACCCTAGAGTTGATTCATTTCCAATAACACCAGGTTCCGAAGTGTTTTATTCCTCTCACACCACAGCGGCTTACCAGTGATGTTTCATTTATAAAAGAGTATTAATGTGTAACACGTTGTACTTTAACACTTCGATGTAAAGGTGTGGAACATTCACACAAACCACCCTGCGTCCGATCTCCTCTGTCCTGACGACTTCCACATGCGTGTCAGAGTATTCCCATGCGCTGACACTGGAGACTCCTTCCAGAACAAATACTGTTCCAGGAAATGAATCAGCACCTCCTGATCAATCAGAATCCAGAATTCCAAAAACCTGCCGGGGCATCGGGAATATTAATGACATCGTTTATGAATATTAATGATAAGTGGGTGGTCTCAAAAAGAGGGTACATATTTAGAGGCTAAATTACTTGAGTTTCACAGACACAGATGAGTGAAGGATGGAAAAGATCCCAATGCTCCTTTACAGGTCCATGATGTTGTGTTTTTCTGCATGTTTTCCAGTGTGTCGTCCGTTCATAAAGGTGTATCAGGGGATGCAGGCCGTCTACGCCTCCGGAGTGTAGTGAGTTCCTTTCATCCTTGAATTTATTACTAACCCCTGACGTCATTTCCTCTTCCTTGTTAGTCCGTGTGTGTGTGTGTGTGTGTGTGTGTGTGTGTGTGTGTGTGTGTGTGTGTGTTGTTACTATAATGCTTGGACCCCTTAATACAAACTTACAGACTTATAAATGAGTGTAACAAAGAGGTGACAGTAGAGACTCCGCCCATAAACGTCTTCACCATGGCAATGATTATATACATACTGTACTGTGTGCTTGCCAGGTCTGTGTGTTACTGTTATAGAAAATTAATCAACGCCTTCTGGCCAATCAGAGTAGAGATGTGGTGGAACTGGTAATAATACTGGAAGGAAGTAGGAAGTAGATCAAAAGGAAGTCGAGCAAAATGTTTTATCTGGATTGTTTTGTTGTATATCTGAATGGTTTTGGTGTGTGTGTGTGTGTGTGTGTGTGTGTGTGTGTGTGTTTATAGTCACATCGGACCAGGCCACAGACACAAGGTGTGCATAGCCCTGGAGCCGGCGCAGCTACTGAAAGGAGACATCATGGTATAATGATTAACCAAACTCACTAAAGATTAGCACAAGTTAATAAAACACACTGTGATCACGTACTGAAGTCATTTCTACACTATAAATGGTGTGTGTGTGTGTGTGTGTGTGTGCACCGTGCTGGTCTACCAGGTTTATTTATTAACCCTACCTGGGTTTCCATTAAATTTTCCACAAAACAGAAATGATTTATTTTCAAAAATCAAAACACAACACGTTTGCGAGCGCTCTGTGATGCAATTAAATCTGCGGAAGTCTTTCTGATCTATCCCAGACCTGATATCTGACACGGGATTCGATCACATCTGCATCAGTAGCCGTAGTAGTGTTTAATCAGAGGTGAAAAGCAGCTTTCTGTTTCTATTTTTCGAAATATTGCTTCGGCGAGTCATCTGAAAATCCACGTCTTGTGAGCGGATGGACTTTTTTTTGTGATGTTTGATTATCGTCTCGTCTCGTCTCGTCTCGTCTTCTTCCGCTTTATCCGGGGCCGAGTCGCGGAGGCAGCAGTCTAAGCAGGGAAGCCCAAACTTCCCTTTCCCCAGACACCTCGGCCAGCTCCTCGGGAAGAACACCGAGGCGTTCCCAGGCCAGCCGAGAGACATAGTCCCTCCAGCGTGTCCTGGGTCTTCCCCGGGGCCTCCTCCCGGGGGGGCATGCCTGGAACACCTCCCCAGGGAGGCGTCCAGGAGGCATCCGAAAAAGATGCCCGAGCCACCTCAGCTGATTCCTCTCGATGTGGAGGAGCAGCGGCTCTACTCCGAGCTCCTCCCGAGTGACTGTGCTTCTCACCCTCTCTCTAAGGGAGCTCCCAGCCACCCTGCGAAGGAAACTCATTTCGGCCGCTTGTATCCGCGATCTTGTTCTTTTGGTCATTACCCAAAGCTCATGACCCCTCCTAGAACTGCCACCTTATTGTGGTGGAGGGGTTTGTGTGCTTGAATGATCCTAGGAGCTATGTTGTCAGGGGCATTATGCCCCTGTCAGGGTTTCCCAAGGCAGACAGGTCCTAGGTGACAGGCCAGACCAAGAGCAGTTCACCAAAACCCCTATGGAGAAAAAAACGAGGACCGTGACGTCGCCCGGTATGACGCAGCCGGGGCCCCACCCTGGAGCCAGGCCCGGGGTTGGGGCTCGTATGCGAGCGCTTGGTGGCCGGGCCTTTGCCCATGGGGCCCGGCCGGGCTCAGCCCGAAGAGGTGATGTGGGCCCGACCTCCTGTGGGTTCACCACCCACAGAGGTAGCAGTAGAGGACTGGTGCAGTGTGGATTGGGTGGCAGTCGAAGGCAGGGGCCTCGACAACCTGATCCCCGGACACAGCGGCTGGCTGTTGGGACATGGAATGTTTGATTATTATTATTTTTTTAAATGTACGTCCTCATTACTTGCTTTTTAGTTTGCGATTTCAAATGGCGCATTAAGCAGAACTGACATTTACAGGACATTCATGAAACTAAGCTAACGATCAGGAATACTGCTACGTTGATTTGCCTTGGATGTTGGAAGGTGGAACTGGGAATGATGTCACATCCGAGTCGACTGTGTTTCAGAGGAGACGTCACAAAACTAATACTAGCAATTTCTAGAAAGGTTAGCTGTTATTAGCTATTGTTAGCAATACCAGTTCTAGACAGGTTAGCTCTAATCAGAGGTGGGCAAAGTACCCAACTTCATTACTTAAGTCAAAGTACAGATCCCGCTGGTCAACTGTGACTCCGATACAAGTGAAAGTTGTCCAGTCAAATTTTTACTTAAGTTAAAGTACTGAAGTACTTGCTTTTAAAAATACTTAAGTATTAAAAGTACATTTTCTGTCAACGCATTGCTGTATTATTGCCACAACGCTTACAAAACCTAATGCTTCTGAAACATCCGACTGGATTTACGAAATGAACGCATGCTGTGGTTTAACGTTAAGCTAGCTAGTCAGTGAAACTCCACCTGACATGCTAGCAAACTCTTTTCAAACTCAAAATCATATTGGGTAGCTAACGCTACTAGAAAAGAAGGATTTCTACATTCTGTTTATTTGGCAAGATAATGCTAAAACATATTTCTGAAAGGACTTCAGATAAGTTAATGCTATTCATGTAAGCGTAACTTCATTTTTACATGCTAACTAACAGTGTCCAAGTTAACTAGCTATGTGGACAAGGTTACGGCAACTTGGTGGGCAAATCCATAGAAAGTCATTTGACTAACCAGACTGCGTAGCTACGTTTGCAACATTATCGCTCGCTCTAAAAGCACAGACAACTTCACTGCAAGCTTTCTCTTGGAATAAAATGTTTATATACCTCAGTATGCTCCCACAGGTTGGACGGCGAGTTTTTGTCGGCCGTGATGGGTTTGTTTTAGGGAAACAAAGCAAACATTTAAAACTAAATGAATCTTTAATCCTTTCAGGAAACTGAAACATGGGTTCGTGGGCCATGAGTGTGTGCATTCCACAGAAGAACCGCCTCCTTCCATTCTGCCATCAACTGATCGTGTTAAATAACGCTGCGGAGAAATCATTGATCTTGATTTTATCCAGTCTACGGACGTGACGTGACCCTAGTGATTACTGATCGGCTCTCAGTGTCACCTGCGAAAAAACAATCACGTTTTAGAAAAGAAAAGAAAAAACATCCACTTTCAAAGCCGCTTCATAGTAATGAGTAACGAGGAGCTTGATAGAAATGTAGTGGAGTGAAAAGTACGATATTTGTCTTTCAAATGTAGTGAAGTTAAAGTCATAAGTTTCCAAAAAAATAATGCTCAAGTAAAGTACAGATACTCAAAAAGTGTACTTAAGTACAGTACTCAAGTAAATGTATTTAATTCCCGTCCATCTCTGGCTCTGATTAGCAATCCCAGTTCTAGCCAGGTTATCCATTCTTCGTAAAACCAGTTGATAACGACACATTACCTGTGATTTTGCAGACACAAACACCATAACAACACGTCCACAAATAGATGATGGACACTACTGTGTGTACGACTGGATTAACCCTTTGATGCAAAACATGGGTCAAAAGTGACCCGGCTGAGTTTTTATCTTCTATATCTTTGCAGTAAATTAATTCCATCATTCAGTATTCAAGGTATTCCTCAATTAACTTGTTTTTGATCATCATACATTCTTATTTTATTTTTTCCTTTCTTACTTTTTGAATAAAAACCCTTTTTGTATCACTACCCTTCTAATGCACAACATGGGTCAAAAACGACCTGCATTCATTTTCCAGGTTATTTCATGTACGGCTGAGTGTTTCTATGATATACTTTTGAAATAAATTCATTTTGTCGTTTACTTTTCCAAATATGCAGTAAATATCTTGTTTTTGTTTAGCACAAATCATCACTTTTATTTTTCCTTCCTTAAGTTATGAACAAGCACAGCTTTTGTAATTCTACATCAAGTTTACACACATGGGTCAGAACCGACCCGCATGCATTTACTCCAGCGTTTGGTGGGAACTGTGAATTGTGCTTGTGTCAGACATTTCACAGCTCAGCACAGCGCCCTTTGCCCATCTAATTGAGGTATTTCACCTGACGTCACAGGGTCACGTGACGCCCCGGTGTCCACCATTTTGAAGGTCAAGCTACCTAATGTCAACAACATAGTAGCTAGTATGTTACTGTAGCAATGTTTACGTTCAGTCATTTGGATGACTGTTAAAGCCTTTCAATCTCAAGTTTTTCCTTTACTGTATTTACTAGTTTACTGTAATTATGATCCGGCAGCTATTTACACCGGATCCAGTGTAAATAGCTGCCGGAGCGCGCTCCGGCTTGCTCCCCCTCAAATTAAGCAGCGCGCTCCGGCTTGCTCCTGGAGTGCTCCGGCCGGGGTTCCCGGAGCGCGCTCTGGCAGCTATTTACACTGGATCCGGTGTAAATAGCTGCCGGATCATAATTACAGTAAACTAGTAAATACAGTAAAGGAAAAACTTGAGACTGAAAGGTTTTAACAGTCATCCAAATGACTGAACGTAAACATTGCTACAGTAACATACTAGCTACTATGTTGTTGACATTAGCTAGTGCTAACAGCTAGCTGCTAGTACACTGCTACAACACAGACACCGACCCTAATAATACAGTTCTTGGTCATTGCCTGGTAACAGCAAATTTATAACGGGCCATGTCTCAACAGATTAAGAAGTTATTTCAATGACATTTAATAACATTTTGTTTATCCTGAGGACCGAAAGTAAATGAAAATGTGAACAAACCTTAGCTGTAATAAGATGGCGACCACCGGCTCCAGGGACGACCCGCTGATGTAGGCATGTTACCCAGCCTGACACAAAATATTTGTAGGCATCCAAACTCTTATACGCTTTCAGATCAATACCTGTGTATGGCGATGGGTTTTTAACGACATAGGTATACAGATCATGTGGGCCGAAGTCAGGTAAAGACGAGGGCTTCGTGTACTTCCGTACGTCAGTGAACAATCCTGGTGGAAGCAGGTAAACGTCGTTCTCTAAGCCTGCTAACCTCAATTTTTGCAAATACCTCTCCCTCTGCTCGCCCTGTAAACGCCCTACGTCGCTGGATAGTGAAGGTGTTTTCTGCATCTCGCTCCTTTTTCTTTTATGTTTTTCGTTTGTCGCCTTCCTCGCATTCAAACCTATTCGAGCCGTGATGTCCAAAATGGCAGCCTAACGATGCATCACATGACTTGGTCACGTGGGTGAAAAACCTCAATACATGGAAGTAATGTTTTTCAATTGTTCGAACATTACCTTAGAAAAAAATTGATTATGTTTAGGTTACCTTGAGAGTGAGTAGATTACTCGTCAGAAAGTTACAAGTAATTACTATTAGCTACCGAGCTGTTGACATATTCTACTTTAGTTAGCTAATTTTATTGTAGTCGGCTTAGCTAACTACATAATTAATAAATAAATAACTGGCCCCATTCACCGCTAAAGTAATTACTTGAAACAAATTATTATTATAGTATTAAGACATTTAATTTTAAATCACACTTGGATGACCCATGTGTAGTAATATAAAAAGTATTTTTGTTTATAAGGTAGGAAAGAAAAAAATTAAATTAATGATTTGTGGTAATTAAAAGCAAGATATTTAAAGAATACTTGGAATATTCAATCATAAAATAAATTGATCTCAAAAGATAGAGCAAAGAAAAACTCAGTCAGCATGAAATAACCTGGAAAACGAATGCGGGTCATTTTTGACCCATGTTGTGCATTAGAAGGGGTGTGCATATGTTTTGCATCAAAGGGTTAATGAGATGCTAATTGAGGTATTTCACCCACGTGACCAAGTCACGTGACGCAGCCATTTTGGACGGCACGCTTAAGTCCTTCAGTGCAAGGCGGTATGAGATGGTGGAGACCTTTGCACATTTTAACAAGAAAGTAAGCTGTGATTCGTGTTAAATTGGATCTGTCTTTTATCACAAACACTGTACCCAGCCTTGGTATGGAGCCCTGTTTATTTATTTCTGTGTCCCGTTTCTTTCTAGCCTCTGTTATTGCGTTTTATGTCTGATGTCTGCTACATGCAACCCTAGACAAATTAACACTGCCTTGTTTCACTGCTCAGATGGGTTAACAAACACTGACCCATTTACTTTTTGCTATATATTTTATCAAAATTGCGTTAACTGATAAACTAACCTGAAATGAAATGATCACTGCAAAGTCTGGAGTACTCTGTTGGCTCCCAATCCTGTCTCTTCACAGCTGCAATCCATTTGGCCCTCTTGTCTGGGTCAGTAGGAAACCGGTAGTGATGTGTCGGTCGCGAACGATCCGGTTCAAAGAGCCGGCTCTTTGAAGTGAACGACGGGAGCCGGCTCTTCGGTGGGAGCCGAGTTGGGGAGCCGAATTAGTTTTTTGTCCTTAGGTGCCTCAGAGAGAGAGAGACTTTCACAAAAAAAGTTGCTGTCCGATTGCGTCTGTGTTGTCTATTACCATTCAAAGGAAAAAAAGTAGCATGGTGTACGCCTACTTTTTTTGCTTGGGGGGGGTTGATGTCATTCACAGCTGCGAAAATAGGAAAATTGGTGTAATGCTTAAAGCTGTGGAGCGCAGGGGAGAGGAGTCTGTGAGGCACCTGAGGAGGGGAAAATCAGCTGTGTATTTTAGGCCAAGTTTACATTAGACCGTATCTGTCTCGTTTTCTTCGCGGATGCACTGTCCGTTTACATTAAAACGCCTGGAAACGCCGGGAAACGGGAATCCGCCAGGGTCCACGTATTCAATCCAGATCGTGTCTGGTCCGGTGCTGTGTAAACATTGAGAATACGCGGATACGCTGTGCTGAGCTCTAGCTGGCATCGTCATTGGACAATGTCACTGTGACATCCACCTTCCTGATTCGCTGGCGTTGGTCATGTGACGCGACTGCTGAAAAACGGCGAGGACTTCTGCCTTGTATCACCTTTCATTAAAGAGTATAAAAGTATGAAAATACTGCAAATACTGATGCAAATACTGCCCATTGTGTAGTTATGATTGTCTTTAGGCTTGCCATCCTTCCACTTGCAAGTGGTAAGTGATATGCGCTGGGATCACACACACAGCGGCTCAGTCCCGAATCACCGCTTGTGCACTTCACTCGCGCGCTCTGTGAGCTGCGCAGGGCCGGAGTGCGCACCCTCCAGAAGGCACTCGCCGTTCAGGGCGGAGTGATTTGGAGCGCAGGATGCCTGCGGAGCCGAGCGTATCCGTGTATTGGTGTTGCTGTGTGCACGCGAATCGTGTATTGGCGTTGCTGTGTGCACGCTAATCGTTTTAAAAACGTTAATCTGATGATCCGCTGATACGGTCTAATGTAAACCCCACCTTATATTGGTAATATAACACAGTTTTGCATTATGTTTGTGAGTAAATAATTTATTAATTGGTAAGTAAGTTTTATTTCTATAGCTAGAACATTGTTACACTGCTATACTTTACAAAGCTTTACAATGGCTACAAAAACTAAAAAATAAAATGGAAAACATCCTATTGATAAAATATAAATAATGTAATTAATTAACTAGTTAATTGCAGCAATTAAATCAAAAATAAAATCTCAGGAGCTGTTTGGGAGCCGAAAGAGCCGGCTCCTTATAGTAAGAAGAGCCAAAAGAGCCGAAATTCCCATCACTAGAAACCGGTTAAAGGAGCGTCCTGCACGCTGTCCCTGTCTGTTGTGGCAGCCCACAGCACAACAAGCAAACGCCATGGTTATTTATAGAGTGCTTACTGACAAATTAATCTATTCTAGGTGTCTGTAACACGTTTTTTTTCAAGCCGGTTCTCCCTCTCTGTCTGCAGCGTTAGTATGTAGCTTGACGTTCAAAATGGCGGACACCGGGGCGTCACGGGACCCTGTGATGTCAGGTGAAATACCTCAATAAGACAGAAATGCTAATAAATAGCGTATTACTACAGCCTTCAATCTGTTAATGCTTTGGAGCGGCCATCTTGGATTTTGAGGTCAGGGTTGGTCAGGTTCCTCTGACTTTCCGAGTCAGAAATCTTACATTTACATATTTCCAGTTGACCGAGGAACTGGGAAATCCCGATTCAGAGTGTAAATGGGAAAGATTGGAAAGAGAAATCCGACAAATCAAGGTCAATCAGGAGAAGAGAGAGAGAGAGAGAGAGAGAGAGTGAGAGTGTAAATAAATAAAAAAGAAAAAAAAATAAATTAAGAAATTACAACAGACGAAATATCTCATCTCATCATCTCTAGCCGCTTTATCCTTCTACAGGGTCGCAGGCAAGCTGGAGCCTATCCCAGCTGACTACAGGCGAAAGGCGGGGTACACCCTGGACAAGTCGCCAGGTCATCACAGGGCCGACACATAGACACAGACAACCATTCACACTCACATTCACACCTACGCTCAATTTAGAGTCACCAGTTAACCTAACCTGCATGTCTTTGGACTGTGGGGGAAACCGGAGCACCCGGAGGAAACCCACGCGGACACGGGGAGAACATGCAAACTCCGCACAGAAAGGCCCTCGCCGGCCCCGGGGCTCGAACCCGGACCTTCTTGCTGTGAGGCGCCAGCGCTAACCACTACACCACCGTGCCGCCCCCAGACGAAATATAAGATAAGCAAATAAATGTTATAAGGAATCTAATATTATATACTGTAAAAAATATCACAGGAGGAGACACTAATTATTTCGACACTTTTGTTATTCTCGGTCACAATGGATTTAAATTGGTGTAAAATACTATTTCAGTTTTGATTTATTGATTTTTCATTCTATTTTTATTTATTTATCTAAATTAAGGCTCTTTAGCATGTTTGGATCCAGATCCAGGAATCAACAGTAATGTGAATATTGTACTTCCTTGTGACATGTGTGTGTAGGTGAAGTGTTTCCATAAAAGCAGTCCGTCTCAGAGAGAGCTGGTCTTCAGGCTGCAGTTCCACACCGGAGCCGTGCAGGGATACAATCTGATGTTCGAGAAAGACGACATGGAGCAAGCCAACAAAGGTCACCTTCATCCTCCGCTTTTAAACAAAACACACACATGAACACAAGCAGGACGTTATGGATTTTGGACAAAACACAAAATTTCTGCTCAGATTTCCGCTCTGGTGAAATTTTTTCTTTTTTTTTTTTGCTGTTGTGTCCAACTAACGCTACGTTCACACTGCAAGGCTTAATACTCAATTCCGATTTTTTTGTGAAATCCGATTTTTTGTGAGGTCGTTCACATTAACAAATATATGCGACTTGTATGTGATCCTCAGTATGAACGAAAAGCGACCTAAAAGTGTTCCGCATGCGCATTGCAGGATATGACGACGTCACACGCAGTGAGCATGGCCAGTGTTTACGGAAGTAAAACCGCCTGGTTGCGGTATGACCCATCCAATCTAGCTTGAATAGCTGCATCCCCCCAAATGGAAATCAGCTCCCTAACCTCTGCGTCCTTCCATTGAGAAGATTCAGAACCTTCACAGCCCGAAGCGTCCCTCGCATTGATGTCATGCGCAGGGGCGCAGATACGTTTTTTGAACTGGGGGGGACAAAAAACTGGGGGGGACAAAGCTGCCAGCAAACCAACCCCAACCCCGATATGCCTGTCAAACTTGTTGTTAGTAACCATAGCAACCAAGCTCGAGCTCGCAACCTGTGCAGTCTGCGCAGCTCAACCAACCGAATATCAGTCTTTGTTTTGTTTTATGTGAGTTGTTGCAACTATGTATACACTGCTGTGCACCTCAATAAACCGAATGGTAATTAGTCTTTTGATTTTTCCGTGAGGTTTGCCTTATGCAAAGAAAGACAGCATAGATGTTTTTTCCACCCTATAAGTGGGGGGGACCGAACGAGGTGAATTTAAATCTGGGTGGGACGAGTCCCCCCCTCTATTTGCACCCGTGATTATGCGCCATGTTGTTGTAACTTTTTTGAGAGACCCGCCGCCTACTTCAGCGCAGAATAGTGACGTTTGTGGCTTGTTGATGACGTGTAAGTCGGATGAATGCGACCTGGCGGTTCAGACTGAAGTCGCATATGAAAAGAGCGGATAGGAATCGGAATTAGGACCACATATCCAAACGGCCTGGGTCGGATTTGAAAAATCGGATCTGTGTCGTTCATATTGTCAATAAAAGATCGGATACAGGTCACATATGGGCGAAAAGATCGGATTTGAGTCACTTCAGCCTGCAGTGTGAACGTAGCCTAAAGAGAACTTTTCCACACAGGACTTGTCCTCTCCTCTTCTCAGCTCCTTCATCACACAAACATCTCTTTATGTTTTTCTTCTGGTTTCATGAAGTTACAGTTTCCTGGACTTTTCAAGAAAAAAACAAACAAACAAACAACAAAAACAGAAGAAATTGAGACAAGAAAATAGAATTAAAGGGGAACTGAAGTCATTTTTAAACTTGCTTTATTTCTTAATTAACGTGTTATTCAGTTACGTTTTCGGTTTTATTAACCTTACAGTGCTGAGCGTAAATAAGTACACCCCCTTTGAAAAGTAACATTTTAAACAGTATCTCAATGAACATAAACAATTTCCAAAATGTTGACAAGTTTAATATAACATCTGTTTAACTTATAACGGGAAAGTAAGGTTAATAATATAACTTAAATTACACATTTTTCGGTTTTACTCAAATTAGGGTGGTGCAAAAATGAGTACACCCCACAACAAAAACTACTACATCTAGTACTTTGTATGGCCTCCATGATTTTTAATGACAGCACCAAGTCTTCTAGGCATGGAATGAACAAGTTGGAGACATTTTGCAACATCGATCTTTTTCCATTCTTCAACAATGACCTCTTTTAGTGACTGGATGCTGGATGGAGAGTGATGCTCAACTTGTCTCTTCAGAATTCCCCATAGGTGTTCGATTGGGTTCAGATCAGGAGACAGACTTGGCCACTGAATCACTTTCACCCTGTTCTTCTTCAGAAATCCAACAGTGGCCTTAGATGTGTGTTTAGGATCATTGTCATGTTGGAAAACTGCATGACGACCAAGGGCACGGAGTGATGGTAGCATCTTCTCTTTCAGTATAGCGCAATACATCTGTGAATTCATGATGCCGTCAATGAAATGCAGCTCCCCGACACCAGCAGCACTCATGCAGCCCCACATAAGGACACTGCCACCACCATGTTTCACTGTAGGCACCATGCATTTTTCTTTGTATTCCTCACCTTTGCGACGCCATACAGTTCCAAAAACATTGATCTTGGTCTCATCACTCCAGAGTATAGAGTCCCAGTAGTCTTCATCTTTGTCAGCATGGGCCCTGGCAAACTCTAGGTGGGCTTTTTTGTGCCTGGGCTTTAGGAGAGGCTTCTTTCGTGGACGGCATCCATGCATGCCATTCCTCTGCAGCGTACGCCGTATTGGGTCACGGGAAATAGTCAACCCAGTTTGGCTTTCTACTTCTTTAGATAACCGCAGTGAACTTGCATGCCGATTTTCTTCAACCCTTCTCATCAGAAGACGCTCCTGTCGAGGTGTTAACTTCCGTGGACGACCTGGACGTCTGTGAGATGGTTGCAGTTCCATCTTTCTTAAATTTTTGTTCCACTTTTGCTGACTGATAAGTAAAGCTTTGCTGATCTTCTTGTAGCCTTCAGCTTTGTGGTGGAAAGAAATTATTTTCTTTGGGGAATTCTGAAGAGACAAGTTGAGCATCACTCTCCATGGTCACTAAAAGAGGTCGTTGTTGAAGAATGGAAAAAGATTGATGTTGCAAAATGTCGCCAACTTGTTCATTCCATGCCTAGAAGACTTGGTGCTGTCATTAAAAATCATGGAGGCCATACAAAGTACTAGATGTAGTAGTTTTTGTTGTGGGGTGTACTCATTTTTGCACCACCCTAATTTGAGTAAAACTGAAAAATGTGTAATCTAAGTTATATTATTAACCTTACTTTCCCGTTATAAGTTAAACAGATGTTATATTAAACTTTGTCTTGTCAACATTTTGGAAATTGTTTGTGTTCATTGAGATATTGCTTAAAATGTTACTTTTCAAAGGGGGAGTACTTATTTATGCTGAGCACTGTGTATCGTGACTCGTATTGGCATATTATATTACACTTTTTGGTTTTCAGCCATGTTGAATGTAGTTCGTTTGGTCCACGGTGGGCGTCACTTATCCGCGCGATCTTCACGAGACTTGTGCGAGACTTCAAACGTGAAGTGTCAGCGCCGCCATTTTGAAAACTGCTTACACAGCGGCCGGATCGCCGTATCATTCCAATTTAGATTAATTTCGAGATTTGTCAGCTTCATCAGTGATAGCGTGTTCGTCCTGCATGCTGTGGCGCGTGCACCTGAAGGTACGTGGACTCCAGTACGCGTGCCGTGAACAAGACGCACCTGAGCTCAAGGACTGTGCTGATACATTTGCATCACGAAGTATTACGATACACATTACCGAATCTTTCAACCCGTTGTCTTGAGTTCCCGTTTCTTGTTCTCGTCCTCGCTTAGCCTTTGATGTACTGTTTGCGCCTCGACCGACCCTTTTGCCTGTATTCTCGTTTTTGATCTCGCCTGCAGTTTTGGATTGTTTGCCTGTTCCATACGACTTCGAACCAGGGCGGCACGGTGGTGTAGTGGTTAGCGCTGTCACCTCACAGCAAGAAGGTCCGGGTTCGAGCCCTGTGGCCGGCGAGGGTCTTTCTGTGCGGAGTTTGCATGTTCTCCCCGTGTCCGCGTGGGTTTCCTCCGGGTGCTCCGGTTTCCCCCACAGTCCAAAGACATGCAGGTTAGGTTAACTGGTGACTCTAAATTGAGCGTAGGTGTGAATGTGAGTGTGAATGGTTGTCTGTGTCTATGTGTCAGCCCTGTGATGACCTGGCGACTTGTCCAGGGTGTACCCCGCCTTTCGCCCGTAGTCAGCTGGGATAGGCTCCAGCTTGCCTGCGACCCTGTAGAACAGGATAAAACGGCTAGAGATAATGAGATGAGATGAGATGAGACTTTGAACCAACTGAGAAGAGTCGGAAAGATGACAGGATAAGGACTTGTCCGTCGCGCTGGTATTTACGTCATTACTGTCGCACAATTAAAACATGCCGGATCAGGCGGCTGGTGGGTTTTCAAAATAATAAATACATGCATGTGTTTTTGTGATAAATACATATTATACTGAGCGCATTTCCTACATAAGCCTCACTAAGGTTTCGGACAGCACTATAAAATGGCGTCGAGACTATATAGTGAGCAGGGAGCGATTTCGGACACGGGGAAAACTTCCGGCTTGATTACGTCAGCATTCGAAAGAGGGCACGCGCGTCTTTTGACAACGTTGGCAGATGTCGGTCGCTTTGATTTCCGCTGTACGTTTTACTTCCGTCCTACGATGTCTCGCACAGGTCTCGGCGAATCTCGTTTACGGCCATCGCTTTGACATACGGACTGATAGCATATTTCTAACACTCATAACTTGCTATAGCAGCGACAAAATAGCGATCAAAAATGCATTCCGATATTTAATAAAATGAGAAATAGAATTTTGATAATAAAAAAATTGCCTTCGGTTCTCCTTTAAGGAAAGGGAAATTCAGAGAAATCAGAAAACTACAGCCTAGACATCAACAAATCCGACGATACACTCACTGGCCACTTTATTATGAACACCCACACGTCCACCTGCTGTGTTGTTTTGTGCCGTAGTTCTCTAATCAGCCGATCCCTCGATGCATCAGATCACGCAGATACAAATCAAGAGCTTCGGTTAATGTTCATAACGTTCAAACATCAGAATGGGAACAAGTTCCTTTTAAAGTGTCCGGTGAGTTAGTGTGTATCATAAAAGGTGGAATAGATTTTGTAGTGAAAATGCAGAGAGAGAGAGAGAGAGAGAGAAAGAGAGAGAGAGAGAGAGAGATGAGTCATGGAGTAACGAAGAAACAAATTATACAGATAGCACAGCATCAGTGTGTGTGTGTGTGTGTGTGTGTGTGTGTGTGTGTAAGAGAGTGAGAGAGAGAGTGAAGTATGTGATGGGGTTGTAACCCAGTCAGTTTGCTGGCTCACGTGGATCGACTGAAACTCTGCTGTTTGGATTTCAGATCACAGATTTCCGGATTATGGCAAAGTGGAGCTGGTGTTCTCTGAAGGCCCTGAGAGGAGCCAAGGTATGAGTCAACACACACACACACACACACACTGTGTGTGTGTGTGTGTGTGTTTGAATAACAGTCTATTCATATATGCATCTTATATATTTCCACCACAGCACTATTGAATGATCTGGAATCTGATTTGTCAGGACGTGTTTATTTTAATGAGCTCATTATAATACTGTACAGTGCCGTTTCCATGGTAACAGTAACTCATTCGTTGGTATTGTTCTGTACATCAGCGGGAAAAATAAGCCCATGAGTAAAGAGATGAATGATATGAGGTGTTGGTCCGGCCCTGAGGCGGCGACCCAGTGGGGTCTGTGGAGTGAGTTTCCTTGTAAGGAGTCTCCAGTGTCAGCAGATGTGTATCTCACTAACTCCGAGAGGAAACAGAGGCTGCTGAGGGAACAGCTATTTACAGATGGTTACAGGTTCTAGCTTGTGATTAAATGCAGCTCTAAACAGATCAAAGTGTCTGAGGCGACTGTGGCGCTGACGCTGCGCGTGTTCTCCGGATCTCCCCCGGAACACGGCTGGGTCAGTGTCACTCCGTGTTTGGAGTTCCGACCCGAACGAAAGTCGCAGCTTCACTGTTCCAGAGCACTTAGACTGGAGACTCCGCCCATCAGCCGCTCCGCCCGCACACACAACCTTCCGTCTGTCTGTCTGTCTGTCGTCTCTCTCCTTCCATCCTTTCTTTCTTCTTCTTCTTCTTCTTCTTCTTCTTATCATTTAGTCCTTCATTCTTCCTTTTTTGTCTTTCTTTATTTCCTTCATTCCTTATTTTCTTTCTTTCACTTTTTCTTTCTCTTTTATTCACTTTTCCTTCCTTCCTTCTTTGTTCACCTTTCTTTCTTTCTTTCTTTCTTTCTTTCTTTCTTTCTTTCTTTCTTTCTTTCTTTCTTTCTTTCTTATTCACTTTCCCTTCCTTCCTTCATCACTCTTTCTTTCTTTCTTTCTTTCTTTCTTTCTTTCTTATTCACTTTTCCTTCCTTCCTTCCTTCCTTCCTTCCTTATTCACTTTTCCTTCCTTCCTTCGTTTCTTTCTTTCTTTCTTTCTTTCTTTCTTTCTTATTCACTTTTCCTTCCTTCCTTCCTTCCTTCCTTCCTTCCTTTTGCATCTTTCTATCTTTCTTTCTTATTCACTTTTCCTTCCTTCCTTCCTTCCTTCCTTCCTTCCTTCCTTCCTTCCTTTTGCATCTTTCTTTCTTTCTTTCTTTCTTTCTTTCTTTCTTTCTTTCTTATTCACTTTTCCTTCCTTCCTTTCTTATTCACTTTTCCTTCCTTCCTTCCTTCCTTCCTTCCTTCCTTACTTTTGCATCTTTCTTTCTTTCTTTCTTTCTTTCTTTCTTTCTTTCTTTCTTTCTTATTCACTTTTCCTTCCTTCCTTCCTTCCTTCCTTCCTTCCTTCCTTCCTTCCTTCCTTTTGCATCTTTCTATCTTTCTTTCTTATTCACTTTTCCTTCCTTCCTTCCTTCCTTCCTTCCTTCCTTCCTTCCTTCCTTCCTTTTGCATCTTTCTTTCTTTCTTTCTTTCTTTCTTTCTTTCTTTCTTTCTTTCTTATTCACTTTTCCTTCCTTCCTTTCTTATTCACTTTTCCTTCCTTCCTTCCTTCCTTCCTTCCTTCCTTCCTTCCTTCCTTTTGCATCTTTCTTTCTTTCTTTCTTTCTTTCTTTCTTTCTTTCTTTCTTTCTTATTCACTTTTCCTTCCTTTCTTTCTTATTCACTTTTCCTTCCTTCCTTCCTTCCTTCCTTCCTTCCTTCCTTCCTTTTGCATCTTTCTATCTTTCTTTCTTATTCACTTTTCCTTCCTTCCTTTCTTATTCACTTTTCCTTCCTTCCTTCCTTCCTTCCTTCCTTCCTTCCTTCCTTTCTTTCTTATTCACTTTTCCTTCCTTTCTTATTCACTTTTCCTTCCTTCCTTCCTTCCTTCCTTCCTTCCTTCCTTCCTTCCTTCCTTCCTCTTCCTTTCTTTTGCTGCTCTTTCTTTCTTTCTTTCTTTCTTTCTTTCTTTCTTTCTTTCTTTCTTTCTTTCTTTCTTCCTTTCTTTCTTATTCACTTTTCCTTCCTTCCTTCCTTCCTTCATCTTTCTTTCTTTCTTTCTTTCTTTCTTTCATAATTTTCTTTCCTATTATTATTATTATTATTATTATTATTATTATTATTATATCCTTTACTCCTTCCTTCCATCTTTTTATCTTTCTTTCTCTCAGGATGACTATGAGGATTGAGAGAAGGAGAGATAGTGGTGGACACGTGTCTAAATGTGTTCCAAATCTGGAACAATAATAAACGTCAGCAGGACACTGTTTCTCAGGGACACACACACACACACACACACACACACACTGCTGCTTAACACAAAACCTCCCCACATTACTGATTACATGCATTATTAGGTGTAACCTGTTCCTATAGACGCGATTCGTTCGATAACAGTCGGAGTGGAGGATACAGCGGCGCTGAGCTATAAATAAATATCACTGTCTCTCAGGAAGCTGAAATGGGATTGAGCTGAAATTCGGTGTCGCCTGGTGCCTTTGTCCTGGACTAGAAGTAGTTTTCTCATGGTCACTTGACAACATGGCTGCTGCCAACATCAGCCAATAAGCTTTCAGCAGCCATTTGGCAGCATTAGGACAGAACTGGCATCTTATTGCTATTTAGCAGAAGGGCTTGGACCCCACACATTACTGCGGGAAGCTACTTAGTTCCTGTGTAACAGTGATGTCTGATCACATGTTCATGGGTGGTGGTTAATCCTGGACCCTCTCGCTCTGTGTGTCAGGAGCTGATCTCTGGCAGAATGGTGCCGACGTGTCGGTGGACTACAGCTCTACTGACTCGCTTACCAGATGGGACTCGTACCAGGACGTGTGCAATGGAGAAGGTAACGTTCAAAACACACCAGACACAAAGTGATATCAGGACGTGAACTGATTTGCTGTGAATTCAGTGCAGTATTAAAGCTTCCTAACCTCCTAAAGCTTGGCATGGCATGACGTCCTTCCCTAACGGTCTTGATGGACATG
The DNA here is from genome assembly GCF_027579695.1 of Neoarius graeffei. Classification (NCBI taxonomy): domain Eukaryota; kingdom Metazoa; phylum Chordata; class Actinopteri; order Siluriformes; family Ariidae; genus Neoarius; species Neoarius graeffei. The sequence goes on along the minus strand of NC_083569.1, from coordinate 107,466,202 downwards.
AGGGACAGTATTTATGCTGATGTGGCTCGGTGTGGTGTAAATGTGAGTGTTTCTGGGATGGAGGGATGATGATAGATAGAACAGCAGCTCCCAGCCTCGATAATGAATCTTCCATGTTACACTGAGGGACATCCTGCTGATGATGTTAACACACACACACACACCTCTGAGAGAGAAGCGACCCCCGTGAGCGCTGTGATAAATCCGGTTACACTCCATTGTATAACGTGTCTCAATAAAGAGATTTTCCACAAAGATCATGAGATGGAGATGATGAGCGATGGCTCCTCAGGGATGTGAGATGGAGAAGTCATCAGGAACCTTGTTTAGTTTGGAAAATATCTTCACTTGAGATCAGGGAGGCAGGAAAGGATGCAGCTGTCTGTCTCTCAGGATAAACTCCACCCCCTCCAAGACCCTGGGCAGGATCCTGTCGCCCTCACCACACTGGCTGAGCATCACCATGATGGTGATGATGGTGATGGTGGCGATGGTGGTGATGATGGTGATCATGATGATGATACTGGTGATGACGATGATGATGGTGATGGTGATGATGATAGTGATGGTGATGATGATGGTGATGAGGACGATGATGATGATTATGATGATGATAGTGATGATGATGATGATAGTGATGGTGATGATGATGGTGATGAGGACGATGATGGTGTTGATTATGATAGTGATGATGATGATGATAGTGATGATAGTGATGAGGATGAGGATGATGATGATTATGGTGATGATGGTGATGATGATTATGATGATTATGATGGTGATAGTGAGGATGGTGAGGATGATGATGGTGATGATGATTATAGTGATGGTGATGATGATGATCATGATGATCATGATGATGATGGTGATACTGGTGATGGTGCTGCTGCTGCTGATGATGATGGTGATGATGATGATGGTGATAGTGATAGTGAGGATGATGATGGTGATGATGATTATAGTGATGGTGATGATGTGATCATGATGATGATGGTGATGCTGGTGATGTTGCTGCTGCTGATGATGATGATGGTGATGATGATGATGATGTTGATCATGATGATGATACTGGTGATGACAATGATGATGGTGATGATGATAGTGATGGTGATGATGATGGTGATGAGGACGATGATGCTGATGATGGTAATGATGATGATGGTGATGATAGTGATGAGGATGGTGAGGATGATGATGGTGATGATGATTATGGTGATGGTAGTGATGGTGATGATGATTATGATAATGATGGTGCTGAGGATGATGATGGTGATGATGATGATGATGATGGTGGTGGTGATGATGGTGATGACGATGATCATGATGATGATGATATTGGTGATGGTGATGCTGATGATGGTGGTGGTGATAATGATGATGATGATGATGATGATGGTTATGATGATCCCAGTGTTCATTACTCATAAATTTCAGTTTAGGAAAAAAAGACAAGAGATGCAACATCACTTTCTTTCTTTCTAGCTATCAATTTTTATTCTTCTTCTCTCCTTTACTCTTTCTTTCTTTCTTTCTTTCTTTCTTTCTGGATGACAATCAAATCAAATCAAAACTTTATTCATCAACATTGTAGGCATTATCTGAATTGAGTTGATTTAACAATTGGTTATACAAAGATGTCAAAAGTTAAAAATGTGGATTGAGAGAAAGCAAGATAGCGGACGAGTGTCTAAATGTGTTCCAAATCTGGAAAAATAATAAAACTCAGCAGGATGCTGTGTCATGGGGAAACATCCACACACATACACTGGTGCTTAGAAATGCTGTTTTTTTCTTGTTGTAACAACAATCGGTCTCTCTCTCTCTCTCTCTCTCTCTCTCTCTCTCTCTCTCTCTCATTCTTTCAGCCACTGCATATCTGTATAGTACTAAAGACACAGGCTCTAACCAAACATGCCCCCACCCACACACACACACACACACACACACACACACACACTACACTGTACACACTCTCCCTGCCACAGCGGTCCCGAGCCTCACACTCAGGGGTATTTTTCTCCTGCCATGCCCACTGTGGTGAACCTCACCACTCTGCCACGGAATTCACAGGATGCTGAAAATAGACAAACATACAGAGCTGCATCCAGATCCCAGGCTCCAGGAGTCATCCTGCAATTGGAGTTACACTGAACATGAAACATTGTAAAGCAGAGTGGCTCCTTTAACAACACACACGGTGCATAAAGTGCAAAAACGTAAATCAAATAAATAAAAAATCAAAAGTCACAGGCATGAGGCCTCATGGCAGGGCACTGGTGAGGAAGACGCGTTCCTGTGGCAAATTTTACACTCGCATGTAAACACTATGTTTGAGGAAAAAACCCTAGAGGAATTCAACATCTCTCTACTAACGGCTCCGTCCTTCTCCATCACTCCACCTCCTGAATAAGAACTTCCACCTGAATTCTGGATTCTGATTGGTCAGAAGGAGATTTCGATTACAGCCCTGATAGCAGTGCAGCTGCCCATCACAGATTTATATTAACATTGCTGTGCTCGCTTGAATACACCTTTTTAATCAAAATACTCCTAAAACAGTAACTACTATATGAGAAGAACTAAAAGAAATATATATACAGTGGTGCTTGAAAGTTTGTGAACCCTTTATAATTTTCTATATTTCTGCATAAATATGACCTAAAACATCATCAGATTTTCACACAAGTCCTAAAAGTAGATAAAGAGAACCCAGTTAAACAAACGAGACACAAATATTACACTTGGTCATGTATTTATTGAGGAAAATGATCCAATATTACATAACTGTGAGTGGCAAAAGTATGTGAACCTTTGCTTTCAGTATCTGGTGTGACCCCCTTGTGCAGCAATAACTGCAACTAAATGGTTCCAGTAACTGTTGATCAGTCCTGCACACCGGCTTGGAGGAATTTTAGCCCATTCCTCTGTACAGAACAACTTCAGCTCTGGGATGTTGGTGGGTTTCTTCACATAAACTGTTCGCTTCAGGTCCTTCCACAACATTTCAATAGGATTAAGGTCAGGACTTTGACTTGGCCATTCCAAAACATTCACTTTACTCTTCTTTAACCATTCTTTGGTAGAACGACTTGTGTGCTTAGGGTCATTGTCTTGCTGCATGATCCACCTTCTCTTGAGATCCAGTTCATGGACAGATATCCTGCCATTGTCCTTTAGAATTTGCTGATATAATTCAGAATTCATTGTTCCATCAATGATGACAAACCGTCCTGGCCTAGATGCAGCAGAACAGGCCCAAACCATGATACTACCACCACCATGTTTCACAGATGGGATAAGGTTCTTATGCTGGAATGCAGTGTTTTCCTTTCTCCAAACAGAACGCTTCTCATTTAAACCAAAAAGGTCTATTTTGGTCTCATCCATCCACAAAACATTTTTCCAATAGCCTTCTGGCTTGTCCACGTGATCTTTAGCAAACTGCAGATGAGCAGCAATGTTCTTTTTGGAGAGCAGTGGCTTTCTCCTTGCAAACTTGCCATGCACACCATTGTTACTCAGTGTTCTCTTGATGGTGGACTCATGAACATTAACATTAGCCAATGTGAGAGAGGCCTTCAGTTGCTTAGGACCCTGGGGTCCTTTGTGACCTCGCCGACTATTACATGCCTTGCTCTTGGAGTGACCTTTGTTGGTCGACCACTCCTAGGGAGGGTAACAATGGTCTTGAATTTCCTCCATTTGGACACAATCTATCTGACTGTGGATTGGTGGAGTCCAAACTGTTTTGAGATGATTTTATAACCTTTTCCAGCCTGATGAGCATCAACAACGCTTTTCCTGAGATCCTCAGAAATCTCCTTTGTTCGTGCCATGATACACTTCCACAAACATGTGTTGTGAAGATCAGACTTTGATAGATCCCTGTTCTTTAAATAAAACAGGGTGCCCACTCACACCTGATTGTCATCCCATTGATTGAAAACACCTGACTCTAATTTCACCTTCAAGTTAACTGCTAATCATAGAGGTTCACATACTTTTGCCACTCGTGGATATGTAATATTGGATCATTTTCCTAAATAAATAAATGACCAAGTATAATATTTTTGTCCCATTTGTTTAACTTTGTTCTCTTTACCTACTTTTAGGACTTGTGTGAAAATCTGATGATGTTTTAGGTCATTTTTATACAGAAATATAGAAAATTCTAAAGGGTTCACAAACTTTCAAGCACCACTGTGTATCTCATCTCATCTCATTATCTCTAGCCGCTTTATCCTTCTACAGGGTTGCAGGCAAGCTGGAGCCTATCCCAGCTGACTACGGGCGAAAGGCGGGGTACACCCTGGACAAGTCGCCAGGTCATCACAGGGCTGACACATAGACACAGACAACCATTCACACTCACATTCACACCTACGGTCAATTTAGAGTCACCAGTTAACCTATCCTGCGTGTCTTTGGACTGTGGGGGAAACCGGAGCACCCGGAGGAAACCCACGCGGACACGGGGAGAACATGCAAACTCCACACAGAAAGGCCCTCGCCGGCCCCGGGGCTCGAACCCAGGACCTTCTTGCTGTGAGGCGACAGCGCTAACCACTACACCACCGTGCCGCCCACCACTGTGTGTATATATATATATATACACACAATATAAAAACTCATTTCAATGAATTCAGCCATCCGCAAGCCTGAAGGGCGAGGACAAAGGGGCCATGGCTAGCAAGGGACCCTTAACAAGGGACCCGTGCATCCATGATCCCCCCCAGACCCACCCCCAATGGTCCACAGCCAACTAACCCAACCGAAACGAGTGCATTCAATAAATAGTAAACATATAAATACATGGATAAAAATACAAAAATATATATTTATATATGAAAATAAATAATAAATTTGTGAAAAACTTATCATTTCTATTGTAACAACTGGCCAAAATGTTCCTTTTGAAGCACATAAGTCTTTTAATTTATTTTGGGTTTTTTTTTTATGGAATCAACAGAGGGTCAGAAATATACAACTTGTTAAAGCTTAATATTCACCTACTTTATCCTCCACATCCAGCTTTGGTGTGTGTTTGGGCTCACTGTTCTGTTCAACTGTGTCCAAGTTTCTGATGGTTTAAGGTCATGCTGAAGAATTCTAAGGTAGTTCTTCTTCTTCAGTATTCCATCCACTTTGTTCAATGCGCCAGTAAAGCAGCCCTATGATGCTACCACCACCCTGCTTCACAGTTGGTACAATGTTCCTCTGTACTTCTGGTCATTGTAGCCAAACATCTCAATCTTTGTCTCATCTGACTTTCCTCCAGAAGGCTTTTTCTTTGCCCATGTGGTCAGCTGCAAACTTTAAACCTTGAAGGTGTTGAGTTTGGAGCTTCTTTCTTGGACAGCAGCCTCTGTCCGTGGCGATATAAAACTCGCTTGACTGTAGACAGTGATACTGGTGTTCCAGCAGCTTATAGTTCATGGCAGGGCTGTTCCTTGGTGGTTCCTGGGTTGTTCCTGATCATCCCAACCAATTTCCACTCAACTGAGGGGGATGGTTTGGGTCTTCTTCCAGCAAAGTGGCTCAGCAAAGTGGCTACACCTCCCAATAACTTATGCTTACAACTCCAATTCCAAAAAAGTTGGGACACTGTGGCAAACATAAATAAAAACAGAATGTGAAGATTTGCAAATCACAGAAACCCTACATTTCATTGAAAATAGTACAAAGACAACATATCAAATGTTGAAACTGAGAAATGTTATTGTTTTTTTGAAAAACATGTGGTCATTTTGAATTTGATGTCAGCAACACTTTTCAGAAAAGTTGGGACATTGGTTAATTGGCAACAGGTCAGTAACATAATTACATTTATGTTCAGTTCAAAAGCCAGCATCTGTGATGGTATGAGGGGGCATTAGTGCACATGACATGGGTAACTTGTACATCTGGGAAGGCATCATTAATGCTGAATGATATATACATGTTTCAGAGCAATATCCTGCCATCCAGACAAAATCTTTTTCAGGGAAGGCCTTCCTTCTTTCAGCAAGACAATGCCAAACTTCTTTCTGCACATATTAAAACTGCACAGCTCCATAGTAAAAGAGTCTAGGTGCTAAACTGGCTTGCTGCAGTCCAGACCTGTCTCTCATTTAAAGCGTTTGGTGCATTATAAGGTGCAAAATTCGACAAAGATGTGAGACCCTGAACTGTTGAGCAATTGAAATTGTATATCAGGCAAGAATGGGACAACATTTTTCTTTCAAAACTATAGCAATTGGTCTCCTCAGTTCCCAAACATGTACAGAGTGTTGTTAAAAGTAGAGGTGATGCAACACAGTGGTAAACACGCCCCGTCCCAGTTTTTCTGAAATGTGTTGCTGACATCAAATTCAAAATAAGCATGTATTTTTCAAAAAACAATAAGGTTTCACCGTTTGATATGTTGTCTTTGTACTATTTTCAATGAAATATAGGATTTCCATATTATCACATTCTGTTTTTATTTACAGTTTACACAGCATCCCAACTTTTTTGGAATTGGGATTGTACATACAGTTGTTTGAACTGATGATCTTTGACTCTGCACTTGTTTTGAAATGACTCCAAGAGACATTCCTGAGTGTGTAACACCATGATCCTCTTTCTTTTTAAAGATATTTTTTGGGCTTTTTTCACCTTTATTGGATAGGACAGTGTAGAGACAAGAAATGAGCAGGAGAGATCGGGAAATGACCTCAGGTCGGAATCGAACCAGGTTCCCTGGATTTATGGTATGGTGCCTTATCCACCTGAGCCACGACACCCCAACCCTGAGCCTCTTTCTCAGATCTGCACTGAGCTCCTTGGACTTTCCCATTGTACTGTGTGTAGGCGAAACCAATCCTGATCACTAACAGGAAGTTATTTTGAAGACATTTTGGAACGTTCAGCACCACTGAATTCATAATCTAAGTGCGTGTTTGTATATTTTTGACCCTGTGTAATTTTGGCCCTGTGTTTATTTCAGAAAACGCAAATAAATTAAAACTTGTGTACCAGATTCTTTTCTTTTTAATTAAAGATGTACGTTGTACAGTCATTCTGTTACAGGAAAAGAACAGTTCAGAGAAATCTGCTATTGCCATGACATTCCTGTCCATGTATGTAAATTTCTAACTGCACTGTAACTATAAACGGATAAAATGTCCGATCTGTCATTCACCAGTAAGTAAGAGAGTAAAATAAAATAGACAGATTGCTGTGGTGTAAGAGGAATAAAACACTTCAGGACATGCTGTTCTAGGAAATGAATCAACTTCGGGATGGTAACAGTAACTCCGCTTCATCACTTTCATCACTTCTTCCTCCTGCAAACCCCACCCCCTTGTTTACATTCTTCTCTCCATAGCATCTTTCTTTCTTTTCTGTTCTTTCTCCTCTTCACATCAACATTTCCTTCTTTTCTCTCCTTCATTTTTTTACCTTTTTTGGACTGATTGGGTTGACCATGGTTAGTTTCTGCCCCTCCTTCTGCAAACCACGCCCTCTTGTTTGCATTCTTCTTTCCATATCTTTCTTTCTTTCTTTCGTTCTTTCTTTTCAAGTATATTTAGTCTGACTGGAAAGTAGCTTGATAACGTTTTGAATAAATTATACAACATTGCGTCAGCAGTCACACTGGACTCAGTGAAAGTCTTCCCAGTAGTGCTAGTGGTGGTGATGAAGATGGTGGTGATGGAGGAGATGGTGGTGGTAGTGCTGGTGGTGATGGTGGAGATGGTGATTGTGCTGGTGGTGGTGGTGGTGGTTGTGGATATGGTAGTGGTGGTAGTGCTGGCAGTAGTGGTGGAAATGGTAATGGTGGTGGTGGTAGTGATGGTGGAGATGGTGATTGTGCTGGTGGTGGTGGTCGTTGTGGATATGGTAGTGGTGGTAGTGCTGGCAGTAGTGGTGGAAATTGTAATGGTGGTGGTGGTAGTGATGGTGGTGATGGTGATTGTGCTGGTGGTGGTTGTGGATGTGGTAGTGCTGGCAGTAGTGGTGGAAATGGTAATGGTGGTGGTGGTGATGCTGGTGGAGATAGTGGTAGTGCTGATGCTGGTGGAGATAGTGGTAGTGGTGATGCTGGTGGAGATAGTGGTGGTGGTGGAGATGGTAGTGATGGCGGTAGTGGTGGAGATGGTGGTGGAGATGGTGGTGGTGCTGGTCATGGAGATGGTAATGGTGGTGGTGGTAGTGGTGGAGATAGTAATGGTGGTGTTGGTGGTAGTAGTGCTGGTGGTGGTGGAGATGATGGTGGTGGTGCTGGTGGTAGAGATGATAGTGGTGCTGGTGGTGGAGATAGTAGTGGTGGTGATGCTGGTGGTGATGGAGGAGTAAAGTCAGGTAACTCAGATGATTATGTTTGTCCTGATGTGTGAAGTGTTGCTCGAGGGAACACCGTGATGTTGGCAGAAGGTGTAGACTCTCTGTGTTCCAGCTACCAAATGGACGCATCCATGTTGGTCTTTTTAAACAACAAGCTCACCAGCTGGCTGTGATGAGTGATGTATATTTTCCTCCTCAGAACAGTGAAGTGTTTACTCAGTGTTAGACCTTTAACAGGTGACTCTGTACGCTGACTGAGTTAAAGTTAATACCTGTACATACAGCAGAACACATTTAAAGATCCCAAGTGCTGCTGCTGCTGCTGCTGTGTGTTTATGGTGTTGACGGTGTTAATTTGACATCACTTGCTGAACTCTGGGTTGAGGACACTGTCCCAAATTCCAGGGAAAGATTTCCAAGTTGACGAAGCGTTTTCTTTAGCGTTCCCTAATCGAAGGTTGGCGTTACGAGCTCGAGTCGACCGCAGCATAAAAACACACGGCGGAAAACGTCACCTCCATGTTTACGGTTTTAGAAAAGTCTGAGACGATCTCTGAAAGCTGCTAATTTTCACTCTGTGCACATCTGGTTCCATAACAGTGTGTGTGTGTGTGTGTGTGTTGATAGCAGCAGGTGTGTAATTTGGTAAGACTGCAGAGAGTAGCTCGAGTTTCCTATAAAAGCGGCTGAAGTAGAAGCCACGGACGCTCTGATTAAAAAGCTCCTGTCGGGTGTTTAGGTGCACAAGGGAATGTGTAGCACTTTTTTTTCTTCAGATGAAGGGATTCTATCACTCTCTTCTCTTCACTCATCCGCAGTTATCTGTCTTTCTTCTTGCACAGATCAGTGCATTCTTCTTTCAGGAGAAATATTTCCCCCTTCCCTTCACTTATCTGTCTATATTTATTCATTGATTTCTTTTTTTTTCTTTCTTTCTTTTCCTTCCTTCCTCTTTCTTTCTTTCTTTCTTTCTTTCTTTCTTTCTTTCTTTCTTGTTGATTCTTTCTTTCTTTCTTTCTTTCTTTCTTTCTTTCTTTCTTTCTTTCTTTCCTTCCTTCCTTCCTCTTTCTTTCTTTCTTTCTTTCTTTCTTTCTTTCTTTCTTTCCTTCCTTCCTCTTTCTTTCTTTATTTCTTTCTTGTTTGCTGTTCTTTCTTTCTTTCTTTCTTTCTTTCTTTCTTTCTTTCTTTCTTTCTTTCTTTCTTTCTTGTTTGCTGTTGATTCTTTCTTTCTTTCTTTCTTTCTTTCTTTCTTTCTTTCTTTCTTTCTTTCTTTCTTTCCTTCCTTCCTCTTTCTTTCTTTCTTTCTTTCTTTCTTTCTTTCTTTCCTTCCTTCCTCTTTCTTTCTTTCTTGTTTGCTGTTCTTTCTTTCTTTCTTTCTTTCTTGTTTGCTGTTCTTTCTTTCTTTCTTTCTTTCTTGTTTGCTTCTTTCTTTCTTTCTTTCTTTCTTTCTTTCTTTCTTTCTTTCTTGTTTGCTGCTTTCTTTCTTTCTTGTTTGCTGTTGATTCTTTTTCTTGTTTGCTGTTCTTTCTTTCGTTCTTTCTTGTTTGCTGTTCTTTCTTTCTTTCTTTCTTTCTTTCTTGTTTGCTGCTTTCTTTCTTTCTTTCTTTCTTTCTTTCTTTCTTTCTTGTTTGCTGCTTTCTTTCTTTCTTTCTTTCTTTCTTTCTTTCTTTCTTTCTTTCTTTCTTTCTTGTTTGCTGCTTTCTTTCTTGTTTGCTGTTGATTCTTTTTCTTGTTTGCTGTTCTTTCTTTCGTTCTTTCTTGTTTGCTGCTCTTTCTTTCTTTCTTTCTTTCTTTCTTTCTTTCTTTCTTTCTTTCTTTCTTTCTTGTTTGCTTTCCCCCTCTCTCCACATCAACCCTTCTTTCCTTTCTCTCCTTTTACTTTTTTCACCTTTCTCTTTGGACTGATCCCGCTCACTTCCTGCCCCTTTCTCCTCACCCCCTTCCTCATGTTTACCTTCCTCTCTCCATATTTGGCAACCTCACCAAGCCCCTCGTCCTTGTTTGGAGTCCAAACACACACACACACACACACTTACCTTTGTGTGTCTGTCGCACTGAGTAGCTCAGTACACTGTGTTACTGTGCTGAGAGTGTGGAGGAGGACAGGTACGTGAGTCTCAGGCTGGGCTCAAGGAAGGAGGAGGTAAGAAACACGGGCCCTTTCCCCGCTGAGAGGGGTGGTGAGAGTGAGGAATGTGGGAGGGGGTAGGTGAGCGAGAGAGAGAGAGAAAGAAGCTGAAAGAGGAAAACGTGCTGCAGGAACATAACAGCAGTGGCGGAGTCTTTCTGACTGTTTGGGACAAACCTGGACTCGTGTGTGGTATTCGGAGCTCCTCGCACCCTCTTTCGACACACACAGGCTCTCAGCAGTGCTTGTATCTGGTAACGTATCCAGCGTCTTCCTTTATAACACTGTTTTAGCTCTTCAGTGTCCGGTCAGCTTCACTCTCATCTCCTGACCTTGGTGGTGTTTTCTGTGGTTTTGTAAGTCAGAAGGTCAGAGCAGTACTGTAAGTGCTGAATCACATGATTGTGTTAAATGCTTGGGTTAAACCGTGGTCTTTGATTAACTAACTGCTTAGTGCTGAGGTCTGAGAGAGACAGAGGAGTTTTTAAACCAATCCGAATACAGCTGTATAAATATTAAAGCTATTATTTGTTACAGTCTGATGTTACCTACAGTATTTGTGGGTGGAGAAAATGTGGATAAAATTTCTTCTGCGTCTGTCACCGTCACCTTGTTGGGTTCAGTGAAGCAACACAAAATAAAGAGGAATAAAAATCAGGATTATAGTATGTACAATATCATCTTTTAATCTATTTTAATCTATTAACCGTGTTAAATTCAGGGTCTGCGAATGTGGACACTGTACATGGTATAAGTTACAGATCATATACAATTTGCTTGGTGTTACTTTTTATCAAAAGAAGCTTCGTGCGAAACTATGTGATGATAAAAACAAGAACATTTGCGTTCAAATATGTCCCTGGCAACAACAATGCTGTTTTTTTTTCCTCTTATTAACATTGTTTTTATTATTTATCATTTATTGCGCACTGTCACATCCACGTGAACATACAAACGAAGAATTTTATAGTATGAGGAAGTTTGTGAATATGAAAGTTTTTAATAGGTTTTTGAATCTTGAATGTGAATAAATGAAGAAATTAACAGGAATACAAGACAACTGATTTCAGCAATAAATAAATAAATAAACGCTCCTTTTGAGAAAGCCATGGCCTCATGGTTGGAGAAGCAGCTCTGGGACCAAAAGGTTGCCAGTTAGTTTCCCTGGACCGGCAGGAATGGCTGAAGTGCCCTTGAGCAAGGCACCTAACCCCCTACTGCTCCCCAGGCTGCTCTGGGTATGTTGTACATCACTCTGGATAAGTGTGTCTGCTAAACGCCTGTAATGTTAAATAAATAAATACCTCTCAGGACATACTTCAGAGATTCAGAAGTCTGAGAATTGTCCCGTTTTGCAATATGAACCTTATGGGTTCCAGGCACGAACTCAAAGTTTATTGCGGGTCTTGTGGGTAAGAATGTTTAAATGTTTGTAAGGAACAAGGTCACATCATTTGTTCTTTTAAAAGATGAAAGAAATATGATCACTGGTCTGCAGAGTGTTTGGATGATTGTCACGTTGCATTGTGGTATGGCCAGAACGTTTCCTCTATTTGTTTGTCTCTAAGTGCCTTTAACCCAGCTGTCTTCTTGAAGCGCTACATCTCTTCTCTCCCCCAGCTCCTCCCTTGCAGCCCCCGATCTCAACCCTGGACAAATTCTCACCTAAACAAAGTCAGGGCAACACAGTCATCCTTAGCAGATCCAACCGCACCACATCCGTCACCTCCAGCCCCGAGCACAGTGACCACGCCCTTTCAGCCAGCAGTGACTCCGGTCTCTCGAGTGCTTCCCTTTGGACTGAGCGCTGCCCTGTGTCTGGTGGTAAGTCTGCTGGTCCCAGTGAGCAGGAGAAGGCAGACCTGAATCGCCTGCTGAGTGGATTTGGGATCGATGAGCCTCAGACAGATGATGGAATGGACCTGACCTCAGCCTCTCAGGGAGTCCTCCATCACCCAGCGCAGGTCCATATCAATGGCAACTCCCAGCCAAAAGAGCGAGAAACAGACATCCTGGATGATGAGGTCCTGATGTCAGGCCACGACCTGCGCAGTGTGGACAGTCTGGGGACTCTTTCATCATCATATCACAAGAGCAGCCAAAACTCTTTGCTCTCTGATGGCTTCTGCAGCCCTGGAGTGATTGAGGATGTCCCACATCATGGCCCAGCAGCCATGGAAGAATATGAGCGAGCATATGCTGAGACTCGGAGAAACTGCCTTGCCAAGAGAAATGTCTCTGTTCCTGTCACCACCACTTCCAGCACAACTTCCAGGGGGCAGCAGTTCCGGCAGGGCAACTACTCCACTCAGACCTGGGTCCGCCAGCAGCAAATGGTGGCGGCCCCGCACTATTCCTACCTGCCTGAGGAAAGTGGAGTGGAGGAGAACTTCCATGGGGACAAGCAAGAGATTTCATCCAAAGTGATCATTAGTGATCAAAACCACACCTCTCTGGACCCAAAGATATCCCCAAGCCAGGACAGCAAGAAAACTCATGATGAGGAGTTTAACTCCCTTACAGTGGACATTGACAACTCCATCGACCAGCTTAACCAGTTGATCCTGGACTTGGATCCTACATTTGTGCCCATCCCAACACGGACCAGTTTGGTTAAAAGAAACGGAGGGTCCACGGCTATGACTACTACATGTAAAAACAAGGGTTTGACGCTCAGACTCAATGAAAACAACAGGAATCAGCAGACAGGTAAGAGGGAGAAAAGATTTTAAAGGCTATAAGATCCAATTTTGGCTTCTGGGTTGGATTCAGTCACTGAAATGTGAAGTTAAATTCCAAAATTTGAACACAACCTAAGAGTCAAAATCCAGTGTACCAACTCCTTGCACTCTTTCTGGTGGTGGGTTTTGGTGGTGGTGCAACAACCTATGAATCAAAATCCAATGTAGCTACATCTGGTAAACGTTTCTGTACCTTTCCTGGTGGTGAGTTTGTTGGTGCGCTAACCTACGAATCAAAATCCAATGTAGCTACATCTGGTAAATGTTTCTATGCTCTTCCTGGTGGTGGGTTTGGTGGTGGGGTGACAACCTACCGTACAAATCAAAATCCAGTGTAGGTATGTCTGGTAAATGTTTCTATACCCTTCCTACTGGTGAGTTTGGTGGTGCAACAATCTACAAATCAAAATCCAATGTAGCTATATTTGGTAAATGTTTCTATCCTCTTCCTGGTGGTGGGTTTGGTGGTGGTGTGACAACCTAGGAATCAAAATCCAACTTGACAACATCTGGTTAATATCTGTGTACCTTTTCTGATAGCAAGTTTGGTGGTGATGTGTTTGAATATTTTGAAGCAATGAGCTCGAGATGGAGATGGAAAGACCTCGGAATATGATTATGGGGGGAAAATAGACATTTGTGTCATATTAGTGAATGAGAATGTAGGATAGTTTCCTCAATATAGGTGGGAACCCTTAGGGATATATCAAGGAAGGTAGGAAGCGTGGAATGAAAGAAGAAACTATAGTGGTATTTTCTGGTAATGTACTAGCTTCTGCTCACACATGAGCCCTAATGAGAATTCAGTGAGAATTGTAATAGCTCTTGGCAATAATCTTGGTCCCAGGCTTGCATAAACCCTTGCTGATGATTTCCCATTAAGTTCTCCCAGTAAGATCTGGGTTTTACAGGAGCTTAAATCAAAAGCGACAATGGAAATGGAAGATCTTTGGGTAATTCTCCATTGATCCATGAGGAGTTATGTAATAACCAGTCCATTGTAGACATTTCCAATGTAAATATGGTACAATTTACTGGGTTTATCCCCAACATTTAAAACATTTTGCTCTTACAGTATGAAGTCTTGCCAAAAAGCAAGACCAAACATGGAATAAAGGCATCTATTAATGTGAATAGGGACCATTTTGGCACTTTTCATGCTTCACACCATTGTGTTATGCCTGACAAACAACATAGTTAAAGGAATTCCAAGCGGTTTTCACACAAATGGGAAATTAGAGCTTCTGGCAGAATCTTAGCTATGTGACAAGTTTTAGCTGTTTGGACTTGCCTTTACTCAGGTATCTGCTTCTTGGAGATCTTAAGCACGTTCAGTCTTATCAGCTCCCATTGAAGACAATCTTTAAGCTCTTATGGGCTGTGGAATGGACAAAATCCTTATTTTTTAAGATCCAACTTATTTACGTTCAAATGTTTTGATGACAGAGGTAAAAGTTTATTTCAGAACTTTGGTTCTGGTAGTGAAGGAGCACCGACTATCCATATTGAACAACAGTAGATGATGATTATTTCCTTTAAAAGGACAGAAACTTTAGAAGCATAATCCAGGCACTGTATTATGTAGCTTGGATCGAATTTAGAGCAACAGGTCACATTTATTCCCTTGAGGGTGTAAAGGATAGATTTGACGAAAGGGATGAGTCCTAGTAAAGATGCCCAAGGAATCCTTTTGAAGTGAAAAGCCAATTCTACTGTACAAGCAAGACACGAAGACAAAGAGATGGCGAAGACAAAACAGAAAGATGAAAAGGAGTTGAGAAAATGGCGAGATCTTAAAGGTGGGGTTTTGTGATGTTGATCAAAGGTGGTATTAGCACACTATAGCAGTTGATTGATTATCAGCTCGCATTATCTTCGCATGTTTACAGAATGGTAGGATTGAATGCTTGCCTGTTTATCCAGCTGCTCGGGTGCAGAGGCATCGTGGGAGTCTCCGGGACACTCAAACACACACCAAGAGCAAGAATCTGCTTTGGAATGTGGGAAAAGTTCATGGACAATTAGAGGCAGTAAAGGCTTTAATCGGATCATTCACACCGAAACAGCAGAAATAGTTACACAGGTTGGAGTTACAGGAGGTCAAAGGTCAGAAAAATTTCAAGGTGAAAATGGAGTTTTATTTGATGAGACATTTTTACAAGGATATTCGAGCTGAACCTTTTTAAACCCTTTGGAGCTTCTTCAAGGATTTGGGCTTGTGGTTACTTTGGAACAAAAACATTATAGTTTCAGTACGCTTTGTGGTCACACTCTAACTTTAAGTAATAGATAGATAGATAGATAGATAGATAGATAGATAGATAGATAGATAGATAGATAGATAGATAGATAAGAAGTTGAACAAAACATAGTTTCAGTACTCTTTGTGGCCACACTAACTTAAAATTATGCGTGCCTAGGCACTGCATCACTAATAATGAAATAAATAAACATCTCATCTCATCATCTCTAGCCGCTTTATCCTGTTCTACAGGGTCGCAGGCAAGCTGGAGCCTATCCCAGCTGACTACGGGCGAAAGGCGGGGTACACCCTGGACAAGTCTCCAGGTCATCACAGGGCTGACACATAGACACAGACAACCATTCACACTCACACCTACGGTCAATTTAGAGTCACCAGTTAACCTAACCTGCATGTCTTTGGACTGTGGGGGAAACCGGAGCACCCGGAGGAAACCCACGCGGACACAGGGAGAACATGCAAACTCCGCACAGAAAGGCCCTCGCCGGCCCCGGGGCTCGAACCCAGGACCTTCTTGCTGTGAGGCGACAGCACTAACCACTACACCACCGTGCCACCCCAATAAATAAACAAATAAATAAATAAGAAAAAAAGAATTTGGACAAAAACATTATAGTTGCAGTACTTTTTCTGGCCACACTCTAACTTAAAATGCAGACAAACAAAGAAACAAATAAGTAAATAATTTTGACAAAAAATATTGTAGTTTCAGTGTTCTTTGTGGCCGCACTAACTTAAACATTAAAAAATAAATAAATAAATAAATAAGAAGTTGGACAAAAACATTGTAGTTTCAGTAATTTTTGTGGCAACACTCAAACTTAATAAATTTAAAATAAATAACTAAACAAACAAACAAACATGAAGTTGGACAAAAACAATGTAGTTTCAGTACTCTTTCTGGTTATGCTATAATGTAAAGAAAAGCAAAAAAAATATGAAGTTAGACCTAAGCATAATTGTTTCAGTACTCTTTCTGGTTATGTAACGTAAAGGAAAACAAAACGAAACAAAATGAAGTTAGATTTAAAAAAAACACTTTCTGGTTTCACTACTCTTTCAACAAAAATGAAGTTAGACAAAAGTATTATAGTTTCAGCAGCCTTTTGCATTATGTAACATTAAGCAAAACAAAATAAATTTAGATAAAAATGTTAGCGTTTCTGGACTCTTTCTGATTCTGTAATGTAAAGCAAAACAAAAAAAAATGAAGTTAGATTTAAAAACCCTCTGGTTTCAGTACTCTTTCTGGTTCTGTGTAATGTAAACAAAATGAAACAAAAATGAAGTTAGATAAAAATGTTTGTATTTCAGTACTCTTTCTAGTTGTTTAATGTAATACAATAATACAAAAATAATACAAAACAAAATTAAGTTAGATTTAAAAAAAACCCCTGATGATTTCAGTACTCTGATTATGTAACTTAAAGCAAAACAAACAAACAAAACTAAATAAAATGAAGTTAGATTAAAAAACCAAAAAACTCTGGTTTCAGTACTTTTTCTGGCTCTCTGCTGTAATGTAAACAGAAATTGAACAAAACAAAATGAAACAAAAATAAAGTTAGATTAAAATGTTAGCGTTTCAGTACTCTTTCTGGTTCTGTAACATAAAGCAAAACAAAACTAAAGTAAATAAAATGAAGTTAGATTAAAAAAAAACCTCTGGTTTTGATACTTTTTTCTGGTTCTGCTGTAATGTAAAGAAAAGAAAACGAAACAAAAATGAAGTTAAACAAAAATGTTAGATTTTCAGTACTCTTTCTGGTTATGTAATGTAAAACAAAACTAAACAAAATTAAATTAGATAAAAAAAACCCTCATGGTTTCAGTACTCTTTCTGATTACTCTGTGACTTAAAGGGAAAAAATTATTTAGATACAAATGTTAGCATTTCAGTACTCTTTTTGGTTATGGAACGTAAACAAAACAAAATGAAATTAAATAAAATGAAGTTAGATTTAAAAAAACAAAACAAAACCCTGGTTTCAGTACTCTTTCTGGTTCTGCTGTAATGTAAATGAAAGAAAATAAAAGGAAACAAAAATGAAGTGAGACAAAAACGTTAGCATTTCAGTACTCTTTTTGGTGATGTAACATAAAGCAAAACAAAACTAAACAAAATGAAGTTGATTTAAAAAAAAAACCCTCATGGTTGCAGTACTCTTTCGGATTACTTTGTAACTTAAACAGAAAAACAAAGTTAGATGTTGGAAACATTTCTGCTCACATTTCCACATTTGAGAATGTTACACAATTGCGTAGCGTTTAAATTTATCAAGTCATACAAGTCCTGAGAATTTTACTGTTATATTGTTTTGTTGTGTTTAATTTATGCCACTGAACTTGGTGAATAAATAATTCTGTTTTTCATAGCAACCAGAAAACCTGAGAGACTGAATGTTCTGGAAACCGAACCCTTGTAGAACTGTATTGCCGCTTTTCCACTACCAACGCAGCTGAGTTGGGCTGAGCCGTGCGGTGCTGAGTTGGGCTGAGTCGAGCTGAGCGGGGCTGTTGGAGTTGCATTTCGACTACAACCGCGCTGAACTGTGCTGGCTGGAAGTGGGTGGACACATTGGGTGGAGTTAGCGAATGTGGGTGGACGTCACGTGATGTCGTTAGGCGGCACAAACAGTGACATCAGTGAGCTTTTAAGCGGTAGTCTCACAACCTGGATAGTAAACAATAAACATGGAGGACATGGAGTCGTTAGTGTTGCTGGTCTTGGTGCTGTGGCTTGTTGTCACCGACAACGCCAACAGATTCTGGCAAGAGCGTATAGATGAGGCGAGGCGCATAAGGCTTCATAATTCTCGTAATTCGTAATTCTTCTTCTTCCGGGTTTACGGTGTTTACAGATCCCAGTGTGCTCGCGGGGCGTGTGTGGGCGTGTGAGGACACTCCTCCTCACCAATCAGTGCACAGGGGAGTGTCTGCTCACGCCCCTAGCCTCACTCGGCTCGGTTTGGCTCGCTTCAGCCCCACTCCAAAACCGTGCGAGTTTTGGGTGCTAAGCAGGGCTGAAGCGAGCTGAGTCGTGCTGCTCTGAGGTAGTCGAAACGCGAGCCGTGTCGGGCTGAAGTGAGCTGAAAAAAGGTAGTGGAAAAGGGCCATAATGGTCAAGTATTCACGACACTTGAGAACCCTAAAGAGGGTCTTGAATTTGTCCCTCTGGGGAACCATGTACGGGTTCTGTGTAGTACCGGTACATCAGTAGAACCAGGATCATTAACCATCCAGAGAAAATGTTGGGAACGTGGTCGTTTGCGGTAGCCGTGTTTGTTTAGCCTGTAAACTAAAGATCAGACCCAGAAGTGAAGCACGCCTGGCTCAATAAGTTCAGCATATAAACATGAGGAAGGAGATCAGATGGATTTCACCATCAGTGTAATGAGATGAAGATCATCTCCAGGCTGCGGCGTCTCCACGTTGAATGAGTTATGACTTATATGTTCAGATGCAGGCGGCACAGTGGTGTAGTGGTTAGCGCTGTCGCCTCACAGCAAGAAGGTCCGGGTTCGAGCCCCGTGGCCAGCGAGGGCCTTTCTGTGTGGAGTTTGCATGTTCTCCCCGTGTCCGCGTGGGTTTCCTCCGGGTGCTCCGGTTTCCCCCACAGTCCAAAGACATGCAGGTTAGGTTAACTGGTGACTCTAAATTGAGCGTAGGTGTGAATGTGAGTGTGAATGGTTGTCTGTGTCTGTGTGTCAGCCCTGTGATGACCTGGCGACTTGTCCAGGGTGTACCCCGCCTTTCACCCGTAGTCAGCTGGGATAGGCTCCAGCTTGCCTGCGACCCTGTAGAACAGGATAAAGCGGCTAGAGATAATGAGATGAGATGAGATGTTCAGATGCAGAAGTGATGATTCACTCGGAGTATAAAAGCAGGATTTGGAGCACGCAGCCTGAACGACTGGATTAGACACGAGGTGCTGCAAGAGACTGGAATTTCCAGGAGCCCGAGGCTGTGCATTCTCCGCTCCTTACAGAAACCTACAAGCCTGAAGACACAAAATAGCATGCGTGGAATGATCATGTGCAGCCCCAACACGCCGCTAAACTCCGACGTGTCACTTTATATATATATATATATATATAAGTATAAAAGTCAGGAAAACATTAGAGATTAAAACAGGTGTAAAAGTAACACACACCGGAAACGTGCTACAGATCACGTCTCAGTTAGAAGTTGCTAGGAGTTCTGAAGCTGTAAATTCATCACCGTGAGTGAATCAAGTGATTGAGACATTAAACTGAGTGTGTGGTGACCGAGTCAGGAGCGATTCATTCTCATTATTTACACAAGCAGGGAACTGAGTTAGAGTCTAAAAATATACAACATTCATTTCTTATCATTCTATTATTGTTATGTCAATTCAAACATTTGCAGCATCATGAAAATGAAATAACTATAAACAGTGTAATAAAATAAAGGGAAAAAAGTATTCTCAGTAATCACTGATATATTGCTACTATAGTTGGAACATCACTTTTTCCTTTCTGATGCTCTGAGACTGAAACCGTGAGCATCGGCCGATATCGGTACCATCCCATCTTTTATTTTTTGTTATAACCTACTAAAGCTTCAAAATGATTACAAAAATCTCTTCATATGTCAAAAATTCAGTTAAAAATATACATTTTTTTTCAATCCCAGTCGTTTTTTTAGTTGTTCAAGGATTGGATCAGATTTAAGCTTTGTTTTGTCTGATATCTGAGCCTCTATTTATTTATTTACTTATTTATATTTATTTGATATTGCCTGTATAATGATCCTGGGGATTAAAGCCAGTGTTGCCAGATTGGGCGGTTTTAAGTGCATTTTGGCTGATTTGAACATGTTTTGGGCTGGAAAACGTCAGCAGTATCTGGCAACACTGATTAAAGCAGTTCCATTTCTTCTTCTTCTTCTTCTTATTATTATTATTATTATTTGGTATCAACGCATAAAAATAATATGGTATATTACAATGACATTATTATTATTATTATTATTATTATTATTATTATTATTATTTGGTATCAACGCATAAAAATAATATGGTATATTACAATGACATTATTATTATTATTATTTAGATTTTGATTTATATTTGGTATTAATGCATAATAATAATAATAATAATAATAATAATAATAATAATAATAATGCATATTACTGTGACCTTCTTCTTCTTCTTCTTCTTCTTCTTAATATTATGTATATTTGGTATTATTATTATTATTATTATTATTATTATTATTATTATTATGCTAATGCCAAATCTAAATAATAATAATAATAATAATAATAATGTATATTACTGTGACTTCTTCTTCTTCTTCTTCTTATTATTATTATTATTATTATTATTACATTCTCAGAATTATTTTCCTTTATATCTTTGGCTATTGTAAACAAACAAAAATCTATAATGCATTACATGACAACATTTAATTTTTTTTAAGTATTTTTTAATTTAAAAAAAATCTAAAATGAGCCTAACATTGATCTTCCAGTAATATTAACTTAAATAATATAATAGGTGTGTGTCTGAAAAATCAAGCAGTTAAACACCAAACGTCTCATCTCATCTCATTATCTCTAGCCGCTTTATCCTGTTCTACAGGGTCGCAGGCGAGCTGGAGCCTATCCCAGCTGACTACGGGCGAAAGGCGGGGTACACCCTGGACAAGTCGCCAGGTCATCACAGGGCTGACACATAGACACAGACAACCATTCACACTCGCATTCACACCTACGGTCAATTTAGAGTCACCAGTTAACCTAACCTGCATGTCTTTGGACTGTGGGGGAAACCAGAGCACCCGGAGGAAACCCACGCGGACACGGGGAGAACATGCAAACTCCACACAGAAAGGCCCTCGCCGGCCCCGGGGCTCGAACCTGGACCTTCTTGCTGTGAGGCGACAGCGCTAACCACTACACCACCGTGCCGCCCCCAACACCAAACGTGTTCTCGTAAATATATCAATAACACACTATAAATATGTGAATCTTTTATTGTGAGTCATACAATCAGGAACACGGCACTGAAAAGAGACGAGAGGACCATTAGACGGATCTGAACTGAGTGTCGTGTGGAGTTTCAGCTCGTGTTTGTTTGAGATAAAGTTGGTATTGGAGAGAGAGAGAGAGAGAGAGAGAGAGAGTTAGTGTGTGACTGATGATGGTGTTCAGCTCCTGGAGCTCTTCATCCTCTCCCTCTGTCCTCCTTATTAACATTCCACACACACTCACACACTCACTGGAGATTAACACTTGTGTGCTAAATGACACTTCACACTCTGAGCAGACGGACAAACACACACACACTGTTTGTTCTGGATTTACGGCTCTGAATTTCTGCCCGTTCTTAAAAAAAAAAAACCACAGGGTGACTTTTTTATATTGCATCTTTTTTTTTTTTTAGCTAATATTCAGAAATAAGACATAAAATGCAACAGGAAGGTTTGCATGTTGTGTGTTTGTGCTCCTGTTCCTTTCTGGAGCTCGGAGCTTTATTCCTTATTATTCTTCCTCTTTATTCGTCTTTTATACTCTGCTTAAACTCCTCATGGGCTTTTCTTTCCATGTCCTGCATGCATTTTTCTGCTTTTTTTTTAAAGCTTTTATACACTCAGGTTGGATTTATGTACAAAATAAATGATCCATAAAACAATGATTAAAAAAGAATCTCCAGTGGAATAAATCATGAAGAACATGTCATATGTATAAGGAATTACACACCTTGTGTTGTACTGTTGTCGGAAAATAATCAACGAGGAATAATCTGTGATGGAGCGGAGTCACTGTTAGCACTCAAACGTTGATTGTTTTTCTTTCACAGCCCAGCAGGAAAGGTTCTATTCCCTCTTACGTTAGGGTGACCAGATTTCCCTAGTCTGAAACCGGGACACTTTTGCACGCGACCATGCTCGTGCACGCACACCTTTTTTTTTTACGTAAGCGTGACACTCGGAGAGGTGCTCTTATCATTTTGTTGAAGCTCACATTTATCAACATCTCACATGAAATAAAACAAACAGGCATTTTGTTATCTAGTAGCATAGTGGTATACAGATCAGTTAAATTATGGTCAGACAACAGATTTTGTAATGGCTGAGAATAGGCCAGGCTATGTCCATAGGCCAAATTTAAACTGATTTACAACCCCGATTCCAAAAAAGTTGGGACAAAATACAAATTGTAAATAAAAACGGAATGCAATAATTTACAAATCTCAAAAACTGATATTGTATTCACGATAGAACATAGACAACATATCAAATGTCGAAAGTGAGACATTTTGAAATTTCATGCCAAATATTGGCTCATTTGAAATTTCATGACAGCAACACATCTCAAAAAAGTTGGGACAGGGGCAATAAGTGGCTGGAAAAGTTAAAGGTACAAAAAAGGAACAGCTGGAGGACCAAATTGCAACTCATTAGGTCAATTGGCAATAGGTCATTAACATGACTGGGTATAAAAAGAGCATCTTGGAGTGGCAGCGGCTCTTAGAAGTAAAGATGGGAAGAGGATCACCAATCCCCCTAATTCTGCACCGACAAATAGTGGAGCAATATCAGAAAGGAGTTCGACAGTGTAAAATTGCAAAGAGTTTGAACATATCATCATCTACAGTGCATAATATCATCAAAAGATTCAGAGAATCTGGAAGAATCTCTGTGCGTAAGGGTCAAGGCCGGAAAACCATACTGGGTGCCCGTGATTTTCGGGCCCTTAGACGGCACTGCATCACATACAGGTATGCTTCTGTATTGGAAATCACAAAATGGGCTCAGGAATATTTCCAGAGAACATTATCTGTGAACACAATTCACCGTGCCATCCGCCGTTGCCAGCTAAAACTCTATAGTTCAAAGAAGAAGCCGTATCTAAACACGATCCAGAAGCGCAGACGTCTTCTCTGGGCCAAGGCTCATTTAAAATGGACTGTGGCAAAGTGGAAAACTGTTCTGTGGTCAGACGAATCAAAATTTGAAGTTCTTTATGGAAATCAGGGACGCCGTGTCATTCGGACTAAAGAGGAGAAGGACGACCCAAGTTGTTATCAGCGCTCAGTTCAGAAGCCTGCATCTCTGATGGGATGGGGTTGCATTAGTGCGTGTAGCATGGGCAGCTTACACATCTGGAAAGACACCATCAATGCTGAAAGGTATATCCAGGTTCTAGAGCAATATATGCTCCCGTCCAGACGACGTCTCTTTCAGGGAAGACCTTGCATTTTCCAACATGACAATGCCAAACCACATACTGCATCAATTACAGCATCATGGCTGCGTAGAAGAAGGGTCCGGGTACTGAACTGGCCAGCCTGCAGTCCAGATCTTTCACCCATAGAAAACATTTGGCGCATCATAAAACGGAAGATACGACAAAAAAAGACCTAAGACAGTTGAGCAACTAGAATCCTACATTAGACAAGAATGGTTTAACATTCCTATCCCTAAACTTGAGCAACTTGTCTCCTCAGTCCCCAGACGTTTACAGACTGTTGTAAAGAGAAAAGGGGATGTCTCACAGTGGTAAACATGGCCTTGTCCCAACTTTTTTGAGATGTGTTGTTGTCATGAAATTTAAAATCACCTAATTTTTCTCTTTAAATGATACATTTTCTCAGTTTAAACATTTGATATGTCATCTATGTTCTATTCTGAATAAAATATGGAATTTTGAAACTTCCACATCATTGCATTCCGTTTTTATTTACAATTTGTACTTTGTCCCAACTTTTTTGGAATCGGGGTTGTGTTTCACCTGTTTGTGAGAACACCAAGAAGAATGCATATGCACATGTAGGCTATATCTCTAAAATTGTATGCACTATAGCATGAACTTAAAAAGTAGATATGTGACCTCAACATAGCCTAGGTCAGAATCAACCTTACTAACCATTCCCCACAACTGAATGAATAAAGCAAGAAGATGTGGACAAAAGTGAACACTTTAATGGAAGGTGCAACAAGCTGTTCAACAGAATGGTCAGAATGGTATGTTAAACAGGAACAAAAAAAAGACAAGTGATTTGAGAATATATACTACGGAAGCCGGGAGAGGCCCTTCATATAATCCTTTTTTATTCACCTTGTTATCCCGAGATAACGACATAATTAATTCAGGATCTCGAGAAAACAACACAACTAATTTGAGATCTCGAGAAAACAAAACCGTTATTCCGCGATCTCGAGTAAACGGCTGAGAAATGGTTCATTCAGGTGCGCCAAGAGACTTGTGATATGCTGACTTTGGGGCTGTTTCTCATTCTGTATAGACGCAACTTTGGTCATTAGAATGTCTGGAATAATCGATCACCTAATAAGGCAATATTTTGATCAGGGGTTGACACAGGGAGAGATTGCATTAAGTCTTTTAATAAGGGATAATTTCAAAATTAGTCCGCGGCACCTCCGCAGAAGACTGGCCCGGCTTCGTCTCTACTGACGGAGGTACAGTGATCCAGCTGAGATCATGAAATAATTGTTTTGTTTTCTCGAGATCTCGAATTAGTTGTGTTATTTTCTCGAGATCCTGAATTAATTATGTCGTTATCTCGGGATAACAAGGTGAATAAAAAAAAAAAGATTATATGAAGGGCCTCTCACGGCTTCCGTAAATATACACTCAAACAAAACAGCAGTAAAGGAGGAGAGGGGCGACAGCCCGAGGAAAGCCCCCACAGGAGCGCACAGCATTTGCAACATAGGCTACCCAACTCAGTACAGGAACAAAGCACTTACAGTGTGTGCAGTAGGCTTCGTGCGCATTGTTCTGCGCCTCTCGGAGGAAGGGGTAGGTGCCCTGTAAATCTTTGGAAAAGGTACATTTTCTTTTTGGCATAATTGCTGCGGCATTACTGCTGCTAGCTGCTAGACAAAGAACATTCGCGCCAGTTAATGTTTATTTTATTGTTGCATGGCAACATGTTCTGTTGTCTGGAATAATGTGGCTAAATAAACACCCATGCCACAGGGCCAGGGGGCAGTAACCAGGAAAGTTTGTGATTCCTGTCAATTCATCAAAATAGTAAATGCAGACATTTCTCCGCTAATGATTCCCACGCTGCTCAGTCGCAAACGTCGCGAGTGGCGAAAACCGGGACATATCCGTGTCCCGACAGACTTTTGTCAGGACTCGGGACACACAACCCCAAATCGGGACTGTCCCAGTAAAACCGGGACGTCTGGTCACCCTATCTTACGTACATCATAGCAATTTGATATTTATGTTGATTAAAGAAGAACACTGTAGTTTTTATCCTTTTATAGTTACATTTAAAGAAACAGCAGAGCTGCAGATATGGAAAATGAATCTATAGGGTACACACACACACCTGCCTATGATAAGGCCAGTAGTAATATGGAGTGTGTTTGTGCGTGTGTGTGATCAGCTGCCCCGCCTGCCGGAGAGAGTCTGCGCACTCTGAGTCGTCAGGGCAGTGAAGTGGCCGAACACTCGACAGTGTGTGCACGACCGGTGTGGGAAATGGACGACAGACTGACATACACTCACAGTGTAGCTCCACCACAGGTAACACACACACACACAAATATACAGTATACACACGTGCACACTTTATATTCTTTATTCTCCACGTTTACTTTTTCAAACACACATCCACATGCATATACAGTACTGTGCAAAAGTCTTGGCACCCTTTCTTTTTTCACACAAATTTTGTTTTATTTTATGACTTCTACATCGGGGCGGCATGGTGGTGTAGTGGTTAGCGCTGTCGCCTCACAGCAAGAAGGTCCTGGGTTCGAGCCCTGTGGCCGGCGAGGGCCTTTCTGTGCGGAGTTTGCATGTTCTCCCCGTGTCCGCGTGGGTTTCCTCCGGGTGCTCCGGTTTCCCCCACAGTCCAAAGACATGCAGGTTAGGTTAACTGGTGACTCTAAATTGAGCGTAGGTGTGAATGTGAGTGTGAATGGTTGTCTGTGTCTATGTGTCAGCCCTGTGATGACCTGGCGACTTGTCCAGGGTGTACCCCGCCTCTCGCCCGTAGTCAGCTGGGATCGGCTCCAGCTTGCCTGCGACCCTGTAGAACAGGATAAAGCGGCTAGAGATAATGAGATGAGATGAGATGAGATGAGAGACTTCTACATTATCGAGTTAAACATAATGAATGCAAAATTAAGAAGCGAGTGTGACAGTCAAAGTGTCCAGAAGAACTGTGGCTGGTTCTGTAAGATGCTCAGTAAAACCTACAGCTCATTTCCGCATGAAACTGCACTCACTGGACCTCAGACTACTAGTTTTTTTTTTTAAAAGCAAAGTGTCGTCTCACACCAAATATTGACTTTGTTTAATTTATTATGGCTTACTCTTTATGTTTATAGTTTTTTTTAATGTTGAAACATTTCATTTCATTATTTTTGAAGCCATTTTTGCTCTACAGCATTTCTTTACATGTGCCTAAGACTTTTGTGCAGTACTGTGAGTTTAGGACGTGTTCACTCCACTCATACCCAGGATTCTGATTCTGGACTCTTTTTAATCATCATCATTTGTTTTTTTCCCCATTCCGTTTGTAATTTTATATATCACTTTAGCTTGTGAGTTTTTTTTTTTTTTTGGCAAAATTCATTAATACAGTATGTAAGGAATAAAACACTCAGCATCATGCTGTTATAGGAAAATAATGGGTGAGGACGTGGGGTGATAAAGAACACAATGTGGAGTCAGTGGATACTTTCAGATTTCCATTAACCTGATTAATGTGCAATTTGAAATTGTGAGCTAAAAAAAAGAACGAGTAGGCTAACGGAAACAGGTGAATTTTGTAAAAACGCTCTCAAATATTGCAAACGCATTTAAACATTCCAGAGCAGGGCAGGAATTTCATGAGGGCCATGAGGGCCATGGCCCTCGTGCCCTCTCAATTTGGCCTTGTGCCCTTGGAAAAAATATCTGCCGTAAGGCCACAGTGGCCTTGATGCCCTGCGGTTTTGTAGTCTGCCTCATGACTGCCAATAGGCTTTAACATCACCTGCGTCTATTGAGAAAAAAAATACGTCTTTTGATGACATTCTGGATTCTTATTGGGCAACTCATCAGTGGTGGATCGGACTCGAGCCTGGCATGAACCGCTCCGACGTGCTATAATGACACCAATCTATCACCAGCCAACCAGGAGACTTAATCAAACGCATCCCCCGCCCACTTGTGTCCGTGTCTGGGACGTTGAATTTTCATAGAAGGAGAGAAGTTGTTGACTGAGGTAAGACTGTGTGATGAATTAACAAACGAATAAGATAGGAATTTCAACATATAGGGCTTAAGTTTGTTACCGTTGAATAAGCATTGCTTGTACAGTAACGTTATGTCGTTACAACGTTGACCCACTTTTAACGTGCCGAGTACCGACTGTAGCCGGTAACAAATGATAATTAGCTTGCTGTCAAAAGTGCAAAGACCTTAAATTGCTCTGTGTAAATTAGAAAATGGCGCAACTTCCTCTGTAGCCGTCAACGGACAAGCACAGACTTGTCTTGAGTTTTGAGCCAATCACAACAGGGCAGCACTGTGGCCTGAGGTAAAACATGATAGTTTAAGTTTGTTTAAATTACAAAAATGAGTCCACCCAATGACTGTCTCATATACTCTTCATATACTCATACTGTTTAAGTAATGCAATAAAACTAATCTTTAAAAGTGGAATTTACTCAAACTGTTTGCACAGAATGAACTTTGGGGTTAACAGTGTAATAGTGTTGCAGTGTTCCGCAAATTTTCAATTTAATATTTCAGATCTTGAGACATGAAAGTGCTATTTTAAAAAATAAAAGGTCAGAAATGTTTTCTTTGTCGTCTATTTAGTTCATTTTATTTCCTCGATAATTTTCCTTGATTGAGAAATCGGTCTGGGCTCTTATGGGTTAATTAGTAGCCTGCATGCTAGTATATGTTCCATTTACAGTCAAACATTTTGACGTACTCCAGGCTCAATTTTGATGAATCAAAAATCTGCGTAGTAGTACAGTCTGAAGATGCTCTTGCACATTCGGTGTCAATTGAACAAAAATTATGGGAGGATATAGGTTTAATAAGTTTTACAATTTTTGAAGTGAGTGATGGATTGATAAGTTTAGATGTGTTCAATATTTTCTTATCTTCAGACATAATAGTGTAGATGTTTCTTTACCTGCTTGATAGTTTCGACTGAGACTCCAATCTTCCTCAGAAGAGTCATTAGTCTTTAAATTAAATTCATTATAGACGTGAATTTAAAATCATTGTTTTATTTTATGGCCTTGGTGCCCTGGCTTTTGGCCTTCATGCCCTCAAAAAATTAACAGCACAAAAGGCCAAGTGGCCTTTGGGTCATTGGAAATTGAAAAAAAAAAAAATGGAGCTGAGGTTGGGGGTAATATTCTGAGAAAGAAAAAAAAACAAATCCAGAATTTCTGAGATTAAAGTTGTACATTTACGGGGGAAAAATAAAACCCTCTGAAATTATCCGATTATAAAGTCATTCAGTTTATTTATTTAGTGCTTAATTTTTTCATAGCAAATCCTTTCACTGGTGGTCTATGCAAGCATAATGTTTACAATAGTACAAAATACTAATGAAATATAATTAAAATCAGGCTATGTCTTCTGATTATATGCGTAATTTTCAGGGTTTTTTGTGTTTATGATTTTCAGTCATAAATTTTGCAAGAAAAAAACTCAAATTCCAAGATTAAAAAGTCAGGAATGACATGATTAAGGAGACACAAATTTATGTGGAAAAAACACCTCAGGAAATCAGAGATTAAAAAGTTTCCAAAAAAAAAAAATGTCCAAAAAAAAAGTGTTTTTGTCAAGAAACCAGATCGCTTCACTTTGAAAGGTTGGATCAACGTCATCACACAACAGATGCCACAGCTTAGCTGAGAGTTACAGAAAATACTATCTTTCCTCTTCGATTGTGCAATATACAAGAATAAAGCGCAAAGAGCCTTTCGACTACATTTCTCAGAATGCACTGCAGCCGGGAAGCATGAGAGTTATTTTCTCACAAATTGGTGACTTCTTAATCTTGGAATTTCTGACTTTTTAATCTTGAAGAATATCTGAGGTTTTCCTCATAAATGTACAACTGAGTTTTTCGCAGAATATTATTCCCCCTCCCCCTCTGCCCAAGCTCTGTTTTATATTTTACTGACAATGGCCTTAAAACATCATGGCAGGGCTGAACATTAACGGTTGTTCGACTGTCCAGGATAACTAAATGTTTAGTCTGGACAAGTCAAATCTGCAAATTTTATTCAAGGGTTACATCAATCCTCTCAATGTTCTGGCCATGCTATTGTTTACCAAATTCTGGGAAAGCCGAGCACAGCAGGTGTGTGTGTAAAAATAACCACGTTGTAATATCTAATTACAGATTATTAGACTTCATTCAAATCGGGAAAAATGGCGATCGAATACCTCCATAGAATAAATGTCTGTGGTGAATTTTCATTTAATTCGGACTTCCACTGTATTTTTCTTTTGTATGGTCCACATTAACCATCACAAATGTTGTAAAATATTTTGCAGAACAGACCAGTGAAATAAAAAGTTAATATTGAGCCCTGCTTTATATTTTTCAGATGATTTACCAAAGCAATATTTTGCAAAATTAAAATGCGAATGCATTTTTCGCATTTAAGTTCATCTCATCTCATTATCTCTAGCCGCTTTATCCTGTTCTACAGGGTCGCAGGCAAGCTGGAGCCTATCCCAGCTGACTACGGGCGAAAGGCGGGGTACACCCTGGACAAGTCGCCAGGTCATCACAGGGCTGACACATAGACACAGACAACCATTCACACTCCCATTCACACCTACGGTCAATTTAGAGTCACCAGTTAACCTAACCTGCATGTCTTTGGACTGTGGGGGAAACCGGAGCACCCAGAGGAAACCCACGCAGACACGGGGAGAACATGCAAACTCACACAGAAAGGCCCTCACCGGCCACGGGGCTCGAACCCGGACCTTCTTGCTGTGAGGAGACAGCGGTAACCACTACACCACCGTGCCGCCCTGCATTTAAATTACATGAAGAAAAACAAAATCAATGGATGTCACTGTGCCAACACTTATCAGGTCTTGGAGATCAGTCGTCATCTTTAATTGAAGTTGACTTTCATGAGAACAGAAAACCCAGTTTTAATCGCAGATCATCACTCAATGGTAACGCAAATTATTTTGTCAACTAAAAAAAAACCAGGCTTCTATTTTGCACAAAACTGGAATGGAAACCCACTTTGTGTTACCACTGTGGAGTGATTATTTTCCTACAACAGCACATCCTGAAGTGCTTTACTGCTCTTACACCACAACTCATTGCCAACAATTCTATATATTAACCTTTAAGAATGTCATATTTTTATTTATTTATAGTTACATTTAAAGTTACAGCTCCATATCTTTTTCAAATCACTGACACTGGAGACTCCTTCCGTCAATGTTACATAAAGACTTTTTTTTCAATCCGTTGGTGTGCGTAATCCATCATGTGTAAGTTGTTACTATAGAAACGATAATGATTTGTAGCCGCACTACTGTCAGAGCTGCTGCTATAGAAAACTAATCAACATCTATGGACCAATCAGAATCTAGAATCATTTCAATCGCAGTTGCTTAATTGCATCTTTATAATACGAATCAGGATTTTCTGAGTTGTCATAGTCACTTAGTTTTGGACTGAAAAACCCAGTTCACTGAATATTATCAAGATGCCATTTTTGTTTCTCAAACAGGAAGTAAACTGAAAAACTCCATCAATCACCAATTTGCTTTGTATACCAACCAGAAACAGTTCTAACTCACTGAAATAAATACAAACACGACTCTGGTGTAATTCTTTGTATTTCAGCGAGCTCCTCTGTACAGAGCAGACAGTGTGGAGTACCGAGGTCCTGGAAGTGCTGGACTAGATACAGGAAGTGACATGGTTCCTCCAACGCCAGCCTTCCCCATATCACCACCCACACCTTATGGTGAGGCACTTGCGCACACACACACATACACACATATACCAGCATACAATATACACACACCTATAACCACAGACACGTACGTGCCACGCCCATGTGACTTGATATCAGTCAGCTCATTTTGGCTTGCATGTGTAGTTGCTATGGTTACTTTGACAGAAACATTGCTAGAAATTGGAATGCAGTGTGAAGTCTCGTGCAATGCTGTTACTCAACCATAACAAATTACCGTAACCATGCTGTCTGCTGCTAAGCACCAAATTATTCATACATTTCAAAGCTTATACTCATCTCTTATGTGCCGTGCAGTTTGCTTTACGATTCACAGAGATGGCCCAGTTGATAGTAAGGCATCTCTCAACCAATCTGATCTGAAATCTTGGGTATGGGCATGGGTTTGGATGCCAACTTTATTGCACAACACACTTCATGCTGGTTTAAACCTGTGCTTGGATGTGGACTGGTGCTCATCACAGGCTACACCCATGCACTCATTCATTCATCCATCCATCCTTTTACAGCATATGATTCATGTAGGTTTGGGTGTCTGGAAGAACCTTTATCATTACATTACAGGCATTTAGTATTACAGGCATTTCCAGTATGACTGGTTGCCTGCCCCCTCCTCCCCTCTGCTCCTGCCCAGCCTGCTCAAGACTGCTGTGTGTCCTGGTTCCCCATTGGTGGAATGACCTTTCCATTGAGGTCAGACCTGCTGACTCCCTGACCACCTTCAAGCGCAGACTGAAGACTCACCTCTTCAGGCTGCACTTCTCCCCTTCTTCCCTGCTCACTGTGTAACTGTGTTTTGGTCTAGACCAACCCAGGCTGCATACGGTCTAGCCTGGGGTAAGCTGTTTTGAGTTCTCTTAGTTATACTTTATATGGTTGGTTTGGACGGCACAGTGGTGTAGTAGTTAGCATTGTTGCCTCACAGCAAGAAGGTCCTGGGTTTGAGCCCAGCGACCAATGAGGGCCTTTCTGTGTGGAGTTTGCATGTTCTCCCCATGTCTGCGTGGGTTTCCTCCAGGTGCTCCGGTTTTCCTCACAGTCCAAAGACATGCAGGTTAGGTTAATTGGTGGGTCTAAATTGACCGTAGGTGTGAATGTGAGTGTGAATGGTTGTTTGTCTCTATGTGTCAGCCCTGCGATGACCTGGTGACTTGTCCAGGGTGTACCGTGCCTCTTGCCCATAGTCAGCTGGAATAGGCTCCAGCTTGCCTGTGACCCTGTTCAGGATAAGTGGCTATAGATAATGGATGGATGGATGGATGGATGGATGGATGGCTTGTTTCCTTGGCTGTTTGAGTATTGGTACTTCAACAGAATATTACACTAGGTATTGTTGTCATTTGTTCAGTTGGCATGAGAACTTTCTTGTCTAGAAGTTCAGCACTTTGTCTACCTGACTTTGCACTTGTTCTATGCCATGTAATGTAATGTAGCAGACATTCTTATCCAGAGCGACATACAACAGGACTCTGACATACCCGCAGCAGTGGGCAGCTCAGGGAGCAGTTGGGGGTTAGTTGCCTTGCTCATGGTCCAGGGAATCGAATCAGCAACCTTTTAGTCCCAAAGCTGCTTCCCTAACCATTAGGCTATGGCTTCCCCTATTAGTCTTCCAAAGAGCCTGGAAAACTGGCAGTATGACCAGATACTAAAACTTGGACTCATCAAGCACTTTAGAAGATGCTTCAAAATCATGGACGATGATTAATCTTGATTGATTTGGTGAATTTTGAATGCACATACTCCCATATTATTCTTAGCCTCTGTCAGTTGAGAATGACTATGGATGATGCATCCTGTCTCGGTCTAGTTGGTGTCAGGGTACAGGCACTTACGGATGCAGGCGCAGGGGAGAGCCGGTGCATCACAAACTGGCAGCCAATTCCAAATCACAATCCAGAAGACGAAGTCAGGGTCAGGCGGGGTCGGTCGATGTGCGAATGGATTATCAGAGAATAGACTAAGGTCGAGGTCAGAAATAAACAGAAATGAGGTCAGAGTCACAGGAATACTAGAACTGGAAACAATGACTTGGTATGGTCAAGTGGTAAACACTGAGCGATACTTTGGGAGGTCTGTTTGTCTGAGTCATTCTTAAATATTGAGGCCGATTAATGAGAAACTGGTTACAGGTGTCATCAATACTCAGGGGAGGAGGGGCACTGTGGTGCTTGGGAATTGTAGTCCATCATGGCTATGTTTGAAGGCTGCTCTGAACTGAGATTTTTGGTGCTAATACTAACAGTTGGCAGCATGATTACTTGAGCATCTATGGCTGTGGCTGAAGAGCCCAGTTCTTGAGTGGATTTGGTGCAGTTGGTGTTGACGGTCATGACAGCGTGTTCATCTAGCTGTAGCCTCATCCAGGAGCCTGATCTCCTGTCCTTTCAGATGGTGCTTTAGAGTGTTCTTCAGCAATGAGCAGTCAGAGGTGAGACATTCCCAGGACATGATGTCTATGTCAAAGTCTCTTTTGCAGACGTCTTTGTAGCGAAGCTTTGGGCGACCCATGGATCTTTTTCCATACTAATCTGGTGATCTACTACATCTGTAGTTTGCAAACATAACACACGATGATCCATGATGCTATCCCATAATTCAACTGGAGCCTTCGAATTACCAAAGAAGAATTCTCTCAAGGAAAATAGAAAGAAGATGGCTGTCTGAAACGAAGCCGGTTGTTGCAGCAGTGAACAAATATTTCAGAGTACATTTGAATTGTGTCCTTACTACTTGCTCGCATACATTAGTAGGTACTTAACCATCGTTAATACATACTAAAAATGCCGATGCAGCCCAGATGTTTTCTGGATCTGCATGTTAAGAGAAAGCACAGCCTTGTTATTATGACATTAAGTAATAATAGTCAAGCTTGGTTTTTTTTCTAATAGTGAGGTGGGTTTGATCTCATCTCATCTCATTATCTCTAGCCGCTTTATCCTGTTCTACAGGGTCGCAGGCAAGCTGGAGCCTATCCCAGCTGACTACGGGCGAAAGGCGGGGTACACCCTGGACAAGTCGCCAGGTCATCACAGGGCTGACACATAGACACAGACAACCATTCACACTCACACCTACGCTCAATTTAGAGTCACCAGTTAACCTAACCTGCATGTCTTTGGACTGTGGGGGAAACCGGAGCACCCGGAGGAAACCCACGCGGACACGGGGAGAACATGCAAACTCCGCACAGAAAGGCCCTCGCCGGCCACGGGGCTCGAACCCGGACCTTCTTGCTGTGAGGCGACAGCGCTAACCACTACACCACCGTGCCGCCCGAGGTGGGTTTGATATTTTGATGATTTTTATTCCTTAATGAGACAGCCCTCCATTCCAGCTCATATTCACAAAGCTCCATCCCCAGGATCTATGCCGGCCCCTAGATTAGGGTGTCTATAAAATGACTGACAGGAGGTGCACCCAAACACAAATGAGCATTCTGGACCAGTTTTCCATGCAGGTTTTCTTCACAGTTTTCTGCTAAAGCCATCGCATAAACCTTTGTTTTTATATCTTTTGTGTCTTTCAGGTTATTTGTACATGTAAGCAATAAAAACAACAACAAAGCAAAAAAATAAAATAAAACAACTACTGCACCTTTAACTTGAGCTAATGCTGGGTTTATGTAAAGCTAACAACTAAGATAAGCATCACATGATTAACAATTAACAACCAATAAGCTTTGATGCGTCTGATTTCACCTGAGCTATAGAACATCATTGTTCTTGGGTTACATTTGGTAGGTCATGGTCTGCTTTGATTTTTAGCTCATCCAGCCTGGCCTGCAGCCGGATGAGCTAATTATGCGAACATGCGTCGTTGGTCATCCGTCCACAATTTACAAAAATCGCTACTCCGCCTGCAGGATTGATCAGATTTGATCAAACTCGTATACAGTGTTCCCCAGGTGGGTGTGCATAAAAGTTGTCAAGACGGTGGCACCACCTATCATATTTACGATTTTATGAGCGTCCGAAATTTTTGAGTGACTCGTCACATTAAACGCTACTCTTCATAAACTGCGGGGACATTTTTCACTGAAACTCACTCAGAAGGCTCTAAAGACATATTCCAACAAGACTTGCTCACCAAGTGGTCCCACCTGCCATGGATGAAGCTACAGAGGGGTTGCGTGCAATTTCACGAAAATCACTACTCCTCCTACAGAAGTGATCAGATTTTAATCAAACTCATATGGAATGTTCCCCAGGTTGGTGTGTATAAAAGTTGTCAAGATGGTGGTGCCATCTGTCATATTTAACATTTTATGGGCGTTTGAAAATTTTCGGTGACTCGTTACACCAAACACTACTGTTCATAAACTGTGAGGATGTTTTCACTGAAACACACCCAGAAGACTCTAAAGACATATTCCAACAAGAATTGTTTACCAGGTGGCGCCACCTGCCATGGATGTGGCTACACAGGGGTCATATGCAATTTCACAAAACTTGCTACTCCTCCCACAAGATTTCAAACTCGCACACAACAACAGTGGCTGGTATGAGCTACAACCTTTTTGAGGCTATTTTTTCTAAATATACACCTTTTGTTTTGGTCCATGTTGTGTTTATGACAATAAATATGTCATGGCTTTTCCACGCCTTTGAAAAGACATTAAAAACATTCACTTTGCCTAAAGTCTCACAAAAACATGGATAAAGACACTAGGTACAAATGATGACGAATTCAAGGTTTTTTTTTTAATACACTGGCTGTCATACACACCTACCAGTGTTTAAGAACATATATGACAGTGGACAAATCAGTAGCCATGGAGCCCAGGGCAAGCCAAATAGTTCCTTTAGCATGTAGTAGATTTTTGCAAAATTGGTACCCAGCCTGTTTACAGCCATTCCTGCAGGTCCATGGACTTGAACGAGCAACCTTTTGGTCTCAAAGCTGCTTCTCGAATCATTAGGCCATAGCTTCCCCAGCAATGAAGACTGCATTCATCACTCATTGTGTAAAATTATATATAGTCTACAGACATACTGTAACTCTAATAACTAATAATATCTTGGGTGAAAATAAAGATACGACCATCAGAACAAAGTTCTAGATTTTTCGGTAGCTAGTTTGTCATACTTTGGTGTTGAATTAGATTTCCAACCAAAACATTTCTTTGGAGATCTCACTAGGCCTAATGGTGTAGCTAATGAATTTATAATTTGTCCATCCCTGGATGTCTTAGTATGTCGTAAAAAAAAAAAAAAAAGGTTGTGTTACCATGATTCAAAAAGAAACAAGCCTTAGCAAAAACAAAATGTCTCTATTTACTCCATTTACTCAAATAAAGTGAGTAATGTCTGTCTGAAATACCCAAAATATGAGGCAGTGTATGCAGGCGGTTCTACACACTTGCTCCAACATGTCCAACCACACTTCATCCATCCACTTCACTTTCTTTATAATCTCCATCTGTAGTGTCCTTACCAGTTTCTTACTAAACACACTCCCTTTTCATCCTTTCTCCATAGTGAAGACCATGTCAGAGTTTACACACTTCGCCCAGACGCCATCTCCCAGCACACCAACGTTCAGAGCCTTTAGGACAGAGCACAGTAAGCAGCCTTTAACATCTGATTGAAGGAAGTGATTTTGGAGAACTAGACAAGTGGGATGTCTGTGTTGTTATGTTTTTCTCTGATATGATCAGGGAATGGTTATGGATAAGAAGTCTCAGACTAAATACACTGTACGGTACAAGTCCTGACCCAGCAAATGTGTGCACATGTTTTTGCACTGTGAGAACTTCAGGAATGCTGCTTGGATTATAGCCGAGCACTTGGAAGTACCAAATACAAAGAAACTACACTCTCAGAAAATAAAGTATATTATTGTACCTTTAGCAGTACAACAGCTTGTCACTGGATCAGTACCCTTTAAGGTACTTATTTGT
Organism: Neoarius graeffei; assembly: GCF_027579695.1. Classification (NCBI taxonomy): domain Eukaryota; kingdom Metazoa; phylum Chordata; class Actinopteri; order Siluriformes; family Ariidae; genus Neoarius; species Neoarius graeffei. The sequence continues at coordinate 107,428,875 of NC_083569.1, read as the reverse complement.
ACCCTTTAAACACTGCTAGGGAATAAATATGTACCTTTTTGGTACAGAGTTACTTTGAGGTCCAATAAAGAGGCCTAGAGGGTACATTAGTGTAGACTGTACCTTGGGGGACATAAATAACACCTCTGTTTCTGAAAGTGTAGAAAGGAACTCAGGAGAGTGCATACCTCTGCCAAGGCACATATTATCAACATCAAAATCAAATCACTTGAACCTAAGATAATATTAAAGCTGTCCACCAAATTTCACCCTAATCTGTTCACGATTTTTGAGTTACATTGGGAACAGCCAAAAAAATCGTGGCTCTGCATACATATCTGGATCCTGGATCCACATACATATCAGGATTTGCATCAAATTCTAACCAGTTGTTCCTTGGCCCATGGCCCACCTTTCCTCCAAATTGTATCCAAATCTATTCACTACTTTTTGAGTTAAATTGGGAAAAGACAAATAAATCTGGGATCCGCATACATATCAGGATCCTGGATTCACATACATGTCCGGATTCTGGATCCACATGCATACATGGATTTGCATCAAAATCTAAACAATTGTTCCTTGACTCATGACCCACTTTTCCTCCAAATTTCATCCAAATCTGTTCACTACTTTTTGAGTTATGTTGGGAGAAGGCAAATAAATCCTGGCTCCGCATACATATCAGCATCCTGGATAAACATGCATATCCAGATCCTGGATCTGAATATATATCCAGATTTGCATTAAAATTCAAAGATTTGTTACTTGGCCCATGGCCCACCTTTCTTCCAAATTTCATCAAAATCCCTTCACTACTTTTTGAGTTACGTTGGGGGAGGAAAAAAATCCTGGATCCACATACATAGCTGGATCCTGGATCCGCATACATATCTGGATTTGCATTAAAATTTAACCAATTGTTTGATGGCCCATTTCACACCTTTCTGCCAAATTTCATCAAAATCCGTTCAGTACTTTTTGAGTTACATTGGGAACAGGCAAACAAACTGAGGTGAAAATATAACCTCCTACAACAAATTTGGCGGAGGCGATAAACAATTTAAACAAATACCTTGGGTATTTTAAGCAACATTTAGTCCAGTAGATCATACTATATGTTCATGTTTTTTAATTAAATAAACTGCTCTTATTTGATTATAAATCTCAACAAAACTCACAGACGGCCCGACATTAACCCAATGTTAAAGCTCAGAGAGCAGCCGACGTTGGAGAGGTTGCTTTATTAAAATGTCAAGCCTTTTGTACACACAGGGTTGAACATATGTGCTTCCTGACCTCTGACAAAAGGTCAAGACAGGAGGAAACAGCCTGCTGAACAATAGAGGAAAAGGCCAGCTTATGAGAAGAAGGTGTTCACATGTGAAAAGGGGCTCCCTGTTTTGATTGAGCTTGAAAGCTAGAGTATCCACCCATTGCATTTGGAGAGCTAATTCCCTGAGGGGCCATAAAGATTAGCGTAGTTCCAAAAGTACTCAATGCTCTTTAAGAAGAGGCGCTCTCCAGATGCTCTTTCGAAAGTGCTCCAGTGAAAGCATCTCGGGGTAATACCTTATATGAAGCAGCTCTTAACTGATTAGTTTAAAAGAACCAGTGTTAAATTGTGTAAGTAATGTTACATGTATGTTTTAGAGTATTGACGGATATTTATACAATATTTAATATCCAATATGAAGTCCAATTCAAATGATCATAATCCCTAATGATGATAAATGTTTGAATTTTTGCCAACCATCACTCAGTGATGGCATCAACATTGAGTAATTGAGATCTTATCTTAATTATTTGTCATGTTTGGTTTATTATTGAAAGCATCAATATAAGTGCTAGTTACTGTTCCATCAGTTAATGGAACTTTAAGATCAAGCTTTCATCTCATACCTCTTTTCCGCCAACGATTGTGTAGCGCCAGTCTCTGCTTTGATAACCCTCAGCCTCTCTCTTATACAGCTAGGGTTACAGTAGGGGACTGGTCCTCTGGTAACCGCAAGAGTTTGACTCCCTACTCACATCTGTATTGCAGCATGCCTTGCCAGATGGCAGGAGGTACCATTTTTATGATGGTCTTTGGTATGACCCGACCACAAGTAGAACCCACAATCTCCCAGTCAAGAGGTGGACACACTAACCACTAGGCCAGCTCATGGCGTCCAACCTAATGGTCCTATTTTATTTGTATTTAAAGTGTGACAGAAAGCAAGATTGCCATAAATCCTTCTCTGAATGTAACTAATATTCTGACAACACTTTTCTGTGTTGGTCTTGATTTCAGATATGAGAGCTTTTGCAGATATTCTGGGACACGATGAGAGCAGAGGGAACATGTCTCAGAGAGTCTTCAGCCACTCCCCACCCACTGGAGGAGTAATAACCCTGACAGACAGGTAAGAAGAACAGTTTGGACATTTCTGCACTAAATACCGTCTGATAGTATTTTCACACTTCCCTTGAGTCTATTCGTATTCCCAGGTTTGCTTTCACCTTGAAGAAATAATTCCGAACTATGGTGCGTTTGTGTGATTCCATACACACTGGTTTGCAAAATGGCACTTGGTTCATCTGCCACATTGTTGTTGTTTTTTTGATGTCATCATGAAGGTGTACCTATAAACAAGGACCCACTCTTGTATAAGATTTGAAGTCATGAGATGTCCTTTTTTGGTGATACTCTCTAGCCCTTTTCCACCAACAGGGAACAGGTTCTTGCACTGGTTCCGTTCAGGATTCTTTGAACCTTGGTGCCAGGTAACGAACCAGCCCACGTTTTCACCAGTTTTGAGCAAAACCATTGTAATCAAGGATGCGTCATGAATGGAGGGCGTAGCACAATTCACAACAGGAGTAAGCAGGAGTTGCAAGATGGCAGTGTGCATTGATTACCTCTAAGCTTTTGTTCTGTTATTGCAGATATTTGTTTTTGGTCCATTTTTTCTGTATCCTTTTCCATTGCGTTCTCCATTCCTTCTCCAAACTAATGACACACCCACTGATGTCATCATGGTGTCAGAGTGCAGGCACTTACAGATGCAAATGCAGGGAAGAGTGGGTACATCACAAACTGGTAAACAAATCCAAATCTTGAGATAAGAATCAAAGTCAGGGTCGTGCTAAGGGTCAGTCGATGGGCAAACAGGATGTCAGAGGCAAACAACAATCTCAGAGTAAAGTGAGTAATGTAGCAGGGGTCAGAATAACTTGGAATCAGGACAAAACAACAAAGGCTTGGTATGATCAGGTACACAGACATAGGACGATACTTCACAAGGTGCTGGAGTGTTTAGCATGCTTATATAGGGAGCGTAGATGTGGAACAGGTGTGCTCCCAATCAATATTTGGGAAAGGGAGGGTGCTGTGGTGCTTGGGAGTTGTAATCTGTGGTGGCCACGTTTGAAGGCTGCCATGAACTCGTGTAGTCACTAACACACAGTTTACGCTGGGAAACCAGCTATATTCTGGTTCCCAACCAATTTATTTTTCATCAAAATGCTCTGATTGGTTCAAAATTTGGTGCACGAACAAGAACAGAATAATTTCCCTGTTGGTCGAAAAGGGGTATCAGTGTAAGCGCTCGTGCCACAATGATGAACAAACTCCAGTGCTACTAAAGTCTGATTTTTTTTTTCATGTTAAGGCATTCCATGTCCTATACTGACCATAACAACCCTTTACTCACCATCACAAAACCCTGAAACAGGACGCAACACCAAGTGAGCTTCCCACAACCAGGTCCAAGAGGACTATGGGTCAGGTCTCTGGACCTCAAAAACAGCTTCTGTACTTCACCAAATAGATAAACTCTTGATCTCTTGGGCAAAAAAAAAAATAACCCGCAAGTGTGAAAATGACCTTATAAACCATACTCTATTAGACCTACTTTGATTTATCTATCCATCTGTAGGAGCCTTGAAAGTTCTATATGTTGAACCCTCCATTATCCGTAACTGCTTATCCTGTGCAGGGTTACAGGCAAGCTGGTGCCTATCCCAGCCGACTATGGGTGAGAGGCAAGGTACACCCTATCATAGAGACAAACAACCATTCACACTCATGGTCAATTTAGAGCCACCAATTAGCCCATGCAGACACGGGGAGAACATGCAAACTCGACCCAGAAAGGCCCCTGTTGGCCACTGCGCTCAAACCCAGAACCTTCTTGCTGTGAGGTGACAGTGCTAACCACTGCACCACCGTGCCACCCTCTATGTAGAACCCTATAACAAAGTTTTCCTTGCAGCTTTAAATAAAACCTTGATTAGAAAGTTAGAATCATTTTTCTAAGAGTCTGCATTGGACGGGTAGGAAATGATCCACAGCTTGGAATCTTCTTTAAAAAGGACATTAGGGTTGAAAATTACAGTTGATTTATTTGAAAATATTGCCATCCTAGCACAGCAAACATGTTATGGTCATGTCAAAGTCCTTCCCATGCTACAAGGAACATTGGGCGGCACCAGTCTCTGGTTCTATAGCCCTCGGCCTCTCGCCTATTACATAGTTAGGGTTACAGTGGAGAGCTGGTCCTCTGGTAACCCCAAAAGTTTGACTCCCTACTCACATCTGTATTGTGGCACCTCGCCAGATGGCAGTAGCTACCATTTTTATGATGGTCTTTGGTATGACCCAACTGCAAGTAGAACTCACGATCTCGAGAGGTAGACACGCTGACCACTAGGCCAACTCGTGGTACCTTATGGTCATGTGACCTATGATAATAAAGCTCTGGCATTCACAATCATGTTAAAATGAGGAGTATGTAGTTCAAATGCTGTACAGACATGCCCAGGTATCTTCAGGCACTGTTACTTACCAAACATAATCCTGAGCAGTGGTTCTCTTGCGGCACTAGATGCTGGGAGCATGGAACGTCATTGTGAAACTGCAGCTCCAACAAACACTGTTTTGATTTCAGGCATGAACATCCATTAAACAGTGCTCTTGTTCCCTCTAGCTCGATTCCGTCCTCCTGCCCAGAGGGGGCGATGCTTAGTCGCCACACCTCCATCAACACCCAACACTCCGACTGCATGGGTTACAACCAGAACTCACCTCCTTCCCACAATCCTCAGCCACACCCTCACCCTGCCCCCAGTGCCCACAGCTCACCCTGGGGCAGCCAGAGGACCCGAGTGGGGAACTGCAGCCCAGCGCTCAACTTTGACGAGGAGCCTGACGGTCTGAGTTACGAGTCCCAGCAGCCCCCGCTTCCTGAAAAGATGCGCACCTTGGATTGCGAGCGTGCTTTAGGTTCTGTGTCTCCGGCACCTAGTGGGTTCTCCAGTCCACACAGCGGGAGCTCACTCTCTATCCCTTTCCCTAACTCACTTCCTGAGCTCCAGGCCAGGACAAGCAGTGTCAGCCCTCTACCAGGTAAACTACACCTGCTTCCCATGATGCACCAGCTCTCTCTGGACCTCAATATGAAAGGAAAGATACAATTTCTGAGTTCTTCTTGTCTTCTTTTGTTGTAGATGTCCTCATGAGCAAGCAGGTGACGGTAAAGTTCGTCCAGGACACTTCGAAATACTGGTACAAACCGGACATCGCAAGGGAACAGGGTAAATATGACAGATCGGAGGAGTTTTATGAATTGTATGGAAAATCTAGTTTTCATGCTTCTGTACCATTTTATTGTATGGTACAGAAGCATGAAAACTAGATTTTCCATACAATTCATAAAACTCCTCCGTACATAAAACTCCCTGTATGGTGTGTGAGAGAGAGATGAGAATGACTAACACACCTCTGTCTACACAGCCATTACCGTGCTGAAAGACAAAGAGCCCGGCTCCTTCATCGTACGTGACAGCCACTCATTTAAAGGCGCCTACGGATTGGCTATGAAGGTAGCCACACCCCCTCCCTCCGTGGTGCAGCAGAGTAAGAAAGGTAAGGATCGGCTGAAAGCGGGCAGGTGGACAGGACACCTGAGTGTGTGTATGTGTGTGTGATTTTGTTCCAGAGCATTTTCCATTCTGCTCTAGTGGCCTTGGCTTTCTTCTCCTGCTGACATGAAAGAGTCCTTTTGTTGTCCTGAGCATTGAACACAACTCATCCGTGACTCCAGATGGAAACTGATTCGATGGTTTTACTTTCCATCGATATGATACGTCCACTGTTTTGGTTTCAGCTCTCAGGGCTTTTGAACTTCTCAGCAATTTGGAGACGTTTTCCTGATTTGTCCTGGACCTACTTTTAATAAATAATTGGTCCATTATACTATCATATAACCGAATGCAAAAATAATTTCCGTGTCAAAACGTAGAAGAAAATATACACTTGATCTTCAGTGTTCATTTAGTGCTACTAATAATGTGTCTCTATTCTAAATCATTATGAGCAAACTCATAAGTTTGCATCCCCACTGATGTATAAAATTTATTTAAAATGCGTGACTTGTTAGCGGATATGAAAAGTTCAAACTCTCACGTGGAAGGCCAGCTCTCCCTCACACAGCCTGGAACGCAGACAAAGACACGATCCATCTCATCTCATCATCTCTAGCCGCTTTATCCTTCTACAGGGTCGCAGCCAAGCTGGAGCCTATCCCAGCTGACTATGGGCGAAAGGCAGGGTACACCCTGGACAAGTCGCCAGGTCATCACAGGGCTGACACATAGACACAGACAACCATTCACACTCACATTCACACCTACGGTCAATTTAGAGTCACCAGTTAACCTAACCTGCATGTCTTTGGACTGTGGGGGAAACCAGAGCACCCGGAGGAAACCCACGCGGACATGGGGAGAACATGCAAACTCCGCACAGAAAGGCCCTCGCTGGCCACGGGGCTCGAACCCAGGACCTTCTTGCTGTGAGGCGACAGCGCTAACCACTACACCACCGAGACACGATCCATGTGGAAGAAAAAGGAACGAAGACAAAACTGCAAGAGAGATTCACAAATAATCCAAAATGGATCTGAAAAAAAATCTTGGAAGGAAGTGGAATAAAAAGTTACACTGCTGTTAAACTCATCAGGATTATTTGGATTGAATTATTATTGGAAATAAATGATGTTTTTTTTTTAAACTGATTCTGTGATATGATCAAAAAGTCAAAGAAATATACTGGTAATAATAATAATAATAATAATAATAATAATAATTGATCTTGACCTTGGTTAAAAAAAAAGAAAGAATGGAAAGTAGAACAAAAACTCCATTTATATTACTATATTTACTGTCCAGTATATAATTTTCATTTATGTTTGTCTTGTTAATATATTTAAAGTTAAGAGTTTTAAAGTGCCATTCCACCATTGGATGTATTCTTTGGCATAAAATACAATATATTTTGACAACATATATAAATGGTATCACTAGATAGAGAAATCTTTTAGCTTCAAAATGATATATCAAACATAATTTTTTGACAACGACAAGTATATTAATTTTGCGACCAAAGTCACCTACCCTTTTAATTTCCGCGCATGATGTCATTGGCAGGTTCCCCTTCTTGTGTACCACGTGACGTGTGACGTGGCACATATTATCAGCAATGGCGGATAGAACGCGATAAAAATAATACCAATAAATCTAGCTAATACCAATCAATCTAGCTAACTGAAAGATTAACTCAAAATTTTTCACAATTTTTTTGGCCCCCATATACGAGGAGAAATGACTCTCTCACTTTGGGGGTTTCCTGGTCTAAAAATAGACTGACATGTGGTACACAAGAAGGGGAACCTGCCGATGACATCACGTTTCACTACCGCGCGGAAATTAAAAGGGTAGGTGACTTTGGTCGCAAAATTAATATACTTGTCGTTGTCAAAAAATTATGTTTGATGTATCATTTTGAAGCTAAAAGACTTCTCTGTCTAGTCATGTTGTCATAAAATATATTGTATTTTATGCCAAAGAATACATCCAATGGTGGAATGGCACTTTAAGGAAAGGCTAGTGGTAGTGTAGTGGTTAGCGCTGTCGCCTCACAGCAAGAAGGTCCGGGTTCGAGCCCCGTGGCTGGCGAGGGCCTTTCTGTGTGGAGTTTGCATGTTCTCCCCGTGTCCGCGTGGGTTTCCTCCGGGTGCTCCGGTTTCCCCCACAGTCCAAAGACATGCAGGTTAGGTTGACTGGTGACTCTAAATTGAGCGTAGGTGTGAATGTGAGTGTGAATGGTTGTCTGTGTCTATGTGTCAGCCCTGTGATGACCTGGTGACTTGTCCAGGGTGTACCCCGCCTTTCGCCCGTAGTCAGCTGGGATAGGCTCCAGCTTACCTGCGACCCTGTAGAACAGGATAAAGCGGCTAGAGATAATGAGATGAGATGAGTTTTAAGGAAATAAGTGAATAAAACGAGTTAGAGATTTGCAAAAATTCAAAGCAAACAAAAAGAAACGCAACAGAAAAAATAAATGAAATCGAATGGAAAGCAGAATAAAATCTACATTTATATCACATTCAAACGAACGGATAAATGCTGCTCCAAATGGGTTTCTGCTTCAGAAAGCCGACTTCCTGTTCATAAATTTTAACAAATGTGTCAAACCTGAAAGTACTGCTTTAAGTTTTCCTTTTTATATTCTATTGGTACACGCCCCATTGACCATTATATTACACACACAGCGAGTGTGTGAGCACCTGTGATGACATCATGGGTCTCGGTGCTTAAGTCAAGCTTTTGTGAAACCCCCTTGAGAACGTGAAACACAATGCTGAAGTCTTTGTGCTCGTTCCTCCACCTGTCGAGGAATTCTGCCTCCTGAGGCCCTGTGGAGAAACCCCGCCTCTTTCTACAGGCCCACTTGTGTGTGTGTGTGTGTGTGTGTGATAGAGAGAGAGAGTGAGAAAAGGAATGAGTGATACAAACAATGGAGGAGAGAGATAGTAATCTGGAATGTGAACTTGAATATAACTGGATATTGTCTTTCTTTGAATTTTTCTTTTAATTTACTTTTGTTTTAAAATTAAAAAGGACCTATTTCTCTCTCTCTCTCTCTCTCTCAGGTGGAGATCTGTCCAGTGAGCTTGTCCGTCATTTCTTAATTGAGTGCACACCTAAAGGAGTTCGACTGAAGGGCTGTCCCAATGAGCCTTACTTTGGTAAATTATCCATCCATCCATCCATCCATCCATTCATCCAAGCATCCAATCATCTGGATATCCATCCATCATCCGTCCATCCATCCATTCATCCAACCATCCATTTCCATCCATGTAACCTTTCATCCAACCATCTATTTATCCATCCATTCCTCCATTTATCCAACCATCCAGTCATCTGTTCATCCATCCATCCAATCATATTCATCCATCCTTCCATCCATTCATCCAACCACCTGTTTATCCATCCATACATCCATTCATCCAACCATCTGTTTCCATCCATCTAACCATTCATCCAATCATCTATTTATCCATCCATCCAATCATCTGCTCATCCATCCATCCATCCATCCATCCATCCATTCATCCTGCCATCCAATAATCTATCCATCCAGTCATCCATCCATCCAGTCATCCAATAATATATCCATCCATCCATCCATCCATCCAATCATAAATCCATCCATCCATTCATCCAACCATTCAATCACCTGTTTGTGTGTGTGTTGCAGGGAGTCTGACTGCACTGGTTTGTCAGCACTCTATCACGCCGCTGGCTCTGCCGTGTAAACTCATCATTCCAGACAGAGGTATGTAACACACAGCTCTGTTACTCGGAGACACGAACAGATATTTCTTTACTGCATCCTCACTCCACTGTGGTCATGGCAGGGTTTAGTGTTCTGGGTTTTTACCCCGTCATGTTTTTCTTCAAGACAAAAAAACAAAACTTTGTGTTACAGGAAGTGTGTGATGTTTATCTTGTGGCTCATTCTGAAGATTGAAATAGCTTGAATACTGAGTATGTGATCTTTAGCTAATAGAGTAGAGAAGTGTTTATAGTGGGAACGATTTCTGTTTCAAGGACCAACACTCTGACAAAAAGACACCACTCTTAGCAATGTTAGCTACCTTTGCTATGCAGTGTATACAGTCTGATTTCGTGTGAAGTGTATGAGGAGTGTGTGTGAGAAACATGCTGCTCTCTGTGTTACCCTTCAGATCCACTAGAGGACACTGTTGAAGCAGTACCACAGTCCATCGCCAACTCTGCAGCTGAGCTTCTGAAACAGGGAGCAGGTGAGTGGGACACTGAGGAAGATCTATACCCTCAGCAAAGTCCTTATTATCTTCTGAACATTGATGGTTCATTAATTATTATTAGCACCAGCCATCCAATCATCCATCTATCATCCATCCATCCCCTCATTTATCAAACAATAAATCCATTTTTCTGTCATTCATCCATCTAATCTTTTATTAGTCATCCATCTACCTGGTCATTATCCATCCATCCATCCATCCATCCATCCATCCATCCATCCATCCATCCAATCATCTGTATATCCATCCATCCTTGCATCCACCCATTCATCCCGCCAATCATTTTAGTCACCCATCCATCCATCCATCCATCCATCCATTCATTTATCTAACAGTAAATCAATTTTTCAGTCATTCATCCATCCAATCATTTTAGTCATCCATCAATAAATCATCCACCCATCCAATCATTTATTAGTCATCCATCCACCTAGCCATCATTAATCCAGCCAATCAGCTATTCATTCATCCATCCATCCATCCACTCATCCATTCTTTCCTTTATCCATCCATCCATTCAGTTGTTTTTAGTCATCCATCCATCAATACATCATCTATCCATCTAATCATTCTTAGTCATCAATACATCATCCATCCATTGATCCAGCCAATTGTTTTTACTCATCCATCCATCCATCCATCCATCCATCCATCCATCCATCCATTCAATCATTGTTAGTCATCAATCCATCAATATAATATCCATCCATTCAATTGTTTTTAGGATGGATGGATGGATGATGATGTATTGATGGATGGATGACATCCATCCATTCTTCCCTTCATTTATTCATCATCCATCCATCCATCCATCCATCCATCCATCTAGCCATCATTCATTCATCCAATCATTTTTAGTCATCCATCCATCAGTAAATCATCCATCCATCCCTCCATCCATTCATCCTTCCATCAGTCCGTCCATCCACCCATCTATCTATCTGTCATGTATCATGACAGAAAAAAACTTCTTGAATGGAAACTTGTAAAATGTTATGTTTCATGTTACATTATGTTCCTTAAGATGCTTTCATGTTGGAAAGTTGAGTCAGTTTTTAATTTTTTTTCACAAAATGTTTACATTTGCAATTTTAAAATGAACCTAAGCAGAATATAAATGGCTAAATAACTCAAAAGAAATGATTAAAATTAATAAAGTAATAGAATAAATCAGTCAGGGGCAATTTACTCCAGCTTCCCCTGTGATCTGGACAAATAAGTGGGAAAAATAATGGATGGATGGATGATCCCCAGACATAGAATATTTTTCATAGTATATTTTTATTCCATGTTGAAAAAGGTAAATGATGAATATTCAATCTATTGTGACACTGCTGCATGACCAACCCCCCTCCCCCCCTTTTCTGAGCAGCGTGTAACGTGTGGTTCCTGGGCTCTGTAGAGATGGAGTCTCTGACAGGTTACCATGCTGTCCAGAAAGCCACAACGGACCTGCTGAGCTCTTATCCTGCACCCTCCTCCACCGTAGTGCACTTCAAAGTGTCCTCGCAGGGCATCACACTCACCGATAACCAGAGGAAGTGAGTTGACATCTGTCTGTTCACAGACATAAATCCCATAAATACTTTTCCTGTCTGACATATTGCCCATGTCTTTCTGACAGGCTGTTCTTCAGGAGACACTATGCTGTCAACACTGTTATATTCTGCGCTTTGGACCCTCAGGACAGGAAGTAAGTACGAAAACAAAACAGGCATTATAGGATTCTTTAAAAGCAATCTGAACTCCAGTCTCTTGTTTTCAAATGTTAAATCCTTTTATTTTCCTCATAGTGGCTTGCATTAATACTCACCCTCTATTTACACCCTGGAATTGAAATGCAATCAATATGTTATTAGTGTGTATGAAGCATGATGGTGGGAGCACTATGTTCAGAGCAGTGTTGTAGTCGAGTCATTAAGGCTACGTTCACACTGCAGGCTGAAGTGACTCAAATCCGATCTTTTCGCCCATATGTGACCTGTATCCGATCTTTTATTGACAATATGAACGACACAGATCCGATTTTTTCAAATCCGACCCAGGCCGTTTGGATATGTGGTCCTAATTCCGATTCCTATCCGCTCTTTTCATATGCGACTTCAGTCTGAACCGCCAGGTCGCATTCATCCGACTTACACGTCATCAACAAGCCACAAACGTCACTATTCTGCGCTGAAGTAGGCAGCAGGTCTCTCAAAAAAAGTTACAACAACATGGCGCATATGACATCAATGCGAGGGACGCTTCGGGCTGTGAAGGTTCTGAATCTTCTCAATGGAAGGACGCAGAGGTTAGGGAGCTGATTTCCATTTGGGGGGATGCAGCTATTCAAGCTAGATTGGATGGGTCATACCGCAACCGGGCGGTTTTACTTCCGTAAACACTGGCCATGCTCACTGCGTGTGACGTCGTCGTATCCTGCAATGTGCATGCGGAACACTTTTAGGTCGCTTTTCGTTCATACTGAGGATCACATACAAGTCGCATATATTTGTTAATGTGAACGACCTCACAAAAAAATCGGATTTCACAAAAAAATCGGAATTGAGCATTAAGCCTTGCAGTGTGAACGTAGCGTAAATCTCGAGTCTGAGTCCAGTCTCGAGTCCCCAGTATTCAAGTCCGAGTGAAGTCCACGTCGTTAAAAAAATTTCAAGTCGAGTCCACTATTGATCGAGTTGAGTCCAAGAACAAGACTCCAACTGCACCATTGGACGGTGGCTGTTTCAACACCATTAACATTGGTTTGTTCCTGACCATGATGTATGAACAGGTGAATATGCTTCTCTTTGTCAGGGAGTGTGAAGTATTCTGTCAGAGATGGCTGGGAGACGGATGTAAGTGCAGAAGGTGTGTTTATTAATACAAGTGAAGACGGTAAACAATCCAGAACAGCAGGCAAAATCGTAAAATGGTGATACAGGCAATAGGTTGAGCAAGGCACAAACAGGCTATCATAGACTCGGCAGAATTAAAGATGAGAAACAGGAAATCAGGGATCAGGAAACCAAACAAGGAAATAAGGCTTGGTAATGTATCAGCAACGCAATTCAATACTTCGCAAAGTAAGTGTGTTTTCACAGTTTTTATATCAGCGCACTGACTGCACTTTAATCCTGTGCAGGTGCAAGTCATTTACGGTGGACGTGAGAGTCTGCTTGGCGTGCGTGCTGTCCAGAGTCGATCTGATGCACACGCCAAGGTGCGCAGGTGTGACAAAAAATTGCACGAAATTAGTACAAAAATTAATGTAGATATAAATATGAATATCTTATGGTAAATTATTGACATGTTACAAAAAAATAAAGAAAAAATTCAAGTCCTCGTCTCCAATTTACGAGTCCGAATGCAGTTAACGCACAAGTCCAAGTCCGAATCATCAGTGCTCAAGTCCAAGTCGAGTCACGAGTCCTTAAAATTAGGGCACAAGTCGGATTTGAGTCTGAGTCCTGGACTCGAATACTACAAGCCTGGTTCAGAGTTACCGTTTGCCTCTCAGTTTCTTCTTTGACTTACTTGGTCTGTAAATTTTGGTAGATAGTCACCTCTAAAAAGAGTCATAGTTGTGCCATATTCTATCCATTTTTCATCAGCGGATTTAGTGCCATTTAGTGAGAGGTTCAACATTTGGGAGAGACTTTTTTGATTTAAAGAAAAAAAAACCCTGCTTGATACGTTTCAAAATTTTGTGTCGGATGTGTCTTGGTGTTAAGGACTACGTTCAGACTGCACCCTGAAACGACCCATATCCGATTTTTTTGCCCATATGCGACCTGTATCCGATTTGTTATTGACAATCTGAACGACACAGATCCGATTTTTTCACATGCGACCCAGGCCACTTGGATATGTGGTCCTAATTCCGATGCATATCCATTATTTTCACATGCGACTGCAGTCTGACCGGACAGGTCGCATTCATGCGACCTACACGTCATCAACAAGAGACAAACGTCACTATTCTGCGTTGGCTAATCCCGCCTCTTTGGTGGAAAACAACAACATTTGTACAGTTTTCAGAATTTAAATAGACTTTTATAGAATTGATCAAGCTAATGGTGGATTTGGTAGGGACCTGGATGTTGATCTGTTAGCCTGATTAAATAAAACAGTTTCTATAACTGATTTATAACTTAAACCATCCTGTATTACAAGATTATAAGATTGTTCTGGAAATTTCCAGTAATTTGACACCTTCGGTCTCATTAGTCTGCTGCCCACATTAATCAGATTATTGTGTGAGTTCCGCCGCCGCCACAAAAACCACATCACCAGGTCTCGCCTCATCTCCATGCTTTACTTGCAAACTTGAAGAGTGCGCTTTTTTTTTTGTTTGCGTATTACGTAGATGTGCTTATTACGTGTCAATTTGCGCATGCGGGACACTTTGGGGTCGTTTTCCGTTCATATTGGAGATCGCATACAAGTCTCATATAATTGGTAATGTGAACGGCCTAACAAAAAAATCGGATTTCACAACAAATCGGATATGGGTCGTTTCAGGTTGCAGTCTGAACGTAGTGCATGATGCTCTTTGCTTAGGAATGTTCACGTGCAATGAGATCATGTGACACACAGGTCCACTTCAGTCAAAGAATTACGTGATGTCTGATGCCGACTATCAGCACCAGAACTAATTCAAATTCAAATGTATTTGTCACATACGCAATCATACAGAGTATGACATGCAGTGAAATACTTTTTACAATGCTCTGTAAGTCGTGAAGATACTGTAGGTTTTTTTGGGGGAGGAGGGGAAGAAAAGTAGTAAAAAAGAAACGACGTAAAATATAACATAATAAATACAATAAAAAAAAATGTGATGTGGTGATAGAGTGTTCTGCAGAATATACACGATATACAGAATATTTAACAATTATTCCACAAAATCGAGTCGTACATGAGCTGATAGCGGCTATAATCCATGTACGACCAGATTGAGTGGAATAACTGTTTTATTTTATCCACATTCACTGGATGTTGAGAAACAGAGCATATATTTGCAAATCCGATACATAAAAACTTTATACAAAACATCAGCCAAAATAATTTCCGCTTAGAATGTAAACAAACCGGCGAAATGACAGGAGCAATCTGTGAAAAATGTGATAATAATAATAATTCTTGAAAAATACATTCTTACCATTAAAATACTTTCATTCCATATTTTGTTGCTTTTTTTGTATTTTTTGGGGTTTTGTTTTTGAGTAGAATTTTTATTTTGTCCTCGGTTGGTTCAGCAACATGCTCCGCCATTTTGTTTTTCTCTACTCATGGTACATGAGCTGATATGGGTTTGTCTCAGAAACTGGTCTCTCATTTGGGACATTATGGTAAAAAAATAAATTTTCTAATTGTACTATTTTTTTTTGCATTTACCTAACACTCAATGTTTCTTTTGTCATGTTTAATAAGAATAAAGATAGTATCTTGCTTTATCTGGCCTCCACTTTTGCTTTTGTAAAATTGATTTCCATATAAAATAACTCCATCATGAAGAATTAAAGCCCCTCCTTCACAGATGAGTGAAAATATTGAATAAATTTCCTCTTTTTGATTGCTTGGGTTAAAAATGCCAAGTTATGATGACTGAATTGATTATTCACTTAAATATGAATAATATGATACATTTTGGGTATTTGATATGGCGAAATAGGACACGATGGAAAACTCAAGAACACACCGGAAAGACGAGAATAACAGTGGTGGTAAAAGAACAGCGACTGTACCGGCTGAAGGTCGCGCCGGTCTCTGCTGCGGCGCGCGAGGTGGGGGCGGGGCAAAATGACTGGCCGTAGATTCTATCAAAAGTTTGATCTAAATTGACCATGGTTGCAAAATATTGGCCAAAAATACACAAACACTACGAAATCTGAAAGTAAGATGAAAAAGAAACATTCTATTGCCTTATACTGCAAGACTAAAACAAAATAAAACTGTCAAAACTCACCTTTTTAGTGATAACGTCCGAACAGATCACCCGCGTAACAGAAAGACCGCAAATGGAAGCACGATCAACTTCTAACTGTTGGAGTGGAAAATTCCATTCTACACATGCAAATTGTTAATGCGTGTCCTTCCCCGCACACAAATAACACACTACGGTAAAAAATAGACCACAACTCATTTTATAGCTCAGAAATTCATACAAGACCAGCTACCATCCTAACATATTCTGTAAGAAACATATTCTATACCTAACTTTCAGCTTTCGGTTTAAAAAACAAAATCGCAGATTTAGAACTAAATGTTTATATATGGTGTAGTGATTTTAAGTTCCTACTTTTGGTGAGGTAGTGACCTTGACCCTGAGGCTTTCCGTTTAGATCAAAACACGTGATCGTATTGGTTTTGGGTTTGCGGAAAATGGAGTTACGACGGTGATGAAATATTTTGCATGATGTTTTATTACGGTTATGATTATTCTGTGAGCGCACCAATCCTTAGGTGGATAAAGTTACAACTTAAAATA
The DNA here is from genome assembly GCF_027579695.1 of Neoarius graeffei. Lineage (NCBI taxonomy): Eukaryota > Metazoa > Chordata > Actinopteri > Siluriformes > Ariidae > Neoarius > Neoarius graeffei. The sequence goes on along the minus strand of NC_083569.1, from coordinate 107,412,243 downwards.
CAATCAGTGATAACTGTAGACTTTTCAGTGGACTACAACCTTTTTAAGGGAACGCGATGTAGTCGACCGTTTATCATGTCCCAGATCAAGCCGCCATTTTTCCACAAATTTGCAGAATTTTTGCCAAATTTTGAATATTCACATCAAAGATTTAGTTTTATATGTATTATTTCTTTCATCGTTTTATTTCAAATTAAAACCCACATCACCATTCAAAACCGTATAGTTTATTGACTGAGGGTATATTTAGTGGGGGACCCCCACAGTACCCAGTTTCTGAGACAGACCCATATCCTAGTAGTAGAGTAGCCAATCAGAGCACACGATTGCTCATATCCAGTGAATGTGGATAGAATAAGTATAAATATATCTAGCTTTGCAATTACAATATACACAATATACACTGCATAATATAAAAGCCCAATTCCAAAAAAGTTGGGACAAAGTACAAATTGTAAATAAAAATGGAATGCAATAATTTACAAATCTCAAAAACCGATATTGTATTCACAATAGAACATAGACAACATATCAAATGTCGAAAGTGAGACATTTTGAAATTTCATGCCAAATATTGGCTCATTTGAAATTTCATGACAGCAACACATCTCAAAAAACTTGGGACAGGGGCAATAAGAGGCTGGAAAAGTTAAAGGTACAAAAAAGGAACAGCTGGAGAACCAAATTGCAACTCATTAGGTCAATTGGCAATAGGTCATTAACATGACTGGGTATAAAAAGAGCATCTTGGAGTGGCAGCAGCTCTCAGAAGTAAAGCTGGGAAGAGGATCACCAATCCCCCTAATTCTGCGCCGACAAATAGTGGAGCAATATCAGAAAGGAGTTCGACAGTGTAAAATTGCAAAGAGTTTGAACATATCATCATCTACAGTGCATAATATCATCAAAAGATTCAGAAAATCTGGAAGAATCTCTGTGCGTAAGGGTCAAGGCCGGAAAACCATACTGGGTGCCCGTGATCTTCGGGCCCTTAGACGGCACTGCATCACATACAGGCATGCTTCTGTATTGGAAATCACAAAATGGGCTCAGGAATATTTCCAGAGAACATTATCTGTGAACACAATTCACCGTGCCATCCGCCGTTGCCAGCTAAAACTCTATAGTTGAAAGAAGAAGCCGTGTCTAAACATGATCCAGAAGCGCAGACGTCTTCTCTGGGCCAAGACTCATTTAAAATGGACTGTGGCAAAGTGGAAAACTGTTCTGTGGTCAGACGAATCAAAATGTGAAGTTCTTTATGGAAATCAGGGACGCCGTGTCATTCGGACTAAAGAGGAGAAGGACGACCCAAGTTGTTATCAGCGCTCAGTTCAGAAGCCTGCATCTCTGATGGGATGGGGTTGCATTAGTGCGTGTGGCATGGGCAGCTTACACATCTGGAAAGACACCATCAATGCTGAAAGGTATATCCAGGTTCTAGAGCAACATATGCTCCCATCCAGACGACGTCTCTTTCAGGGAAGACCTTGCATTTTCCAACATGACAATGCCAAACCACATACTGCATCAATTACAGCATCATGGCTGCGTAGAAGAAGGGTCCGGGTACTGAACTGGCCAGCCTGCAGTCCAGATCTTTCACCCATAGAAAACATTTGGCGCATCATAAAACGGAAGATATGACAAAAAAGACCTAAGACAGTTGAGCAACTAGAATCCTACATTAGACAAGAATGGGTTAACATTCCTATCCCTAAACTTGAGCAATTTGTCTCCTCAGTCCCCAGATGTTTACAGACTGTTGTAAAGAGAAAAGGGGATGTCTCACAGTGGTAAACATGGCCTTGTCTCAACTTTTTTGAGATGTGTTGTTGTCATGAAATTTAAAATCACCTAATTTTTCTCTTTAAATGATACATTTTCTCAGTTTAAACATTTGATATGTCATCTATGTTCTATTCTGAATAAAATATGGAATTTTGAAACTTCCACATCATTGCATTCCGTTTTTATTTACAATTTGTACTTTGTCCCAACTTTTTTGGAATCGGGGTTGTACAATATACAGAATATGTATAAATATATATTGCACTGTAATGAAAGGAAGTGCATGAAATGTACTGTTTATATGGAACTTAGGGGTTTAATTTAGGGGTTTGGCAGCAACGGGGGGTGAATACTTACAATTTGATGTTTTGTCAAAATCCATCATTTGAATATTATGGGCGCTTTTTTTTGTTTTAGATTCAGGATGTATTCCCAATTAAATCCATCTCAGTTTGAGGTTGTAACACTACAAAACTCAGAAAAATTCAATGGGGGTGAATACTTATGCAAACCACTTTATTATCTCATTTTTTGATGCCACAAATTAAAACTCCACACCTTTGAATCAGTCACATCTGTACGTGATTTGAGGACAATAGTAGTAAACTATAGAAAGTAAAACTTTTTTCACAGACCCTGCATGCTTAAGCTTGTCATTATTGTTGTTGTTGATGCTGCTGATGATAATTTATTTAGCTAAAATTAAAGCTAAACTTGTCATTGTTCTGTTCGTATTATAAATTTGACAGTTTTTGGCTGCTGAAACAAAATCATGCAAATTAAGCCTCAGATAATGAAATCCATCTTATTTCGTTCTGTGACAAAGCTAGCATAAGAGAGGCTGATTAGCTGGCTAGCTAGCTAACATAAGTGATATGTGCGATTTGTTAAAGGCCTAAAGATGTTCCTTGGGCAACTGACGTGCTTTCTAAGCCATTAACAATTGAATAACAGCTTCTGCTAACTCATTCTGGAGCTCATGCTAACATGGAGCTGAACTGGCTTTATTTACAGATGGAGACGGGATGGATACCCATCAGCGAAGTAAGTCAAATGCTTTATTCACATTTATAATGTAATTATGATCCTCTTTAATAACGTGACCAGACGTCCCGGTTTGACCGGGACAGTCCCGATTTTGAGTTGTGTGTCCCCAGTCCCGACAAAGGTCCGTCGGGACGCTGAAATGTCCCGGTTTACACCAAACACTAACAAACTGTCCCGGTTACAGCGATCATACATAGCCAACGAGATGTCAATAAAGCTTCTAGCAATTCAGTATCAATGTGCGTGTGTGCGCAGTCAACCTTACAATGCATCTATTTGTACAATGTTGCAATATAGAGGCCGCGTTATAACGTTTTTTTCGCTAGCGGCTGTCAACTACTGCGCGACAATCCCGAACGGATGAATGCTGGGCGGAGATGTTCGCGCACTTCAAGAGTAGGGAGATTCCTTACAGCAATGTCAGCCAGCTTTGCCAGTTTGCCATGTACCTACCTGGCACCAATGCTCCAGTTGAGCGAATATTTTCACTCATGAGCAACACCTGGACTGACAAGAGGAATCGCATGACCGTGCCTACTCTCGAAGCCTTGCTCATTACCCAGGCCAATTTCGATGATATTTGCTCGCAGTTTCACAGCAGGCTCTCGGGCAATAAAGCGCTACTGGAGCAAATTCACTCATCATGTAAATCTCATCTCATCTCATCTCATTATCTGTAGCCGCTTTATCCTGTTCTACAGGGTCGCAGGCAAGCTGGAGCCTATCCCAGCTGACTACGGGCGAAAGGCGGGGTACACCCTGGACAAGTCGCCAGGTCATCACAGGGCTGACACATAGACACAGACAACCATTCACACTCACATTCACACCTACGCTCAATTTAGAGTCACCAGTTAACCTAACCTGCATGTCTTTGGACTGTGGGGGAAACCAGAGCACCCGGAGGAAACCCACGCGGACACGGGGAGAACATGCAAACTCCACACAGAAAGGCCCTCGCCGGCCACGGGGCTCGAACCCGGACCTTCTTGCTGTGAGTCGACAGCGCTAACCACTACACCACCGTGCCGCCCCATCATGTAAATATATGCAATAAAATGGCATCTTCTTTAGGGTGGGTGGGTTGTGTTTCTGAAACATTTTTTGTTGTCTTTAATCTGTATCACAGATTGTCTTGACTTGTTTGATGTTGCTGTCAACTCAGGGTTCATGTTTTCAAAATAGTTACTAGCCGACACCGGTTAAGATTAAACAGAGGCATTTTGGGTAAAGGTTCGGAGGTGACAACGATTAGGCTCATGCGCTCGTTCCTGTTACAATGCATGGCCTATTGTTTAAAAAAAAAAGTTAATCGCATAAAATGTTGATGTTAATAATGCAAGCAATGCATTTTCCTGGCGTTTTCACAAAGGTGAAATAAATCAGTTGAAATTTAGGCGATTGGCCTATTCCCTGTCATCACATCTGTTGTCTGATTTTCTTACTTTAACTGAATTGTGATAGAAGTACATGTAGATAACAAGAAAATACTTGATTATTCTCTGAAATGTTGATAAAAGTGAGCTTCTACAAAATGATAAAAGCACCTGTCTGAGCCATGGTTTGAAACGCGTGTGCGTGCACGAGTATCACGGTCATGCGCAAAGTGTCCCGGTTTTAGACTCGGGAAATCTGGTCACCCTACTCTTTAAACTTCCTGCTCTACTTCTAAGTACTCATTTTTCATGTCCATGGACTTTAGTTATTAGAATAGCAGCACAAGTGTGTGTGCGAAAATCTGTACATTATACTCGCTGTATTTTCAAACATTGTGTTTTCTGTATTTAACATTTATAGAAGGAGTCTGAAATGTCAGTGCTTTGGAAAAGTTTTCCGTCACTGGAAACTAACCTGCGGCTGAAAATGAGAATCGTTAGCAAATTGCTGTGGTGTAAGAGGAATAAAACACTTCAGGAAGTGCGGTTATTGGAAAATCATCAACTTTAGTATGGGAACTGGAACTCCACTTCTTCACACCACACTGTTGTTGATTATTTTCCTACAAAAGCATAAGACTGTGTGTTTTATTCCTTGTGTAGCTCACGTTCTTTGGTGAAAGCAGCACAGCTTTACCATCAGTCACTAAATAATGAAATAACTGTGTGATTTTTTTTTTTTTGAAAAATACTTTTCCTAATTTAAGCGTTTATCCCTTTCCACTTTATGTTATGAAGAATTTGAAGCTATTCTTTAACTTCAGGGTTTTTATTTACAGATCGAACTTACTTGGCTATAGACCCTTTTCAGTCACGTGACCTTCGTAAACGCGACCACCATTTTGGACATGTAGCGGACTTCGGCTCGAATCGGTTTGAATGCGAGGAAGGCGACAAATGGAGAACATACAAGAAAAAGGAGCGAGATGCAGAAAACACCTTCGCTATCCAGCGACGTAGGGCATTTACAGGGCGAGCAGAGGGAGAGGTATTTGCAAAAATTGAGGTTAGCAGGCTTAGAGAACGACGTTTACCATCACACTGCCCTGGCGCTGTGTACAGTTTCCCTTCTATGGTTTGTGCACTCACTATTTGCCATTACTTTCTCCAACCGTTGTGATAGATTACAGGGAACGGCCTGGATTTAAGAGACAAATACATGTTCCTCTTGTTTTGAACACTTATTTGTAGGTAGTGCTTAATTTGTAAAGTGGGAGGTCCCGGAGCGCAGAGGATGAGCGGCTCCGGTGCGGAAAAAAAGAGGGGTGAGGGGGGCGCGGTGCTGCGCTTCTGGGCATGTTTTGTAATAACACTGCAAATTAAGTTCATCTGCAGATATTTTCTGGATGTCGTTTCATGAGAGAAATCACCAACAAGACAGATATCAAAATCAGACATTAACACTAAATAAACTTGCATTTTTTTATTTAATTATTTGGGGGTTTTTTTTGTTTGTTTGTTTCATAGTCAAAAGAGGTGTCGGATCACCGGATCCAGTGTAAATAGCTGCCGGAGCCAACGCGCGAGGTTCCGGAGCGCGCTCCGGCTTGCTCCCCCTCAAATTAAGCGCTGTTTGTAGGACACTGCCTCTGATCTGTCCTACAGTCTACCAACAGCAAAGGAACACAACACTAGCTAATGTCGTTAGCTAATAGCTACTACAGAAGAACAAAGAGGTTACAATGGGTTATTTTAGCCTATTTGGTTACACACTCGCCGCCACAGAATGTTAACAGCAATGTAATGCCTTTTCTGGCTAATTTTATTCGTCTTACCTCCAACAAAGTGGTCACTGCACAAGCGCTGGTATGCCGAGGGCTGCCAATCTTTCCTGTTAATGGCCGCTATCCATCTTCTCCGTCGGGATCCGATAAAATGATAACCCTTGCCTTGTTTGTTGATGGTTACTACATCCAGGTGCACAACAATATAGTGGCATGATGGAAGTCTTGCTGAAAATAAAAACTTTCTTTGCTGCCGTTCCTCAATGCTGGCTGTGGTAAACTACTGGTAGTACACGTCCAAAATGGCTGCCGCGTTTGTCGTGACGTCACGTGAAAAGGGTCCATAGTGTATGTTGATTGGGCTGTATTTTGCAGGATTTTCGGGTTCGTAGCCCGGAAGACGGGTAGCGGCATGGACAACGTGTGCCACCTGTTTGCTGAACACGACCCCGAGCAGCCCGCCAGCGCCATCGTCAACTTCGTCTCCAAGGTCATGATCGGCTCACAGAAGAACGCCTGATTCATCCCCGTTCGCCCCGATTCTCCCTTCCCTAACGGACCTGATGTCCCTCGTGTGTCACATGAACACAAACTCTAGAGCTATGGTCAATGAGGAAGGACTTGTATCAGAGAGATAAAGAGAGAGAACGAGTGTAGGTTGGGACTGTGCTGCTACTCAGCTTTAACATGAGTGTATGTTAAGAGTCGTGTATATTGTATATCTATGGAACGGTATCTAACCAAACTGTATTTATTGTATTTGTCTTTGCAGAATATTCAAGTTTTCAGAATATAAAGTTCAGATTGCTTTTGTCTTAAGTACAAGGAATCATTGTTGTTGTTGTTGTTGTTGTTGATGATATTAATTGTTCTTTTATTGGAGATTTACTACTGACCATCTATTGATGAACAGAGTAGACTAGTATACACTCATAGCTGGGCCAGTTTATAGGACTAGTTACTGTAGCTTTATTTTTTTATAAAGATTTATGTGTTTATGTCAAAAAGGGCTATATGGACTAAGTATTTTTAACAAGACCAAAAATCTTTTTTTCCCTTCTTTTTTGTTTTTAAATGCAGCCGGTAGCGAAGGGGTCTGAGTTCATTTTTCCAAAATGTGCCTAGTAGATGAGAGTTTCATTCACAAATGTCGTTCTTTCTTTCTTTCTTTCTTTCTTTCTTTCTTTCTTTCTTTCTTTCTTTCTTTTTGAAATGTGACTCTAGCTAAGTTTGTGAGCTCAGAGTTTTGATTGCAGAGGGGTTTTTTAATGCAGCGGGTAGCTAAAGATTTTTAATTGCATTTCTTTCTTTCTTTCTTTCTTTCTTTCTTTCTTTCTTTCTTTCTTTCTTTCTAATGCAGCTGGTAGCAAAGGGTTCTGAGCTTATTTTTCCAAAATGTGCCTATAGTAGATGAGAGTTTCTTTCTTTCTTTCTTTCTTTCTTTCTTTCTTTCTTAAATGTGACTCAAGCTACATTTGTGAGCTAAGAGTTTTGATTGTGTGTGTTTTTTTTTTTTTTAGTGGCCAGTTGCTGAGGATTTAGACTACAAATTTCTGTTTTTTTTTTTTTTTTATTTAATGCAGCTGGTAGCTAAAGATTTTAATTGCATTTCTTTCTTTCTTTCTTTCTTTCTTTCTTTCTTTCTTTCTTTCTTTCTAATGCAGCTGGTAGTAAAGGGTTCTGAGCTTATTTTTCCAAAATGTGCCTAGTAGATGAGAGTTTCATTCACAAATTTCTTTCTTTCTTTCTTTCTTTCTTTCTTTCTTTCTTTCTTTCTTTCTTTCTTTCTTTCTTTCTTTCTTTTTGAAATGTGACTCTAGCTAAGTTTGTGAGCTCAGAGTTTTGATTGCAGAGGGTTTTTTTTTTTAATGTAGCTGGTAGCTAAAGATTTTAATTGCAATTCTTTCTTTCTTTCTTTCTTTCTTTCTTTCTTTCTTTCTTTCTTTCTTTCTTTCCTTCTTTTTAATGCAGCCAGTAGCAAAGGGGTCTGAGCTTATTTTTCCAAAATGTGCCTGGTACGAGATGAGGGTTTCATTCACAAATTTCTTTCTTTCTTTCTTTCTTTCTTTCTTTCTTTCTTAAATGTGACTGTAAGTTTGTGAGTTAAGAGTTTTGATTTCTGTTTTTTTCCCCTTTTTTTTTTAAAGTGGCCAGTTGCTGAGGATTTTGACCGCAAATTTCTATTCTTTTTTCTTGCAGCTGGTAGCTAAATATGTTGACCGTGAATCTTTCTTTCTTTCTTTTTTATTTTGTCGTTGTTGTTGTTGCTGGTAATTAAGGGTATTGATCACGAATGTCACATTTCTAGCTGACTGTTTTAGTCACAAATTTCGATATTTTCTAACACAAATGGTATCTGATACAACTGCTAGCTAAGGGTAGTTTTGATCACAAATTCCATATTCTGTAATTTCATAATATTTTTTGTGTTTTTTATGTTTGTTTGTGGGGCGGCACGGTGGTGTAGTGGTTAGCGCTGTCGCCTCACAGCAAGAAGGTCCTGGGTTCGAGCCCCGGGGCCGGCGAGGGCCTTTCTGTGTGGAGTTTGCATGTTCTCTCCGTGTCCGCGTGGGTTTCCTCCGGGTGCTCCGGTTTCCCCCACAGTCCAAAGACATGCAGGTTAGGTTAACTGGTGACTCTAAATTGACCGTAGGTGTGAATGTGAGTGTGAATGGATGTCTGTGTCTATGTGTTAGCCCTGTGATGACCTGGCGACTTGTCCAGGGTGTACCCCGCCTTTCGCCCGTAGTCAGCTGGGATAGGCTCCAGCTTGCTTGCGACCCTGTAGAAGGATAAAGCGGCTAGAGATAATGAGATGAGATGAGATGTTTGTTTGTTTTGTTTTTTTTTGGGGGGGGGGGGTGGACCCCAATATTGTGCATCTCAGATGACGAATGTTTTAAAGCTCATTTCACTCAAACTTATTTCTGCCTATGCAAGATATCTACAAGGGCTGAATGTTAGTTCATAAACTTGAGGTGTTTTTAAAGATAAAATTCCTATTTTTTAAGAAAGTGTTTAGGCTACTTGGCCAAAAACAGGACCAATAATTGTAGTGAAAGCTATTTTCATGTTTATTTGAAAGCATAGGCTAAAAAGAAAGAAAACCTGTATTTTTCTATGTAAACTTTAATATATTCACTATCCAATGGCTTTATGTTACATTGAACAGACCAGTTGTTGTACTAATATGCCTTTGTTATTGCTGTTAAACACTTTAACACTCTGCTGGTGTGATAGGAGTGACTGTTGTGATCATAAGCGACGTGCTGATAGAGGACTATACATATCTGAGCAGTCTGTACTCTGATTGTAGTATTACAGTGTTGCATATCTGTTCTTATGTAAATGCTCATGCTAGGATGCTGAAACAGATCAAAAACAATCAATTATTCTTCATTGCTGCTTCGTTACAGTGAAGTGATCGTTGTGATGTGATGGGATTGACTAACTGAATAAACACTACGGGCTCATCACTGGGCTTCAAATCAGTGCATCTCTGAATAAAACTGCACATACTGTACGTGAGAGTGTGTATTCACTTTATACAGAATAAAACACTTGAGAACACACTGTTACAGGAAAATAATCAATGGCAGGCTAGCGTGGGGAAGCAGATTTACTGATATCATCATGAAGTCGATTATCTTACAACAAGATCAACTGTGAGCTACTGCTCACTTACGTATCCCACTCTCGCTTATATCAGAATGCAAGCAATCGAAGGAATAGGACACTTATTATAAATGTTGACTTCAACAAATAATTAACCCTAAAACAAGTAAGTAAAGAGCAGTGTCTCTCCCCAGGGATTTCAAATAGCATCCTGGTAAACTGTCATTTTGAAATAGCATTTTGCTTCTTGATATAGCGTCAAATCCATCCTATATGTTTCGTAAATACTGTACATTCAGTCGGTAAACAGGAAGTCGATGTGCAACAGACTTGAAAACAGTTGACACAGTATAGAACCCCAAGCTGAAGCTCGATACCAAATATCAAGCAGTTGGGATTTGAAGTTACTGAGTAAAGTGTTACGAAAATTTTGCAAATCCATGCTATATGTTTCGTAAATACATTAAGTCGGTAAACAGGAAGTCGATGTGCGACAGACCTGAAAACAGTATACACGGTATAGAACCTCAAGCTGAAGCTCGGTACCAAATATCAAGCAGTTGTGATTTTTACAGTGGTGCTTGAAAGTTTGTGAACCCTTTGGAATTTTCTATATTTCTGCATAAATATGACCGAAACATCATCAAATTTTCACACAAGTCCTAAAAGTAGATAAAGAGAACCCAGTTAAACAAATGAGACAAAAGTATTATACTCGGTCATTTATTTATTGTGGAAAATGATCCAATATTACATATCTGTGAGTGGCAAAAGTATGTGAACCTTTGCTTTCAGTATCTGGTGTGACCCCCTTGTGCAGCAATAACTGCAACTAAACATTTCCGGTAACTGTTGATCAGTCCTGCACACCGGCTTGGAGGAATTTTAGCCCATTCCTCTGTACAGAACAGCTTCAACTCTGGGATGTTGGTGGGTTTCCTCACATGAACTGCTTGCTTCAGGTCCTTCCACAACATTTCCATTGGATTAAGGTCAGAACTTTGACTTGGCCATTCCGAAACATTCACTTTATTCTTCTTTAACCATTCTTTGGTAGAACGACTTGTGTGCTTAGGGTCATTGTCTTGCTGCATGACCCACCTTCTCTTGAGATTCAGTTCATGGACAGATATCCTGACATTTTCCTTTAGAATTCACTGGTATAATTCAGAATTCATTGTTCCATCAATGATGGCAAGCCGTCCTGGCCCAGATGCAGCAAAACAGGCCCAAACCATGATACTACCACCACTATGTTTCACAGATGGGATAAGGTTCTTATGCTGGAATGCAGTGTTTTCCTTTCTCCAAACATAACACTTCTCATTTAAACCAAAAAGTTCTATTTTGGTCTCATCCTTCCACAAAACATTTTTCCAGTAGCCTTCTGGCTTGTCCACGTGATCTTTAGCAAACTGCAGACAAGTAGCAATGTTCTTTTTGGAGAGCAGTGGCTTTCTCCTTGCAACCCTGCCATGCACACCATTGTTGTTCAGTGTTTTCCTGATGGTGGACCCATGAACATTAACGTTAGCCAATGTGGGAGAGGCCTTCAGTTGCTTAGAAGTTATCCTGTGGTCCTTTGTGACCTCGCTGACTATTACACACCTTGCTCTTGGAGTGATCTTTGTTGGTCGACCACTCCTGGGGAGGGTAACAATGGTCTTGAATTTCCTCCATTTGTACACAATCTGTCTGACTGTGGATTGGTGGACTTCAAACTCTCTAGAGATGGTTTTGTAACCTTTTCCAGCCGGATGAGCATCAACAACGCTTTTTCTAAGGCCCTCAGAAATCTCCTTTGTTCATGCCATGATACAATTCCACAAACATGTGTTGTGAAGATCAGACTTTGATAGATCCCCTGTTCTTTAAATAAAACAGGGTGCCCACTCACACCTGATTGTCATCCCTTTGATTAAAAACACCTGACTCTAATTTCACCTTCAAATTAACTGCTAATCCTAGAGGTTCACATACTTTTGCCACTCACAGATATGCAATATTGGATCATTTTCCTCATCTCATCTCATTATCTCTAGCCACTTTATCCTGTTCTACAGGGTCGCAGGCAAGCTGGAGCCTATCCCAGCTGACTACAGGCAAAAGGCGGGGTACACCCTGGACAAGTCACCAGGTCATCACAGGGCTGACACATAGACATAGACAACCATTCACACCTACGGTCAATTTACACCACTACACCACTGTGCCGCCCGGATCATTTTCCTCAATAAATAAATGACCAAGTATAATATTTTTGTCTCATTTGTTTAACTGGGCTCTCTTTATCTACTTTCAGGACTTGTGTGAAAAACTGATGTTGTTTTAGGTTATATTTATTCAGAAATACAGAAAATTCTAAACAGTTCACAAACTTTCAAGCACCACTGTACATTCAGTCAGTAAACAGGAAGTTGATTTGGGACAGACCTGAAAACAGTATACACGGTATAGAACCCCAAGCTGAAGTTTGGTACCAAGTACCAAGTGGCTATGATTTGTGGTTGCTGAGAAAAAGACTGTTTCAGATGCACAGAAATACAGAGATACAGATGGACAGAGGTAAATAAACCAGTATACCCCCTCCTTCGGTGTGGGGGTATGATAAAAAGAAACAGCACATCTTACCTAAAATGCTTGATTCATCTTCAACTACCATAAAAGATACAAAATTTACAGCAATTATTATCTTTTATTCTTTTTTTTTGGAAGTCAATCTACACGTCCTTTAAAATGATAACTTTGACTCTTAGTTTTCCACAACAATGTAATATAATTTCAGGGGGAAACATCATTTGAGACATTTGCTTTATCCTGGTTCAGGGTCATGACGGATCCAGAGTCCATCCTGGGAACACTGAGTTCCTGAGAGGAAACACACACTCACGCACTTGCTCCCATCTAGAACAGAGCCAATCCACATATTACTGTAGCATGTTTTTTGGGAAGTGAAAAGAAACCCAATAGACAACCCAAAGGAAATGGTACACTCTCAGAAAATAAAGTGCATTATTGTACCTTTAAGGGTACAACAACAGCTTGTCACTAGCTCAGTTCCATCTAAGGTACTTATTTGTACCCTGGGAACATATACAGCGCCCTCCACAATTATTGGCACCCCTCATTAAGATATGTTCTTAGGCTTCTAATAAATGCATTTTTTTTAAACAATATAGGACAACAATGCAAAGAAAGAGAAAAATCCAACCTTTAATTCAAGTGCATTTATTCAGTGGGAAAAAATCCCACATTAAGAAATAATTCTTTTACATGAAATCATGTGTGCCACAATTATTGGCACCCCTGATGTTAATACTTTGTACAACTCCCTTTTGCCAACAAGACAGCACTTAATCTTCTCCTATAATATTTCACAAGATGGGAGAATACAGAGAGAGGGATATTCAATCATTCCTCTTTGCACAATCTCTCTAAATCATCCAGAGTCCTGGGTCCTCTCCGATGCACTCTCCTCTTCAGCTCACCCCACAGGTTTTCAATTGGGTTGAGGTCTGGGGACTGAGATGGCCATGGGAGGAGCTTGAGTTTTTGTTTGGTGAACCATTTTTGTGTTGATTTGGCCACATGTTTAGGGTCATTATCTTGCTGAAAGACCCAGTGACGACCCATCTTCAGCTTTCGGGCAGAGGCCACCAGATTTTGATTTAAAATGTCCTGGTATTTCAAAGAGTTCATGATGCCGTGCACCCTAACAAGGTTCCCGGGGCCTTTGGAAGAGAAACAGGCTCACAGCATCACCGATCCTCCCCCATACTTTACAGTGGGTATGAGGTGCTTTTCCGCATACTCATCTTTTGTGATGTATTAGAGTGTTTGTTGCCAAAAAGCTCTATCTTGGTCTCATCTGACCAAAGCACACGGTCCCAGTTGAAGTCCCAGTACCGCTTACTGAACTCCAGATGTTTACATTTATGCTTGTGAGAAAAGGCTTTTTCCATGCATGCCTCCCAAACAGCTTGCTGGCATGTAGATAGCGCCTGATGGTTGTTATGGAGACTTTGTGACCCCAAGATGCTACTCTTTGATGCAATTCTCTAACAGTGAGCTTTAGAGAACTTTTTACTTCTCTTCCCATCCTCCTCACTGTGCGTGGTGGCAAGATAAACTTGCATCCTTATCCAGGCTTGTTTGCCACTGTTCCAGTTGTTTTAAACTTCTTGATGATTCCTCTGACTGTAGATATGGGCCGGTGTAGGCAAGCGGCTATTTTCTTGTCGCCATTGCCTGACTTATGAAGGTCGACACACATCTGCCTTACTTGAAATGGTGTGTTCTCTTGTCTTTCCCATGTTGAAGAGTGGATAAGAGAAATAAGCCTCTGTGTCACATCAGATTAGATTAGATTAGATTAGATTAGATTAGATTAGATTAGATTAGATTAGATTCACTTTACTGATCCCACATCGGGGAAATTCACGTGTTACAGTAGCAAGAAAATGTCATACAGGTAACAAATAAAAACTGAAATAAAAATTAGACAAACGAAAGATTAAATACAGAGGGCTATTTGCATTATCTACCTTGAAAAGTATAGAAATATTGCCTTTTTGAAAGGCTCAGAAAAAAAAATTGCACATTACAGGTAGACTCTGTGTGTAATATATATATATATATATATATATATATATATATATATATATATATATATACAAACAGGTTATTGGTGCTACATTACAAGTTGTGGGTGTTATACAGTCTGACAGCAGTAGGTATGAATGACCTGCGGTATCTCTCCTTCTTACACCGTGGGTGTAGCAGTCTACTACTAAAAGAGCTGCTTAAAGCCCCCACAGCCTCATGTAGGGGGTGAGAGGGGTTATCCATGATTGAGGTCAGCTTGGTTAACATCCTCCTCTCACCCACCACCTCAATGGAGTCCAGAGGACAGTCCAAGACTGAGCCAGCCCTTCTGACTAGTTTATTAAGTTTCTTCCTGTCCCTCTCTGAACTTCCACAGCCCCAGCAGACCACAGCGTAGAAAATCGCTGATGCTACCACAGAGTCATAAAAAGTCATAAGCAGTGTCCTGCACTCACCAAAAGACCTCAGTCTTCTCAACAGGTGGAGACAACTTTGGCCCTTCTTGTACAGGACATCTGTGTTGTTAGTCCAGTCCAGTTTGTTGTTGAGGTGAACACCCAGATATTTGTACTCCTCCACAATCTCAATGTCCAAACCCTGGATGTTCACTGGTGCAATTTGAGGAGCCGTCCTTCTGAAATCGATCACCACCTCCTTTGTCTTGCTGGCGTTGATGCGCAGGTGGTTCAGTTCGCACCAGGCGACAAAGTTGGTGATGACCTCTCTGTACTCCAGATCGTCCCCCTCTGACACACGTCCAACGATGGCTGTATCATCAGAGAACTTCTGGAGGTGGCAGCTGTCCGTGTTGTAGCTGAAGTCAGATGTGTAAAGAGGAAAGGAGAGAGCACTGTACCCTGTGGAGCCCCCGTGCTGCAGACTACCACATCAGACACACAGTCGCGGAGCCTCACATACTGCGGCCTGTTAATGAGGTAGTCGATGATCCATGCAGCCAGGTGGCAGTTGACACCAGCTCCCTCCAGCTTCCCCCTAAGCAGTGATGGCTGGATTGTGTTGAAAGCACTGGAGAAGTCAAAGAACATGACAGTGCTCCCAGTGCCCTCCAGGTGTAAAAGTGACCGGTGTAGCAGGTAGATGACAGCATCATCTACACCAATGTCCGGTCGGTATGCGAACTGCAGGGGGTCCATCTCGCTGTTCACCAGGTGTCGAAGGTGGGAGAGAACAATCCTCTCCATGATCTTCATCAGGTGAGACGTTAAAGCTACTGGCCTAAAGTGGTTGAGCTCCCTGGGGTGCACAGTCTTGGGAACTGGAACCACACATGATGTTTTCCACAGAAGTGGAACTCTCTCCAGACTGAGGCTCAGGTTGAAGATGTACAGAAGTATCCCACAGAGCTGATCTGCACAGTCCTTAAGCAGTCTGGAGTTGATACCATCAGGGCCATCAGCTTTCCTCGTCTTGATCCTCCTCAGCTCCTTCAACACCTGATCAGCTGTTATGGAGAGGCGAGGGGTGTAGCTGAGGTGTGAGTCCTGTAGAGTGAGGTCAGGGGTGGAGTGTGTGGATTGGTTTGGCAGGGAGTGGAGGGGGGTGATGTGGTGTGAGGAGGGAGCTGTTGGTGTTAGGGTTGCCACCTGTGTCTGACAAAAATCCTGGACATTTCGACCATCCAATCGACCTTTTTGCTTGTAAGCAATGGCGCCCTTCGCACATCTAACCCAAGACAAAAATCGCCCTTCTACGCTGAAATTGTATTGCTCTAATGAGTAAAAATGACGCTTTTGCTAGTTATTTGTTTAGTTAATTGCTTTACATAATAAAGCAGGTCTTCATTATTTTGGTTTATTACCAACAGTTTTTGGTTGTGGACACCTGGGGGCAGTAGTGGGCACAGGTAAAAGGGGAATACATAATTAAGTTCTGTTTGTTTGCTTATGTGGAATAAAAATAATCTAATTTTTCATTGTATCTAAGAATACCTGAATGTAACAATGTAAGGTGTAGTGTCAAACAGCTTACCTGATTGCTTAGAGTGTGGTGTGTGCTTTGCTTGTGCTTGCCTGTGCCTCTGCTGCTTGCTGCTCTTGGCTAAACAAATACATAGGAGGACATGTAACTGATATAACTGGGCACATACAGGAGTAGGCAGATAAGACTATTTGGATTTCATTTAATTCACCAAAACCTTACCTAATCTTCCATTTATATTTGGTGTTTTTCTTTGCTGCTGCTATGAGTCCTGGCTGATTTTCAATGAATGTCTTGAACTCAGTACAGGACAACTGAAAGTTTAGTCTGACTTGAAGCTCAGCCTTCACCATTGCAACAGAGAGTCTGTTTCTTTTATCAGTCCAAGCATCCTCCATTGCCCCTTTTCCACCAAAGCAGTTCCAGGGCTGGTTCGGGGCCAGTGCTTAGTTTGGAACTGGGTTTTCTGTTTCCACTGACAAAGAACTGGCTCTGGGGCCAGAAAAACCGGTTCCAGGCTAGCACCAACTCTCTGCTGGGCCAGAGGAAAGAACCGCTTACGTCAGCGGCAGGGGGGGGGCGGAGTTGTTAAGACCAACAACAATAACAAGACCGCGAAAGATTGCCATTTTTAAGCAACGAGAAGCAGCAGCTGTACAAACGCGAAGTCAGCCATCATCATTATTATTATTATTGTTGTTGCTGCTGCTTCTTCCGTGTTGTTTTTGCTTTGATATTCTCGCCAAGGTTTATGCAAACGTAGCGCCGTAACTGACGTATACAGCGACGTAAGTGACGTATACAGCGACGTAATGACGTATTCAGCGACGTAATGACGTGCCTCCGCTTAGCACGGCGAGCTACGGAAAAGTAAACTGGTTCTCAGCTGGCTCGCAAGTTGAAATACACATTTTGCCCATTATGTACAAAAAACCGGGACATTCAGTGTCCCAGATTTTTTTTTTTTTTTCCGGGACAGACCATGAAAATCCGGGACAATCAGGAAAAACCGGGACAGGTGGCAACACTAGTTGGTGTCAGAGGTATTATGAGGGGAGGTGGGGGTGGAGTGATATCACAGACAGGTCAGGACTATGGTGACATGTCTGTGATATCACTCCACCCCCCCATAATATTTATACCCCAGGGAAACAGGATGTGATGAATTACTAATTAAAGGCTCCTAGATACTCTGATCAACTTTATAAACTACAGTAGAAATGACAGAAATGCTTCAATTACATTTATTTTCCAGGAATTGTTATGGGTGCCAATAATTGTGGAACAGGTGATTTTCATCTCATCTCATTATCTCTAGCCGCTTTATCCTGTTCTACAGGGTCGCAGGCAAGCTGGAGCCTATCCCAGCTGACTACGGGCGAAAGGCGGGGTACACCCTGGACAAGTCGCCAGGTCATCACAGGGCTGACACATAGACACAGACAACCATTCACACTCACATTCACACCTACGGTCAATTTAGAGTCACCAGTTAACCTAACCTGCATGTCTTTGGACTGTGGGGGAAACCGGAGCACCCAGAGGAAACCCACGCGGACACGGGGAGAACATGCAAACTCCACACAGAAAGGCCTTCGCCGGCCACGGGGCTCGAACACGGACCTTCTTGCTGTGAAGCGACAGCGCTAACCACTACACCACCATGCCACCCACAGGTGATTTTATGAAAAATAATTATTTCTTAGTCAGGGATTTTTTATAATTTTTTTTTAATTCACTTGAGTTAAGGGTTACATTTTTCTACAATTTTCAGTGTGAGATTATGCTTCTGCAATAAAAGTTGAATTTATTTTAAGGGTTTTAACACAACCAGGGGTGCCAATAATTGTGGAGGGTGCTGTATGTACCTTTTTGATCCTAAAAAGGTCCACATAGTTACCTTGAGGTCCAATAATAAGCCCTAGGGGGGTATGTTTGTGTAGACTATACCTTTGGGGACAGAAATGGACTCCTACTGTACCCCTATTTCTGACAGTGTATGTACGGAGAATAACCCGAGTTCAGGATTGAACCAAGGACCTTAGAGCTTTGACACAGTCACCGAGTCGGCTGTACCACCATACTGACTGGTAATTACATAACTCTGTTATTTATGTCCAGTTCTGCTCTTTGAGATGCGACTCTTCGAGTTTGCGTATAACAATTAGAATATACAAGACGTCCAAAAAATCAGGACCAATTAGCGTTAAGCTTAATATACAGGTTTTTTATTTGTACTTATTTTGACAATTTTTTTCTGACAGGTGAAAAACAGCATTAAGTTTGGCTGAATGGTAGAGGTAGTGCTTTTTGGTACTTCTTGGGTACTCTTATTGGTTCCTGACTTTTCAGACACCTTGTACATGTATATAGAGGATATTACACGGTTGTGTGAAGATATGAAGTTTATCTTCGAGTGGTGAACATATTCACGAGTGAAAATATTTTCAACATGAGAAGATAAACTTCATATCTTTGCACCGCCATGTAATGTTCTTTATATTATATGGACACATCTAAAAAAAAATACACAAGTTAATGAAAAGAAGTTTAATTTTGAACCGGTTTGCCATTTTGACAAGTCAGCGGGAAAACACTGGGAGTGACTTAATGCTTAATGCAAGGGTGGCACTAGTCACCCCTGGCCATGCCTTACTTATGCCCCTGATGACATATGAAACATATTTTGCCTTAGAGAAATGTATGTGGCAGAATGGGCATGGCCAAGTGCCAGGGGAGAACAAGCGGGTAATGAGTGATTGTTTACACCTGTGTGTGCTTCATTTCCAGCTTAAGGCCCGGTCCCACTGCACTTACGGATGCAAAGAGGATGTAAAACGTAAAAAAATCTTTGCCATCCGTTGGAAAACGCTATGCATCCGTTGTGTACTCATTGCATACGTGCTTCATACGCTCTATCCATCGAGCATCCGTCCACTGTGATTTCATCCGCGCAAAAAGTTTTGAGCTGCACAAAACTTTTAGAACGGATGAACTTTCCGCCGTGTACGATGTAAATCCGCGACATATACGAGCAACAAACGTTCTATGTCCGTTATCATCCGTTAAACGTCTGCTGTATCCTCTCTGCATCCTCTGGGCATCCTCGCAACTCACATCCGCTGCAGCTGAAAACGGAAAGAGGGAGGAAAGATAAGGTACATGAAACATCTATTCATCGTTAGTAGCACGGAAATAGAAAGGATGCAAGCGTATGCATCTCGTATATAAAGTATTCAAAACGGACAAAGCGTTTATATCTGGGATGTATCTCGTATATTGAGGATGTCTGGAGTATGTCTAGAGTATGTAGAAGGACAACTAGCGGACAATCGGTCTGCATCCGATATACATCCGCGCAACATCCCCTTTGTGTCCGTTAGGCGTACGTGATGCATCCCCTTCATCCGCTATGCATCCGCTCTTTCTGCTATGCGTCCGCTTCTCAGTTATCACCGGTAACCCCTTCGGAGCTGTCATCCACTTCCATCCGCTTTCATCCGCTAGGCTTCCTATGAACATGCGTTTAACAGCCCCGCTATATACTACCCGCGTCCGTTCTTTTCCGTTCTGTTTTCGCAAATTTTCACCAATTTTGTCCATTTCTGGAGCGGATGAAAACGGATAGAGCCACCCCCGAAATTTTGCTCGTCCGCTGTGTCCTTTTTGCATACGTTTTGTGTCCATCGGCCAGTGGGACCGGGCCTTTATTGATACAGTTTGCTTTTCAGTCAGAGGTGGAATACAAGACAGAGATGAATCAGATAATGGGAGTCATGTGACTGTGTGAAAGTCTCAAACTTCCTGATTGTTTTTTGCAGAAACTGGATTTAAAAATACAATGTGGTTTCATGTGTGCCCACTCTAGTCAGTGAGGATTCTGAGGTTTGTAAAGGAAATCGAACATGTACACTGACCGGCCACTTTATTTGGAACACCCATCCATCCACCTGCTGTTTTGTGCAGCAGTTCTCTAATCAGCTGATCCCTCGATGCATCAAATCATGCAGATACAAATCAAGAGCTTTAGTTCTAATGTTCTCTCACTTCAAAGATCAGAATGAGAAAAATTGTGATCTCAAAGTGTGACTTTCTTTCACTGAGGCATGAAATTGTGTTGGTTTGAGCCACATGGAGCATGAAATTTTGAATATTTCAGAAACGGCTGATCTCCTGGGGTTTCCACACAGAACAGTCTTTGCACAGAATGGTGCGAAAAAAAAAAAAAAACATCGAGTTAAGTGAGCGACAGTTCTGTGGGTGGAAACAAACACCTTGTTGATAAGAAAATGGCCAGATTAGTTTGAGATTTCTTTTTTGCCAAGAAGGATATAGTAACTTATATAATCACTCTTTACAACCATGGTGAGCAGAAAAGCATCTCAGCATGCAACAGAAAACAGAAGAGCACATTGGGTTCCAGTCCTGAAGAAAAGGAATCTTAGGATCAAGAACAAGCTCCGATTAAAATGGCCAGTGCGTGAATATCATAACGACACATGAATTAGAATGTATGAGACGAAGTTATCTAGAAGTGGGCGGAGCTCCTCTTCAGATAATCCACTGGTGGCATGGTGGTGTATGGATGAAATAACAGTGGAATAGACATTTTCCTGTTTCATTTGAATATTTAACATTACTCCAGCTTAACAGAAGACGTGTTACAGATGCAACCGAGCCAAAAATCTGAAAAATTATTGACCAAATTTGTTGTTTCTATCCGTCTCATGAGTCCTTACTCCTTATCCAGCCACCAGGGTGTTGCAATACGTTTATTCCTCTTAAATAAGTAGACAGTGTCTTGCAAAAGTATTCATCCCCCTTGGTGTTTGTCCTGTTTTGTCGCATTACAAGCTGGAATTAAAATGGATTTTTTTGGAGGGTCAGCACCATTTGATTTACACAACATGCCGACCACTTTAAAGGTGCACATTGTTTTTGTTTTTTTTTGTGATACAAACAATAATTAAGATGAAAAAACAGAAATCTGGATTGTGCATAAGTATTCACCCCCTTTCATATGAAACCCCTAAATAAGAGCTGGTCCAACCAATTCACTTCATAAGTCACATAATTAGTTGATGAAGATCCACTTGTGTGCAATCAAAGTGTCACATGATCTGTCACATGATGTCTGTATAAATCAACCTGTTCTGGAAGGACCCTGACTCTTCAACACTACTAAAGCCTCGGTCACAACTGGCCATACGTGCTCCTACGGCCGGTCTACATGCAAAAAATGCAAGAAACACAAGGAGGGCGCGTGTGAAACGAACAGAGGGCATGCGTGTGACGTGCTGATTTTCCAGCCGTAGACTGGCCGCAGACTGGCTGCAGAGGTTCTTTGTCATGTCAAACAAACTCTACGGGCGCTTATGTTTTTTTCAGGTTGCAAGACAAACTTACGGCCAACGTGCGTCTTTCTCCATGAACAAAAATAAAAGGCAGCGATTTGGGAAACGCCAAAAATCGAACGGCCAAAAAATCGTACAGTGGTGCTTGAAAGTTTGTGAACCCTTTAGAATTTTTTATATTTCTGCATAAATATGACCTAAAACATCATCAGATTTTCACACAAGTCCTAAAAATAGATAAAGAGAACCCAGTTAAACAAATGAGACAAAAATATCATACTTGGTCATTTATTTATTGAGGAAAATTATCCAAAATTACATATCTGTGAGTGGCAAAAGTATGTGAACCTCTAGGATTAGCAGTTAATTTGAAGGTGAAATTAGAGTCAGGTGTTTTCAATCAATGGGATGCCAATCAGGTGTGAGTGGGCACCCTGTTTTATTTAAAGAACAGGGATCTATCAAAGTCTGATCTTCACAACACGTTTGTGGAAGTGTATCATGGCATGAACAAAGGAGATTTCTGAGGACCTCTGAAAAAGCATTGTTGATGCTCATCAGGCTGGAAAAGGTTATAAAACCATCTCTAAAGAGTTTGGACTCCACCATTCCACAGTCAGACAGATTGTGTACAAATGGAGGAAATTCAAGACCATTGTTACCCTCCCCAGGAGTGGTCGACCAACAAAGATCACTCCAAGAGCAAGGTGTGTAATAGTCGGCGAGGTCACAAAGGACCCCAGGGTAACTTCTAAGCAACTGAAGGCCTCTCTCACATTGGCTAATGTTAATGTTCATGAGTCCACCATCAGGAGAACACTGAACAACAATGGTGTGCATGGCAGGGTTGTAAGGAGAAAGCCACTGTTCTCCAAAAAGAAGATTGCTGCTCATCTGCAGTTTGCTAAAGATCACATGGACAAGCCAGAAGGCTATTGGAAAAATGTTTTGTGGACGGATGAGACCAAAATAGAACTTTTTGGTTTAAATGAGAAGTGTTATGTTTGGAGAAAGGAAAACACTGCATTCCAGCATAAGAACCTTGTCCCATCTGTGAAACATGATCGTGGTTTGGGCCTGTTTTGCTGCATCTGAGCCAGGACGGCTTGTCATCATTGATGGAACAATGAATTCTGAATTATACCAGCGAATTCTAAAGGAAAATGTCAGGACATCTGTCCATGAACTGAATCTCAAGAGAAGGTGGGTCATGCAGCAAGACAATGACCCTATGCACACAAGTCATTCTACCAAAGAATGGTTAAAGAAGAATAAAGTTAATGTTTTGGAATGGCCAAGTCAAAGTCCTGACCTTAATCCAATGGAAATGTTGTGGAAGGACCTGAAGCGAGCAGTTCATGTGAGGAAACGCACCAACATCCCAGAGTTGAAGCTGTTCTGTACGGAGGAACGGGCTAAAATTCCTCTAAGCCGGTGTGCAGGACTGATCAACAGTTACCAGAAATGTTTAGGTGCAGTTATTGCTGCACAAGGGGGTCACACCAGATACTGAAAGCAAAGGTTCACATACTTTTGCCACTTGCAGATATGTAATATTGAATCATTTTCCTCAATAAATAAATGACCAAGTATAATATTTTTGTCTCATTTGTTTAACTGGGTTCTCTTTATCTACTTTTAGGACTTGTATGAAAATCTGATGATGTTTTTGGTCATATTTATGCAGAAATATAGAAAATTCTAAAGGGTTCACAAACATTCAAGCACCACTGTACGTCCGGTTGTGACCTAGGCTTAAGCAAGCAACATGAAAATCAAGGAGCCTCCAAACAGGCCAGAGACAAAGTTGTGGAGAAGTATAGGTCAGGGTTGGGTTATAAAAGATATCCCAAACTTTGAATATCCCACAGAGCACCATTAAATCCATTATAGCAAAATAGAAAGAATATGGCACCACTACAAACCTGACAAGAGAAAGCCCCGCCCACCAAAACTCACAGACCGGCCAAAGAGATGCAACCGAAACACCAAAGATAACACTGAAGGAGCTGCAAAGATCCACAGCGGAGATGGGAGTATCTGTCCATAGGACCAATTTAAGCAGTACACTCCACAGAATGGGTGGGGCTTTATGGAAGAGTGGCCAGAAAAAAGCCATTGCTGAAGAAAACACATTTGGAGTTTGCCCAACAGCATGTGGCAGACTCCCCAAACACATGTAAGAAGATTCTCTGGTCAGATGAGACAAAAATTGAACTTTTTGGCCATCATGGGAAATGCCATGTGTGGCTCAAAGCCAATGCCCTGAGAGCGCCATTTTTCATCTGCAGGGACAGGAAAGCTGGTCAGGACTGAAGGAAAGATGGATGGCACTAAATACAGGGCAATTCTGGAGGAAAACCTGTTTGAGTCAGCCAGAGGTTTGAGACTGGGATGAAGGTTCATGTTCCAGCAGGACAATGACCCTAAACATACTGCTAAAGCTACACTGGAGTGGTTAAAAGGGAAGCATTTAACCTTCATCCTACCAAGTGGGGTCCATCTGGACCCCGCACCTATATGTTTGTTTGCCATTTTAAAAATATGTGACATACTGCCTCACCGTTTTATGAATTTGTCGGAATTTATGTCTTAATTAAAACACTAAAGCACCGGAAGATCAGCTTTTTGCATTGTGAAGGTATAATTAATTTGTTACTGGGGTCCAACCAGACCCCAGAGTAAAGTTTATCTGTCTTTCATTTTATAATTGAATAGCACACTGAAAGTTAACTTCTTTTATTTCTTTTATGTTCCATAATGAAACTACCAAGGCATTCCTTCTTGGGGTCCGTGTGGACCCCACTGCTGCAATAAGCACAGGCTGCAAAACAAAAGCCCTAAATTATTTTACAATTACTTTTTTGTTTTAAATTCTGTAAGAAAAGACCTAAGTTGTAATCCAGAATGTTTTACAGCTGCATGAGCTGCAAAAATCATGTATATAATGCCAATTTTTTTTGTGGCGCTATAATTTGCTACATGTATGCTAGTTATTGCAATATTATTGCAATGTTATTGCATTTATAATACATCATTGCTATTCAGCCATAGTGGATTTTGTTCTTCAATAAAGTTATGTCTGTTTGCTGCATTGAATTGGTTCTTACTGCATTGATTTCAAGGTATTCCCTCCTGGGGTCCATACGGACCCCGCCTGGTAGTTTGTGTATGTAAAATTGGCTGGTAGGATGAAGGTTAAGTGTGTTCTTTATGCCTTGGGCCCTTTAGTGTATTGCTGTTATTAATACAAGATGTTCTGAACAAAACTCATCTGGTGATTTTGTCTTTATAAGCTTTAATTTTAAAAAGAAGTATTGGGGTCCAAACGGACCCCACATGGTAAGATTAAGGTGTAAAATAACATGGTAGGATGAGGGTTAAATGTCTTGGAATGGCCTAGTCAAAGCCCAGACCTCAAACCAATTGAGACTCTGTGCCATAACTTGAAGATTGCTGTACACCAACGCAACCCATCTAACTTGAAGGAGTTGGAGCAGTTTTGCCTTGAGGAATGGGCAACAATCCCAGTGGCTAGATGTGCTAAGCTAATAGAGACATACCCCAAGAGACTTGCAGCTGTAATTGTAGCAAAAGGTGGCTCTACAAAGTATTGACTTTGAGGTGGGTGAATACCTATGCACACTCCAGATTTCTGTTTTTTCATCTTAATTATTGTTTGTGTCACAATAAAAAAAAACTAATGTGCACCTTTAATCTTGTAAGCACGTTGTGTAAATCAAATGGTGCCAACCCTCCAAAATCAATTTTAATACCAGCTTGTAATGCAACAAAACGGGATAAACACTAAGGGGGATGAATACTTTTGCAAGGCACTGTCTTTCTGATCCTTTCAGCAGGTTAGCACAGTTAGTCGACAGCAGGAGGTGCTCGTGCTTCATTTAACTTTCACTTCCTGTGTGAAACGGTCCATCACATACTGTATAATGATGAAAAGCCCTGACAGATCCATTACTAACCCACTGGGCAGGCTGCCATTTTCATTTAACAAACACTTCAGTTACTCCAAAAATAGCCTTCGGTGATTGTGTGGACTCTCAGGAGGACTTTAGAGAATAAGGACATCAGCTCACACTGTATACACACAGTCCAGCTGCACACAGGTGTGCAAACACACACACACACACACACACACGAACACACCTGTGCTTATTGCTGTAGAGCTTAGTGTCAGTGTGCAGGTCTGTACAAGTCATAAAGATTTTTCAAAAAATAATTTAAACTTTCGATTATTAATACATTAAACACTCCATGTCATGCTGTTAGAGAAAATAACATAACAGGCTGATGAGATGAAGCAGAGTCACTCTTCCTACTCCAGAGTTGATTATTTTCCTATAACAGCACATCCTGCAGTGTGTCATTCCCCTTACACCACAGCAACTTGATATATTAAAGAACGGCATGTGCTTTCTATCCATTTATAGCTACATTTAATATCGTTGTCCATCCACAAAACAGGCGGCACGGTGGTGTAGTGGTTAGCGCTGTCGCCTCACAGCAAGAAGGTCCAGGTTCGAGCCCCGTGGCCGGCGAGGGCCTTTCTGTGCGGAGTTTGCATGTTGTCCGTGTGGGTTTCATCCGGGTGCTCCGGTTTCCCCCACAGTCCAAAGACATGCAGGTTAGGTTAACTGGTGACTCTAAATTGACCGTAGGTGTGAATGTGAGTGTGAATGGTTGTCTGTGTCTATGTGTCAGCCCTGTGATGACCTGGCGACTTGTCCAGGGTGTACCCCGCCTTTCGCCCGTAGTCAGCTGGGATAGGCTCCAGCTTGCCTGCGACCCTGTAGAACAGGATAAAGCGGCTAGAGATAATGAGATGAGATGAGATCCACAAAACAAATTTGTTCTTATTAATTCCTATTTCATCACCAGCCTCTACACTAACACTAATATAATTCTGACGAGCTACATCAACTTATATTTGAGAGTTTTTGTTTTTTTCCCCTCTCCTTTGTAGCACAGCACTCTGCAAAAACACAATACACTTTTCTGATGTGTGTCATGTGAAGTGATGTGTACCGGCTGCACTGCAGGTGTGTAAATATGAACAGTGTACCCTTCCTGGTTAATAGCATAAACAGTCGTGTTGATAGAGTTCTGGTTCAGTGAAACTGGGAGAGATAAATGTTTGAGGCATGAAACTGCAGATGAAAGAGAAGAGAGGAAACTGTCAGGAAGCAGATGTCTGTTTACAGAAAGGGCGTGTGTGTGTGTGTGTGTGTGTGTGTGTGTGTGTGTGTGTGTGTGTGTGTGTGTGTGTGTGTGTCCACCTGTATGTTACCATACAG
The DNA here is from genome assembly GCF_027579695.1 of Neoarius graeffei. NCBI lineage: Eukaryota > Metazoa > Chordata > Actinopteri > Siluriformes > Ariidae > Neoarius > Neoarius graeffei. The sequence continues at coordinate 107,385,421 of NC_083569.1, read as the reverse complement.
ACAACAGTATAGTCCTGCATGATGAATTTGACAATAAGCAACAGTGATATGGTGATGCTTTCTTGGAAATGACTGGAAATTCTCCTGAAGAATGGATTGATTGATTTTCATCTCTTTAGATTCATTTGTCTTGATTCAGAAGCAAATATACTTGATTCAGCACCAGATGTATTTGATTCAAAGTTGCACATGGTTGTTCCACAAAAGGACATAATTCATTCACAACAGGATATGGTTGATTCAGAAGCATACTTACAGTGGTGCTTGAAAGTTTGTGAACCCTTTAGAATTTTCTATATTTCTGCATAAATATGACCTAAAACATCATCAGATTTTCACACAAGTCCTAAAAGTAGATAAAGAGAACCCAGTTAAACAAATGAGACAAAAATATTATACTTGGTCATTTATTTATTGAGGTAAATGATCCAATATTACATATCTGTGAGTGGCAAAAGTATGTGAACCTTTGCTTTCAGTATCTGGTGTGACCCCCTTGTGCAGCAATAACTGCAACTAAACGTTTGCGGTAACTGTTGATCAGTCCTGCACACTGGCTTGGAGGAATTTTAGCCCATTCCTCCGTACAGAACAGCTTCAACTCTGGGATGTTGGTGGGTTTCCTCACATGAACTGCTCGCTTCAGGTCCTTCCACAACATTTCCATTGGATTAAGGTCAGGACTTTGACTTGGCCATTCCAAAACATTGACTTTATTCTTCTTTAACCATTCTTTGGTAGAACGACTTGTGTGCTTAGGGTCGTTGTCTTGCTGCATGACCCACCTTCTCTTGAGATTCAGTTCATGGACAGATGTCCTGACATTTTCCTTTAGAATTCGCTGGTATAATTCAGAATTCATTGTTCCATCAATGATGGCAAGCCGTCCTCACCCAGATGCAGTAAAACAGGCCCAAACCATGATACTACCACCACCATGTTTCACAGATGGGATAAGGTTCTTATGCTGGAATGCAGTGTTTTCCTTTCTCCAAACATAACACTTCTCATTTAAACCAAAAAGTTCCATTTTGGTCTCATCCGTCCACAAAACATTTTTCCAATAGTCTTCTGACTTGTTCACATGATCTTTAGCAAACTGCAGACGAGCAGCAATGTTCTTTATGGAGAGCAGTGGCTTTCTCTTTGCAACCCTGCCATGCACACCATTGTTGTTCAGTGTTCTCCTGATGGTGGACTCATGAACATTAACATTAGCCAATGTCAGAGAGGCCTTCAGTTGCTTAGAAGTTACCCTGGGGTCCTTTGTGACCTCGCCGGCTATTACATGCCTTGCTCTTGGAGTGATCTTTGTTGGTCGACTCCTTCTGGGGAGGATAACAATGGTCTTGAATTTCCTCCATTTGGACACAATCTGTCTGACTGTGGATTGGTGGAGTCCAAACTCTTTAGAGATGGTTTTGTAACCTTTTCCAGCCTGATGAGCATCAACAATGCTTTTTCTGAGGTCCTCAGAAATCTCCTTTGTTCGTGCCATGATCCACTTCCACAAACATGTGTTGTGAAGATCAGACTTTGATAGATCCCTGCTTGTTAAATAAAATAGGGTGCCCACTCACACCTGATTGTCATCCCATTGATTGAAAACACCTGACTCTAATTTCACCTTCAAATTAACTGCTAATCCTAGATGTTCACATACGTTTCCCACTCACAGATATGTAATTTTGGATCATTTTCCTCAATAAATAAATGACCAAGTATAATATTTTTGTCTCATTTGTTTAACTGGGTTCTCTTTATCTACTTTTAGGACTTGTGTGAAAATCTGATGATGTTTTCGGTCATATTTATGTAGAAATATAGAAAATTCTAAAGGGTTCACAAACTTTCAAGCACCACTGTAGTTGATTCAAAGCTGGACACATTTGATTCAGAACTGGACATAGTTGGCTCAAAAACATACACAGTTGATTCAGACCCATATATAGTTGATTCAGTACAGGACAAGATTGATTCAGAATTAGACACATTTGAATCAGGACTGGACATCGTAGATTCCAAACCGAACCCTACACAGTTGATTCAGAATAGGACAAAATAGATTCAGAATTAGACAATGCTGAATCAGAACTGGATACAGATAGTTCAAAAACACACAGTTGATTCAGAACCATACATAATTGATTCTGAACCAAACCATACATAGTTGATTCAGAACTGGACACAGTTGATTCAGAAACATATACAGTTGATTCTGAACCGAACCATACATTGTTGATTCAGAGCCAGACATAATTGATTCATAATAGGACAAAACTGATTCAGAATTAGACACATTTGAATCAAAACTGGACATAGTTGATTCAGAACTGGATGCAGTTGATTCAGAAACATACATAGTTGATTCCAAACCGAACCATACATAGCTGATTCAGAGCCAGACATAGTTGATTCAGAATTAGACACATTTGAATCAGAACTGCACATAGTTGATTCAGAGCTGGATGCAGTTGGTTCAAAAACATACACAGTTGATTCAGAACCATACATAATTGATTCCGCATACAAAAGCATATATAGTTGATTCAGAACTGGACACATTTGATTCAGAACCATACATAGTCGATTCCAAACCAAACCATACCGTACATAGCTGATTCAGACCCAGACATAATAGGACAAAATTGATTCAGAATTAGACATTGTTAAATCAGAAATGGATACAGATGGTTCAAAAACACACAGTTGATTCAGAACCATACATAGTTTATTCCGAACTGAACCATACATAGTTGATTCAGAACTGGACACAGTTGATTCGGAAACATATATAGTTGATTCTGAACTGAACCAGATATAGTTGATTCAGAACTGTATGCAGTTGGTTTAAAAACATACACAGTTGATTCAGAACCATACATAGTTGATTCCAAACCGAACCACACATAGTTGATTCAGAGCCAGGCATAGTTGATTCCGAATAGGACAAAATTAATTCAGAATTGGATACAGTTGATTCAGAACTGGATACAGCTGATTCAGAATCGAACAAAATTGATTCAGAATTAGACACAGTTGAATCAGAACTGGACATAGTTGATTCAGAAACATGCATAGTTGATTCAAAACTGAACCACACATAGTTGATTCAGAGTCAGACATAGTTGATTCAGAATAGGACAAAATTGATTCAGAATTAGACACAGTTGAATCAGAACTGGACATAGTTGGTTCACAAACATACAGTTGATTCAGAACTGGGCACAGTTAATTCAGAAACATGCATAGTTGATTCCAAACCGAACCACACATAGTTGATTCAAAGCCAGACATAGTTAATTCCGAATAGGACAAAATTGATTCAGAATTAGACACTGTTGAATCAGAACCAGACATAGTTGATTCAGAACTGGACACAGTTGGTTCAGAAACATATATAGTTGATTCCAAACCGAACCACACATAGCTGATTCAGAACCAGACATAGTTAATTCCAAATAGGACAAAAATGATTCAGGATTAGACACTGTTTATTCAAAATTGGACATAGTTGATTCAGAACTGGATGCAGGTGATTCAGAATAGGACAAAATTGATTCAGAACTAGACATAAACCAGCCATACTTGATTCAGAATCATACATAGTTTATTCAGAACCAGATATAGTTGACAGTTGTGGATGTTACAGAAAAGTAATGTATAAACCTAGTTTAGGGTTTTATTTTATAAGGTATGTTGTTCGCTAATGCTAGTTGAATTAAAGTCCAAATATGCGTGTGAGGTGAAGCTAACCCCACACCATCAACTCGACTAGTGGCGACAGTTTTCACTCACCATATTACACACTAATCCTTTCTGAGTCTGCTACATTATCTGGTACCACATCCTCTGCTGGCGGCACGGTGGTGTAGTGGTTAGCGCTGTCGCCTCACAGCAAGAAGGTCCTGGGTTCGACGAGCCCCGGGGCCGGCGAGGGCCTTTCTGTGTGGAGTTTGCATGTTCTCCCCGTGTCCGCGTGGGTTTCCTCCGGGTGCTCAGGTTTCCCCCACAGTCCAAAGACATGCAGGTTAGGTTAACTGGTGACTCTAAATTGACCGTAGGTGTGAATGTGAGTGTGAATGGTTGTCTGTGTCTATGTGTCAGCCCTGTGATGACCTGGCGACTTGTCCAGGGTGTACCCCGCCTTTCGCCCGTAGTCAGCTGGGATAGGCTCCAGCTTGCCTGCGACCCTGTAGAAGGATAAAGCGGCTAGAGATAATGAGATGAGATGAGACATCCTCTGCTGTCCATCTTGGTTGCATGTTTCCCTCACCATACCACTTAGTGTTCTTTGCAAAATCTGTTAAATTATCAGGACATTTGCTCATAAGCAGCTCTGACACTGGAGTCCATTTTCCCTCCACACAACCCACCACCAGTTCTCTTCAATATGAGCTGGAGTTCTACATGTATGTGTTTTTTTTTCTTCTCTATACGCCAAGTAATTTCTATAAAGCCCCAATGCTGACTTGGTGAGAACTCAGTCAGACGGTCCAGGGGAAACCTTTCTTGCAAATACTACATCATGCATTACTATGTGACCTTGCTGAAAGCTTTCAGCATGTGTTTACAGAAAGGTATCCAGGTCCCTGGTGAATATCTGGGGCTCCTAAACCACAGCTACACATGCAACTAGCTTTATTCAAGGCTCAGTTGGGTGGGGGGACTCAGGACAATGTCCATTTCTGGAGGTAAATGATGTGGGAAACCCCAAACTCACTCACACAGGCTCCCAACCCCTCACCTCAACCACCAAGTCCATTAGACAATGTGGTCAGGTCATTTCTGGACACTGGGGAATTCTAGAGGCCAAAGATTACTCAGCTATTCATGTTCAAGCACTTTATTCAGGAACTATATTGAGATTAATAGGAAACGATCAGATGTGGAATGCAAGACCGCAACAGCTGATGGAGTTGAAAGCCAGACGCCACACCCTAATGAGCTCAAAGGCGACATCAATACAACCATTTTTGTGGTTGAGTTTTCATTTAAAAATCTATTACAATGCAAATGAGAAAATATTTTCCAACAGCACATCCAATGTTCAGATTTCACATAATAGCTTATCAACATGCTATTACTTTATTGACTTTAAAAAAACACTTTTGCACAGATTTATAACTAAAATGCCATGTTTCCCTGACAGGCAATAAACAAGCGAACCAGTGTGTGAACCAGTGTGTGAAATTATATGAATGTTCTTCTTTCAAAGCTCAGAAAAATGATTTGCCACACAGAGAGTGAGTCTTTTTGAGAAATGGCCTATAACCATAACAGAATCCGTTATTTTTTTTCTCTCAAATCCTCAAAATTTCTAAGAAAATGTCTATATGCTGATGACATAACACCATGTTTTATGAAAATTTGAGCTTTGTGATAAAATATGGTTTAATATGGAGACATTTTGGCAGCACAGCAGTGCACTGGGTTGTGCTCCGGTTTCAATGTCCAATCCTGAGCTTGTGTTACTGTGTGTAGAGATTCACATGTTTTCCCTGTGATTGTGTGGGTTTTCTCCAGGTTCTCCAGTTTCCTCCTACCTCCCAAAAATATGCAGGTCATGGGTTTGGCTATGCTACATTGTCTGTAAGTTGAATAGGTGAATATGTTGTATTCCCACCTCACCCGAATTCCACTGTAACCCTGACCAGGATGAATGAACAAAAATGGAGACATTTATAACAAGAAGGGCACTCGGGAGAGTCCATACCTACGCCAAGCTACATATTCAGATTTGCATCAAAATGTACTCAATTGTTCCTTAGCCCATGATGCACCTTTCCTCCAAATTTAATCCAAATCTGTTCACTACTTTTTGAGTTACATTGGGAAAAGGTAAGAAAATCCAAGATCTTTGATCAACATATAGATCTGGATTTGCATTAAAATCTAATCAATTGTTCCTTGGCCCATGGTGCACCTTTCCTCCAATTTTTATCCAAATCTATCCACTACTTTTTGAGTTATGCTGGGAGCAGGCAAGGCAGCATGGTGGTGTAATGGTTAGCACCGTCGTCTCATAGCAGGAAGGTTCTGGGTTCAAGCCCAGTGGCTGACAGGGGCTTTCTGTGTGGAGTTTGCATGTTCACCCTGTGTCTGCGTGGGTTTCCTCCGGGTGCTCTGGTTTCCCCCACAGTCAAAAGACATGCAGGTTAGGCTAATTGGTGGCTCTAAATTGACCATAGGTGTGAATGTGTGTTAAAGATTGCTTGTCTCTGTGCGTCAGCCTTGCAATGATCTGGCGACTTGTCCAGGGTGTACTCCGCCTCTCACCCATAGTCAGCTGGGATAGGCTCCAGCTTGCCCACGGCCCTGCACAGGATAAGCAGTTATGGATAATGGATGGATGGATGGGAACAGGCAAGAAATTCCTGGATCCTGGATACATATACTTATCCGGATTTGCATCAAAATTTACTCAATTGTTCCTTGGTTCACCTTTCAACCAAATCCATCCACTATTTTTGGAGTTTCATTAAAAACAGATAAACAAACAAACAAACAAACAAACAGAGGTAAAAATATAACCTCCTCCAGCAAAGATGTCAGAGGTAAAAATCTTGCTGAAAAACTGAAAATAATATATTTTTCTTAGGTCTTGTAAATGGAGCTGGGATAAAAGTCTAAAAATTCATCTCATTCTCATTATCTCTAGCTGCTTTATCCTGTTCTACAGGGTCGCAGGCAAGCTGGAGCCTATCCCAGCTGACTACGGGTGAAAGGCGGGGTACACCCTGGACAAGTCGCCAGGTCATCACAGGGCTGACACATAGACACAGACAACCATTCACACTCACATTCACACCTACGGTCAATTTAGAGTCACCAGTTAACTGAACCTGCATGTCTTTGGACTGTGGGGGAAACCGGAGCACCCGGAGGAAACCCACGCGGACACGGGGAGAACATGCAAACTCCGCACAGAAAGGCCCTCGCCGGCCACGGGGCTCGAACCCGAACCTTCTTGCTGTGAGGCGACAGCGCTAACCACTACACCACTGTGCCGCCTAGTCTAAAAATTATAAATAATAAATTTCATAATAAAGTTCTTGATGAAATATATCTAAAAAAATTTTTTTTGAAAAATGTTTAGAAATCAGCATTTTTGCTTCTGATATCTGGCCTCAGGCAGTCTTCTTCTTCTTCTTCTGGCTGTTCCTATTAGGGGTTGCCACATCAAATAATGTCCCTCCAGTTCCTCCTGTCTTCCATATCTTTTTCTCTCACACCAACCGTCCTCATGTCCTCCTTCACCCCATCCATAAATCTAATCTTGCTCTTCCTCTTTTCCTTCTACCTGGCAACTCCATCTCCAGCATTCTCCCAATATCCCCTGGATCTCTCCTCTGTATGTGTCCAAACCATCTCAATCTCGCCTCTCTCACTTAGTCTCCAAGCTGTCCAGCATGTCCTGTCACTCTAGTATTCTCATTTCTAATCCTGTCCATCACTCCTTATGAAAATCTCAACATCTTCAGCTCCGCTACCTCCAGTTCAGAGTCCTGTCTGTTATCAGTGCCACTGTCTCCAAACAGTACAGCATCACTGCTCTTACTACTACCCTGTACACTTTCCCTTTCACTCTTGCTGGCAACCTTCTGTCACAAATCACTCCTGACCCTCTTCTCCATCCATTCCAACCTGCTTGCACTCTCTTCTTCACTCCTCTTCCACACTTTGTATAGTTGACACCAGATATTTGAACTCAGGCCTATCTGGCCTCAGGTAGTAAAGGATCATAATAAGTACATTATTTGTTTGTTTGTCCATCCAGCCATCCTGGATTTCAGAAATCCTGAGCGTCAAGCGGGTACACACCCTTAACAGGATTTGCTTGTTTGTTTGTTTATCTAAAGCTTATTCTTACGTTTGTCTGAAGTAATCAAATTTACAAGTTTGAATCCCAATCATGTTTACTGTGATTCTGAAAGTACGAACCACTCTGCATATTGCAGCTACCAACATATTAAAAAAAAAAAGAAGATATTCCAAACTTGCGCTAACATTTGTTCACATGCTAATCCATGCTCTACTCAGAAACCAGCGTTACTAATTTAATATAATCATCCCGAAGCATTTCAGAGCAGGAATGTTGATCTGGGATCGGATTCTTCGTTGTGCTTTTGGCCACAGATCTGAATTTGGATTCCAGCTCTGGGAGGCGTTGTGAGTCCTGGCCCGGGTCACACACACTCCAGTCCAGCAAATGAGTCAGACATGCTAACCGCAGCGATACACAGCGCTGGCCAGATCGAATCGGGGTCAAAAAGTGAACCGCTACAGTGTTCTGACTCAAATGATCCACTCGCTTGGATCATCAGACCTGAAACGTAAAATCGGGATTCGGGTTTTAAAGCACGTCTGGCCTGAAGGTTCTGTTCTGTGTGTTGGCTAATCCTGTGTTATTGCTTTTTTTTTTCTTCACTCATTTCATTAATAACTAATCATCATGCAGTTAAATCAGCTCAGGATTATGGGCTGCTAGCGAACGTGTCCCAGATATCCTGAGCAGTTTGTACGTCTTCACTAAATACCACTGGTAAAACTTTATAGACTGTCGTGAAATATATGCCAATGGTTTCGCAGACACAGAGCTCTTCCAAATGCCTTTTATGGATACCCTCGAGAGCAGGGTGTTGCTGGGAGTGCTCATGTTTGGTGATTTGGACCGACATTGTTTGAGGAAATAGTATAGAATTAGTGCGATTAAGAATGTGGACTATAAACACAACAAAGTTCGGGGATGTCTAAGGATGAAGAAGCGGTCCAAAAGAGACACGCTCCAAGTGTTGTTGTTTTTTTTTACATATTGAAAAAAAATGAAACCATTCAAGGAAAGCTTCAGAAAAAATTATTTTAAAAAGCAACCCGCAGCACTTTCTCTTTATCTGCTTTTGCAGCTCATAGTTTCCCCCTTTGTTATTGTCCACACGGGCTACGCTCTGCACGCTTCTGACAATCCGTTATAATTATGGAAAATGGAGAGTAACCCGCAAGTTATGTAAGATTTGAATAATAGGTTGTAGGATGACATTTTTGGACACACATAAGCGCTTAACACACGGAAAGTAAAACAGACTCGAAGCCAGATTAAGAGCGATCACATGGTGAGAGGAAGAATGCACTTTTATCAGATAGAAAGGTCGCCAGGACATCATTTCAAATTACATTCCAATTTCATTATTATGTAATCATTGTATCGTCTCGTTCAAATTGAGCCTTCACCTCCTGTGGTTCTCTTGGGTACAGAACACAACAAAAGAGAGTGCCTCTTTCAGGTCTCTTCTTTCTTAATGAGCCTCTTTAGGAAGTAAAGAAGGAACCATTGAGGAACCTTTCTTTGTAAGAGAGCACACACACTTCTTTTGTGTGTATGTGTGTGTATGTGTGTGCTGATATAACTAGCATCCCAGAACCTAGAAAAAAGCCAAGAACCCTTAAATATCCAAGGAACGTTTCTCTGTAAGCGTGCATAGGAGACCCTCAAACAGAAATAACTCATTAATTTTTTTAAAGCAATATCTAGAACCATTAAATGCTCTTTGGTTGTCCTTCTGGTTCTGTATAGAACCTTGTCATGGAGTATTTCTCTCTCAGACAAGGAGAAAAGTCAAATCTATATCCATTAAAGGCTCTTTGGTTGTCCTTCTGGTTCTATATAGGACCTTGTCAGTAAGTAAAGAACCCTCAAGGAACCTGACTTTGCAAGAGTGTAGATGTGTTTGTTTGGATGTATGCAGGTTGAAACTAACACCCCTGACCACAGAAGAACCATAAGGAGGAACTTTAAAGTTCTGTAGGGAACCCAGGAGAGTATGTCTCCTCAGAGAGATAGCAAAGAACCTCAAATTACCTGAGGAACCACTGAAGAACCTCTCTTTGTAAGAGTGCACACATGCTTCTTTTGTGTATGTGTGTGTCTGTGTATTTGCTGATGTAACTAGTATCCCAGAACCTAGAAAGAAGGCCAAGAACCCTTAAATATCCAAGGAACGTTTCTCTGGACAAGAGCATTGGAGATCCTCAAACAGAATGTTCTTTGGTTGCCCTTCTGTTTCTGTATAGAACCTGGTCAGATTGAGATTCACTTTATTTGTCATTTCCCTGAGTATTTACATACACAGAAAGAAACAAAAGAGTGTTTCTCATCAGCATAATGCAGTGCAATTGAAAAGTTAAATTATCAGTTAAAAAGTAAAATTATCAGTTATAAATCAGCAACCTCTTACGATAAAAATAAAACAACCACTCAAACACAAACAAACAATCTCTAAAATAGAACTAAAACCAATCAAATATTCAGACACCCCTTAGCAGCCAATTTGTGTTTCAGTGCAGTTTCAGTGTTAATGAGGTTCTATCACCTTGACAGATGACTAGCCGTCAAGCTGTTGGGTGGGACGGGAATGGGGGGTGCTGGGGGCTGGATTTTGATGTGTGTGTGTGGTGGTGGTGGTAGACACACAGTCCATTTATTATTCTTACAGCTTGTGGGAAGAAGCTGTTTAGCATCCCACTGGTTCTGCAGCTGATGCTTCTGTACCTCTTCCCTGATGGTAGAAGGGAGAAGATGTGGTGGGAAGGGTGGGAAGCATCCTTAATGATGGAGACAGCCCTGCAAGTGCAGCACTTCTGGTTTATCTCCATTAGGGAAGGGAGAGTGGCACCAATGATCCTGCTGGCTGTCTTCACTATCCTGTTTAGCTTCTTCTTGTCGTAGGTCTTGCAGCTCCCGAACCAAGAAGTGAGGCTGTATGTTAAGATGCTTTCAATGGTGAGAAGGTGGTGAGGTGAACAGTGAGGAGACCTGCTTTTCTGAGTCTCCAGAGGGGATGGAACCACTGTTGTGCTCTTTTGATGACTGCTGTGGTGTTAGTAGTCCAGGTCAAGTCATCAGCTAATTGAACTCCCAGGAACTTCTCAGTCCTCTCCACAGCAGCACTGTCAATTTGCAGCAGTGTATGATGGTGTTTGCCAACCTTCTTGAAACCAATCATCATCTCCTTTGTCTTATCCACATTGAGGGTGAGGTTGTGAGTTCTGCACCATGTTGTAAGCATCTCCACCTCCATCCTATACGTATGCTGACTCATTATCATCACTGGTGAGACCCAACACTGTTGTATCATCAGTGAACTTGATAATGTAATTGCTGTCACAGAGTGGTTCTCTCATAGACAAGGAGAAAAGTCAAATCTACATCCATTCAGGGTTGTTTTGTTGTCCTTCTGGTTCTATATAGAACCACTTCAGTAAGCAAAGAACCCCCAAGGAACCTGACTTTGCAAGAATGTAGATGTGTAGATGTGTTTGTTTGGATGTACAGTGGTGCTTGAAAGTTTGTGAACCCTTTAGAATTTTCTACATTTCTGCATAAATATGACCTAAAACATCATCAGATTTTCACACAAGTCCTAAAAGTAGATAAAGGGAACCCAGTTAAACAAATGAGACAAAAATATTATACTTGGTCATTTATTTATTGAGGAAAATGATCCAATATTACATATCTGTGAGTGGCAAAAGTATGTGAACCTCTAGGATTAGCAGTTAATTTGAAGGTGAAATTAGAGTCAGGTGTTTTCAATCAATGGGATGACAATCAGGTGTGAGTGGGCACCCTGTTTTATTTAAAGAACAGGGGATCTATCAAAGTCTGATCTTCAGAACACATGTTTGTGGAAGTGTATCATGGCACGAACAAAGGAGATTTCTGAGGACCTCAGAAAAAGTGTTGTTGATGCTCATCAGGATGGAAAAGGTTACAAAACCATCTCTAAAGAGTTTGGACTCCACCAATCCATAGTCAGACAGATTGTGTACAAATGGAGGAAATTCAAGACCATTGTTACCCTCCCCAGAAGTGGTCAACCAACAAAGATCACTCCAAGAGCAAGGCGTGTAATAGTCGGCGAGGTCACAAAGGACCCCAGGGTAACTTCTAAGCAACTGAAGACCTCTCTCACATTGGTTAATGTTAATGTTCATGAGTCCACCATCAGGAGAACACTGAACAACAATGGTGTGCATGGCAGGGTTGCAAGGAGAAAGCCACTGCTCTCCAAAAAGAACTTTGCTGCTCATCTGCAGTTTGCTAAAGATCACGGGGACAAGCCAGAAGGCTATTGGAAAAATGTTTTGTGGACGGATGAGACCAAAATAAAAATTTTTGGTTTAAATGAGGAGCGTTATGTTTGGAGAAAGGAAAACACTGCATTCCAGCATAAGAACCTTATCCCATCTGTGAAACATGGTGGTGGTAGTATCATGGTTTGGGCCTGTTTTGCTGCATCTGGGCCAGGATGGCTTGCCATCATTGATGGAACAATAAATTCTGAATTATACCAGTGAATTCTAAAGGAAAATGTCAGGACATCTGTCCATGAACTGAATCTCAAGAGAAGGTGGGTCATGCAGCAAGACAACGACCCTAAGCACACAAGTCGTTCTACCAAAGAATGGTTAAAGAAGAATAAAGTTAATGTTTGGAATGGCCAAGTCAAAGTCCTGACCTTAATCCAATCGAAATGTTGTGGAAGGACCTGAAGCGAGCAGTTCATGTGAGGAAACCCACCAACATCCCAGAGTTGAAGCTGTTCTGTACGGAGGAATGGGCTAAAATTCCTCCAAGCCGGTGTGCAGGACTGATCAACAGTTACTGGAAATGTTTAGTTGCAGTTATTGCTGCACAAGGGGGTCACACCAGATACCGAAAGCAAAGGTTCACATACTTTTGCCACTCACAGATATGTAATATTGGATCATTTTCCTCAATAAATAAACGACCAAGTATAATATTTTTGCCTCATTTGTTTAACTGGGTTCTCTTTATCTACTTTTAGGACTTGTGTGAAAATCTGATGATGTTTTAGGCCATATTTATGCAGAAATATAGAAAATTCTAAAGGGTTCACAAACTTTCACGCACCACTGTATGTATGCAGGTTTAAACCTAACACCCCTGACCACAGAAGAGCCATTAAAGTTCTGTAGGGAACCCAAGAGAGTATGTCTCCTTAGAGAGATAGCAAAGAACCCCAAATTACCTGAGGAACCACTGAGGAACCTTTCTCTGTAAGAGTGCAAGGGAGTCCCTCAAACAGAAATAAGCTTTGAATGCAAGTGAAGCATTAAGGGTTATTTGGTTGTGCTTCTGGTTCTGCATAGAACCCTGCAACAGAGTGTTTCTCTCTCAGACAAGGTTCGAAGTAATTTAGAAAGTGAAACTATCTCAGAAACCTGATGGGGGGAAGTTATGATATTTGTGCATGTAGGAGATCCTATCAAATCTACATCCTTCAAGGGTCCTTCAGTTGTCCATCAGGTTCTACATAGAATCCTACAATGGAGCATTTTCCTTTCAGATATCCCTTTTCCACCAAGGCAGTTTGACGGCAGGTTCGGAGGCAGTGTTTAATCTCAAACCAGTTTTTCAAAATTCAGCAGCCAAAGAATTGGCTCTTGGCCAGGAAAACTGGTTCAAAAGTGGCACCAACACTTTGCTAGTCTAGAACCAAGAACTGCTTATGTCAGGGGCTGGAGAGGGATTATCATGACCAACAAAACCAACTAAAACATATACAGCACAAAACCTTTCTTCTCAGATGTAATCACCATAGTCCATAGCAATCCTGATGAGCAGCAGTAACATGTTGGACCAGTTGTGTTTGGTTGCCAATGTAGGCTTGCAAAGCCAGGATCAACACTTGTAAACTAATGATGTACATAGTCTGTCAACAATGTTGTTGTTGTGCTTGGTGCTAGTATTGCTAAGAAAATGGAGATGTATCTAGACACATACAGTGAGGTAATGATGTGGCTCAATGGTGGTTCTCTAGCCTGTGGAAAAACAAACCAGTTCTTCAAAGGTTCGCAGGTTGAATCGACTCTGAAATGGTACTGGTACTGGCACCAGCTCAGAACTAGCACCTAGTTCTGAGCTGGTGCCAGTGCTGGTTCAAGGTCAATTCAACCTGTGAACCTCCTAAGAAGTCTTTCTTTACAAGAGTACATGTGTGTGGTTGCCAGGTTTGTGTATGCGATTGGAGAGCATTCCCAAGCAAAAAAGAGCCAAAAAGTAGAACTCTGTGGAGAACCCAACAGAGTGTTTCCCTACAGAGAGATAGCCAAGAAGCTTTAACTATCCAAAGAACCATTAAAGAACCTTTCTCTGGACAAGTGTGGAAGGTCCATGAAAGTCTGTGCACTATCTTTTTTTTTTTAAAGAACTTTAAGCATTCTTCGGATGTCCTGACAGAGGTGGTCTGTATCTAAGCAGAACAATTTATAAAGCTAAACTATCCAAAGCAGTATTGAGGAACATTTTTGGGTAAAATTGTTAGTGTGTTTACCAACAGTTGAGTGGCGATGTTCTTCAATTTGTTGGTACAGATGCCTTGGAGACTATTAGCTACATCTGCAGGCATTTATACCAATGAGTTGAAGAATATTGCCACTCAACTATTGATAAACACCTTAAGACTGAGCATGGCCTCCTAGACGTCCTGGATTTGAGCAATCAATTTATTATTCTACCAAAATGCACTGGGAAGCTGGACTGTTTGATTTATGAGATGTTGCTCATCCAAGCAAAAAAAAACAAAATTCAACATCCAATCTGATTCCTTACGTATGAGGGTTTTTACTTGATGCACTCTCTTGGGACTTTATAAAAAAGTTGAACTAACTCTAAATCACTTTAAACACTTTATTTTACTCTGATGATGATGTCACTGACATCGAAACATCAGTTTAGGATATCACTAGCTTTCATTATTAAATGAAGTTAAAATTACATTCCTTAAACTTTCTTTAGTTGTCCATCTGGTTCTATATTGAACCGTACATCAGAATGTTTCTCTCTCAGAGAGGGTTCAATAAGAGCATTGAAATATCTAAAGAACCATGAACAAACCTTTGAAGAATGCATTTTTCCACACTATCTCAGCCAACTGGTCTCAGTTACCAGTACATTTTCGAAATTTTTTCTCTTCGAAAAATATTTAATCTGGCAATTTTCTGGTGTTCTAAAAACATCTTTATGTACCATTCCGAAAACATTGCTATAATGGAATAGTTGTTTTTCAGTTCAGCTTCTGCAGTTTATCAACATGTTGGAAGAGGTTTGTCCTGAAGAGAAGCCCTCAGACATGTCTGACTGACGCCTTGGCTTTCTCACTGTGCTACTGGCTATGGAAATGAAGCCCACAGAAAAACTCTGATGTCGAATGAAATGAAAATTATTTTCTGCAGAGAGACTAAAAACATGCTGTATTTTTGAATCTTAAAATCAGACCTCAACTGGAAGGTAAATGTGACCTGTTTTCAGCCCAACCAATATACATCGATCAACCATAGCATTATGATGACTGACAGGTGAAGTGAATAACACTGATTATCTCATTACAATGGCACCTGTCAAGGGGTGGGCTATATTAGGCAGCAAAAACAAGAACAGTCAGTTCTTGAAGTTAATGTGTTGGAAGCAGGGAAAATGGGCAAGCGTAAGGATCTGAATGACTTTAACAAGGTTCAAATTGTGATGGCTAGATGACTGGGTCTGAGCATCTCCAAAATAGCACATCTTGTGGGGTGTTCCCAGTATGCAATGGTTAGTACCTACCAAAAGTGGTCCAAGGAAGGACAACCAGTGAACCTGCGACAGGGTCATGGGCGGCCAAGGCTCATTGATTCACATGGGGCACGAAGGCTAGCCCATATCCAATCCCACAGAAGAGCTACTGTAGCACAAACTGCTGAAAAAGTTAATGCTGGCTAAAACAGAAAGGTGTCAGCATTAACTTTTTCAGCAGATCCTTACACTTGCTCATTTTTCCTGCTTCCAACACATCAACGTGCTGCCTAATATATCCCACCCCATGACAGGTGCCATTGTAATGAGATAATCAATGTTATTCACTTCACTTGTCAGTGGTCATTATGTTATGACCGATTGGTGTATAATAACTATTTATTAACTGAGCGCAAGGTCTTTACGGGAAAATATCAGACCGAGGTCTTGACAGTATGGACCAAGCTGTCGGTGGGGTTAATAAGGAGTTTATTATATGGCTTTTTTATTTCTAAGATTAAAATAGACCGTCGTTATAATGAGGCATGATGCTGCTTTCAGTCACATCACATTTGTAACGTAGTTGAGTCACGCATGCATAATAAATGGATAACAGTTTCAAAACAGAATTTCTGTTAGCGGTTAGCTGTGTCTGAATGTACTTCATTGCTCATTTCTTAAACAACTCGGTAACTCTTGTTTGTCTTTTGCGTTTCGGCTATTTTTGATTCCGTTTTGATTTCCAATTCATCTTTTTATTTTGTCGTTGTGTTTATGTTTTGGTTTGTTTTTTGCAACATTGAAAGCCGGTGCCTTGGTAAGAAAGTCCATAATCGCCCACGGGCATTAAGGGAAAATATTGCCCACCAAGGAACTAATCAGAATGCACGATTTTACAGGAAATAGCTCATGCCATATAATAAAATATCTTAACACATCTGATTGGTTAGAAGCAACTCTGACTGTAGCACAGCCACTCATCAGAGGTTTAGATTGACACAATTGACTGGCATGGCAAACACACTATATCTCATTATCTCTAGCCGCTTTATCCTGTTCTACAGGGTCGCAGGCAAGCTGGAGCCTATCCCAGCTGACTACGGGCGAAAGGCGGGGTACACCCTGGACAAGTCACCAGGTCATCACAGGGCTGACACATAGACACAGGCAACCATTCATACCTATGGTCAATTTAGAGTCGCCAGTTAACCTAACCTGCATGCCTTTGGATTGTGGGGGAAACCAGAACACCCAGAGGACAACATGCAAACTCCGCACAGAAAGGCCCTCGCCGGCCACGGGGCTCGAACCCGGACCTTCTTGCTGTGAGGCAACAGTGCTAACCACTACACCACCGTGCCGCCCCAACACACTACATAATAAATGGTATCTCCCAAAGTCAAGGATGTTTCCTTGGTAGGGTAGAACGGGTCCTTCCAAGTAGGGTCCTTCAGAGGCTATGTAGGTGTGCATCATTGAAAAGGTCCCACCTTGGACATGCACATCAGATTGTTGGTGCTTTAAGAACGCTGAAGACACACACATGCATCTGTGAAAATTCTCTGAATTTTCTGAAGGAATCAGTCCTGGATAGAATTCAAAAGATCCTTGATCTTTGATCATAACAGTCCTTTGGTGGGATTCGATGATGATTGGGTGTTTTAGACATTGAAAAGCACCCAAAAACATGCTGTTGTTTCACAAAGATAAAATGTTTGGACAGGAGGCTTTTGGTGAAGATTAATGGAAGGATTCTCCAGTGTCAAAACAGTCTAACAGCTTCTAAGAGCCTTTCTGCCTTCAGGATATCAGAGCTTGTGGTTTCGTGGTGTCATGACGTAAATGGATACAAATTAATAAATGTTAAGAAATGCTTTGCTAAATTGCTGTGACTGAAGAGGAATAAAACAGTTTGGGATGTGCGGTCACAGAAAATGAAGCAACTCTGGCTTGGGAACATTGGCTTTGTCTTTGGCTTGGGGAAGCTATGGCCTAATGGTTAGAGAAACTGCTTTGGGACCAAATGGTTGCTGATTTGATTTCCTGGACCAGCAGGAATGGCTGAAGTACCCTTGAGCAAGGCACCTAACCCCCACCTGCTCCCCAGGCTGCTCTGGGTATGTTGTAAATTGCTCTGGATAAGAGAGTCTGCTAAATGCCTGTAATGTAAACAGTAATGATGCTTCACCACATAGCAGTTGATTTTTTCCTTCTCATGTATCCTGCTCAGGTGTTGATTTGTTTATTACCAATCAACATGAACAATAAAGGGTTAGGAGATCAGTCCACAATCGGAGTATCCCAATACGGAGCTATGGAGCTTGAATAATCTCATCTCATCTCATTATCTCTAGCCGCTTTATCCTTCTACAGGGTCGCAGGCAAGCTGGAGCCTATCCCAGCTGACTATGGGCGAAAGGCGGGGTACACCCTGGACAAGTCGCCAGGTCATCACAGGGCTGACACATAGACACAGACAACCATTCACACTCACATTCACACCTACGGTCAATTTAGAGTCACCAGTTAACCTAACCTGCATGTCTTTGGACTGTGGGGGAAACCGGAGCACCCGGAGGAAACCCACGCGGACACGGGGAGAACATGCAAACTCCACACAGAAAGGCCCTCGCCGGCCCCGGGGCTCGAACCCAGGACCTTCTTGCTGTGAGGCGACAGCGCTAACCACTACACCACCGTGCCGCCCCAGCTTGAATAATTAATCTGTATATTTTGATGATGTAAGTAATCTCCTTGTAGTAGTATTTCATCATATGTTAGCGAAACATTCATTCAAACATTTTTGGTTTCAAACTTTAACCACCGCTAATTATTGTGGCCAAGGATCAACAATAGTACATGCGTTTTAGTGTGAGACATTCCCAGACTCTATAGGATACCATTCATCTCTCGACAGAACCCCAGGCTAGTGTGTGTGTGTCTGAAAGACCAGACTTTCCTAGCACACTCCTACCATCTCTGGAAGAGCCCAGCTGATTAAACTGTACCTTGGTCCCTCTGTGAGCTTTGGCGCTCCCTTTAGATTCTTGGACTTTTTTCGATTCCTTCATAGCAATAAGTTGCATTCTCTGTTTACTCCTTTCTTTCTCTTGGTTCCTCTCTCGCTCTCTCCACCACTTTAGCATCCACTACTTAATTTCTCCAAGGGTCAGCATGCTGGTTGAACAGGTAGCGTTACCAGCTCACAGCTCCAGGGTTCCTGGTCCAATCCCGAGCTCAGGTTACTGCCTGTGTGGGTGTTCCGGGTTCCCAGGTTCGTCCCACCTTCCAAAAATATGCCACCTGGAGGATCGGTGACTCTAAATTGCCCCTAGGTGTAAATTAGTGTGTGGATGTGTGTGCGCATGGTACCATGTTGTATTCCTGTCTTATGCCTAGTGATCCTGATCAACTATGACCTTGATGAGGAGAAACATTTACTGAAGATGGATGACTGAAGGAATTCTGACTTTTAGGAAACAATAACACAATTTTAACACAATTTGCATCACGGAATATAAGAGCCAATCATGTTTCAATATGCAAATAAATATTGCCTCCAGACTTGCTAGGGCAGGACTGGGAAACATATAAGTTTGATTTTACAACTTTGTAATTTTTGGGACATTTATTTTCTCCAAAACTACAGTGCTACATCTTGAGTTCATCTGCATTACAATAAAAAAAAGTTTCCTTGCTGAAATAAGACACCCTTGGTAAGCTGTTCCTATAGAAACGATAACGTATTAGATAGAACGAGTGCATTAACATAAACGTATGATTTGCAGTAGCGCTAAGGTCAATGTTGCTGTTTGAGAAAACGAATCAACACCAGAATCCAATCCAGATTCTGACCAATCAGAATCCAGAAATCTACTGCTGAGACTATCTCTAATGTCTGTATGTCTCATGAACAGTAATATAAGTGAGACAAACAGGTCAGAGTTGTGCGGCATGAGGTGACACTTGCGAAAGAAACGTCCTGTGCAACAAAAAGTGTCAGTGCACACTATCATGTGAGACGGAGTCTTGACATTCCGAGTTCCCTGAGCAGAGCTGGAGAGTTGGGAGGCAGATGATCCTTGCCAAGCACTGCAGGGGGTTTGGAGAGTGATCCTGCCTACCACCCGGGACGGTTATTAGAGAAAACACAGAGGCGTGTTAGAATAGAACACTTGGCCCTTTCTGTGCAACTGTACGCCTGTTTTGCCCTCTGTGTTTTTGTTTTGTGTGAAGCGAGCTGCAGATGTGGTCCGCTGGACTCTGTACGTACACTCGTAATTATGCCTTGGAATCTTCTGCGTCTAGGTGTGGAATGCGCAGGCTATTTTCTCCTCTACCTTGGCAATAATGCCCCCCTCTGAGCCGAGAGAGCAAGACAGAGAGAGAGAGAGAGAGAGAGAGAGAGACCCCCCTCGTTCTGTGCCACACACAGCGTGCCCACTGAATGGTAATGCTAATGCTAATGGGCAGAGTCGGAGTAATTTGGTCACATGTGCTCGTGCTGCTCCACTGCTAAAACCTCACATTCAAGTGCGGTGACTCAGGCAGTGATGCGTCACAAAGTTCCCTCAGCTGGCTTGCCTTTCACATTGAGGGCTTCACTAATGACTAGTTAGCAGACCTGCTCTTTTTTTCAGCTACATGTTTTCCGTTAATCCTGCCTTTGTTTTAGTTGTTTGCTTGTTTTTTTTTTTTTGTAATTTCATTTGTCTGTTTTGAATTACAGTTCAGTCATCCCACCCACAATACGATGTCTCAGGAGCACTCAGAGCTTCACCTCAGTGTAACCTTCGGCGTTCTTATTAGCATGAGTTAATTATGAACAATAATACATTTCAAATACAAGAAACGAAAGTCATTTTGAAGTCAAAGAAATGCTAGGAGCTAATAAAAAACCTGCACCTTTTCATCTGGGAGTGTGACCCCACCGTTTTTCAACTCCGGTGTGGTGTGATGAAATGGAGTTCTTCTTCTTCCTTGCCAGGTCCATGTGGACCCTATTGATCCACATGTCATATTAATTGGAGCATAGTTTTACATCTTCCTGCTGCAACCCTTCCATTTCTGGGCTTGGGAAGCAACCATTCACATCGATGGGCAATTTAGAGCAGCCAGTTAACCTAACTGCATGTCGTTGGCCAAAAAAGTCAAAGTCCTTCCCACGCCTTACAGTACCTGGTATTCCTAGGCAGTCTCCCACTCAAGTACTAACCAGGCCCAACCTGTATGTGGCGCATCGGGCGGCGCCGATCTCCGTTTCCATAGCCCTCGGCCTCTCGGCTATTACATAGCTAGGGTTACAGTGGGGGGCTAGTCCTCTGGTAACCACGAGAGTTTAACTCCCCATGCACATCTGTATTGCAGCATGCCTTGCCAGATGGCAGTAGGTACCATTTTTTATGATGGTCTTTGGTATGACCCGGCATGTCGTTGGACTGTGGGGGACTCCAAAGCACACGGAAGAAACTCACACAGACACGGGGAGAACATGCAAACTCCACACAGAAAGACCCCCATCAGCCACTGGGCTCGAACCTAGAACCTTCTTGCTGTGAGGCGACAGTGCTAACCACTACACTACCATGCCACCCTATGAAGTGGATAGGAAGTTATTGTTACTTTCAAATCATTCTGTGATTAAAGGAGGCGTGTCAAAATATTTTCGAGACCGAATGATTAAAGTGGAAGTATAATTTTACTGTGACATGCATTTTGGACATGGATTAAATAAACTTGTCATTTTGTTTGGCCCATAATCGTTCTTGTCCCCCAACACATCCCTAGATATTGTGAAGTACAACAGATCAAAAGTTCACTCCGACACCATTTAGTGCTTTACCCTGTAATGAAGTTAAGCTATATTTCTTAGCTAAGTGATCTTTCTAAGAATGAAAAAATAATAATATTGCTACATGCATGAAAATTGTGGTGAATATGTCTTTGCCACTGCACCAGATGAAGCCGATGTTCTGTTAACAGAAACTTCAAGGGCCTGGTGGGAGTAAAAGCATTTGTTTTGTTACAATTGACTTCAAATTGTTGTGCTTCACACATTCCTCGAGTGGAATGGTTTCGATCATAACCCATGCAATAGGCCTAACCACCATTTTCTGGTTCACAGCAAAACATTATTTCTTCCATATTGTGATTGCGAACTCGGTTGTCCATTTTTTTTTTTCGTTCGGCTGAACAGGAATATATCTGGAACTGATCTTCTGAGTGACATGTAATCACTCCATGTTGTTGCAACTTATTATATTATATTGTATGCAATATCGCTAACTTCCACCAGACTTCACCACAAAGGAGTTGCTTACATTACCCCCCTTCCCTCCCCCTTCCTTCGCCATTCCCATCAACCTCCACTTTTACCATTATGGACCAGAAATTGATGGTGTGCTTCCAGGCTTTGGTTCCGCACAAGCAGTTAGCCATCTGATTCCAAATCAAGGCACTTAGCAATTCCTACAATTATTTAATTTGCGAATTAGCTTGGTATAAAACTGCTTGGTGGAATAAATATCTGAGTAAGCTACATTCAAGAAAACCCACAGTGAGAACCTATCCAACATCGAAGTAATCTTTTGGTCTTGCTAAGCTAACTATACTGTGTACAGTGTTTTTGAAAGGATAACTGCAACATGTTTTGGCAACAGCTAACCATAGCACTAAAGTTATGTTCCAGTGAAGCCCGCCCAGATAGCCTACAAACATCAGGTCATTATTATTATTCGCTCATCCAGCCAACAGGTGATGAGTTTATGCCATCATGTGTTGCCTGGCGTCGTCCACATTTCACGAAAATCGCTTCTTCCCTCTCAATTCTTCACCGATTTTTATTTTTTATTTTGGCAGGAAGGTAGGTCTGCCTGGGGTGCATATAGATAACTTTGACCCAAATTTGCATAATTGCAATTAATAATGAAGATATGGAGTAATTAATCAATCCCTAACGAGCAGTTTCCACACAAATCGCTTCTTCTCCCTCAATTCACCAATTTTGATTCTTTCTGGCATGAAGGTAGGGGTACCTAGGGTGCATGTAACTTCTACCCAGACTTCCTTTATTACAATTATTAATGAAGTTATGGACTAATTAAGCCTTAATGAGCAGTTCAACAAAAATTGCTTCTTCTCAGTCAATTCCTCGCCATTTTGGATTCTTTCTGGCAAATAGGTCAGTATTCCTAGGGTGTATATAGCTTCTATATATAGCATGCAACATTTATTGCACAAGGTGGCCCACTTTAAATCGTTCCTTCTGGACTAGACGGGGCCGGAGTGAGCTACGCCGTCATTGACGTTCTCATTCATAATGTACTGTACTTCTCAACCATGTAACATAAAATTGCATTTCCATGCCCATATGATACACAGATTGATCTTAGGTTATCTTTATGAACCAAGTTCCTTTTTTGCTTAATCGCTTACCTTTTTTTTCTTTTTCGATGCAATGTTTAGCCAGATGACACACACGATTCAAAACAGCCAGCAACTAGATCAATGTTCTGACTCATCTAAGAAGACATTCTTGGCAAGCAATATCAGGTTTGGTCCAATAGTAAGACTGCTAATCTGAAAGAAAGAACCGGGGGATCGTCTATTAGCCAGGAAGTTATTTCCATGAAAAATCATTGATCAATGAACTAATAAATCAAATTAAATATTGCAGCTGTTGGAGCTAGTCTGAGGGGAAATGACTATTTTACTGGCGATTGCAACAAACTAAACAGGAGCTGTATCGCTAACAGGAATACAAGTAAAACTCGGTATCCGCTGTATTGTAATCACCTCTAATGTGTGTAGATGCTGAAAGACTTGGAGGGTAAAATGTAAACAGTTAGAAATGTCTGCTGGATCGCTGGTACCCTTATCACAATTTATGAGTGGAAAGCAGTGGCAGTGCCAGAGAGTCCTCACTGAAGTGTTCAGCTTTATGATCAGATTTCTGATCTAAGAATTTGGCAGTACTCCACCTGGAGAACATGGTGAAACCTTTCTCTTTGGCCTCGCTTTTGTCCCAGCGTGTTATATAGATGTTTAAACTAACTAACACAAAAATAGATATGGAGGGAAAGAATAATACAAGGAACTTATCTTGTGGTGAATATTGCCTCAGTTGGGAGTGCCTGTTTTAGAGCTGTTGTTGTTTTTCCTGGACCAGGAGTGAATACTCCCAAGATAAGTCACAAAGAGTGTGGAGTTTCGCTTGCACTTCCAGGATACTGACTTTTATATTTGCTCACAGGGATTTGGACCATATTTCCAGTTTTCTTTCTGGGCTTCCACCAGTGTAGCAGTTTGAATGGGGAAAACCCATTTATTCAGACCGAAGCCACCTGCCAGACTTCAAACAATAGGGCCTCCAAATATTTATCTCAATTTCTGATAGCCTAGTTAATAATAATTTTACAAACTGCTCATACAAATGTACTTTATCTCTAATCATTTGGAAAGGTTGTGTAGCATGCATGACTTAACCCTCATCCTACCATGCTATTTTACACCTTAATCTTACCATGTGGGGTCCGTTTGGACCCCAATACTTTTCTTTAAAATTAAAGCTTATAAAGACAAAATCACCAGATAAGTTTTGTTCAGAACATCTTGTATTAATAACAGCAATACACTAAAGGGCCCAAGGCATAAAGAACACACTTAACTTTCATCCTACCAGCCAATTTTACATACACAAACTACCAGGCGGGGTCCGTATGGACCCCAGGAGGGAATACCTTGAAATCAATGCAGTAAGAACCAATTCAATGCAGCAAACAGACATAACTTTATTGAAGAACAAAATCCACTATGGCTGAATATCAATGATGTATTATAAATGCAATAACATTGCAATAATATTGCAATAACTAGCATACATGTAGCAAATTATAGCGCCACAAAAAAATTTGGCATTATATACATGATTTTTGCAGCTCATGCAGCTGTAAAACATTCTGGATTACAACTTAGGTCTTTTCTTACAGAATTTAAAACAAAAAAGTAATTGTAAAATAATTTAGGGCTTTTGTTTTGCAGCCTGTGCTTATTGCAGCAGTGGGGTCCGCACGGACCCCAAGAAGGAATGCCTTGGTAGTTTCATTATGGAACATAAAAGAAATAAAAGAAGTTAACTTTCAGTGTGCTATTCAATTATAAAATGAAAGACAGATAAACTTTACTCTGGGGTCCGGTTGGACCCCAGTAACAAATTAATTATACCTTCACAATGCAAAAAGCTGATCTTCCGGTGATTTAGTGTTTTAATTAAGACATAAATTCCAACAAATTCATAAAACGGTGAGGCAGTATGTCACATATTTTTAAAATGGCAAACAAACATATAGGTGCGGGGTCCAGATGGACCTCACTTGGTAGGATGAAGGTTAAAGTGACACAGGTTGATGTGCTGGTTAAGGAATCATCTAATCCACTCCCCTTTCTGAATTGTTTCAGCTGATACCCATCCCCATAGTTGGTATGCATCATCTTGTTTCAATACATTTTATTTCCTCATGCGGGGCATCCTAACCACGTGCTAGTCTGTTTACAAACCTCTCGCTCAGCAGCCAGTTCGGAAAAGTCACGTGAGGTCATGTGCGGGTCAGAGGTCGTGACAGCAGAGCCACAGCAAACATGGTGGATCACCAAGATCGAGCAAAGACTCCTAAACTGAGACAAATTGAAATATTTAGAAAAATATTTTTTATCAAAATAAAAATCAAGAATTAAAATATTCCAAATCTAAATGCACTTGTGAGCTTGAAGGCTCTCAAGCACTCACTTCTGTGTCAGAGGCCATCAGTTCCACCATGTTTGTTGCAACCTCGCTCATTATAATATTATAATGAGGATAAACTTCGGCTGTTTCCATACCAAGTGTAAACATTAGCGCACTGTTTTTCCAGCTCATTCTCCTTCACAGGCACGAGGCAGCAGGCAATACAGCATGTGATTCAAGTACCTAGGGGTTATTCTATTTCCACAGGGTACTATTCATCTTTTTAATACATTGACCGATGTCGCTTTAAACAAGGTCCAGTGATCTGTTAGGTTCTCTTTCAGGATCCAAACCTTGAAGAATTCATGAAACTGCCTCAACCATACTGTTTGCAAAGATCTTGAACTCTATGGCCAAAGTCCATGTGGACAGCTGACCATCACACCCATATGTGCCTGTTTTAAAACCACAAGAATTAACAGTGAGTTGGTCCCCCCCCCCCCCCCCCCCTTTGCTGTTATAATGACGGCCACTCTTCTTGGAAGGCTTTCAACTAGATTAGATTGTGGCTGTGGGGATTTGTGTTCATTCAGCCACAAGATCATTAGTGAGATCAGGTGTTGATCTGGACACCTGACCTCACTAATCATGTAGATCATGTTGAGTGAAGAGGCCTGGGGTGCAGTCGGCATTCCAGTTCATCCCAAAGGTGTTCAGTAGGGTTGAAGTCAGGGCTTTGGGCAGGACACTCAAGTTCTTCCACTCCAACCTTGGAAAACGATACCTTCATGGACCTTGCTTTGTGCACAGGGGCATTGTCGTGCTGGAACATGTTTGGGCTTCTTAGTTCTAGTGAAAGGAAACTGGAATACTCCAGAACACAAGGACATCCTATACAATTGTGTGCTTCCAGCATTGTGGTAACAGTTTGAAGAAGAATCACATGGCTGTGATGGTCAAGGTTCTACACACTTTTGGCCATGGAGGGTATCTACCAAGCCACATAATCCACTCGAACTGCAGTAGTATGGAGTGATATTCTAATTAATCTTCTTCACCTTCACCACCCAAACCCTTCCTAATGCCTCATCTTGTATCAAGTGTTAGTACAATCAAGCATTTGCAGAGAATCAAATCCATATGAGGGTAGCTGGTCCATTTGGGGTAGTCAATGCTCTCTCTCCAATCCCAACAGATCTGGCCAGACCTTGTTTTAGCTTTGGAAAGCTGTTACAGCACAGAGTTTGGGGACAAGAAAGGAGAACTGGAAGACTCATAATAAGTGTAGAGAAGGAATTGTGATTAGCAATGTGTGATACCAAGTCTCATCCCTGCTCCCTTAGCTGGCCCTGTATCCAATCAGGGGCCAATTTGCAGGGTGTCCCTTATTGCAGCGGATTTTTCCTATGCACAGTTGGGTAGGATCATGGGGTGGTGATGCTGCTGCTCTTGATCCCTATTCTTGTGAATTCAGACCTCATACCAAAGGGCAAAGAGATGATCCTGTTTCTCTAGTGTCAGCTCCGGGAACTGAAACAAAACCGAGCTTGCGGCTTTCCATCTCATTCTGCTCTTCAGCTATTCAGCATCATGTGAACACAGAGCCACAGACACAACTCACTTCCAAGAAAGAGACAGATAGATGACATAAATACAAACCAAGAAAGATGACATAAATGCGAACCTTGAAACAAGGGTTAGTTGTGCTTCATCTGCCCTCCCTTACCCTTCTCCCTTCAGTTGACGGTCCATACTCAACCACACCCCATGTTACACATCCAATTTGCTGTTTCTGCCATACCGTATTTTGGCATCTCAGCCTGGACTGATGAGACAGCATTTCTTATTCTGACACATTGAACTATAATCACAAAGTGGCTGAGAATTATCTGATGCACAGAATTAGCGGAAATGCTGCATCATACTGTGCATGAGGTTCCAGTTTTGGGAAATGAAAACCACCGGTAGAGGTTATACAGAGGTAGGCACACAGTCAGAAGGAAGTAAGCCAAACAGCTGTCTAGCTTTGCCAACTGTGTCATGTAATTTAAAATATTACTGTCGATGATATCTGACTATGCAAAATAATTACAAAGCAAGCTTGGCATCGTGTTTTAAGGTCTTCACATCTCTCAGGTCAGCTCCTAGCAATGCCCTTCTGTGTGGACAAGTTGACCTGCTCCAGAACAGATCAGATCTCCTCACAGCTGGAGAGTCCAGCTGGCTCTCGGGTGGCATAAGGGAGATTCCACAACCATTGTGGTGTCATTTAGCTCTTGTACCTCTTAGAAATTAAAGTTTATTTTTATATTGTTTAAAAATGTAACCTAAAAAGACACGCGTTTAACCAGTGAAAGGTGGTAACCCAGTTCAGGCAACAATAACTGATTTTTTTTAAATAATTTTTTGAGTCTTAAATAACTTTTATTGTCAAGTTTGTTGGTATAGAATAAGCGAATTCATAAAATGTTGCTATCTGGCATCCATGCTAATGTCATGAAGACAGTAAGGGCATTCTAATGATTTACTTTAATGATGCTTTCGCCAGTCAATATCAAACTATCATTGAAAATGATGTAAACCAAATGACAATGACTTTTCATCTTCAGAGGCTGCAATGCCTTATTGAACTTGTTTCTTGTGGACTCTTCCAAACATTACATAGCGGTGAATATGTTCAAGTAACAGGATCAAGTGGATATTGTGGGATTCAAATGTACATTGTTTATAACCAAGCAGGCTTCAAACATAAGGAATAACACTAAAAAATATCGACAGACAGGGAGTATTGTCTTCTTGCAATGATGCTACGTTTATTGATTAATAAAGCCAGATGGTGTTGAAATGTCGACTTTTTGTTTCACAACAGCAAACATTTGTGGGAAATAATTCTTCAGAATGAAGAGTTAGCAAATAGATGGACATGACCACGACAGCATGACCCAGATGAACTCAGCTGCCTTGTTCCCATGCAGTTTCGTGCTTTGAACCCATCAATCCCCCTGTATCCCAATCCACAAAGCAGCTGCGCTGAGGGTAAGAAATGATTAACAGTTGCATTTCATTTGGGATATGATGCATGGTTTGGTATTTACACTACTAAGTACTTATGACAACCTTTAAAGCAATGGACTTGGACCATAATATATTGCTGACCCATACTATGTTGCTGATACTTGATCCATATACGTAGTTCTTCTGGTACCGGCCTTCTTACAGTACCCTCCAAAGGTGGTAGGTGTAACTGAATACAAGTACATTATTCAATCCAAATACAGATAAGTAATAAGTGTGTGATATTTTTTAAATCATTGTTACAACCCCAAATCAGAAAATGTCGGGAAGGTTTATTAGCATTGAAATTAAAACTGAAAACAATGATTTGTAAATAACCTTTGACCTGTATTGCACTCAAAACAAGACAACAAGCACATTATTTGATGAGTTACCTCATGATTTTTTTTTTCAAAATAAACGCATTTCGGTTTTGATTCTTGTAACACATTTCAAAAAAAGTTCAAGCATTCAAAATTCTCCACACATTCTCTATTGGGGACAGAGGGGACACACCCTCTTCTTCCACAGCCATGCCTTTGTAATGTGAGCAGAATGTGGTTTTGCATTGTCTTGGTGAAATCTCCCTGGAAAAGATGTCATCTTGAAGGCAGCATATATTACTCCAAAATCTCAGTGTACTTTTCTGCCATCACAGAAGTGTAAGTTAACTTTACCAACTGACACAACCCCATACCATGACACACCCTGGCTTTTAGACTTGTTCCTGGTAACAATCCTGGTGGATGGTCCTTTTCATCTTTGGTCCGGAGCACACGGCGTCCATTTCTTCCAGATCAGACCTGGAATACTGATTCGTCTGGCCACAGTACATATTTCCACTGTGTGATGGTCTATCCCTGATGCCTCTGAGCCCAGAGAAGTCAACGGCGCTTCTGGACATTGTTAACCTAAAACTTCCTTTTTGCGCAGTAAAGTTTTAACTGGTGTTTGTAGATGTAACTCTGTATTGTAGCTTGATAAAGGTTTGCCAAAGTAATCCCGAGCCCATGTGGTTCTATCAGCTGTAGATGAATGATGGTTCTTGATGCAGTGAGGGATCAGAGATCACAGGTGTTCAGATTAGGCTTGAGCCCTTTGCCCTTTACACACCGAAATTCCTCCAGATTCCTTGACTCAGTTAATGATATTATGCACCGTAAAGGATGAAATATCCAAATCCCTTCATATCTTTTTTTTAAGGAACATTGTTTTTAAACATTTCAATATTTTTTTCATGCACTTGTTGACAATCTGGAGATCCTCGACTCATCTTTTCTCCTCAAAGACTAGGCCTTTCCTGGATACTGATTTTGTACCAAATCATGATTACAATCACCCGTTGACATCACCTGTTTCAAATCACATCATTATTTAGCTGTTTTACCTCATTACTCGCACTAAATTGCCCCTATCCCAACTTTTTTGGACTGTGTTGCAGGACAGAAACACAGGAATTGATGTATATTAACAAATGAAATGAAAGAACAAACATCTGCAATGAAATACACGTCAAAGTAAATTTAGAAATCACCGCTTTCTTTTCTTATTTGGATTTTCCATACCATCCCAACTTCTTCTGATTTGGGGTTGTATGTAAATGCTTTCCTGAAAGGTTAATGAGGCATCTGGTTGAGATAAGAAGTGTGCATGAGGATTGGGGGTTTTGAGATATAAAACTTGCAGGAAGAACAAATGAATAAACACCATCTTCCATAGTTTCATAGTTCCATACTCACCAAACATGTGGTACTGAGTGATGCATTTAGTCTTCATCCTTGGTAACCGCCTGGTCAGGGTCATAGTGGTTTCAGTTATGGTTTTAGTTGGTTTATATTTTGAGAACTACAACCGACTAAGTTTCACAGGCAGGTACAATGAAAAAAAAAAGACTGTGTGGGTGGGATTAAAACTAGTCCTGCCCACTTTTCTAGAGAACTGGAGTGATGTAGCGGAGGTTTTGTTTGTTTGTTTGTTTGTTTGTTTGTTTTCTTCCATTCCATTCTATCCACCATTTCCATCAGCATGGTGGAAGGCCACACCCACTTCAGGTTTAAATTTGAATCCAGATATTTACACTTTTGTTTGTTGTTCTAGCATGCTATCCATTCTGTTGTTTTGTTTACGGTTATTATTGTTGCTATGGCCAGGTTCTTGCCTGAATTGATAATTGCATCATCAGTTTTTCTTTGGCTAATCAGACACAAAGGTATGCCACCACACTTGCTGGAGCACTTGGGGATTAGGTGCCTTGCTCAAGGGCACTTGACCCAATCTTGCTCATTCAGGGAATCAAACCAGCAACTTTTTGGTCCCAAAGCTGTTTCTCTAACGATTTGGCCATGGCTTCCCCCTTAATGGTTATCTCATCTCATCTCATTATCTCTAGCCGCTTTATCCTTCTACAGGGTCGCAGGCAAGCTGGAGCCTATCCCAGCTGACTACGGGCGAAAGGCGGGGTACACCCTGGACAAGTCGCCAGGTCATCACAGGGCTGACACATAGACACAGACAACCATTCACACTCACATTCACACCTACGGTCAATTTAGAGTCACCAGTTAGCCTAACCTGCATGTCTTTGGACTGTGGGGGAAACCGGAGCACCCGGAGGAAACCCATGCGGACACGGGGAGAACATGCAAACTCCACACAGAAAGGCCCTCGCCGGCCATGGGGCTCGAACCCGGACCTTCTTGCTGTGAGGCGACAGCGCTAACCACTACACCACTGTGCTGCCTATTATTATTATTATTATTATTATTATTATTATTATACTTGTCCAGGATGTACCTTGCCTCTCGCCCATAGTCAGCTGGGATAGGCTCCAGCTTGCCTGCGACCCTGTAGAACAGGATAAGCAGCTACAGATAATTTATTATTATTATTATTATTATTATTATTCACATATTCTACTGTGCTGTCATTAAGCCGTTATCAGCTTTCTTTTTTTCTGAAATATCAAACTCGCCTCATGAAAAAGTTTTACGAATTTTCTGCTGAAGTGAATTGTATGTATTAGAGGAAACGCTGCATCATGCTGTGCGTAAACGCATGCGCCTCCTGTTCTGGGAAATGAAAACCGCTGGTCGAGGTTACACAGGGGTAGGCACACAGTCAGAAAGAAATACGCCAAGCAGCTGGTCACAGTAATAACCTAATAAAATGTAATCTTTTTTTCTCTTTTCTTTTACAATGTGTTGTTTTGTTTATGTTTGAGAGCCAAGAACGAGTCTGACCCCCGCTGTGGCATGATCTTCCCATTTCAGTGTAAATGAACGCTACATGAGAAAAGGCCAGTCTGAGGCTGAAAGAGTCTCATTACACATCAAAGAATGGCAATAAGTATTGGTCGAAGTACCAAGAATAATTACAATATGAATACAGAAGAATGCATTGTCTATCATTTTATTTTATAGGGATGGAATTTTAAATCCAGTTCTACTAAAGCAATATTACGCAAAAGGGAGTGCTAATCACAGTCATGCTAATATACAGTACATCATGACTTTGAGTGTGGTATCTCTTTTATACAATGAGAAATTAATTTTGACTAAGTGACATTTTGGACACAATATGACAACATGTTCTGTTTATTTTTGCTCCATTTGTGGAAATAGATCCCGGACAAGCCACCCACATTTTCGCATGTTAGCTAGCTGGCTAGCTAGCTCACATTGACTTTACATTTCAGTAACATTAGCGTCCCTTCCTCCTTTTCATCTCCATCTGACGAGCTTTCACATTTTAAATCAAAGGTTACCTAGGAAGTATCACTTACCATATTATCTAATGATGTCACTAACGCTAATGTAGTAACTGTTTCGAACAAGGAAGTGGAATTTTACATGCAAGACATGGATAAGCGAAGGAATACACACATCAGAGTGAAACATCACAGTGTCTTGATGTAAACTCTTGAAATGACGCTTGACCAATCCTATCAGAGAATCAGAACTGACTCTTGTATTAATATACGGTATGTGGTTCATTCTAGAATTCAGGGTACATTTTGCGTCTCCGAGATAAACCTTTTGTTATTTTCCACAAAAGAAATCTTTACTGAATCAGTTTTGAACAATGATGCAAATTATGACAAACTTTCACCAGTAGCAATGCTTGATGTACATTTTAGACCCAATTTATCCATATGACGATGATGGAGTCTCCTGTCGATACGACAGATGAGTAGGCAGTCAGATTATTTGCCAGGATGAGTCCTCATGTGGGAATGAAGACCTAGTCTTGAGGTGCACAGTCGGCCACAGACGTTGCAGGCAAAAGAGTTCAGTGGGACTGGGGGCTGCTTCCTTCTTTCTCTCTTTGCCTGGATTGCAGCTGCCCCATTGGACTCAAACGTCTTTATGCCCAGACTGCAGTGATGTCTCCAGGATGCCCTGTCAAGGGTCAGGTCTTCCCAGGAGACAGTGTCAATGTCACAGCTCTTGAGGTTGGCCTTCAGAGTGTCCTTGTACCTCTTGAATGGCCTTCCTTGGTCACGATACCCACTGATCAGCTGTCCATAAAGCAGCATCTTGGGTATCCAGTTGTCTTCCATCCCAACAACATGTCCTGCCCACCTGAGCTGACACTTGGTGATCAGATTCTCAATACTTGCGAGGCCACACTTTTCCAGCACCTGCAAGTTGGACACCTTGTCCTGCCATTTGATGTTGCAGATCTTCCTCAGACATCTTTGGTGGAACTGCTCAAGCTGGGTGATGTGTCGACGGTAGGTGGTCCAGGTCTCACAGCAGTAGAGTAGGGCACTCAGGACAACTGCTCTGTACACAGCAATCTTGGTGGTGACTTTGATGCCGGGGTCTTCCCATAGTCTCTTAGTGAGTCTGCCAAAGGCAGCACTGGCCTTGGTGATACGCAAAGTCACCTCTGCATCCAGGGATCTGTTGCTAGTTACAGTGCTGCCCAAGTAGCAGAATTTCTCCACGGTCTTAATCTCTGTGTTGTTGATGACAGCAGGTGGTGGCACAGCATTGCAAGCCTGTGAAGGTACTGGTTGGAACATGGCTTCTGTTTTGCCAAGACTGATTGTGAGGCAAAAGCATCTGCACGCTGATGTGAATCGATCCATTATGCACTGGATGCCTTCATGAGAGTGAGCTACAAGAGTACAATCATCCGCAAACAGGAACTCTTGCAAGATGGATTCAAACACTTTGGTCTTGGCTTGGAGTCGACGGAATAAAATAATTTTATTCCGTGTTGCTAGAATTTTGCTATAAAATGAGCATTCTCTCTTGTCGTGGTTCACTTGGTCGTTGTTATAATTTTAACACATGCATTACCATTTTGCTTCTAGGAGCGCCAGCAAAATTATATGATAGAAACAATCCAGACTGGGCACCCACTCAGAACATGGGCTGTGTTTCTTCCAAGGTCGGACTTGATTCTTCGGCAGCCAAACCAGATAGAATGCGATATCTGGGTACTCAATGGTCAGTAGAAGCGTCTTATCTTCAGAAAAGTCTGACTTTTTAAATAATATGGGTCAAAACCACACACATCTATCTTCTCTTTGTATCGAATCTTTGCGCGGTTGTTCAAATCGTGGTAATACTGAGAAAATTCAGTATTGTTTACAGACACACTTTCAGTGGCTGCCATCCTAGTTGCTTTGTAAATCCACCATCATGGCGGACGCTCATGACATAGCACATTTTGATCACGTGGTTGCAAGTCATCTATTGGTCATCCTTGACCCCTGATTCATCCATTCAACTCGAATAAACAGGAAGTGATTCAGTTGAATAGTGTGGTTTTTGGGGCTTATTCTATTCACTGTTACAAAATCATTTATAGTACATAGAAAGTCTATTTTCTGTATTTTGTGAAATTTCAGAAATAAAACACACACACACACACACACACACACACACACACACACACACACATATATATATAAAAAATCTTTTCCACCAGTGTATATATATATATATTGTCAGCCCTGTGATGACCTGGCGACTTGTCCAGGGTGTACCCCGCCTTTCGCCCGTAGTCAGCTGGGATAGGCTCCAGCTTGCCTGCGACCCTGTAGAACAGGATAAAGCGGCTACAGATAATGAGATGAGATATATATATATGTATATATATATATATATATATATATATATATATATATATATATATATACACACACATCCCAACGTTCTTGTCAACTCTGTTAACTTTGTTCTAAAACGGCATAAAACCCACAAAGACCTTTAATAATACGCATGACCCCTGCACCGAGTGATGTCACTTCCTTTTGCAGGAAACTTCAGAAAGGCGGTGAGGGAGAGTGTGTTCTGTTTCTTCTCTCATTAATTTGAACAAAATGTTAAGGATTTTACACTGACAGCAGATTCATTATTCATCAACTCTGTTATTGTGATATCGGAGTGACTCTCTCAGTTACAACCCCAATTCCAAAAAAGTTGGGACAAAGTACAAATTGTAAATAAAAACAGAATGCAATAATTTACAAATCTCAAAAACTGATATTGTATTCACAATAGAACATAGACAACATATCAAATGTCAAAAGTGAGACATTTTGAAATTTCATGCCAAATATTGGCTCATTTGAAATTTCATGACAGCAACACATCTCAAAAAAGTTGGGACACGGGCAATAAGAGGCTGGAAAAGTTAAAGGTACAAAAAAGGAACAGCTGGAGGACCAAATTGCAACTCATTAGGTCAATTGGCAATAGGTCATTAACATGACTGGGTATACAAAGAGCATCTTGGAGTGGCAGCGGCTCTCAGAAGTAAAGATGGGAAGAGGATCACCAATCCCCCTAATTCTGTGCCGACAAATAGTGGAGCAATATCAGAAAGGAGTTCGACAGTGTAAAATTGCAAAGAGTTTGAACATATCATCATCTACAGTGCATAATATCATCAAAAGATTCAGAGAATCTGGAAGAATCTCTGTGCGTAAGGGTCAAGGCCAGAAAACCATACTGGGTGCCCGTGATCTTCGGGTCCTTAGACAGCACTGCATCACATACAGGCATGCTTCTGTATTGGAAATCACAAAATGGGCTCAGGAATATTTCCAGAGAACATTATCTGTGAACACAATTCACCGTGCCATCCGCCGTTGCCAGCTAAAACTCTATAGTTCAAAGAAAAAGCCATATCTAAACATGATCCAGAAGCGCAGACGTCTTCTCTGGGCCAAGGCTCATTTAAAATGGACTGTGACAAAGTGGAAAACTGTTCTGTGGTCAGACGAATCAAAATTTGAAGTTCTTTATGGAAATCAGGGACGCCGTGTCATTCGGACTAAAGAGGAGAAGGACGACCCAAGTTGTTATCAGCGCTCAGTTCAGAAGCCTGCATCTCTGATGGTATGGGGTTGCATTAGTGCGTGTGGCATGGGCAGCTTACACATCTGGAAAGACACCATCAATGCTGAAAGGTATATCCAGGTTCTAGAGCAACATATGCTCCCATCCAGACGACATCTCTTTCAGGGAAGACCTTGCATTTTCCAACATGACAATGCCAAACCACATACTGCATCAATTACAGCATCATGGCTGCGTAGAAGAAGGGTCCGGGTACTGAACTGGCCAGGCTGCAGTCCAGATCTTTCACCCATAGAAAACATTTGGCGCATCATCACACGGAAGATACGACAAAAAAGACCTAAGACAGTTGAGCAACTAGAATCCTACATTAGACAAGAATGGGTTAACATTCCTATCCCTAAACTTGAGCAGCTTGTCTCCTCAGTCCCCAGGCGTTTACAGACTGTTGTAAAGAGAAAAGGGGATGTCTCACAGTGGTAAACATGGCCTTGTCCCAACTTTTTTGAGATGTGTTGTTGTCATGAAATTTAAAATCACCTAATTTTTCTCTTTAAATGATACATTTTCTCAGTTTAAACATTTGATATGTCATCTATGTCCTATTCTGAATAAAATATGGAATTTTGAAACTTCCACATCATTGCATTACGTTTTTATTTACAATTTGTACTTTGTCCCAACTTTTTTGGAATCGGGGTTGTATGTATATATTTTAAATAATGATATGATTAAAATTCCTGACATTCCGTTTTCATACGTGCCATGTGGTAGCTAGTTTGAGGTTAGTATGAGGAGTCAAGACACAAAATGGTGGAAAAATGTCGCGTCAACTCTGTTGTCACCAATTCTGCCTGGTTTGACGATAACACAGTTGACGACGACTAACAGATGTACCCGCAATTCTAGAACGGGCCGTATCCTGGCCCATATATAACACTGTAACAGTTAATATCCACCTATTCACGTGTTCTGTTCTCCTATTGCGGCAGTGTTACTCTGCATTATGTGTAATGAAAATAGAACCACGATCAACTCTCCAGCTGACTGAAAGGGAGTTTATTTTCTCGATAAAAATCACTTATGCTTGAATAGTCACATTTAAAAGCACCTGCTCTTGGTAAAGAGGGCTGAAAGGGATTTTCTTGTCATTACAAATTTCCTCAGATGCCTTTTTAGAAACATGAAACATAACCACCCAAGAAAACATTCATTATTCCACCCTCTTCACCGGTTTCAATTTGTATGTTCCAGACATTACTGCTCTGCTGCACTATAATACCTAATAAAGCATTCTCTCAGCCAACCGTGTTTTTAACACTGCACGACTACAGCTGTGTTTCAAAATTATGACTTGGAGCCCAGTAAAATCTGAGCTGTGTGTGTTCTTCATGTCAGTTTACATGATAGATGAATTCGAAGAAAATGAATATCATGTTTGCCTCATCCGTGAGTGTGATCGTGCAGAAAACAGGCTCACATAAACACAAACCTCCTTCAACGTGAGCTTGAGGCACTATATGTGGCCAAAAGTATGTGGACACCCCACCATGAAACCCGTATGCAGTTCTTCTCCAATCTGTTGCCACCAAGTCGAAAGCACACAAATGTAAATGTATAGAATGTCTTCTTTTGTATGATGTAGCTTTACAATTTCCCTTCATCGGAAGCTGTAACCGCATGACAATGCTCCTGTGCACAAAGCAAGCTCGGAACACCGAGTGCAGCTGTAGTATTTGTAGTTGTATATGTAGCTGTCTTGTAAGTTTTGTGTAATCATGTGCTGTCCTCTGATTGGCGCATTTTAAAAAAAATTAGTCAAAGAATTCATTTATTTATTATTAGTTTATTTTTTTCTATTTTTGTAACAGCAAAACAGCTTATTCCTGACCTTGAGACATGTCTCCTTCCTGATCGCTCCTGATGCTCTCCTCCTCCTCTGTTCTTTCTGTCTCTTCATCCAGAAGGTTCTACACTTTCTAGATAAAATAGTTTGTAGCTTTTGTAATACATGTGTATTAAATCTAACAATTATTAAATTGCCTTTGAATGCATAACTGTGTCTCATAAGACAACAATAATTTTTTTTCATAGATGTATATTTAACAGTTATTCCATGAAATCGAGTCGTACATGAGCTGATAGCCGACGAGGCGCGTAGCACCGAGTTGTTTATAAGCTATGTACGACGAGATTGAGTGGAATAACTGTTTTATTCTGTCCATATTCACAGGATTTTGAGAAACGGAGCATTTTTATTTTTGTTTTTCGCAAATTCAATAAATAAAAACTTTGTACAAAATGTCTGACAAAATCATCTCCGCTTAGAATGTAAACAAACCGGCGAAATTACAGAAGCAATTTGTGAAAAATGCAATAACAATAATAATCCTTGAAAAAAAAATTCTTACCATCAAATATTTTCATTCCATACTTGGTTGCTTTTTTTTTGTATTTTTGGGGGTTTTGTTTTTGAGTAGAGTTTTTATTTCGTCCGCTGTTGGTTCAGCAACACGCGCCACCATTTTCTTCTTCTTCTTCTTTAAGGTCTTTTGGTGGTTGGCAAACCAACTTAAAGGTGCATTACTGCCACCGTCTGGGCTGGAGTGTGAAACAGGAGATGGGGGGGGGTGTATATTCTTTCAGCTATTTCTGTCCCTGTGTCTAAAATCACCCCCTACTCACTATATAGTGGTCTATACCATATAGTGAGTTCACCATTTTGTAGTGCTGTCCGAATGTATAGTGAGAATGATTACACCCTAGACAGTAGGGTGTACTGTCAAAGTATCCCACAATGCATCACGAAAAGTAGTGTACCACTGATGGTCACTAACCAAGCAATATATCCCATCATGCATTGCAGTCACGCTGAAAGAAATCAAATCAAAAGCCTCAAATTTGATTTAATAAAAGGCAATGGCAAAGAAGAAAGAAAGTATTCAGTCTTGATTTAAAAGAACTGAAAGATGCAGCAGACAAAAAGTACTTTGCATTTATTAATGTGGGAAATACGCTCAGTATAATATGGATTTATCACAAAAATTTTATCACATGCATG
The DNA here is from genome assembly GCF_027579695.1 of Neoarius graeffei. Taxonomy (NCBI): domain Eukaryota; kingdom Metazoa; phylum Chordata; class Actinopteri; order Siluriformes; family Ariidae; genus Neoarius; species Neoarius graeffei. Next base: position 107,346,692 of record NC_083569.1, on the reverse strand, counting down.
TATTTATTATTTTGAAAACCCACCAGGCGACTGAAATGGGACACTTAATTGCCCGACAGTAATGACATAAATAACAGCATGACAGAGTAGTGTCCGAAACTGTTTTTTTCATTTTACCAATGAGCTCACTATATAGTCCTCTATATACAGTGGTGCTTGAACGTTTGTGAACCCTTTAGAAGTTTCTATATTTCTGCATAAATATGACCTAAAACATTATCAGATTTTCACACAAGTCCTAAAAGTAGATAAAGAGAACCAGTGGCGGCTGGTAGTCTTTCAAACAGGGGAGGCTGGTTGGTTACGATATTTCCAGATTTTAAAAGAAAAAAGAAAAAATGCATCAATTTTGCCCATGCTCTTGCCTCTGATCTGGCTGATTGTTGGCAGGGTCACAAACTGTGAAATAACAGGTTCTTTTGGCCCATTAGCCTACTGTCCAATATACATGATGGTGGTGTTGGGGGGGTATATTTTAACATTTTATATTTTAAAATTGTGGCATGTTGTTTAAAAATTGATCATTATTGAAAGCAGCTCTTTGTCAGGAACCTCAGCAGTAACAGCAGAGTGTTCTGGAATAGGCACAAGCACTGACCTTGGGGAGCCAAACATAGAGCTGGGTGCCACACATTTCATTCAATGACACTTTCCCTATATTTTACTTATTTTGACTGAGAAATGTTTTATTGACAATTTTGATAACCCTTCACTTTTAATCCAGGTCTGTAGTGTGAAATGTTCTCGGCTGTGTTTTTGTTTAAAAATGTTTTCCAAATTGTAGCTGTGTTTAATTCATATCCAGAGAAATATATATTCCAATATAATATACTCAGCATAAACATTTTAAATAGATTCTATATTTTTGGTCCATCCATGACATATTACTAAAGTAGCCTATTTACTGTTGTTGATGTGGGTCACTTGCTGTTAGCCAATTCACTTTCTCGTACCAGGAGAGCTGAAAGGAACGAGTATTATTCCCTACCTTTTTCACCAAGTCAATTTGAGGCGTTGGTCTACCCTGCTCTTTAATTTTAATTTTTTCCTCGAAAGGAAGACTGGCAAATGGCTTCACCAAAATTAAATCAGCAATGCTTGGCATCCGTGCGCAGCTTTCTTGCTAGCTGACTAGCCCCCTCAAGTTCAAGTTCAGTCACTCAAATAAACGAAATTTCTGGAACTAAGATAGCAAACTTGACAACACTATATTTACACTTTATTTACAGTGAAAATATATACAAACTAAAAAAGCTGGTAGAAACCGTATGTAATGAATGAAATCGAAATGTAAGCTGATCTCTTACAATACACCACACCACTTGCGAATCCGCATGAGACTGAACTGAAATTCACCGCTGCCTGTCTATATTTGAAACGAGCTGTCAATCAAAGAAAATATCCGGCCGCTTTCACCAATCACCAGCCTCCTCGCAGAAACTGCCATGTCCCTCCCACTGTGAGGCCCGGAGTCCGTGGGCGGGTATTTTTGCAGTATTTGTCCAATAACCGTCTTGCATTTTGAGATTGAAAAGCGCATAGCTCCCAAATGCCATTGAAGTCCACTGAGGCTGGGCTGCATCGCGCTGTCACGAGGGGGAAAAACTCACGCACACATTAGGCGAACTGAGGAAAGTTATAACGGAATGATTTCGCACTGTAGTTGGGTTGAGCACATATATTTCTATGATTCTGGATCTGAAATAGCAATGTTATAAGGTCGGCTATAACATAAGCCTAGTGCAATTCATCCTACACGATGTTCGTCATTTTTAGATGAAGCTGAGCCTCCCTCGTTGTCTTAGAGCAATCGCCCATGAAGAGAACCCAGTTAAACAAATGAGACAAAAAAAATTTTTTCTCCCTCTTTTCTATGGGACAGCGGTAGGCATGTTGTTTAATGGGGGCAGTAGTACCAGCATCAATATCATGGTGTAACACACTTGTACATGATGGGACATCATTGAACAAAGTGGGGTAGGAGTGAAGGAGCGTAACAACATCATCCCTGTGACACTTAGGAAGATAGGACAAATGGGTTTCTATGTTAGACAGAAACTCAGAATTTGAAAATCTACCACATGGCTGACTGTCAGTTAACCCTCTCAAGCCATCATCAGACAAAGATCCTACACAAACCAAGGAGGCAGATGTCTAACCGGGGGCAGCAGTCTCCGGAGTTTTTTCCTGCTCCCCCTGAGTAGCTTCCCTGGAATGATAGGGTTTGAGCATGTTAACATGGCACAATCTTGTTTTTTCTGTCACTCAGGGGTGTAGATAACATAATCTGTGTTGGACCTAAGAAACGGGCAGAAAGAGCAGAGCCAGGCATTGGCAATAGGACTAAAACTTGATCACCTGGCTGAAACTGTCGCTCAACTGCTTTCTTGTCAAAGCGCTTCTTCATACTCTCCTGCGAGGAGGAAAGGGCTTCTTTTGCCAAGGAAAATGCATGATGCAAATGTTCTTTACACTGTGACACAAACTCTCGCGCACTACATTTTGAGGAAGAACTAGACATGAACTGTTCTTTCAATACCTTAAGTGGGCCACGCACATTGTGACCAAATACCAGTTCAGCTGGGCTGAACCCAAGGGACTCCTGTTTTGCATCCCGTATAGCAAAGAGAACAAAGGGGACCCCTCATCCCAGTTTTGCCCTGTATCAAGGCAGTACTTCCTCAGCATTGACTTCAGTGTTTGATGCCAACGTTCAAGTACACCCTGTGACTTTGGGTGATATGCGCTGGACACTGATTGAGAAACGCCCAAAGATTGAAAGGTCTGTTTAAAAGTCTTTGAAAGGAAATTGGTACCTTGGTCCGTCTGCACTTTTTTCGGTAAACCAAAGGTGGTGAAGAACTTTGTCAATGCATTTGTGACAGCTGATGCCGTGATTTTTCGCAAGGGAACTGCTTCTGGAAAATGAGTGGAGACACACATTACAATTAATAAAAACTGGTTACCAGACTTTGTTCTGGGCAGTGGGCCAACATAATCGACAATAACATGCTCAAAGGGTTCACCAACAGCAGGAATGGGGTGCAGAGGGGCCGGAGGCACCACTTGATTAGGCTTACCCACAATTTGATAGGTACAGCAAGTCTTACAAAAGGGCACTACATCAGCTTTCATTCCTAGCCAAAAGAAATGTCTCAGGATCCGATTTATATGTTTTAGTCACACCTACAGTGCTGCTTGAAAGTTTGTGAACCCTTTAGAATTTTCTATATTTCTGCATAAATATGACCTAAAACATCATCAGATTTTCACACAAGTCCTAAAAGTAGATAAAGAGAACCCACTTAAACAAATGAGACAAAATATTACACTTGGTCATTTATTTATTGAGGAAAATGATCCAATATTACATATCTGTGAGTGGCAAAAGTATGTGAACCTCTAGGATTAGCAGTTAATTTGAAGGTGAAATTAGAGTCAGGTGTTTTCAATCAATGGGATGACAATCAGGTGTGAGTGGGCACCCTGTTTTATTTAAAGAACAGGGATCTATCAAAGTCTGATCTTCACAACACATGTTTGTGGAAGTGTATCATGGCACGAACAAAGGAGATTTCTGAGGACCTCAGAAAAAGCGTTGTTGATGCTCATCAGGCTGGAAAAGGTTACAAAACCATCTCTAAAGAGTTTGGACTCCACCAATCCACAGTCAGACAGATTGTGTACAAATGGAGGAAAATCAAGACCATTGTTACCCTCCCCAGGGGTGGTCAATGAACAAAGATCACTCCGAGAGCAAGGTGTGTAATAGTCAGCGAGGTCACAAAGGACCTCAGGGTAACTTCTGAGCAACTGAAGGCCTCTCTCACATTGGCTAATGTTAATGTTCATGAGTCCACCATCAGGAGAACACTGAACAACAATGGTGTGCATGGCAGGGTTGTAAGGAGAAAGCCACTGCTCTCCAAAAAGAACATTGCTGCTTGTCTGTGGTTTGCTAAAGATCACATGGACAAGCCAGAAGGCTATTGGAAAAATGTTTTGCGGATAGATGAGACCAAAATAGAACTTTTTGGTTTAAATGAGAAGTGTTATATTTGGAGAAAGGAAAACAGTGCATTCCAGCATAAGAACCTTATCCCATCTGTGAAACATGGTGGTGGTAGTATCATGGTTTGGGCCTGTTTTGCTGCATCTGGGCCAGGACGGCTTACCATCATTGATAGAACAATGAATTCTTAATTATACCAGCAAATTCTAAAGGAAAATGTCAGGACATCTGTCCATGAACTGAATCTCAAGAGAAGGTGGGTCATGCAGCAAGACAATGACCCTAAGCACACAAGTCGTTCTACCAAAGAATGGTTAAAGAAGAATAAAATTGATGTTTTGGAATGGTCAAGTCAAAGTCCTGACCTTAATCCAATGGAAATGTTGTGGAAGGACCTGAAGCGAGCAGTTCATGTGAGGAAACCCACCAACATCCCAGAGTTGAAGCTGTTCTGTACGGAGGAACGGGCTAAAATTCCTCCAAGCCGGTGTGCAGGACTGATCAACAGTTACCGCAAACGTTTAGTTGCAGTTATTGCTGCACAAGGGGGTCACACCAGATACTGAAAGCAAAGGTTCACATACTTTTGCCACTCACAGATATATAATATTGGATCATTTTCATCAATAAATAAATGACCAAGTGTAATATTTTTGTCTCATTTGTTTAACTGGGTTCTCTTTATCTACTTTTAGGACTTGTGTGAAAATCTGATGATGTTTTAGGTCATATTTATGCAGAAATATAGAAAATTCGAAAGGGTTCACAAACTTTCAAGCACCACTGTAGATGACCAGATCATCCATGCTCATGTGCTAGTTCGAGTACATGCTGCCAATAACCAACAGGAATGACTATCTGGTATACTGTGCCCCAATCCCCACCTAAAACATCTCCTGCTTCACCTGGTTCTAAAACCCACTTGCGCATCAACACGCCATTATCCATAAAAAATGACCTCTTTTCCTTGCACTTACTAGTGTCCTTAACGACTGCTCTGAAACACTTGGCTAAGGATGGATCATCTTTCTGGGCACTGATGAGCGCCTCACGGGTCAGTGGCAGTGATACCCCAGGAGGAGCGATAGGTTCTATCAAACCTCTTGGCTTTAATGCTATGGGGTTCAACTTACCAACCGGTAGCAGCTTTTCCTCTGTCAAGACAGAAGCAAACAGGGAATCAGACAAATCAACATCTGGGACCTGCTTATTAGCTTGAGCTCTCATCAGAACACTAACTGTAAAAACATCTGGATGATGTAGAGCCAGGCCATCCTGTCCTCCCCCAGAAATGGGAACATCAGTAACCACAGGAGCAGGAAAGACTTTACCCCCAGCGATGTCATTTCCCATGATAAAATCAATGCCGTCAATAGGAAAACAAGTGAGGAACCCTACTGGAAAGAAACCAGTAACCAAGCTAGATTTCATATGAATGCGGTGGAGGGGTGCAGGCACGAAATCCATCCCAATACCTCTCACTATGGTACTCATGCCACAGGCAGATGTAGCACTCAAGGGCAGGACACTGGAGAGGATGAAAGACTGTGAGCCACCGTGTCCTGCAACACTGTGACTGGGCGCTGGTCCTCAGACTTTCCTGTGAGAGACACAAATCCAGTAAACGTGAAAGGTTTAAAACACTCATCAGGCACTTTCTGAGCGGTGGACTGATCAGTGGGAGACACTTTTTTAATTAACCCCACACACTTTGGCTGCCTTGAAGCTGACGCCTGCTGTCTTTGTTTTAATGCCATACAGTCAGCAACTATATGACCAGGCTTGTGACAGAAAAAACATTGTTTCTCTGCCTTAGCAGCTGACAAAGATGCGCTGGCCTGTGTGTCGCCAGATTTATGGGTAAAACCACGGTGGGAAGAAGAATCAGATTTATTAAAAACATTTTTGTGCATGAGAACAAACTCATCCGCCAAAGTGGTGGCCTGCTGCAGTGTAGTTACTTTCTGTTCATTTAAGTAAACCACAGTACGCTCCAACACACAGTTTTTAAACTCCTCTAGCAACATCAGCTCATGCAATGAGGCCAGGTCTTCAGCCTGACATGCTGCACACCACCTGTCGAAGAGGATTCCTTTCTCTCTAGCACAGTCAAGATAAGTCTGGCTTGAGCTTTTCCTAAGACTTCGGAAACGTTGTCTATACACCTCTGGTACTAGCTCATACGCTTGCAAAATAGCGCTTTTTACTCCCTCATAGACAAGACTGTCTTCAATAGAGAGAGAAGAACAAGCCTCTTGAGCCTTACCAACCAGCTTGCATTGCAAAAGTATTGCCCACACATCTTTCGGCCAATGCAGAGCAGCAGCAATGCGTTCAAATGCACTAAGGTGGGGTTTACATTAGACCGTATCAGCGGATCATCAGATTAACGTTTTTAAAACGATTAGCGTGCACACAGCAACGCCAATACACGATTCGCGTGCACACAGCAACGCCAATACATGGATACGCTCGGCTCCGCAGGCATCCTGCGCTCCAAATCACTCCACCCTGAACAGCGAGTGCCCTCTGGATGGTGCGCACTCCAGCCCTGCGCAGCTCACAGAGCGCGCGAGTGAAGCACACGAGCAGTGATTCGGGACTGAGCCGCTGTGTGTGTGATCCCAGTGCATGTCGGGCATGCGTGTCACTTACCACTTGCAAGTGGAAGGATGGCAAGCCTAAAGATAATCATAACTACACAATGGGCAGTATTTGCATCAGTATTTGCAGTATTTTCATACTTTTATACTCTTTAATGAAAGGTGATACAAGGCGGAAGTCCGCGCCGTTTTTCAGCAGTCGCGTCACATGACCAACGCCAGCGAATCAGGAAGGTGGATGTCACAGTGACGTTGTCCAATGATGACACCAGCTAGAGCTCAGCACAGCGTATCCGCTTATTCTCAATGTTTACACAGCACCGGACCAGACACGATCTGGATTGAATACGTGGACCCTGGCGGATTCCCGTTTACTGGCGTTTCCAGGCGTTTTAATGTAAACGGACAGTGCATCCGCGAAGAAAACGAGACAGATACGGTCTAATGTAAACTTGGCCTAAGATTCAACCTCCGATTCTCGAAAAACCAGGACCAAGGAAATATTTTTACTTACGTCAAATGTACTTGCAGATTCAGATGACAGCCGCTCGCCAGAGTTAGAAATCATTGCCAAGGTAGCCCTAAAACCCGTTTCACCCCTATGCAACTCTAGCTGACACATTCTAATAGCTGTGTCTGCCTCCAATTTCTTTATTTCTAACTCCCTCCAGAGCTGAAACTCTTGCTCCTCTCTACGAACCAGCAACTTTTCCTGCGTCTCCAATTGAAGACGAGCTAGACGCACTTTTAATCGTGCATCTAGCCTAGAGCCAGAAGACAAGCCCACAGAGAGAGGATCAAACCACGGCAAAGTGAACTTTCCTTCCACCTCACTCTTCTCTAAACCAGGAGTGTGGGTAACAGGCTGCAACTCGGTCACTTGTCCCAACCGAAGAACAACGGAGATTTCACCCGAGGGCTCCGCCATACCAATGCAGCCCTCGCACTGCTGCCATAGCTGCAGCCACTGAACCATCCTGTGAGGTGAAGATACCTTTTTCCTTCAACCCATTTAACACAGCAGCTTTTAGTTCTCTTTTAACAAGGGAAGTCGAAAAAGGAATACCATAATGCTCGGCGATTATACACAAGTCAATTTTCCGACATTCATCAAGCTGACTCAGAGTGGGATTAACCACAAACTCCTCCAAATTAAATGTTGCCATACTCACCAAAAACAAGTAAATTAACTGTACACATAGACCAACCCTAACAAAACTAACAACGTAGCTTCTAACAACACCTTATTGATATAGAGGCTTTCACTGTCACCTAGGCAAATGCAGTAATATTGATATCGGAGTTCATAGACATAATAGGCAACTACCAAACTCAGCCTTACAGAAGCAAAACTCCCACCAGATCATACCTGGCCCACACTATACCTACCTATCTTCTGGAGTGTGCCGGGCTCAAGGCGACTTGAAAGGCTTAACATCAGCGGCCGAAGCCCTGAAATGCCTACCACTGCTGGAGAACTTTATCCCCACCCAGGATTTACCCTAAAAATAAGAAAGGCAAAATAATAAACGAGTGCCCGATGGAGAGGCTGGTACAGCCCAGCTGGACACTCACCTACCTAATCCGAGGGAGCTGCTTAAATGTCTAACACAGGCTAGTCAATGCAGTAGAATAATAAAATAACAAAGAACACTAATTTAAAAATTCTGCTTACCAATCACTTTCAGTATCCCGGATGAGGCCACAAATATGTTATGTCCCTGAGGATTAAGTCCAGGGGATGGGGGAGGTAACAAAGTACATCAACCGAGAAAAGAAGAAGAAAAAAATAGAGGGCAAACGGAAATACATGAGTGAGTGAGTTTATTTATAAAACAAAAAAGATAAAGGGGCACAACAAAACGGAAAGCAAAACCCAAAACCACTCTCTATGAAGACAAGGTTGCACACCTATGCACACCACGACACCACTATTAACACACACACACACACACACACACACACACACACACACACAGTGTAATCGCTGTTATCAGAAATCAGATTTCAGTTATCCATACAGCATAACTGCTGTAATTCGACAACACCAAAAAACACACACAGAGTGATCTCTGTAATACAGGGTTAAATTGCGCACGCACACACGCACACAGACAGCATCCACACTGCTCCCTGGCCAATGGCCCTGTCCGTAGGTTTCCCCAGGTCTTTGAAAACAGCAGCTTCCGATGAGGGGCGGCACGGTGGTGTAGTGGTTAGCGCTGTCGCCTCACAGCAAGAAGGTCCGGGTTCGAGCCCCGTGGCCGGCGAGGGCCTTTCTGTGCGGAGTTTGCATGTTCTCCCCGTGTCCACGTGGGTTTCCTCCGGGTGCTCCGGTTTCCCCCACAGTCCAAAGACATGCAGGTTAGGTTAACTGGTGGCTCTAAATTGACCGTAGGTGTGAATGTGAGTGTGAATGGTTGTCTGTGTCTATGTGTCAGCCCTGTGATGACCTGGCGACTTGTCCAGGGTGTACCCCGCCTTTCGCCCGTAGTCAGCTGGGATAGGCTCCAGCTTGCCTGCGACCCTGTAGAAGGATAAAGTGGCTAGAGATAATGAGATGAGATGAGCTTCCGATGAACAATTAAGCGCCGGTGCAGCTAACCACTCACAGCAACAGTGGAGGGTGGTACCTGGAGAGAGACAAAAAAAAAAAAAAACACCTCCAACACCAGAGCTGTAACACACTTGAACCTTGGTAAAGCTGTCCACCAAATTTCATCCAAGTCCATTCACTACTTTTTGAATTACATTCCACATACATATCTGGATTTGCATCAAAATCTAATCAATTGTTCCTTGTCCAATGGCTCACCTTTCCTCCAAACTTCATCCAAATCCGTTCACTGCTTTTTGAGTTACGTTGGGAACAAACAAACAAACACAGGTGAAACATTACCTCCTCCAACAAAGTTGATGAAGGTAAGAAAGATGCCATAAAAGCTTCTCTAGGATGATAACAAGGAAGAAGAACTTTTCAGACATTTTTGTTGGTGCTACAGTGAAGAACCTTACACATGATGTAAATATTAGTGGTATGAAATGTTGCTTCAGTTGACCATGAAAGCAAAAAAAATAGATTCTCTTATGGTGTCATTCATTCATTCATCTTCAGTTACCACTGATCAGAGTCATGGTTACATGATGGATCCTCAGAGCCTAATCCCATGGAATTCCCAAGGAACCCTTCCCTAGGAAGCCATGATCTAAAGGTTAGAGAAGCAGCTTTGGGATCACAAGGTTGCTAGTTTGGTTCCCAGAACCAGCAGGAATGGCTGAAGCAAGGCACCAAACCCCCCAACTGCTCCATGGATATGCATCTGGGTATGTCAGGGTCTCGTAAATGCATGTAATGTCATGTAATCTGGGGATTACATCCTGTATGAGACGCCAATTACTCATAGGACACCATACACACACAGGTTAGCATCCACCTACAGTATGTGCATGTTTTTAGTAAGTGGGAAGAAACTAATCCAATCGCTGGACCACCCATATAGCATGTTTCCAAAGTTGCTAGTTTTATGAATAATATACAGAATTTGTATAAGGTGCTACTTTACACGTCAAGCTTTATTGTTCATATTTAACATTGATGATTCACTGGCTTAAATACGCTATACCATCCAGCATGTGTCCAACTTCTGAGCTCAAGCACTGTTAATTGGAAACATTAACTAAAAGCATGGATTGTTAGTGATTAGTCTGTTATCCATTAATGTCTTTATCCAAGGATTCCCAGAACCAACAAGAAATGAGCCTTGCTACATCAACCTTGACTTGACCAAGAACCCTGAAGAACCCCATATGGACACAGGGAGAAGAGGTCCAGCTCGAACTGTGGCGCGTGGAGCTGTGAGGTATCGGGTCTATCCAGAATTTTAATATTTCACATTTTAAAATGTTAAAGTGCATATCACGGGTAAATTCAGGAGCAAGATCAATGTAATTCTCCTGTTTTATATTAAACTTTGGTCAAATATCTGTCACATTTTGCATTTTGTGCAATTTTTTTTTACCTTGCGCAATACCATAAATATTCAGTTGAAATCAAGCCATTTGAGGCGAATTCGTCCACCTCTGAAAAAAACTTGGCATTTGGATTTCCTGGCAAACATTGATTTTCGTGATGTCACGTGCGGGACGCCTCCTTCTGAATCCTACGTCAGCGCTGGTTTCTTTATGAGAAAACAACCGTATTATTTACATCCCCGGTGTTGTCTCCATCATCTTCACTACTTGAATCATCATCAAATCCAAACAGATGAAGCCCCAATTCTGACATCTCATTATATTCTTCATCCAAAGATGAAGTAACATTGCGCTCAGGTGACAATTCCATAGATTAGATTAGATTAGATTAGATTAGATTAGATTAGATTAGATTAGATTAGATTAGATTAGATTAGATTAGATTAGATTAGATTAGAACCTTATTGATCCCTTTGAGCAGGTTCCCTCAGGGAAATTAAAATTCCAGTAGCATCATTACAGGATAAACAGAGAATAGAAATAGAGAAAACATTTCTAGATAAATTAAATTAAATTAAATTAGGTATGGCGTCACGGTGGTGTAGTGGTTAGCGCTGTCGCCTCACAGCAAGAAGGTCCGGGTTCGAGCCCCGTGGCTGGCGAGGGCCTTTCTGTGCGGAGTTTGCATGTTCTCCCCGTGTCCGCGTGGGTTTCCTCCGGGTGCTCCGGTTTCCCCCACAGTCCAAAGACATGCAGGTTAGGTTAACTGGTGACTCTAAATTGACCGTAGGTGTGAATGTGAGTGTGAATGGTTGTCTGTGTCTATGTGTCAGCCCTGTGATGACCTGGCGACTTGTCCAGGGTGTACCCCGCCTTTCGCCCGTAGTCAGCTGGGATAGGCTCCAGCTTGCCTGCGACCCTGTAGAAGGATAAAGCGGCTAGAGATAATGAGATGAGATGAGATGGCGTCACGGTGGTGTAGTGGTTAGCGCTGTCGCCTCACAGCAAGAAGGTCCGGGTTCGAGCCCCGTGGCCGGCGAGGGCCTTTCTGTGCGGAGTTTGCATGTTCTCTCCGTGTCCGCGTGGGTTTCCTCCGGGTGCTCCGGTTTCCCCCACAGTCCAAAGACATGCAGGTTAGGTTAACTAGTGACTCTAAATTGACCGTAGGTGTGAATGTGAGTGTGAATGGTTGTCTGTGTCTATGTGTCAGCCCTGTGATGACCTGGCGACTTGTCCAGGGTGTACCCCGCCTTTCGCCCGTAGTCAGCTGGGATAGGCTCCAGCTTGCCTGCGACCCTGTAGAACAGGATAAAGCAGCTAGAGATAATGAGATGAGATGGGAATTAGGTATTTGCATATACAAAGATAAAAAAGAATAAGATATGGGGAAGAAGGGGGAAGGGCCAACAGAAGAGGTATTGCACATTATATTGCACATTGTCCAGTATTGTTTATTGTCAGGCTAGGCTACTGCTCCTTCCTGTCCTCTGTCCTCCTGTTCCCCCTCCTCCCCCCCAGAGAGGAGTTGTACAGTCTGATGGCATGAGGGACAAAGGAGTTTTTAAGTCTGTTCGTCCTACAATTGGGAAGGAGCATTCTGTCACTGAACAGGCTCCTCTGGTTGCTGATGACGGTGTGCAGAGGGTGACTGGCATCATCCATGATGTTCAATAGTTTGTCCATAGTCCTCTTCTCTGCCACCGTCACCAGAGAGTCCAGCTTCATGCCGACCACAGATCCCGCCCGCCTGATCAGTTTGTCCAGCGTGGATGTGTCCTTCTTGGATGTGCTGCCCCCCCCCAAGCACACCACGGTGTAAAACAGGACACTGGCGACCACAGACTGATAGAACTTCCACAGGAGTTTCCTGCAGATGTTAAAGAACCGCAGCCTCCTCAGGAAGTACAGCCTTCTCTGTCCCTTCCTGTACAGGTGGTTGGTGTTGCAAGTCCAGTCCAGCTTGCTGTCCAGCCACAGCCCGAGGTACTTGTAGGAATCCACAGCCTCCACCTCGGCTCCCTTGATCAGAACTGGTCATGACCTTGTTCTGGACCTATTTCAATGCAAAATCGCTTGCTTGCTAAACTTGGTCTACACAGGCTGTGCACTGAAACCTCTCGCAGCCTGCTGGTGGTTCCGCAGATGACGTCACAAATCTGGCTCCAGACTCCCTTGGGATTTTTCAAGACATATTTTGTTATTTTATTTTTTTTCTGCTGTAGACAGATGGCCTTGTGCAAAATTACCCTTCTGGATGAGTGTGTAAAGGGACATACTTTCATCTCATTGGTCCAGGATATGCACTTTAACCTTTAATATTAGTCGAGTATTAAGGAAAAGAAAGCATACGTACGGAGATATATATATTTATATCATAATGAGTATTGTGTGTATGTATGTGTATATATATGCATATGCATAATTATGATATTATGGGTGTCTGTGTACATATGGATATGTGTATAGTTATAGGTATGTGTATATGTATGTACTGTATATATGTATTGTATGTATGTATATGATTTGATTTGGTGGATATTATACCATGTTGGTATGTTTTTTTGTTTGTTGCTTTTGTTTTCTTTTGTATATAATTTATTGTGGCAGAAAGTTAGAGGGTTGGGATTTGATAAGTTATTTACTTCTTCCTAATCCTTTCCGAACATTATTATGTTACTGCCTTGTGGCTACGCTATTCTGTTTGTTTATGACGATGTTTTGATTATTGCATTATTTATTTTTGTTTCTTTAATATCTTTCTTCTTTACTGTTCGGAATAAAGCAATCAATCAATCAATCAATCAAAAAATCAATCAAAAAATAAATAAATACAACCCCGATTCCAAAAAAGTTGGGACAAAGTACAAATTGTAAATAAAAAACGGAATGCAATAATTTACAAATCTCAAAAACTGATATTGTATTCGCAATAGAACATAGACAACATATCAAATGTCGAAAGTGAGACATTTTGAAATTTCATGCCAAATATTGGCTCATTTGAAATTTCATGACAGCAACACATCTCAAAAAAGTTGGGACAGGGGCAATAAGAGGCTGGAAAAGTTAAAGGTACAAAAAAGGAACAGCTGGAGGACCAAATTGCAACTCATTAGGTCAATTGGCAATAGGTCATTAACATGACTGGGTATAAAAAGAGCATCTTGGAGTGGCAGCGGCTCTCAGAAGTAAAGATGAGAAGAGGATCACCAATCCCCCTAATTCTGCACCGACAAATAGTGGAGCAATATCAGAAAGGAGTTCGACAGTGTAAAATTGCAAAGAGTTTGAACATATCATCATCTACAGTGCATAATATCATCAAAAGATTCAGAGAATCTGGAAGAATCTCTGTGCGTAAGGGTCAAGGCCGGAAAACCATACTGGGTGCCCGTGATCTTCGGGCCCTTAGACGGCACTGCATCACATACAGGCATGCTTCTGTATTGGAAATCACAAAATGGGCTCAGGAATATTTCCAGAGAACATTATCTGTGAACACAATTCACCGTGCCATCCGCCGTCGCCAGCTAAAACTTGATAGTTCAAAGAAGAAGCCGTATCTAAACACGATCCAGAAGCGCAGACGTCTTCTCTGGGCCAAGGCTCATTTAAAATGGACTGTGGCAAAGTGGAAAACTGTTCTGTGGTCAGACGAATCAAAATTTGAAGTTCTTTATGGAAATCAGGGACGCCGTGTCATTCGGACTAAAGAGGAGAAGGACGACCCAAGTTGTTATCAGCGCTCAGTTCAGAAGCCTGCATCTCTGATGGTATGGGGTTGCATTAGTGCGTGTGACATGGGCAGCTTACACATCTGGAAAGACACCATCAATGTCAAGACCTTGCGTTTTCCAACATGACAATGCCAAACCACATACTGCATCAATTACAGCATCATGGCTGCGTAGAAGAAGGGTCCGGGTACTGAACTGGCCAGCCTGCAGTCCAGATCTTTCACCCATAGAAAACATTTGGCGCATCATAAAATGGAAGATACGACAAAAAAGATAAATAAATAAGTTCATGAAGTGAACATTAAAAGTGAAACTAAAATGTGTACAAGTACAAAATGACTGTATTAAAAAAAAAAAAAAAATCCTGGAACTTTGAGGTCTGGTGCTGAACTAGACGGCGAGTGACGTCACACAGCCGACGGTGCTGCATTATTCATTAAAGGGGCGTGGCTTTGAATCTCTGTGTCTATATATAGAGAGAAGTTTTCCATTTAAAACGCCGAATGGGACGCTAAACTTTGACATCTTTGCGCATTGTTGTTATTGTTATTATTATTATTATAAAAATAATAATAATTATTATTATTATTGTTAATAACATTGTTATTATTAGAGTATTATTTGATTTTTTTTTTTTTCCCCTGTCTGTGAGCATGGTGGCCGCGCTCCGCTCCCTGCTCGTGTCCGTGAGTCTGGCCGCGGTGGCGCGCCTGTGCTCCGCCGTGGGCGCGGTGATCCGCTGTGAGCCGTGCGACGCCGGAGCGCGGACACTGTGCGAGCCCGTGCCCGAGGACTGCGTGGAACGGGTGCGCGAGCCGGGCTGCGGCTGCTGCGTGACGTGCGCGCTGGCTGAGGGTCGCGCGTGCGGGGTTTACACGGGGCGCTGCGGCGCGGGGCTGGTCTGCCGACACCGGCCGGGCGAACCGAGGCCGCTGCACGCGCTGCTGGAGGGCCGTGGGGTGTGCGTGAACCAGACCGCACCTCCTCCGGTCAGCGCGCGACAAGGTACAGCACTCATAACATGCGTAAAAGCGTGGGTGCGTGCGTGCGTGCATGCATGTGGCTCTGAGTGTCTTATTAAACCTAATGATGTTTAAAAAAAAGCTTAAAAGTAGAAATGCATGCGTAAAAATAGATATATTTTTATTCTGCATGCTGTTTATTAACAGGATTTCTGAGGACGCACGAGCGTTCCGCGTGTCCAGCCCTCTCTCTTCACCCTCAGCTGTCACAACCCTGTCAAGGAGCGGCATGCAGCCTTGCATTAGTGCACATTTTATAGAACTTCAACCTTTTTTTTCTTCTTCTTTCATGCAAAGGTTATAATCAGTCCGCTCCTTGTTACTGCAATGATGCATGTCAAGTTTTGCTCTAAGACAGTCCAGTTATGGAGCTAAATGCTTTGATAGTGACAGTTGTGCTTCGGTACTGCTTTGTTCTCAGAGGGTATGATCATGTCTGGACATTACCGCTTGATAATCGAATAGGATGGTCACATCATGACATCTATCCATCCATTACCATTCTATTATATTAACAGCATCTTATCCAGAGTGATGTACAGCGTACCCTGGGGAGCAACGACCCAGCAACGTTCTGGTCCCAAAGCTGCTTCTCTAACCATTAGGCCATGGCTTCCCCATCATTTTGTAAGAAACGATCAATCTTATTACGGAATAAACCCAATCAGAACCTCTTGAGTATTATCAACAGCTTTGTCGACACTTTGTCGATACAGAAGTGACCTACTGTACTGTATTTCTTTGCCGAGTTGGCGCATGCAGCACATTTCTGACCAGTTTTGTGGCTCCAAAGCACAGAGTTGGAACCACAGAGCTATTCTGATTTGATAAACCAAATCTTATGCTGTTTTCTGAGGGAATAGCAAAGTCTAAATGTTATTACTCTATGTGTGTGTGTGTGTGTGTGTGGTACTTGTTTCAGCATCCGAGTTCTTAAACATGTGCCTGGTTTCTAAGGAAATCGGAATTTCTGAGTCAGACGTGTTTTTGCAGAACCATTGTAGTGCACAGATAAACACTGACACTCTTCTGCTATGAATGAAAGTGGGCTATAATTTAATTTTATTTATTTATCTTGGTGTAACTGTTTATTTTACGCGGCACAGTGGTGTAGTGGTTACCACTGTCGCCTCGCAGCAAGAAGGTTCTGGGTTTGAGGCCGACAGGGGCCTTTCTGTGTGGAGCTTGTCTGCGTGGGTTTCCCCCACAGTCCAAAGACATGCAAGTTAGGCTAATTGGTGGCTCTAAATTGTCCATAGGTGTGAATGGTTGAGAGGAGAAAACCTCTATAATAATCCAGTAGAAGGCAACGGGAAACCACTACTGTAATGTTCCCTAGACACTTTGATGGTTGAAGCCGTCAGAACGGCCACATCCCTGGGATGGATTTACTTTATTGGTTCCTTTTTCTTTTTTCTCCCCCAACATGCTGATCTAAACTTTGCAGTTTGCGAGATTAATGGTATTCGTGCACAATTAGCTACTGGATGAGATGGGGGAACAAAGTGGTAAGAGTTGATTTATGATTTTATCATGAAGGCACTTTTAATTAACAAATAATGTGGTTGATTTTTGGTAATGGGAGTGATGAGAATAGTGCCTTCTCCATGCTGAGTAGGATCTTCTTCCTGAGATTACATTCAGTATTTCCTGACTGCATTATGTGATAATTGGCATGGCATTTGGCCCGACCCTGGCATCCCAGTAGTCATAAAAACTGACCTTTACAGTGATGTAAGGTGACACACCTCGTTCCTAATCCCAGTGCCTGCTGCACTACACACATCGACCAAGGCAGAGCAAAGCAGTCGAGTGGATTTTACAAGGTGGAATAATTGCCCTTGACAGATGACACATGACATCTTGTAAGCCAAAATGTTTGCCAATGACTCATTGAAGCTGCTAACATTAAGTGCTACATGATTATACACAGTGCCCTCCATAATTATTGGCCCCCTTTGTAAAGATTAGTAAAAAGGGTTCGAAAAAATCCATCTTTTGGTGAAGTCGCTTCATCTCACACTGAAAAAAATGAGAAAAATCCAACCTTTAATTGAAATTAATTTATTCGGAAAAAAAACAAATCCCTTGTCAAGAAAATAATTTTCAACAAAAACACATGTCCCAATATTATTGGCACCCCTGCATTTAATACTTTGCGCACCCTCCCTTTGCCAGTAAAACAGCACTGAGTTTTCTCCTATAACATTTTATAAGGTTGGAGATACAGAGCAGGGCATCTGAGCCCATTCCTCTTTACACAATCTCTCCAGATCATCCAGGGTCCTCGACCCTCTCTTGTGCTCTCTCCTCCAGCTCAGCCCACAGGTTTTCACTGGGGTTCAGCTCAGGGGACTGAGCTTGATTCTGTGCTCAGTGAACCACTTTTGTGTTGATTTGGACGTTGGATCATTGTCCTGCTGGAAGATCTAGTGACGACCCAGTTTTAGTTTCCTAAAATGCAGAGGCAGCCAGATTCTGATTTAAAATGTTCTGCTATTTCATGGAGTCCATGATGCTATGGACCCTAACAAGGTTACCAGGGCTTTGGAGAAAAAACAGCCCCAAAACATCACAGAACCTCCACCATATTTTAAAGTTGGGATCAGTTTCTTTTCATTATAGCCATCCTTCTTTTTACACCAAACCCACCATGAGTGTTTATTGGGGGGGGGGGGGGGGGGGGGGGCTCCATATTTGTTCCATCAGACTAGAGAACACGGTTCCAGTCAAAGTTATTGTAGCATTTCACAAACTTCAGGTGCTTATGTTTGTAGTTAACTGACAGAAAATTATTTTCTCTCAGACCTTCCAAATAAACTGTTGCCATGGAAGTAGAATCTGATGGTGGTTTTGGAGACTTGGAAACCCCAAGATTTTACTTTTTCTTGTAATTCACCAACAGTGATGCTTGGGGATTTTTTTTTTTTTTTTGCCTCTCTTACATGGGGGCAAAATAAACTTGGCTCCTCTTCCAGGTGAGTTTGTAACAGTTCCAGTTGGTGTCCACTTTTTTATTATTGCCCTAACAGGACATAGGAAATTGACATTTTCAGGTGAGGAGCTATTTTTTATAACCGTTCCCTGCCTTATGCAGGTCAACACACTTCTCCCTCGTTTGGTTTGTGTGTTCTTTTATCTTTCCCATGTTGATGTTGAGGGAATTTGGCCACTGTGTCACCTCATATTTGCTCCCCAGTTAATTAGGAAGTCATGGATTACAGCTTGAAAGTTCCTACATACTCCAATCAACTCAAAACTACTCTACAATTTAAATGGGAAACATGCTTCAGATGCATTGTGTTCACTATCATTTCCAGGGGTGCCAATAATAGTGGAACGTGTTTTGGTTGAAAATAATTTTCTTGAGGGATTTGATTTTCTCTGAATGAGTTTATTTCAATGAAAAATTGGATTTTTATCATTTTCTTTTTCAGTGTGAGATGAAGCGACTTCACCAAAAGGTGCACTTTTTTCTCATCTTTCCAAAGGGGTGCCAATAATTATGCAGGGCACTGTACTTGTTCACTTCCCTTAGCCTGTATTGCAACACTAGCATCAATCTAAAAGTAGAAACTAGAAAACTAGCACACCGTTCATCATTACGTTATGCTAGCTACCACTTTTCAGCCTTGCCAAATAGGTTTCAACCCAAAAATGCCTCAAGGTAGTAAGTACACCAGAGCTTTTACTTTCCCAGTGGGCTAATTTAGATTTATAATTTGTCCATGCCTACATACTCAAAACTACCAGACTGAGTTGGCTCCAATCTTGTCATGAAGGAAATACATCGATCAGGCATACCATTAAAACCACCTGCTTCATACTGTGTCCCCCTTGGGCTGCCAAAACAGCTCTGACCCCTCGAGGCATGGACTCCACAAGACCTCTGAGGGTGTGCTGTGGTTTCTGGCGCCAAGATGTTAGCAGCAAATCTTTTGAGTCCTGTAAGTTGCGAGGTAGGGCCTCCATCCGTGGATCAGACTTATTTGTTCAGCACATTTCACAGATGCTTGATTGAATTGAGATCTGGAGAATTTGGAGGCCAAGTCAGTACCTTGAACTCTTTCATGTTCCTCAAACCATTTCTGAACAGTTTTTGCAATGTTGCAGGGCCCATTAATCTGCTGAAAGAAGCCACTGCCATTAGGGAATACCGTTGCCATGAAGGGGTGTCCTGGGTCTGTGGTAATGTTGAGGTAGGAAGTCCATGTCAAAATGATGTCCACATGAATAGCAGGACCCAAGGTTTCCCAGTAGAACATCACATTGACCAGAGCATTACACTGCCTCCACTGGCTTGCCTTCATCCCATAGTGCATCCTGGTTCCATCCATTCCCCAGGGAATTGATGCACATGGTGCATGTGATATTAAAGAAAATATGATTCATCAGACCAGCCCACCATCTTGCATTGCTCCATGGTGCATTCCTGATGCTTATGTGCCCATTGTAGGTGGTAGACTGGGGTCAGCATGGGCACTCTGACTAGTTTGTAGCTACACACCTGCAGAAACCGCAAGCTGTGATGCACTGTGTGTTCTGACACCTTTCTATCATAGCCAGCAATTTGTGCTACAGTAACTCTGCTGTGGGATAGGACCAGATAGGCTAGCTTTCACTCCCCACATAAATCAGTGAGCCTTGGGGACCCATGACCCTATCTCTGGTTCTCTAGTTGTCCTTCCTTGGACCACTTTTGGTAGGTACTAACCACTGCATACTGGGAACACCTCACAAGATGTGCCATTTTGGAGATTCCCAGACCCAGTCATCTTGCCATCACAATTTGGACCTTGTCAAAGTTGCTCACTTATGCTTGCCCATTTTTCTTGCTTCAAACACATCAACTTCAAGAACTGACTGTTCTCTTGCTGCCTAATATATCCCACCCCTTGACAGGTGCCATTGTAATGAGATAATCAATGTTAATCATTTCACCTGTTGGTGGGTTTAATGTCATGGCTGATTGGTGTAATTTCTAAATGGTAATGTATCATTTTCACCAGTCCAATGTGATTTAAAACTTACAATTGCTATTTTACAATGGTTGCCTAATTAATGACTAATTAATGAGTGTGTGCATGGGGAGTCCAATTCAAATTAGTAGTCTGCCTTGATAAAAATGTCCTTATTTGGTAAGTTAATGTTTGGTTTATCACAAGTTTTCATTAAGTATGTATCCAATGGTGTATGATCTCTCCATTAGTACCATTACCAGTTTACAGAATTGAAAACATGGTTAAAAATTTTTTTTTTTTTAATTCTAAAAATGTCACACTTTGCATGAGTTGAAGTGAAAGTGCCATTTGTTTTTGATCAGGACAACTAACAGAATGTTTGCCTTTTCCAAATGTGCCACATGGAACATAAAGGTGTCTGGAACTGTGGTAGAAAATCTCCTTCACAGTATAACTTCTTCATGTTTGTCCTTATTTTGGGCAAGTTCCAGAGCTAAAACCCCTTCTCTCTCGTCTCCTGAATCCTCTTTTCCTTCTGGAGTCTAGTGCAGTACTTTGGCGTACTTTATATTTAGTCAAGTTTATTTATAAAGCCTGAAATCACAAGCATGTCCTAATGGGCTTTACAGGCCCTTAACAGCCGACAACCCAGCTTTAGACCCTGGGTGTGCAGTAGGTGATGAATACAAGGATAAACAACGGAAAGGAAATTGCAGATCTAGAAATTAGACCTAATTTCATTCCTTCTGACAAAAATATCTTGGTAAGAACCTGTGATTGAAACAAAACCAAAGGGGGAAAAAATATATACTAAGTAGAAAGGTATTCATATACAATGATTGTCTTGTTCCCTAGATTCTTCTGTAGGAAAAAAAAAAGTTGGCAGGTTTGCATCCTAGTTTTGCATCTTCCCAGCATTCCTTCTGTCCGATTTTCAGTCGAGAGTGCCAAGATGCCTGAGGAAGATTCCAGCAGCAACACAACGAGTCCGTCAGTGCCAGCTGGACATGAGCAGTCAACGGATGTCTTTCCCTCCCACAGTCGGCGTCCCCCGCCCTACCGGCTTCACCCCAAAGCTGAGGACATCCAACGCGAGCAACTCCGGAAGAGCCAGAGCTACAAAATCGAGGAACCTCTGGCAGTTGCCCCTTCCAACCATGAGAACATCGCCTTCGAGTCCAAGCAGGAGCGAGAGTATGTAAGTATAATGCCAGGATCTGTTGGATAACCGCATAGAATCTGGAAGGTTGTGGGCGCAGATGGTAACGTCCTTCAAACTTTGTGGCAACATTTGGTTACTGGCTTTGTAAAAGATTCTGTACACTTCAAATCGGTATACAATCAGCTATTTATGCAACTTGCGGCTTTCCTTCAGGGTAGCATGACATGCATAGTGGATATAGAGCTGGAGCTCCTGGCATCATGAAGAATTTAATTCCGACCCTAATCGAACACACCTGTGCTTAAAAATCAGAGACCACTCAGTATTTTAATGAGCTGAAGTAGGTGTGTCAGTGTAGGCTTGGCACCAGACCTGCATTCCCTGTGGTACACCAGGAAAGGGATTGCATAATGCTGGCTTTGAACAAGAATGACATTTTACAATGGGCAGACTCTGTGAGAACAGTCAGTATATGGACGCATATAATTTATTTCCCCACAATGGCTCTCAATGCCGACTGCCTTGACAGTTGCTGCTGGTACTGGAATTTCTTTTTATAGTTCTGAAACTTTGTTTGTTCTCAAGAACATTGCACTAAGAAATCTTTTTAAGAAGACATCTGATTTCAGTTCTTTCGCTCAGCTCTTGAGGTTTGCACAGTGTAGCTGCCTGGATTGTCCTGCTGCTACTGCTTGTGTTGGCATCTGTAGTTCAGATGTAACATTAGGCTGGAGACTGGATGCAAGTACATGGGCTTAGTATTAAGTTTATTAAGGTGTGTGTAAGAATCATAGATGTAGTTCGTAGCAGGGGTCCAAATAACGGCAGGTGGTAGGTATTTAGCACAGGATAATCCTTACTTTAAGTAAACAAGCAGAAGTCAAAGACAGGAAACACAAGGAAGCGGTACACAGGGAAACAAGGCTCGGAATTGATGCAAACAAACAACATGTTTGCAAATGCAAAGGGCAACATGGAGGGTATAAATACATAGACTAATTAAGGGGAAACAAGGGGCAGGTGTTCATAATCAGGGATAATGGACCAGTTAGAAGACAAAGGCAGGAACTATGTGGCCTCCATGACTACAAGGCAAGTCAGGAACAGGGACCCTGTGGCATCTGTGAAGAATGCAAATTTTAGCTAATTCTTTGACCTTGACCATGACTGACCATAATTAGTTGCTGATTAACCATAAACAAAACAACATAACCCCAAAGCAAGGTTTTATAAAACTGAAAACAAATGTTAATGAAAAGGTGTAGTGAGCATTTATGAGTTATGGCCATGCTCCTGCCCAAACTGATAATCACATCATCGATTTATATTTGGCTAATCAGACACAAGGTACACCACCTCTCTTGCTGGGAAACTTGGGGGTTAGGTGCCTTGCTCAGGGGTACTTCAGCCAGGTCTGCTGGTCCAGGGAATTAAATTAGTAACCTTGTGGTCCCAAAGCTGTTTCTCTAACCATTAGGCCATGGCTTCCCCAGCTAGGCTCCCTGTTAAACATGGGAACGTTTGATGGTTTTTGTCTTCCACTAGCTAATGTTGCAAACAGAATCCAGACTTCACTGGAATACAAATCAGGAGTATCTACCATCTTTTTTTCAGGAAATGATGGTATTTTGGAACATCAGTTCATGCACACACAGCAACAAGTTAGAGTAGCCAATCCACCTATCTCGAGGAAACGCCACACACAAGCACCTGCACAGCAGAATCAAACTCCGGACCATGGAACTATGAGGTGACAGCGCTACCTCCTGCACCACACAGACACTTAGCTTAAATTTAGCATGAATTTGTCTTTGTTAGCTAAAGTAAACGCAAATAATGAAGCTGGAAAAGATTTCAACTAGCTGTGGGGAAAGTCAGCAGCAGAATTCAAGTTTTCTTCTTGGGCTAAACTTAGTTTAGGTAGCACAAACCAACAAATCTAAATTTAGCTTCAGTTTATCATTTACTTCGCCACATTGGCTATGTCCAACATATCAGTCAGCAGTAGTCTGGTTTCAAGTTTTGTCATGAACTAAATACCCTAAATTTGGTCAAAATAACACGTCTTTGTCCAAATATTTATGCTCAGTCTGATATGTAGTCACTGTCTGTTTCCCTTTTTTGTGAAGACACTACAATCCAATTGCTGGACCACCCATATAGCATGTTTCCAAAGTTGCTAGTTTTATGAATAATACACAGAATTTGTATAAGGTGCTACTTTACACTTCAAGCTTTATTGTTCATCTTTAACCCTTTGATGCAAAACATATGCACACCCTTTCTAATACACAACATGGGTCAAAAATGACCCGCATTCATTTTCCAGGTTATTTCATGCTGACTGAGTTTTTCTTTGCGCTATCTTTTGAAATCAATTTATTTTATGATTGAATATTCCAAGTATTCTTTAAATATTTTGTTTTTAATTACCACAAATCATTAATTTATTTTTTTTCTTTCCTACTTTATGAACAAAAATACTTTTTATATTACAACCCCGATTCCAAAAAAGTTGGGACAAAGTACAAATTGTAAATAAAAACGGAATGCAGTGATGTAGAAGTTTCAAAATTCCATATTTTATTCAGAATAGAACATAGATGACATATCAACTGTTTAAACTGAGAAAATGTATCATTTAAAGAGAAAAATTAGGTGATTTTAAATTTCATGACAACAACACATCTCAAAAAAGTTGGGACAAGGCCATGTTTACCACTGTGAGACATCCCCTTTTCTCTTTACAACAGTCTGTAAACATCTGGGGACTGAGGAGACAAGTTGCTCAAGTTTAGGGATAGGAATGTTAACCCATTCTTGTCTAATGTAGGATTCTAGTTGCTCAACTGTCTTAGGTCTTTTTTGTTGTATCTTCCGTTTTATGATGCGCCAAATGTTTTCTATGGGTGAAAGATCTGGACTGCAGGCTGGCCAGTTCAGTACCCGGACCCTTCTTCTACACAGCCATGATGCTGTAATTGATGCAGTATGTGGTTTGGCATTGTCATGTTGGAAAATGCAAGGTCTTCCCTGAAAGAGACGTCGTCTGGATGGGAGCATATGTTGCTCTAGAACCTGGATATACCTTTCAGCATTGATGGTGTCTTTCCAGATGTGTAAGCTGCCCATGCCACACGCACTAATGCAACCCCATACCATCAGAGATGTGGGCTTCTGAACTGAGCGCTGATAACAACTTGGGTTGTCCTTCTCCTCTTTAGTACGAATAACACGGCGTCCCTGATTTCCATAAAGAACTTCAAATTTTGATTCTTCTGACCACAGAACAGTTTTCCACTTTGCCACAGTCCATTTTAAATGAGCCTTGGCCCAGAGAAGACGTCTGCGCTTCTGGATCATGTTTAGATACGGCTTCTTCTTTGAACTATAGAGTTTTAGCTGGCAACGGCGGATGGCATGGTGAATTGTGTTCACAGATAATGTTCTCTGGAAATATTCCTGAGCCCATTTTGTGATTTCCAATACAGAAGCATGCCTGTATGTGATGCAGTGCCGTCTAAGGGCCCGAAGATCACGGGCACCCAGTATGGTTTTCCGGCCTTGACCCTTACGCACAGAGATTCTTCCAGATTCTCTGAATCTTTTGATGATATTATGCACTGTAGATGATGATATGTTCAAACTCTTTGCAATTTTACACTGTCGAACTCCTTTCTGATATTGCTCCACTATTTGTCGGTGCAGAATTAGGGGGATTGGTGATCCTCTTCCCATCTTTACTTCTGAGAGCTGCTGCCACTCCAAGATGCTCTTTTTATACCCAGTCATGTTAATGACCTATTGCCAATTGACCTAATGAGTTGCAATTTGGTCCTCCAGCTGTTCCTTTTTTGTACCTTTAACTTTTCCAGCCTCTTATTGCCCCTGTCCCAACTTTTTTGAGATGTGTTGCTGTCATGAAATTTCAAATGAGCCAATATTTGGCATGAAATTTCAAAATGTCTCACTTTTAACATTTGATATGTTGTCTATGTTCTATTGTGAATACGATATCAGTTTTTGAGATTTGTAAATTATTGCATTCCGTTTTTATTTACAATTTGTACTTTGTCCCAGCTTTTTTGGAATCGGGGTTGTACTACACATGGGTCATCCAAGTGTAATTTAAAATTAAATGTCTTAATACTATAATAATAATTTGTTTCAAGTAATTACTTTAGCAGTGAATGGGGCCAGTTATTTATTTATTTATTTATTTATTTATTTATTAACTATGTAGTTAGCTAAGCCAACTACAATAAAATTAGCTAACTAAAGTAGAATATGTCAACAGCTCGGTAGCTAATAGTAATTACTTGTAACTTTCTGACAAGTAATCTACTCACTCTCAAGGTAACCTAAACATAATCAGTTTTTTTTAAGGTAATGTTAGAACAATTGAAAAACATTACTTCCATGTATTAGATGGGCAAAGGGCGCTGTGCTGAGCTGTGAAATGTCTGACACAAGCACAATTCACAGTTCCCACCAAACGCTGTAGTAAATGCATGCGGGTCGGTTCTGACCCATGTGTGTAAACTTGATGTAGAATTACAAAAGCTGTGCTTGTTCATAACTTAAGAAAGGAAAAATAAAAATGATTTGTGCTAAACAAAAACTGCATATTTGGAAAAGTAAATGACAAAATGAATTTATTTCAAAAGTATATCATAGAAACACTCAGCCATACATGAAATAACCTGTAAAATGAATGCAGGTCGTTTTTGACCCATGTTGTGCATTAGAAGGGTAGTGATACAAAAAGGGTTTTTATTCAAAAAGTAAGAAAGGAAAAAATAAAATAAGGATGTATGATGATCAAAAACAAGTTAATTGAGGAATACCTTGAATACTGAATGATGGAATTAATTTATTGCAAAGATATAGAAGATAAAAACTCAGCCGGGTCACTTTTGACCCATGTTTTGCATCAAAGGGTTAACATTGATGATTCACTGGCTTAAATACGCTATACCATCCAGCATGTGTCCAACTTCTGAGCTCAAGCACTGTTAATTGGAAACATTAACTAAAAGCATGGATTGTTAGTGATTAGTCTGTTATCCATTAACGTCTTTATCCAAGGATTCCCAGAACCAACAAGAAATGAGCCTTGCTACATCAACCTTGACTTGACCTGAAATCACATCTCTGACACACTTGGAGTGTTTTCATGCCTGCAGCGATTCGTCAGTTTGAATCAAACCCTGGTGTGGTCTCCACTAAAGTGATCACGTTCAGTTATGGACCAAAGCAACCGGTCTGAGCAAACTAATCTCGGTCAAAAGCGATTCGACTTGGAATCGACTCAACTGCAGGAAGTGAATCTGTTTAAAATTTGTTTTTAATCTCACAATGTTTCAATAATAAGGATATTGTATCAAGCCATCAAAGAATGGAATGATATAAGTGACAATATTAAACAGTGCTCGAAGATTTCCCAGTTTGAATCTAAATTCTTTTCAACTCCATCAGTGCACATGATTCAAATTTTTAACATTCATTTATAATAATGTTAATTTTTGTATTGACTTGTTTCAATTTGTTCAATATTTCGCTTTTAAACTTTCTTTTCTCAATCTTGTAACCTGTAATTAGTTTTTACAGGACCTTCTGGAAAATCACTTTGGTGAAGAAGCATCCTGTTAAAATGTCATTGAAGATTGAACCAAACATGCAATGTGTTTTTAGCTTGTAGCTTTTTTTTAACCTTTGTCCTTCCGTCCGTCCAAAACACCGTTTTTCTCAGCAACCACAAATCGTAGCCACTTGGTACTTGGTACCAAATTTCAGCTTGGGGTTCTATACCTGGTATACCATTTTCAGGTCTGTTGCACGTCAACTTCCTGTTTACTGACCGAATGTATTTACGAAACATGTAGCATGGATTTACAAAAATTTTGGCACACTTTACTCAGCAACTACAAATCACAACTGCTTGATATTTGGTAGCAAGCTTCAGCTTGGGGTTCTATACCATGTATACTGTTTTCAGGTCTGTTGCACATTGACTTCCTGTTTACTGACTGAATGTAAACAAGAAGTCGACGTGCGACAGACCTGAAAACGGTATACAAAACGCATAGGGTGGATTTTGACACTATTTCAAGAAGCGAAATGCTATTTCAAAATGACAGTTTACCAGGATGCTATTTAATGCTATTTTATGCTATTTAATCCCTGGGGAGAGACATGGTTCTTTACTTAAGTGTTTCAGGGTTCATTATTTGTTGAAGTCAACATTCATAATAAGTGTCCTATTCCTTTGATTGCTTGCATTCTGATATAAGCGAGAGTGGGGGGGATATGTAAGTGAGCAGTTGATCTTGTGGGTTTTTTTTGCGAAACTTAGCCAAAGGACAGAGCTGGAGCACTGCAGATATGCCATGAGCTGTGGACATTTGCAACAACAAATACAGAGGATAATAAATGCTCAATATGATAAATAAAATGATTTAAACTAGTTACTTATACAGTGGTGCTTGAAAGTTTGTGAACCCTTTAGAATTGTCTATATTTCTGCATAAATATGACCTAAAACATCATCAGATTTTCACACAAGTCCTAAAAGTAGATAAAGAGAACCCAGTTAAACAAATGAGACAAAAATATTATACTTGGTCATTTATTTATTGAGGAAAATGATCCAATATTACATATCTGTGAGTGGCAAAAGTATGTGAACCTCTAGGATTAGCAGTTAATTTGAAGGTGAAATTAGAGTCAGGTGTTTTCAATCAATGGGATGACAATCAGGTGTGAGTGGGCACCCTGTTTTATTTAAAGAACAGGGATCTATCAAAGTCTGATCTTCACAACACATGTTTGTGGAAGTGTATCATGGCATGAACAAAGGAGATTTCTGAGGACCTCAGAAAAAGCGTTGATGCTCATCAGGCTGGAAAAGGTTACAAAACCATCTCTAAAGAGTTTGGACTCCACCAATCCACAGTCAGACAGATTGTGTACAAATGGAGGAAATTCAAGACCATTGTTACCCTCCCCAGGAGTGGTCGACCAACAAAGATCACTCTGAGAGCAAGGCATGTAATAGCCAGTGAGGTCACAAAGGACCCCAGGGTAACTTCTAAGCAACTGACGGCCTCCCTCACATTGGCTAATGTTAATGTTCATGAGTCCACCATCAGGAGAACACTGAACAACAATGGTGTGCATGGCAGGGTTGCAAGGAGAAAGCCACTGCTCTCCAAAAAGAACATTGCTGTTCGTCTGCAGTTTGCTAAAGATCACGTGGACAAGCCAGAAGGATATTGGAAAAAAAAGTTTTATGGACAGATGAGACCAAAATAGAACTTTTTGGTTTAAATGAGAAGCGTTATGTTTGGAGAAAGGAAAACACTGCATTCCAGTATAAGAACCTTATCCCATCTGTGAAACATGGTGGTGGTAGTATCATGGTTTCAGCCTGTTTTGCTGCATCTGGGCTAGGACGGCTTGCCATCATTGATGGAACAATGAATTCTGAATTATGCCAGCAAATTCTAAAGGAAAATGTCAGGACATCTGTCCATGAACTGAATCTCAAGAGAAGGTGGGTCATGCAGCAAGACAACGACCCTAAGCACACAAGTTGTTCGACCAAAGAATGGTTAAAGAAGAATAAAGTTAATGTTTTGGAATGGCCAAGTCAAAGTCCTGACCTTAATCCAATGGAAATTTTGTGGAAGGACCTGAAGCGAGCAGTTCATGTGAGGAAACCCACCAACATCTCAGAGTTGAAGCTGTTCTGTATGGAGGAATGGGCTAAAATTCTTCCAAGCCGGTGTGCAGGACTGATCAACAGTTACCGGAAACGTTTAGCTGTGGTTATTGCTGCACAAGGGGGTCACACCAGATACTAAAAGTAAAGGTTCACATACTTTTGCCACTCACCGATATGTAATATTGGATCATTTTCCTCAATAAATAAATGAGCAAGTATAATATTTTTGTCTCATTTGTATAACTGGATTCTCTTTATTTTTGTGTGAAAATCTGATGATGTTTTAGGTCATATTTATGCAGAAATATAGAAAATTCTAAAGGGTTCACAAACTTTCAAGCACCACTGTATAATGATTGAAGACTTGATGAAGAGTTGGGTCTGTTCTTCATGGTGATTGGGTGATTTATTTTTTCCCCATTTCTATGCATAACTAGTGAAGGTTTATCGATGTTCAGCTCTTACACCACTCAGCTTTTCATTCTTTTTTGCCTTTTGATTGGATAAATTATAAAACCAAACCAAAAATATTGATTTCATACCGACTCAGATATACTGATTCAAATCATCCCTGTAGTACAGTGATATACTGTTGTAAATATGTGTCTAGGAATCTGTCCTCTATGATTAGTATAAATACGGAGGTTATTATTATTGAAAATCGTGCCCGCTGATTGGTCGAGGATTTCGGACTATTTCTTGATAATCACCTCGAGTGACTTGGCAAAATGGCGGCCAATCGCTTTACTGTAAGTGAGGAAGAATTACAAATTATGAAGGAAAATGCTGTTCCACAAAGCACTAAAGATGCCATGAAGTTTGGTAGTATAATTGTTAAATATATTATTTAACAGTTATTCCATGAAATCGAGTCGTACATGAGCTGATAGCCGCTATAAGCCATGTATGACCAGATCGAGTGGAATAACTGTTTTATTCTATCCACATTCACTGGATTTTGAGAAATGGAGCATTTTTATTTTTTGCAAATTTGATAAACAAAAACTTTATTCAAAACATCCGACAAAATCGTTTCCACTTAGAATGTAAACAAACCGGCGAAATGACAGGAGCAATTTGTGAAAAATGCGATCATAATAATTTGTGAAAAATTAAAAATAAAAAAGATACGTTCTTACCATCAAATACTTTTATTCTTTTTTTTGTGTGTACTTTTTGTGGTTTTGTTTTCCAGTCGAGTTTTTATTTCGTCCTCGGTTGGTTCAGCAACACGCTCCGCCATTTTGTTTTCCTCTACTCACAGTATATGAGCTGATATCCAAGTAGTAGAGTAGCCAATCAGAGCATGCGATTGCTCATATCCAGTGAATGTGGATAGAATAAATGAATATATTAATGCTATTATACAGCAAATCAGTTTTCCCAAATGAAACTGTATTCACGCTAGCAACCGATAAGTCAATCATGTTGCTCATAGTTTGTCTCTTGTTTGCGTGTAGCAATTGCTACGGTTGGCGGTTGTGGGCGGAGCTTGTCCAGGTATATACAGTATCGAAAGCTAACTAGATAAGCGCACTAATCAGAGTGAAAACTGGTCCGTTTTTGTTTGATTTTTTTTAATGAAATGCACTCCACTTCATTCTCAGATTAGCAAAGCAAGCTAAGTTAAACTCGATCTTGGCTAGTTTTTCTCTGAGCTTTATTTCTCTCTAAAGATATTCAATGAGAGGTCATATCTCATCTCATCTCATTATCTCTAGCCGCTTTATCCTGTTCTACAGGGTCGCAGGCAAGCTGGAGCCTATCCCAGCTGACTATGGGCGAAAGGCGGGGTACACCCTGGACAAGTCGCCAGGTCATCACAGGGCTGACACATAGACACAGACAACCATTCACACCCACATTCACACCTACGCTCAATTTAGAGTCACCAGTTAACCTAACCTGCATGTCTTTGGACTGTGGGGGAAACCGGAGCACCCGGAGGAAACCCACGCGGACACGGGGAGAACATGCAAACTCCGCACAGAAAGGCCCTCGCCGGCCCCGGGGCTCGAACCCAGGACCTTCTTGCTGTGAGGCGACAGCGCTAACCACTACACCACCGTGCCGCCCCTCAGAGGTCATATATGACAGGATATGATGAAACATGGCTGTGTTTTGCTTCCAAATGGAAAACGGGACATATTTGCAGGTAGGAATTGAAGTAGTGAGTGGAGAACTGAAGATATGTTTGCCGATACATGCTATAGGACCGGTCTGAGGGATCAATTGGAACCGGCGCTTTATCATAGATCACAGCATAACGAATTAGTATTCGATTTGGGAATCTATTTTCAAATGTCGCTCGTTGCTGAAATCATGGCTCATGGTGAGAACGTAGGGCAACAAACCTATATTTAATCGGGACACCCATTTCCACCCCATCCCCAATCATGGAGGTTGCAAGAAAACTGGTGAAAACAGCAGCAATTCAAGAGCACTCTGGCTTTCGATTTGTTTTTAATCTCACACCCTTTCAAGAATTTTTATTTGCCTCTTATTTTTATTGCCTCGAAGTAACCGTTCTATAAAGAATCCCTCCTGCACCGAGTCTGATCCAAATCAGAACTGGAGAAAAGGTACAGCTCGACCTTTCTGTTCTAGAAAGCTTGGCCATCTGTAGCACGGCAAGGAATAGTCCACATTTATCGAAGTATGCCTTTCATAATATCTGTTGATTTTGGACGCTTGCGCCGTTTTTTTTTTTTTTTTCAAACATTCCAGAGATATCTCGTGTTGTTTCTTGATATCTATTGCAAATCGACATCTCTGCAGAGTCCGAGTGTCAAGCAGGGACTTTCTGTGAGCGTGTGAGTGAAGTGTGTGTGTGATGTATGTTTGGATGATAAAGCTCTTTGGAGCTGAGAGTAGTGATCAGGTTTGATTTTTCCTTTGGCACATCATCACTGGTTGATGATCAGAGTTTAAGCGGTGTTTAATAATGTGTGTGTGAGCTGTAAACTTTGTAAAATGCATGATTTGTGAACAACCTTTTGTGGGTGTTTTTTTTTTTTTTTTAGGGGGGGTCTTGTTTTATGTGCTACCATGTTGGAATGAGCCAAACCTTGGTGGTGTTTTGGATCTCTCCTCTAGCTGTGTGTGTGTGGTATTTGTGGACTCTGATGAGTAACTAAAGCCGGTGGCTCTTGGTTTGTGTGTTAGAGCTGTTTTGAATGCCACATTCCCTGCTTTTGGTCCATTTCTGTTGTAAACAAGCTCTGCCTCCTTGACTGGACGCCACTGAGGGGATGGGGGTTTTCAGGCTTTGATTCATGTGGCTTGTGCCTTCTTTCATGTGCTGGAAAGCTGTTCGGAGACGACGACAACAACGAACAGCGCCGTCAGCCATTTAGCTTTAGCTACCGTTAGTCTGAACGTTTCTCATTGTGTTTCAGAAAGAAAGTGTCCCTTCATTGTCGAAATGTAGAACTTGGTGTAGTATGCTACTCTAGAAATAGAGTTTTCTTTAGTTTATTCACCTCCGCGAGATGGATGATGCAGATACAACTCAAGCGCTTCAGTTCGTGTTCACTCACTTCAAACATCAGAATGGGACAAATTGTGATCTCATGGTGAAGTGTGACTTTCTTTCACTGTGGCATGGGTGTTGGTTCAAGCCAGATGGAACATGAAGTATTTCAGAAACTGCTGAGACAACCGTGGTGAGCAGAAAAGCAACAGAAAACAAAAGAACACATTAGGTTACACTCCTGCAGCCAAGAACAGGGATCTTAGAATCAAGAACAAGTTCCTTTGACTCTAGATTGACCCTTTTTTGACTCTAAATTGACCGTAGGTGTGAATGTGAGTGTGAATGGTTGTCTGTGTCTATGGCCAAGTTTACATTAGACCGTATCTGTCTCGTTTTCTTCGCGGATGCACTGTCCGTTTACATTAAAACGCCTGGAAACGCCGGGAAACGGGAATCCGCCAGGGTCCACGTATTCAATTCAGATCATGTCTGGTGGGCGGCACGGTGGTGTAGTGGTTAGCGCTGTCGCCTCACAGCAAGAAGGTCCGGGTTCGAGCCCCGGGGCCGGCGAGGGCCTTTCTGTGCGGAGTTTGCATGTTCTCCCCGTGTCCGCGTGGGTTTCCTCTGGGTGCTCCGGTTTCCCCCACAGTCCAAAGACATGCAGGTTAGGTTAACTGGTGACTCTAAATTGACCGTAGGTGTGAATGTGAGTGTGAATGGTTGTCTGTGTCTATGTGTCAGCCCTGTGATGACCTGGCGACTTGTCCAGGGTGTACCCCGCCTTTCGCCCATAGTCAGCTGGGATAGGCTCCAGCTTGCCTGCGACCCTGTAGAAGGATAAAGCGGCTAGAGATAATGAGATAAGATGAGATCATGTCTGGTCCGGTGCTGTGTAAACATTGAGAATACGCGGATACGCTGTGCTGAGCTCTAGCTGGCGTCGTCATTGGACAACGTCACTGTGACATCCACCTTCCTGATTCGCTGGCGTTGGTCATGTGACGCGACTGCTGAAAAACGGCGCGGACTTCCGCCTTGTATCACCTTTCATTAAAGAGTATAAAAGTATGAAAATACTGCAAATACTGATGCAAATACTGCCCATTGTGTAGTTATGATTGTCTTTAGGCTTGCCATCCTTCCACTTGCAAGTGGTAAGTGATATGCGCTGGGATCACACACACAGCGGCTCAGTCCCGAATCACTGCTCGTGCGCTTCACTCGCGCGCTGTGTGAGCTGCGCAGGGCCGGAGTGCGCACCCTCCAGAGGGCACTCGCTGTTCAGGGCGGAGTGATTTGGAGCGCAGGATGCCTGCGGAGCCGAGCGTATCCGTGTATTGGTGTTGCTGTGTGCACACGAATCGTGTATTGGTGTTGCTGTGTGCACACTAATCGTTTTAAAAACGTTAATCTGATGATCCGCTGATACGGTCTAATGTAAACCCCACCTAAGTGTCAGCCCTGTGATGACCTGGCGACTTGTCCAGGGTGTACCCCGCCTTTCGCCCGTAGTCAGCTGGGATAGGCTCCAGCTTGCCTGCGACCCTGTAGAACAGGATAAAGCAGCTACAGATAATGAGATGAGATGAGATCCTAGTAGTAGAGTAGCCAATCAGAGCTCATAATTGCTCAATATGGATTGAATATTTGCATTAATCTGTTGAGTGAACCATCATTTTCCATAAGTTACATGTAAACCTGAAAACATTCACCCTCTTATGAAATGTCTAGAATATTCCATGAGTTATAGGTTACATCTTCTATCTTCACCAGGAAGTTGCATCATTTGAATTTCCTGAGGATTATGGGAAGAAGAAAACATGAAGAAAAAAGTTATTTATTGTTAATATTCTTTTAGTGATCTTGACCATCCTGTTAACTTAATTATAACATTTTTTTAAATAGTCCTGGATGCTAGTTTTGCGAATTCTGTGCCAAAACGAGACTATCGATGAATTAATGCAAAGTCAAACGCACATTTTCTTCAGTTCAAAAATGAGTTCAGCCGGTCAGTTGGTCATCCATACTTTATCTGCAGTGTGAATTAGGTTTCCATTTATTCTCTGGAACCCTGAACAGGAAGGTCTTTGAATCGAGACTCTTCTTCTCCGCTTCCACGTTTTACTTCCTTGTTAGCATCATTGGTTAATTCATGCTTCTGTTTTTAACCTCTCACGGCTTCAGAGCGCTGCTTGTACTTCCTGTAGTCCCGTGTTTGCTCGGGTTCTGGAGCTGTTACAGCAGTAAAGTGCTTCTAATCCCGTATTTCTGAGGGATGGTGTGTGGCATCGTGTGTTTAACTGGTTTCGTGGAGTTTGGGGTCAGAGGTTTGCTGCCAGACGCTGTTTTCGTGGACAGGATTGCATTTCCTGGAAACGAACCTCAATATTTATTTCCCAGGGGACGAATTAGAGTCAAGGTACACAGATAGACAGATTCATAAAGTCGTCGCCGCTAATGTCCAAATTCATGGCAGTCTCTATTTTGCGCAGTCTGTGTGTTGGAGGAGGTTTGGTTCCTGTCAAGGTTTCCAAGGCTTCCATCATTGAGGTCCAGGTCTTTGAAGGAGGTCTTTGAGAATCCGAGCTCAGAAAAGGCATCGAGAGCAAATCCGGCTCCCACTTTTAATCCATTTTTTTTTTTAAATAGACAGATTAAATGTCATTGAAAGCAGTGTTTTGAGGTGTGTATTCAGTGTTTTGAGGTGTGTATTCACGCTGTGCATTGTGGTTGTGTGTCCAGGGGCCATGTCGAAGGGAAATGGATGGCATACTTAACATGCTGAAGATCACCGACATGGTGAACCCTCGAGGCTTCCGCATCCCAAACTGTGACAAGAAAGGCTTCTACAGGAAAAAACAGGTGAGGGACAAATGTCACGACTGAAGGATTTCCGAATGAAACACTTCCTCTGCTGTAAGGTTTATACCAGAATGTCAAGGACGTAGTTGCTCAACTGGCCTGCCATCAAAACAACCATGACGACCAAAACGTCAAACAGAACTGAAATATGGCAATGTCAGAGAGGACCATCCTCCACGACAAACTGTTTACAACAGGAAAATCAACAAAGGACTAAATTTTGTTCCCTGAGCGAAGATCTACCAAAAACATCGATCAGAACTGAATTCGCATGATAAATCAGAGAGGAGACACAATTCTAGTCAGAAGTCCCAAAATGTGTGAAGTTGACCTGATTAGTAATTTGTTCACAAAAAAAAATGACAATACAATGACCAGGTTTTGTGCAGAAGGTCGAGTTCTTTCAGATAAAACAATCAGAACTGAAATCCAGTGAGAACTGAGGGAGGAGCTACCATACGATTTAACTGAAAATGAAGTTGCAAACAAATTGTTTACAACAGGAAAATCAACAAACAAACGACCAGGTTTTGTTCCTCAAGGGAAGATCGACCCAAAACATCGATCAGAACTGGAATTGGAGTAGACCCCGAAGCCGCCGCCAGGCGCCACTAAAACCGCCATTTAGAATTTGAGCCGCCGCCAGCCAATAATTTTGTAAGCCAATTTGAGCCGCTATCTAATAAAATTTGGCTGAGCCACTAAGAATTGTGTACATCAAATAATGGGTTTATCCACATCATGAGCTACAAGAAAAGTGACACAAACATGATCAACTGTACACACTAGTAGTAACACAATAGAGACGTATAGGCATACACTGTAGAGATTTAGAACTGATATCACAGCACAGAGAGCCACCACAAGCTTGCCGTTGTGACTACCTGTCTGGCTTCCCGCCCCTCACACCGTTACCACGATACACTGGGGAACCCGGGAACCCACCCAGAGCATCAATCGACTCCGATATCGACGAGATGGCTGCATTCTTTGCCGCTGCTGAGGGAAAGTGTAAAGGTATTTTTGTTTGTTTGTTTCACATACTTCGAGGTTGATAAAAAAAAAAAAAGTACTCCACCACTCTACTTTCATCATAGTAAGATAGCTGCCAGTCCTTCACTGGTCATTGCTAGTGAGAGTAGATAGCTAGATGCCTTCCTCGAACAATCCAGATTAGCTTATTATTAGCATTGAACTACAATCTTGCTAGATTTATATTTACAATGAAGTAAGAGACCAGGGGACCTGTGGTAATTTGCTATTTATTCCCCCCATTTGTTTGATCCGTTCGCCCGGATATATGCCACACAGTGACGTCCAGTATCAGCCATTTGTAGCCATAAACATTTTGGTGGCTGCAGCAGCCATTAAGGTTTTGGCTGAGTCAGCTAGCCAGCCAATAATTTCATCAGCCAGCCATTATCCTGAAAACAAATGGCTTCGGGGTCTAAATTGGAGGTACAATTCTAGTGAGAGGCCTTCGTTAATTTGGCCTAATTAGCAAAAAATTTGACAAAATAACGGCCAAGTTTTGTGCGGAGTGATAAGTTCTTTCAAACAAAACAATCGGAACAGAAATCCATAGAGAACTGATGGAGGAGATACAATTTACCTGAATCGTGGATGACGGATGACAGACGACAGACACCACGCCATGGCAACAGCTAATTGGCCTTATGGTCAGATGAGCTAATAATGACGTTTTGGGGGGAAAATCTAGCACCTTTATGTTCTTCGGTGGTGTTTTGAAAGGTTAAAACATCTACCATGGATGTTTTTAGTGTTCATACAACTCACTAATGGTGTGAATTGTATCTGGAATAAAATATGGAAGATTTTTTTTTTTAATTAAAGCCGGAAAAAAAAAAATGAAGTTATGAGGAAAGACATGATGCATTTCTTGTCATGGTGCAACAAGCAGCATGATGTAATCGGTTGACTTGAGTTTGCATCATGTTTCGAAACGCACCTTGTTTTGCACACGTTGATGTGAATCCACTAGATTCATATCAGTCTCTTTCAGTCGTTTTTCTCCTCCTGATTAGCGCTAAAGCCCTGCCTGTCTGTCTGTCTGTCTGTCTCTCGAGGCCAAACCGAGCGTGGCTGCCGTGGTGGCTATCTTGCGTAAGCCGCCCTGAGAGAGCGACGTCAAGGTGGCTACTGGGGTCTGAGCCTCTCCCCATAATTATCGGACTCCTTGTGCCGGCTGCATGAAAATAGATTTGAGCCGCTTCCAGATTCACGCGGTCGGCCCACAATTGGTTTATAATAAACGAGTGTCCCAGACGCCTTCATATGGATGCACTTATCCTCCATCGTCGAAAGCAATATTTATACAACATGGCAGGTCCTGCTTAATGGGAGTCTTTTCGTTGACCCACAATCGAGAAAAAAAAAAAAGTCGAAATCATAATCATCACTATCTTATATATATATTACTGTGACGATCGTGAAAGCAAACCTGCGCTGTAGAAGATGGAGGGATAGAGGGAGGGATGGAGGGACAGAGGGAGGGGTGACCATTTCATGACGGGGTGTTTACTTTTTGTGGTCAGCACAAAGCTTCGCCTGGCGCTAATGATTAAACCTGAACGTTTTTGCTGCAGGTCCCGTGCAAATAAAAAGATTCGATTCGCCTGCTTAGCAGTCAGGGTTTAGAGTTTTTTTTTTAATGAGGACACTTTAAGGCTTCTGCAGCGAGCGAGAGTGATAACGTATTCCATTTCTAAGCTACGCAAATATATTAACGAACCATAACGCTGAAACTTGCATTAAAAAAAAAAAAAAAAGCCCTTTAGTCCTCTTGACCCTCCCACACAGTGTTTTTTACGTCTCCCAGTCTGGATATTGTCTCTTGTCTCTCACTTCATTTAGTTTCGCGAGCTCCACACAGGCCTCCCAGTCTGGAGTGAATTCCCTTGGTATCACACACTGCGAGGAATGAATCAATGGGCCATTTACGAATCATCGAGTCCTCTCGTGCTCTCATGGAACCGTTGGTTTTGTTGCATCTTTTTTTTTTTTTTTTACACACACACTAGACAGGACTTTGACCTTTAGTTAAATTGGCAGCTAAATAACAGCCCTCTGGCTTGGAGCGCCAAGCTCTGTAAGTCATTTGTAGCACCCATAATTTGGAGCCGGGGGTATAATCAGCAATGGATGATTTGTACTGGCCAGCGGGAGGCTGAAAATAGAAGTTGGCGCTGGCGAGCTTCACACACTGGCCCTGAGCAAATATTTCAGCCTCCCTGTGTTTACCTTTAAGCTGCTCTATATGAACACAAAACAGGATGTGCATCGTTAAAAAAAAAAAAAAGAAAAAAAAGACGACCCCCTGAAAATACCTAGTCGCAGGTCACATGAGCATAATCTGGTCTGTGGAAAGAGATGGGAGTTTAACCAGGAAAGTCAAGGTCATGAGGTTCAAAAATGGTTTCAAGCGAAGCATAATGAGTAAATTGATTGATAATCCTGTCTATCATTCTCTCTCTCTCAGTGCTGGCCATCTAAGGGCCGAAAACGCGGCATATGCTGGTGCGTGGACAAATACGGCCAGCCTCTGCCAGGCTTCGATGGAAAGGAGAGAGGAAATGCGCAGTGCTTTGCCATGGAAAGCCAATAGAAAAGAGCGGACGGATGGGCGAAGGAAAGAGAGAGATCGAGTGTGTGTGTGTGTGTGTGTGTGTGTGTGTGTGTGTGTGTGTGTGTGTGCGTGTGTGTGTGTGCTGAAGAATCTCCACGCTCAGACCCTTCATCTCGGACTCGTGTGACGGTACCCTCCAGGGAAAAAAAAAAATCGACTGGTGGGCTCGGAGAACATCTTAAAATTGTCTAATTTATTTTTCTGCTCCACGCTTTAGCAGCAGTGGAACACTAGATGCTTGCAGGAGAGAGAGATGGATGGATGAAGGAATGTGGGTGTGTCTCAGGAGGCTGGAGAGATTTTTGAGTCAGGGCTGATCACAAAAAAAAAAAGGACATGGAAGAAGGCATTAACGCTATAGAGCACTTCCTGTAAGTTTGTGTGTATGTGTGCGTGTGACTATTGCAGTACAGTAACTTAACCATGTGCCTCCGTATCTTCAAACCTATCCGTGACTTTTCAAAGCTTATCGTTTCATTAAAGCTTTAATACACATTCCTGTCGCGTACAATCGGGAACTAGAACGAAACAAGACTTTATTGATCAGATTCAATATCAAGAGCATGTGCATGATGCATGAGTACAACCATATAAACTCACTATATTAGGACGGATCATAAAACCTTCAAGACTTCCATAACTGCTTTATTTCCTCTGCATATACAGTATGGCTTAACTATCGATCTTGCTTGAATGGCTTTTAGAGGAGTGTGTGAAGCTGAAATCTTTCCAGAAGACGTCCTTGTTCCATGCACCTTAATATGAGCCAAAACAAGATGCTGTGTCTTTTTTTTTTTTTTGGGGGGGGGGGGGGGGGGGTTATACAAAGATTGTCTTCATGTCACTAGATTTTGGTTCATTTGCTTTATATTTTCAGGACGTAATGTTTATGAAATTCCAGACTGTGGCTTTAAGTGTACGTTTTTTTTTTTTTTGATAACTTGCTCAATCTTGTCCTTTCAACTTTAAAATTCCCAACATGGGTAAAGTTATAAAATTCCAACCTGGTATAAAAGTCTAAAACTTTAACATCTCCAACTACAGGCAACTTCAGAAATCTCCAACTGGTGTAAAATTATAACACGTACAACTTGAGAAAAATACTAAAACTTGTACTGGTCATCAAATTCCCAACTGGATTAAAATTTTAAACAATGCCAGCAGGAATAAAAACTCGAAGATTAGCATAAAATTTCCCAACTAGATGAAATTTTCAATGATAAAATCTGTAAATGGAGTAAAACTAGTGTAAAATGTAAACATTTTAACAATTATAAAATAAAATAAAAACATTAAATTAGTGTAAAGTTGAACATTCCCAACTGATGATAAAAAACAATGCAAAAATCTCAAATTGGTGTAAAATTGTAAAATATCCTATTGAATGTAAAATTCCTAAACTTTAGCTAGCACAAAATTGTAAAATTCATGACTGGAGAGTAACTATAAAACCTCCAACTTGTGAAAAATTATAAAATTCCAACCTGGTATAAAAGTCTCAAACTGTAACATCTCCATCTAGAGACAAATTCAGAAATCTCCGACTGGTGTAAAATTTGAACTTGTCCAACTTGAGAAAAATACTAAAACTTGTACTAGTGGTCAAATTCCCAATTGGATTAAAATTGTAAACAGCTCCAACAGGAATAAAAACTTGAAGATTAGCATAACATTTCCCAACTAGATGAAATTTCAAATTATAAAATCTGCAAATGGAGTAAAACTAGTGTACGTTTTTAAAAAATTTTAACTATAGTAAAATTCAAAAACGTTTAGTGTAAAATTATAAAAATCCCAACTGGTGTAAAAAGAAAAAAAAAATCAAAAACCTTGAACTGGGTGTAAAATTGTAATATATCCAATTGTCATAATCATTCATAAACTTTAGCTAGTACAAAATTGAAAATTTGCAACTGGAGAATAATTATAAAACCTCCAACTTGTGAAAAATTTTAAAATTTTACATTATCCAACTGGTGCAAATTTATTAAAAAAAAAAAAAACCTTGACTATAATGCTAACATTGCTAATAAGGATCTAAAACCCACGTTAGCTTGTCCATGTTCTTACATTTGGTCCGGTTCGGAGCTGATGATGGGATTTGTACCGTGTGTAGGTGTTTATCCATGATTTCTAGTTCTCGTAATACTTTTAACAAGCTCTTCTTGACTTTCCTTCAACAATTTCATTATTATTGTTTGTGGAAATCCCAGTAACATCTTGAAACCATTCCATTACTTCATCATGGAGAGTCGGATTGGTAGACATTGAACCCTGATGAAATGATTCAACCTGCATGAAGATGTCCAGAGCAGAACTTAAACTGAAAGGCTGAAAGACGTTCCAGTTTGGTTTCTAAATCTGTAAGTCCCGTCAATAAATCTGATGTAATCTGGAATCATTAGTTAAAACAATATCTGATTTGCTCCATTAAAATCACTTTTTAAGTCCCAACCCTGCCGCATTTATCCACAATACCTGATGATGCTTGATAAAGCCGTTATACAAGCTCAGTCGCAGATCAGCTACATATGTACGATGCTAGTTACTTTGCTAGCTAGTTATCAAACCGATGTTAATTTGTAAATAATTCAGATGTAAAGGAAATCCACCAGACAAATCCACAAGGCAGTTGTTTCAACATCATGATGAGAATCTGAGAAAATTCGCATTGCTTTCTTTCTTTTCTATTGCGTTTCCTTTCCTTTTCTCTTTTTTTGGTATATATTTTCTTCATAGATCTTTCATGACCAAAGGCAAACTTTGCTACGAACAGAGGAACATAGTACATGTACACATTAAACACTTACTCAGGCTTCTAGTGATATTCAAATGCTTCTAGTACAGTACAGTACAATGTAGCTAAGAGTACGGCTTCTTTCTTTCTTTCTTTTTTCCTTTTTTTCCATTATACCCACTTCTTTTGGACTAAATCCCCATTGTGATAAGCTATAAGCAAGAAAATAAACAGGAAACCAAAAAAAAAAACAACCAAACAAACCTTCTACCTGGGGACTTTACAGCACATCATGTGTCAACAGTATTTTGACATTATTAACTTGTGTGGCTAGAGTTTTATAAGTGTCACGTTTTTCCCAGTGCCTTAAAACAGGGAGATATATCTGTGTATATTTTTACTTTCAGTAATTAAAAATCTAATTTAAGGAACGACTGGCACTTTCGTGTGGTTCTTCTTGCATGCTAAAACATCCACTTTTGTTTAAAACGAGATGGCCTTTCGATTTCATAAAATGGGTGAAATTTAATTCCTTCTGAAACTGTGATATATATATATATATATATATATATATATATATATATATATATATATATATATATATATATATACACAGTGGTGCTTGAAAGTTTGTGAACCCTTTAGAATTTTCTATATTTCTGCATAAATATGACCTAAAACATCATCAGATTTTCACACAAGTCCTAAAAGTAGATAAAGAGAACCCAGTTAAACAAAAGAGACACAAATATTATACTTAGTCATTTATTTATTGAGGAAAATGATCCAGTATTACATATCTGTGAGTGGCAAAAGTATGTGAACCTTTGCTTTCAGTATCTGGTGTGACCCCCTTGTGCAGCAATAACTGCAACTAAACGTTTGCGGTAACTGTTGACCAGTCCTGCACACCGGCTTGGAGGAATTTTAGCCCATTCCTCCATACAGAACAGCTTCAACTCTGGGATGTTGGTGGGTTTCCTCACATGAACTGCTCGCTTCAGGTCCTTCCACAACATTTCCATTGGATTAAGGTCAGGACTTTGACTTGGCCATTCCAAAACATTCACTTTATTCTTCTTTAACCATTCTTTGGTAGAACGGCTTGTGTGCTTAGGGTCGTTGTCTTGCTGTATGACCCACCTTATCTTGAGAGTCAGTTCATGGACAGATGCCCTGACAT
Source organism: Neoarius graeffei (assembly GCF_027579695.1). Classification (NCBI taxonomy): domain Eukaryota; kingdom Metazoa; phylum Chordata; class Actinopteri; order Siluriformes; family Ariidae; genus Neoarius; species Neoarius graeffei. The sequence continues at coordinate 107,303,594 of NC_083569.1, read as the reverse complement.
TTTCCTTTAGAATTCGCTGGTATAATTCAGAATTCATTGTTCCAACAATGATGGCAAGCCGTCCTGGCCCAGATGCAGCAAAACAGGCCCAAACCATGATACTACCACCACCATGTTTCACAGATGGGATAAGGTTCTTATGCTGGAATGCAGTGTTTTCCTTTCTCCAAACATACCTTTTTGCATTTAAACCAAAAAGTTTTATTTTGGTCTCATCCGTCCACAAAACATTTTTCCAATAGCCTTCTGTCTTGTCCACATGATCTTTAGCAAACTGCAGATGAGCAGCAATGTTCTTTTTGGGGAGCAGTGGCTTCTCTTTGCAACCCTGCCATGCACACCATTGTTGTTCAGTGTTCTCCTGATGGTGGACTCATGAACATTAACATTAGCCAATGTGAGAGAGGCCTTCAGTTGCTTAGAAGTTACCCTGGGGTCCTTTGTGACCTCACCGACTATTACACACCTTGCTCTTGGAGTGACCTTTGTTGGTCGACCACTCCTGGGGAGGGTAACAATGGTCTTGAATTTCCTCCATTTGTACACAATCTGTCTGACTGTGGATTGGTGGAGTCCAAACTCTTTAGAGATGGTTTTGTAACCTTTTCCAGCCTGATGAGCATCAATAACACTTTTTTTGAGGTCCTCAGAAATCTCCTTCGTTCATGCCATGATACACTTCCACAAACATGTGTTGTGAGGATCAGACATTGATAGATCCCTGTTCTTTAAATAAAACAGGGTGCCCACTCACACCTGATTGTCATCCCATTGATTGAAAACACCTGACTCTAATTTCACCTTCAAATTAACTGCTAATCCTAGAGGTTCACATACTTTTGCCACTCACAGATATGTAATATCGGATCATTTTCCTCAGTAAATAAATGACCAAGTATGATATTTTTGTCTCATTTGTTTAACTGGGTTCTCTTTATCTACTTTTAGGACTTGTGTGAAAATCTGATGATGTTTTAGGTCATATTTATGCAGAAATATAGAAAATTCTAAAGGGTTCACAAACTTTCAAGCACCACTGTGTATATATATATATATATATATATATATATATATATATATATATATATATATACAATTCATTTCTATAATATCTCACAAAATATCAGGCCATTCTGTGGCTGGGAAGTTATTTAATTTGAGGGGATTAAAGCAAATGTGCATGGAATTGCTCGCTTTGTGCAGTCAGGCAGACAGAGGAAGTCCGTGTGTGCACAGGTTTACCTTTGACTGTGCACTGACAGTGCCATCATTCTGTCTCAAAACGAACAGCTGATCACACCAAGGTGCTCGCTGACTGCTGATATTTATTAGCTTGGTCCTGTTTTTCCTTTCCTTCGTATGTAACATAACGTCTTTTCTTCTCACTTACTTTCCGTTACTGTAGTCGGTCTTTCACGTTTCATTCGTGTACTCGCGTCCTCCATTCTTCTCTCCTGTTTCAAGTTTGTATCCCACAATGCCTTGTGTGAACAGGGAAAGCCCACCACGTGATGCATGACGTAGCATCTTGAATTGGGCCATGGTGAAGCAGGAAAAAATAGCGGAGAATTTAAGGCCACGTGGCCTTAAATTCATTAATTGTTCTGTTAGAAAACAAAACCTAATAAAATTGGAAGTCTGTGATTCAAATTCAGTAGCTTTCAGTCCACTAAACAAAAATAATTGGGTGTCAGGGAAAATTCTTTTTATGACCTACACTTAAAATCTGAAAGGCAGTCTACCTTAAAAAAAAAAAAAAAGGAAGGAAGAAAGTGTCTCGGTATATCAATTATTGGCTTTATTAAAAGAATACAGTGTACCAGAGAAATTATATTGCATACACTGATATCATTTCTATATGTACTACAAAACAAAAAAATAGATATACAGATAGATAGAGAAATGAATTGTAGCAGCATGTAAATGTTCATGCTCTCGAGGTCAAAGGCATTGATGCAAGACCAAATCTAGATCCACACAAATGCATAACATCCCATTACATTTTCTTTCACCAAACCTGTTTGAAGCATCACGCAAGAAGACTTTGGTAACCCAGTCTTTGTAAACCGAATGCACCAAATCGATTTGAACCTGTGACCTTCAGACAGCACTCTGGATGGATGGAAGGATGGATGTGTTTTTTTTGCAAAGAGCCAAAGGGCACGCCTGCAACATGGGTTTACAAATCCCTGTCTGGTTTTTCTCTCTTTCCCTATGTAAAAATGTCCTGGCATGCAGCGAAGTTGGATCCGTATTCATAAAACGTTCCTGCTTGCGAATAAAACAAATCCCAATCGTGTTATAACTCCTGCTTTCCAAACCAACAGGAAGTCCATTTGCCTTTCAAGACAAAAAAAATGCAGCTTTTCTGACATTTTCATACTCTCAAAGGACGGAGGAACCAACCGGGAAGTGATTTCCAGAGCAAGGGCCCTCGGGAAACAGAGGAACCTGCACTTCGGAGAGGTAGAAGTTTTATACGAGTCACAAACACGGGCCAGATCTGCGATCTACTTCAAAACATCTGGGATCAATTGGCAGTTGTCCCGTGTAAGTGGAAAAATCCAGAGCTATTCCTTCTGGGGCAGGGGGGAAAAAAAAAAAACAGCCCGGACAAATTCACAAACACGGGCGTCGCAGGTTGAGGGAGAAAGCTTAGTAGACTTGCACGAATGTAGGCTGAATCGACACATCGTAAAGCAAATGAATGGTGAAGCTGTTTAAGTACAAAGCTCCTAAATTGGGCCAAGACGAAAAGTATGCGAACCCGCTCTGCCTCTTTTCAGAGTCTTGTGTGTAGCACTGGGTCTTTAATATGTCCCATAGATGGTTCTACTGCTATTTCAATGTACTATGTAGTAATGGAGTTGTTTAATCCAACCAAACAAAAGTAATAGTCAAATAAAAAATATAAAACAGTAACAATACATTTCAGCAAATATAAATACTTGAATGATTACTTACTGTATTTAGGAACATTCAATAAATATGTAGCGATATGAAACAAAAAATAATGAACAAAGTCAATCTCTATATCAAGAAAATGTTCAGTGTATGTCCCGATGATTTTTTGAAGTAGTCCTTATTAAGAAAAGTGCTTTATGAGATGTAGCTTGTGTGTAAGTGTGTGAGGAAGATCAACAGGGTTCAATGAGTGATCTCCTGGTGGCAGAGCGCATCTTCGGGGATGTCGCTGGATCCTGCGATTCTCTGTCCATTCCAAGTGGAGACGCACCAACAGCGTCCAGGCTGGCCGATGAGGGATGTCTCGCACTGTGTTTGAGACAGAAAGAGAAACAGAGATATGATTTAGCATATGGTGGTTTAGAATAGTCTCAAGGTGCAGATACAGAAGTTTGAAGCATCCATCCATCCATCCATCACCGCTTATCCTGTGCAGGGTCACGGACAAGCTGGAGCCTATCCCAGCTGACTCTGGGCGAGAGGCGAGGTACACCCTGGACAAGTCACCAGATCATCGCAGACAAGCAACCATTCATGCTCACATTCACACCTACGGTCAGTTTAGAGACACCAATTAACCTACCGGTAACCTGCATATCTTTGGACTATGGGGGGAAACCGGAGGAAACCCACGCAGACATAAATAAAAATAATAATAATAATAATAATAAATTTATATAGTGTCTTTCAAGAAACCCAAGCACGCTTTACAATTATAGACAAGGAAATAAATAAATAAATAAAAATAAAATAAATTTAAAAAAATGGGGAGAACATGCAAACTCCACACAGAAAGGCCCCCATTGGCCATGATGCTGAAACCCAGAACCTTCTTGCTGTGAGGCGACAGCGCTAACCACTACACCACCCAGTTTGAAGCATACATATCACATATAACCTGAAGATCACATAACCATATGAACCCACACCATCAGTGTAGGTCAGAGCAATTCAAGCAAATGCATTTTTGCAAGCTGGCCTTGGTTTTCACATCCAAGCTCACCTGCTTGCTCTTGTAGAAGCCATGTTTGTCACAGTTGGGAAGGTAAAGTGTAGTAAACTTCTCGCCCAGAGCCTGCTGCGAGGCCGCAATGGTGTCCAGGGCGAAGTGTAGTTTAGTGTGACATGGACCCTGGAATGAAACGTTGACCAGAATTTTTAAAAATCAATGAAATTGTGACTCACTTTGACTCCTGGAGATGGTCCAACATGGACACAAAGACTCACATGTCCCAAAAAACATTTATAACCCAAGTCTCGGGCTTGCATCAGTGTTTGATTTCAGTTGGATAGTGTAGATTTGTACCCAAGGGCTGCTGCTGTAACCTTAAAGACTGTCTTGTGACTCATCGCAGGACTCATTCACGATCTGCTCATAATATCATATCATCTAAACACATTCGGTACTCAGTACTGTTTGTCTTTATGCTTCTACACCCTTTTAAGTCTGGGCAGGAAGCTTCACCTCTGGCTGGTTCATTTGGGATCTAAATCTACATCTGGATTTCTGGAAAGCTGCTTTGTGTCAAATTGAATTGATTTGGAAATGGACAAGCTCAATCCAGTCATTAGGGATCTGCAAAAAGAGTAGGGGGAAGCCATGGCCCAATGGTTAGAGAAGCAGCTTTGAGAATAAAAGGTTGTTGGTTTGATTCCCTGGACCAGCAGGAATGGCTGAAGTGCCTTTGAGCAATGCACCTAACCCCCAACTGCTCCCCAGGCTAGATAAGAGTGTCTGCAAAATGCCATCCATCCATTATCTGTAGCCGCTTATCCTGTTCTACAGGGTCGCAGGCAAGCTGGAGCCTATCCCAGCTGACTATGGGTGAGAGGCAGGGTACACCCTGGAAAAGTCACCAGATCATCACAGGGCTGACACATAGAGACAAACAACCATTCACACTCACGTTCACACCTACGGTCAATTTAGAGCCACCAATTAGCTTAACCTGCATGCCTTTGGACTGTGGGGGAAACCGGAGCACCCAGTGGAAACCCACGCAGACACAGGGAGAGGACTGTCTGCAAAAGGCCATTAATATAATGTTTATTCTGCTTTAAGAGTTTCTTTTCTAGCTCCTGTTTGCCTGGATCCTGGGGGTCCAATCTTGGAATACCTGGTGTCTTAGGAACTGGAATACAAAGCTACCTGTCAAATTGGACTACCTGTCAAATTGGGCGGGACGTTCACGCCTCCTTAGAGTAACATCAGCTGATAAGGCACGTCACCACTCGACATCTGGTGACTGTTTTGAAGAAGGCGGAAGTTTATCGCCGAAACTGTCAAGGTAACATCTTAAAAAAATCCTTGTCTTAAGAAACGAATTTAAAGAATAGAATGGAATACAAAGCATTTATGGAAATGTATCCTCACTCAGAGACATTAAGGACCCTTCCCTTAAACCCTATCTACCTTAAAATCAGATGTTCTCTGAGATCCTCAGATAGATAGCCCAGATAGTCAGTGGTGCCCAAACTTATCTGCAAAGTGTCAGTGTGGTTGCAGCTTTCCTTCCAACCAAGCAGAAATCACATCTGATAGTCCAAGGTGACCTGAAGGCCAAGGTGACCTGATTAAACTAGTGGCTCTTGATTGGTTGGAATGAAAACCTACTTCCACACAGGTTCTTTGAGAATGAGATTGGACATTACTACTCTGGATTATCTGGATAAAGTTGGTTTAGACTTGGAAGTCCATTTGAAGGATTGACTGTGGGTCACTGAGAACATCTGATTTATGGTCCAAGGAACTGTGAATAGGGTTTAGGGGAAAGGTTCTTAATCCAGCCCTAAGTGCAGGGGTGTCCAGTTATATCCACAAAGGGCTTGTGGATATAACTGCAGTTCCAGCCAATCAAGAGCCAAACAAGTTTAATCAGTTTATCTTGGCCTTTAATAGACTATCAGATGTGGCCCCTGCTGAGAAAGTCCACAGTTTGATAAATGTATCGCATCCCATCCTAACAATCAGGATTCCAAGTGTTCCACATTTTCCAGACAAGCATGAAAAAAATTAACTGGCAAAACTGGATTGGTAGCCTGACCTTAAAACACCTCATGATGGCCCAAGTACCCCTTGTTGCACAACAAATAGTCCATGTGGTGAACTTGGACCTGATCCAGTTCTTTGTATCTGGGTGGAGCTGAACAGTATCGAGCTAAGTGTCCAGAGTTTGGTTCAGCCTGGATAAATGTGTTGTTTCATGTTGTGCATGTGGGTTAGGAGGTAGGGGTTAGGCTTATAGAAGGAGTTGGATCAGATCCAGCTCCACCCCCTCGAATTTTGGTTCTGCAGTGAGGACCATCTCGAACGGCCTGGGGTTGCATTCACAGCAAGTCTGAAAGTGAATCACTCTTGCCAAGTGTTGCAACACTGCCCCCTAGGGTCACACAGTGTAAATTGCAGCCAGGGTTTTTATTTTAGGACACATTGCTAGGCAGTTTCAAATACTGATTTCACTCTTAATCGATGGGAAATCCAGGAACTGCACATTTCTGATAGCCAGACATGGGGGGGGGGGGGGGGGGGCATTGGGTGAAATCATCTCTGTAGTTAACTATGCTTTTTATAATTGGTGTATTGTATCACATAACACATCCAAGTAGCTAACCGTATATTACTAAATATCTAGTAGTCTATATCTATACTAGTTATCAGACAAAACAAACACAAAAAAACTAAATTTCCTAGAAAAATGTCCATGACTAAGATTAATTGTTAAAAAAATACAAAAATGAAAAACATGGCTTTTACCCAATAAATCTTTCATCCACAATTCATTTGAAGATTCTACACAATAAACTCAACAAAAAGTTAAATAAATAGCAAACTCTTAAAAAACAAAAAACAACCCACAATTCTTAACGGCGGGGGGGGGGGGGGGGGGGGGGGGTTGTTTTGTTTTGTTTTTTGGTCCAGTCAGTGTGAATCAGCACAGCAACGTTTTGTTCTTTGTCCTGTTGTCTGCACCTTTTAATAGAACGTATTGATTGATTTATTTTTCCAGGAAATTAAATAATAATTTTGGAGCTATGTAATGTGATATGTGATCTGTTAAAGATTTGGACATTGTCACTGATATGATTTTAATGGGTTAGATTGACATACAGATGGTGGTTTTTTTTTGTTTTTTTTTTTAATGATGTAAAAAAAAAAAAAAAACCTTGATGTTCTCTTAATAGATTTTGGACTTTTAGCTCAGTAAATAACAAGAAAAGCCTCCACAGTGTTAAAAATGTGTGATGTTATTATGAATGTCCATTTGCACATTTCCTGAATTATTCTTTGTTTAATACTCTAATCTTTATTTCACTTTGAATATGTAGAGTTTAGTTTCATATCATTCTGTTTTCATTCTTGTCTTATACTGTATTCTGTTTGGATACTTTCCCCTCCTTCATACCCGTCCAAACTCATTGCTTTGTTTTGTGCTAATGGTGGACACGTCCAAGTCAAATTCCTTGTCAGTGAAATCTTACTTATCCAATAAAAAGTCTCTGATTCTGATCTGTTTTTTATTTTATTTTACAAATTAGATATAGTTATGATGTTGTGCATTTCTAGTTTATTTATATGTAGAATTTATTTCTCTCATTTTTTTAAATTGTGTCATTATTATTTTTGTAAATGTACAAATGTTGCAAAATCAATCAATCAATCAATCAATCAATCAATCAATCAATCAATCAATCAATCAATCAATCAATTGCATAAAACTAAATGCATTCATACTCCCAGCATGTTAATTATCCTACAGTGTCAGAAATAAGGGTACCAAAGGTACTTTTCCTTGTCTCTACCATCAAGAGTACTCGTTTGATGGTACACGTACATGTTAGCCTACACACTAAAGCCAAGGTATAATAGATGTGCCCTTGTTGCAAGGGTAGGTTACTCTTTTAGGCCTATTTGAGGAGGTCATGTGGTCAGGAGCTTGTCTAACAAGGTGAATGGTTAAAGCCTGCACTTGTGTGATTTGCCGTCTTACCAGTTCCACCAGGATCCTCTGGATGTGGTTGGCTTTCGCCTTGATACTTTTGTGCGCCTCCGGGTCTCCGGCTTTATCCAGCCCCAGCAGGTGGTGTAAGGAGAAGTCGTGGTCACTGGCCTCTTCTAGAAGGAGATGGTTATAATTCATCATCACGGAGTGCAACTTTTCAGCAAACATTATCTCAGCGGAAGAGACAGGAAGAAGAGACGCACCTTGCACAGTGTGGTCCACGGTGCACACAGCTTGTCCATGGGTGAGCGAGTGGAGCGGGTGCGGATCATCGGCTCTGGGCGTGCAGCGCAGTCCCGTGCCGCAGTGTGCCGTGTACACCCCGCACAGGGTGCCCTCAGGCAGCGCGCAGCTCATGCAGCAGCCGCAGCCCTGCTCTTTCACCAGCTCCCTGCAGCCAGATGGAGCAGCCGGGCATGCGCTCAGCTTCTCCAGGGTACACGGTGCACACCGGATTGGCTCCGGCGTTAGAACAGGGGACTGTTCTCCTGGAGCAGGGATGAAGACGAGTGCAGAAATCAGCACTAATCCATGCATTGCGCAAAAACAGACAGTAACACTGAAGGGTGAATTATGACCGGATCCTCTTCTTAACTTCTTTTTAACGTATAAAACAGTCAGAGTGCGTTGCTTTTATACCCCACCGTAACATACATCCCCCTGGAATAATTATCCATTACGAAACAAACAAATGTGTTGTTTTTGCACACAAATAGCCGTGGGTGGTTTTACACAGTCAGATAGAGAGCCACGGTTTGGGTGTTTGAGCTGATGGTTAATTATTTACCGAGTCAGGGTAGCCCTGTCCTCCTTCACCAGCTCTCACTGCTTTGCTGCTCTGGCCTTGGAAACCTTATTTACTGTCACATAGCCAGAACTGGTTGAAGTCACAAAACTGTCACACTGAGAGCAACTTTCAGAGCAAAGGAGAATTGCATAACAGTTTGGCTTCAGTTATAAACTTTAGACTCTCAGAAATAACAGGAGCAAACTGTACCTTCCTTGGTACAGAAGTGGTGCTATCATGTGTGCATCTTGTGGCCCTTTATTATCTCCACCATCTTTGCTAGAGGAGATTATGTTTTCACTTCTGTTTGTTTGTCTGTTCCCAACATAATTCAAAAAGTTGTGAATGGATTTTGGTGAAATTTGGTGGAAAGGTGAGCCATGGGCCAAGGAATAATTGGTTCATCTTTGATGCAAATGCATATGCTGATCCAGGATCCAAATATGTATATGGATTCAGGATTTTTTGTCCATTCCCAACATAGCTCAAACAGTCGTGAATGGATTTTGGTGAAATTTGGTAGAAAGGTGAGCCATGGGCTAAGGAACAATTATTTCAATTTTGATTCAAATATGGATATGTACTGTATGTGTATCCAGGATCCAGATATGTGTATGGAGCCAGGATTTTTTTTGTCCATTCCCAACATAACTCAAAAAGTCATAATTTTTTTTCCATCCATCCATCCATCCATTATCCGTAACCACTTATCCTGTGCAGGGTTGCCAGGCAAGCTGGAGCCTATCCAGGCTGACTATGGGTGAGAGGTGGGGTACACCCTGGACAAGTCGCCAGGTCATCGCAGGGCAAGTCGTGAATGGATTTTGGTGAAATTTGGTGGAAAGGTGAGCCATGGGCTAAGGAACAATTGGTTCAATTTTTACGTAAATCCAAATATGTATGCCGAGCCATGATCCAGATATGTATGTGGAACCAGGATCTTTTTTTTTTCCTTTTCCCAACATAACTCAAAAAGTAGTGAATGGATTTGGATGAAATTTGGTGTACAGCTTTAGTATTATCCTTGTTCCAATTGATTTGATTTTGATATTGATAATATGTGGCTTGGTGGAGGTATGCACTCTACCAAGTGCCCTTCTAGTTCTGGATCTTTTCCCTTTATCGTACATAAAAAAGACCTTCATGACTTTCACCCCATTCATTACACCAGGTCAAACATGCACAGGAGAACATGTCCACTTAATGATATCACCTTAGCAATAAGAAAAAGGACCTTTATGCCAAAATGAAACCATGAAATGAACTATTAACAAATTTGTTATATTTCTGATATACCCACTGTACATTTGTTCACTATATTGTCAAGCAACTCATTTCTCTTCCCACCCCAAGAGTACCACCCCACACCACCCCAGCCACAAGCAACAGTACCATTATAGTACCCTTTTTTTTCCTGATAGAGAAGATGGAACAACAAGGCAGTTCTAAATGTGTGTATAATTTAATTTTTCCACACACTGTGTGTGTTTCTCATCCACTAACTTTCATCAGTGTCCATTTCTGTTCAGCGAGAATCCCATACCATATCTGCATAAGATGACAAGAAAATGATGCACATTATAACACAGTGCTCTTCAGTTCTGGATTCTGATTGGTCAGAAGGTGTTGATTCATTTTCTAAAACAGCAGCTCAGATGGGTGTTTGTTAATATGCTTGTTCTAATATGCTATTGTATTGTTTCTATGGTAACATAGGGACTCGTTCACAGGGACTTATACAGCAGATGCTCAGTGTAACCCAAGACTCTTAATAAACAGATTGAAACATGTGTGCATGTTTTTTTAACAAATAAAAAAAGAAGTGTTGATTGTTGTAATTGTCTGTGGGGAGCTTTTTTGGAAGGAGTCTCCAGTGTCGGTGCTTTGTAACATATCAGAGGTAAAGCTGTAACTTTTTCGGACAGAGGAGTTTACGTTTTCCGGTTTCTGAGAGAAAATTAAGGTTCAGGCAGGCATCTGTCGTAACCAACAATGCCATTGAAATCATCACTCCATGGAAGCTGAGTGTTGGCGATGTCTCTTGAGTTTTTCCAGGTTATTAGCATGATCCTTCTTCCTTCCAGAAATTAGACTGGAGCACCATACGTTGCGACTCTGTGAGAGCTGTGTCCAAGGGTCTGACTGAAGACGCAGTTGCCTCTGCGAGAGGAAAAAGTCCTAATCAGGAGATGGTGTGACAATCGCAGCCAGGACAATTTAAGCTTCCTTGGGTGGTCCTTGCATGGGCCAAGGGCTTCTCTCGTCTGTTGTCTATCTGGATCAGAGGAGAGGCAAAGCCAGTACATCTGAGAAGGAACAGATGCAGGGGTTGCTGCAGGAGAGATCAGTGAACACCTCAAGCATCTTGAATGGGACCCCAGCTCCACTGGTAAGACTTATTGCGGCCTGAATTCGCATTGACACAAAGTACTACAGAGTGGAGTTATGTAGCTTTTCAAGAGGACAAAGGGCACTACCCCTTAGACCCTCCACCTCCTAACACTTTGCCACTGCAGTCCGGGACTGCTCATTGGTTACGGAATATTCCACTCAGCTTTCTTTCCTCGTAAACATTCCCAGTGATTGCCTGCATCAAAAACATTGAACCTTTTCTCTTTCATCAGTGACACAGGTCACAAAAACAAGGTTATCAGTATACCGAGGAACAGGATGGATTCTTCAGAGGTTTGCCTCAAATCACAAAATGTTCATCTGTGGGGTAATTACGAGCTTCCTGGTATAGTATTAATCTGACCTATCTTCTACAAACGTGACATCAATGGACTTTATTGAGTTCTGAGAGACCCAAGACTGAGAAGATGAGTATCTAGAGATACTTAAGTCTATAATAAAGATTTATTCATGAATTCATGTAGATGAGAATTTATATTTCCTTCATACAGTTGCTGAGCCAATGATTAACATGACGCCCCTGTGCCAGAGGCTAGGGTTATGCAAGAAGAAAGAAAAACAGGGATGATGCTGGAAAAACAAGAGGGAATCGTCCTCTTCTGTCAAGCTTATGCAAGTGCACCAGATTAGGACAGGTCAGTATTCAAGGTGGATTTTTATCTCAGTTTCTCAGCTATAGGAGGAAAGAACTCGGTAATTATACAGAACTTCCAGATGAAAAGACAAATCACACTGCTTTAGAGTTTATTATGGTTTACAAACAGCAAAGTTTGACCATATTGTGTTGAAGAATGAGCCTTGACAGCATCATCAATCTTTACTTTGATCTCTATATAATACTGTGAGACTATTTTTACTCCACAGTCAGCTCATGGCTGGTGGCATCTTCGATGTCAAACATCAGATTGATGACCCACTGAGGTGCAGGGAGGTCGTCCTGTACAGTATGAAAAAACACACACACACGTTTAATGGATTACCTCATGCCTAGCTATTTTCTGGATTTTTAACAAAACATGCCATGAACACAAATCATAATAAAATAAATAGATGCATACATACAAACAGTGTTGATATTTATTGATGCATCTTGCATTTGATGTGTGGATCAGCCCTTGACCCACATGATCACAGCCCACTGACCAGTGAAAGCAACACGGATCAATAAAAGCTGCGATAGTTTAAACACAGCAAGTGTTTTGCAATCAATCCTGATTTTTTTCCCCCTTTATGAACTTAATAATTTGGGTTAATCCTGTGCTTGTTTAGGTAATAAAAATGCCCATGCATTGCTGAGTAATGACCAGACATCTGTTAGACCACTAAATACAGTGCATTTTATAAACAGTGGCACCTCTGCGAGGTGTGAGAGGGGCATGAACCCCTGGCCACCCCATAGGCCCTTTGAATACACAACATTCTCATTTTTTCACTGTAATTATTTTAATGTTGTTTATTAAAGTCACCCGGTGACTAGACACATCAGATTAAAAAAACACATAAAAATGTATGTCTATAAATATAGTCCTAATACATAATGAAAGATACAACTTGCTATCAAAGTAAGACATTGTCCGGTTTTGTAATATCACTCACGTGTTCAGGATTTGGGTGTCCATGTTGTCTCCGTCTTAGTGAATCACGTCTCGATGTAGTCGATGGAGCTTTCTTACGAGTCCTCTTCGATGAGGTCATCTTTAATGGGAAATATAAAGAATACACTACCTTAAGTTATATACCTCCATCAAAGGAAATGGACCACCAGTGAGCTTTATGACAACCTTGATTCCAAAAATTTGGGACAGTGTGTAAAATATAAATAAAAGACAAAATGTGAAGATTTTCAAATCATGGAAACCCTATATTTCATTGAAAATAGTACCAAGACAACAAATCAAATGTTGAAACTGAGAAATTTTATTGTTTTTTGAAAAACATATGACTATGTCCACAAAACAAAGCCTATGTCCGTGGGGCCTGGCTGGGCCCAGCCCAAATGAGCAATACGGAACTACTCTCCTGTGGACCCACCACCCACAGGAGGTGCCGTAAGGGTCCGGTGCACTGTGGATCAGGTGGCAGCCAAAGGCGGAGGCCCTGGCATACTGATCCCCAGCTGACAAAACTGGCTTTTGGGACATGGACTGTCACCTCTCTGGTGGGAAAGGAGCCTGAGCTTGTGCGTGAGGTTGAGCAGTACTGACTAGATATAGTTGGGCTCACCTCAACACATAGCTTGGGATCTGGAACCAATTTCTTGGAGATGGGTTGGACTCTCTTCTTTACTGGAGTTGCCAAGGGTGAGCGGCGCTGGGCAGGGGTGGGGCTATTGGTAGCCCCCCAGTTCAGCGCGCTAACATCGGAGTTCTCCCCAGTGAATGAGAGGGTCATTTCCCTGCGCCTTCGGGTCAGGGAACGGTCTCGGACTGTCATTTGCGCCTATGTGCCAAATGGTAGTTCAGAGTACCCGGCCTTCTTGGGATCCTTGAGTGGGGTGCTAGACAGTGCACCATGAGGGGACTCCATTGTTTTACTGGGGGACTTCAATGCTCACATGGGCAATGACAGTGAGACCTGGAGGGGTGTGATTGGGAGAAACGGTCTGCCCAATCTGAACCTGAGTGGTGTTCAGTTGTTGGACTTCTGTGCCACGCACGGTTTGGCCATAACAAAACACCATGTTTGAGCATAAGGGTGTCCATAAGTGTGCGTGGCACGAGGACACCCTAGGCCAGGGGTCTTCAATCCTATCCACAAAGGGCCAGTGTGGCTGCAGGCTTTCATTCCAACCAAGCAGGAGCTACACCTGATTTCACTTGTTTAATCATTTCACCCTCGTCTCCAGTCAACAATCAAGTGAGCCTCCAATTTGGCTGTAATGAAAGCCTGCAGCTACACCGGCCCTTTGCGGATAGGATTGAAGACCCCTGCCCTAGGCCGTAGATCGATGATTGACTTTGTAGTCATTTTATCTGATCTCTGACCATATGTCTTGGACACTCAGGTGAAGAGAGGAGCAGAGCAGTCAACTGATCACTACCTGGTGGTGAGCTGGATCAGATGGTGGGGGAGGAGGCCAGACAGACCTGGCAGGCCCAAACGAGTAGTGAAGGTATGCTGGGAACATCTGGCGGAGGCTCCTGTCCATCAAATCTTCAACTGCCACATCTGGCAGAGCTTCAACTGCATACCAGGGGAGGAATACAGCTCTGGCAGTCACTGAAGCAAAAACTCGGGTGTGGGAGGAGTTTGGTGAGGCCATGGAAAGTTACTTTCAGTCGGCCTCGAAGAGATTCTGGCAAAACATCTGGTAGCTCAGGAAGGGAAAACAGTGCTCTGTCCCTACTGTTTACAGTGAGGATGGAGTGCTGTTGACCTCAACTGGGGACATCATCCGACGGTGGAAAGAATACTTTGAGGAGCTCCTCAATCCCACCTTCATGTTGTCTGAGGAGGATGCAGAGTCTGAGGGTGCTTGGGAGGACTTGCCCATCACAGGGGCTGAGGTTGCTGAGGTGGTTAAAAAGCTCCTCGGTGGCCAGGCTCCGAGGGTGGATGAGATTCGTCCTGAGTTCCTGAAGGCACTGGATGTTGTTGGGTTGTCTTGGCTGACATGCCTCTTCAACATTGCTTGGAGGTCCGGGACAGTGCCTCTGGATTGGCAGACTGGAGAGGGTGTTCCAACTATAAGGGGATCACACTTCTCAGCCTCCCTGGGAAAGCATATGCTGGGGGTGCTGGAGAGGAGATTCTGGTTGATAGTTGAACCTCAGATTCAGGAGGAACAATGCAGTTTTCATCCTGGTCATGGAACACTGGACCAGCTCTTTACCCTTGCTAGGGTACTGGAGGGTGCATGGAAGATTGCCCAACTGGTCTACATGTCTTTTGTGGACCTGGAGAAAGCTTATGACCATGTCCCTCATGGTGTCCTGTAGGGGGTGCTTTGGGAATATGGGGTTCAGGGCCCACTACTGCAGGCCATTTGGACCCTGTATGACCGGAGCAGGAGTTTGGTTCGCATTGCCGGCAGTAAGTCAGACTCATTCCCAGTGCATGTTGGACTCCACCAGGGCTGACCTTTGTCACCAGTTCTGTTCATAACTTTTATGGACAGAATTTCTAGACACAGCCAATGGCCAGAGGGTGTCTGGTTTGGTGGCAGCAGGATCATGTCTCTGCTTTTTGTGGATGATGTGGTCCTGTTGGCTTCATCAATCTGTGACTTACAGCATGCACTGGGACGGTTTGCAGCCTAGTGCGAAGCGGCTGGGATGAGGATCAGCACCTCCAAGTCCGTGGCCATGGCGTTCAGCTGGAAATGGGTGGAGTGCCTACTCTGGGTCAGGGGGGAGTTGCTACCTAAAGTGGAGGAGTTTAAGTATCTCAGGGTTTTGTTCATGAGTGAGGGTAAGGGGGAGCGGGAGTTGGACAGATGGATCGGGGCAGCATCAGCAGTGATGCGGATGCTAAACCTTTCTGCTGTGGTAAAGAGAGAGCTGAGTCAAAAGGCAAAGCTCCCAATTTACTGGTCCATCTATGTTCCCACTCTCACCTATGGTCACGAGCTATGGGTAGTGACCGAAAGAATGAGATCGGGGATACAAGCAGGTGAAATGAGTTTTCTCTGCAGGGTGGCTGGGCTCTCCCTTAGATACAGGGTGACAAGCTTGGTCATTTGGGAGAGACTTAGAGTAGAACCGCTGCTCCTCCACATTGAAAGGAGTCAGTTTAGGTGGTTCGGGCACCGTGTTAGGATACCCCCGGACGCCTCCCAAGGGAGGTTTTCTGGGAATGCCCCACTGGGAGGAGACCCTGGGGCAGACCCAGGACATGCTGGAGAGATTACATCTCTCAGCTGGCCTGGGAATGCCTCGGAATTCCCCCGGAAGAGCTGGTGGAGGTAGCCAGAGGGAAACCTGGGCTGCTCTGCTTAGGCTGCTACCCCCGCGACCCAGATCCGGATAAGCAGTAGAAGATGTATGTATGTATGTATGTATGTATGGATGGATGGATATGCTCATTTTGAATTTGATGTCAGTAACACATTTCAAAAAATTTGGGATAGGGGCAACAAAAGACTGAAAAAGTTGTGTAAATGCCAAAAAAACACTGAATTGGCAACAGGCCAGTAACATGATTGGGTATAAAAAAGAGTATCCCAGAGAGGCAGAGTCTCAGAAGTAAAGATGGGGAGGGGTTCACTGCTCTGTGAAAGACTGCATGGGCAAACAGTGCAACAGTTTAAGAATAATGTTCCTCAATGTAAAACTGCAAAGAATTTGGGGATCACCTATGGTCCATAATATCATTAAAAGATTCAGAGAATCTGGAGAAATCTCTGTATGCAAGAGACAAGACTGAAAACAGACATTGGATGCCTGTGATCTTCAGGCCCTCAGGCGACACTGCATTAAAAGCAGACATGTCAGAAGTGGAAATCACTGTATGGGCTCAGGAACACTTCAGAAAACCATTGTCTGTGAAAACAGTTCATTACTGCATCCACAAATGCAAATTAAAATCAGATATAAACAATATCCAGAAACACTACCACCTTCTCTGGGCCTGAGCTCTTTTATGATGGACTGAGGTGAAGTGGAAAACTGTCCTGAGGTCTGACGAATCAAAAGTAGAAATTCTTTTTAAAAATCATGGACACCACATCCTTCAGGATAAAGAGGAGAGGGACCATCTGGCTTGTTATCAGTGCAAACCCAGCATCTGCGATGGCATGAGGGTGCATTAGTGCACATGACATGGGTAGCTTGTACATCTGGGAAGGCATCATTAATGCTGAATGATCTATACACGTTTCAGAGCAATATGCTGTCATCCAGACAAAATCTTTTTCAGGGAAGACCTTCCTTCTTTCAGCAAGACAATGCCAAACCACTTTCTGCACATATTAAAACTGCAAGACTCTGTAGTAAAAGAGTCCAGGTGCTAAACTGGCCTGCTGCAGTCCAGACCTGTCTCCCATTTAAAACATTTGGTGCATTATGAAGCGCAAAATATGACAAAGGAGACCCTGAGCTGTTGAGCAAATTAAATTGCATATCAGGCAAGAATGGGACAACATTTCTCTTTCAAAACTACAGCAACTGGTTTCCTCAGTTCCCAAATGTTTACAGAGTGTTGTTAAAAGTAGAGGTGATGCAGCACAGTGGTAAACATGCCCCTGTCCCAACTTTTCTGAAATGTGTTGCTGATGTCAAATTCATAATGAGCATTTATCTTTCAAAAAACAATAAAATTTTTCAGTTTCAACATTTGATATGTTGTCTTTGTACTATCCCCCCCACTCCAAAATTTGCTGGAAAGCTTAGAAGACCCACGCAGAAGAATGGAGGCAGCAACAAACTTTTGGCCATATTGCATATTTAGTCTTTATTAGTGCTGTGGTCAGGAACTCATACCGGTGGGCAACAGGATAATACCCTTATACCAGCGCTAAACACTTTTCTACTACCATGTCTAAGTCCTTGCTGTGGTTCAACACCCAAATCATATCAGCTCAGTAATGGATACCTTGACAGACAGGGTAGAGGAGGTTGATATCATTTTGGTCAAAATTAAATACCACTTTTTCAAGCATCTATTGTATAACTGCTAATTTACTGACATAGCAAAACAGATATTGGAATCTCATCTAGCTAGCTAACAAAATAGAGAAAGATTCTAAATGAACGTTGAAAACTTATGTCCAAAAGGACTTGTTAGCATGTTTAATGTACAACATGGTTGAGCTACTGATTCAAAGTCCTTCCCATGCCACAAGGCACATCAGGTGTCACCGATCTCCATTTCAGTAGCCTTGGCCTCTCACCTATTACATAGCTGGGGTTACAGTGGGCAGTGAGGGTAGTCCTCTGGTAACTGCAAAAGTTTGACTCCCTACTCACATCTATATTGCAGCATACCTTGCCAGATGGCAGCAAGTACCATTTTTATGATGGTCTTTGGTATGACCCAACCCCAAGTAGAACTCACAATTTCCCAGCTGAGAGGCAGACTTGCTAACCACTAGGCTAACTTGCAAGGGGGCTACTGATTGATACAATGGAAAAGCATTTGCCTTATTGTTGTGATTTAAAATCTTCGATGATGCTACAGCCATCAGTGACTGGAAGTCCAAGAGAACAAAACTGGCCATGCTAATATTCTCCTCTCTTCCCTGTCAGTCAGACTAACATTACCTCATGGTGAGTATCTGTGAGCTCATGTATGCAGAAGAGGGCTAAAAATGTAGAGGTAGATCTCAGAGGAACCACATGTTAGCTTTCCATGCTAGTGGGTGGGAATGAGGTAACCCCTCCCCAAAAAAAGTCATAAGTTGAGATACATTTTATTTTATAACTGTTCAAAATGCTGGGATGCTAACACTTATAGAAGTAGTAAATTATCTTTTACAATGTATTATCAAATCATCTGGTATCAACATCATTGCCAGTTTTGTAGCATCTCAAGAAATCGTTAAACATGGAGAACTTTTCACTGATGCCGGATATGTAAAAATGTTTGGTAAAAGTAGCCAATGCTAATCTGTAATTTAGTATGTTCATTTCAAAACCGTTTATTGTACAGTATGTATAATTAATAGCCGTGAGTTGGCCTACTGGTTAGTGTGTCCGCCTCTCGATCAGGAGAGCGCAAGTTCTACTTGAGGTCAGGTCATACCAAAGACCATCATAAAAATGGTACCTACTGCTGTCTGGCAAGGCATGCTGCAATACAGATGCGAGTGGGGAGTTAAACTCTTGTGGTTACCAGAGGACCAGCCCCCCACTGTAACCCTAGCTGTGTAATAGGTGAGAGGCTGAGGGCTACAGAAATGGAGATCAGCACCGCCATGCGGTGCAGGAAGGACTATAGCCCATACTGATACTCATGTCTGATCTAGTTTTGCAGTCAAGATTGCCTAAACCAAGACCAGAGTGTATCAAGACCAATACTTTGAAGAGTTCAGATCAAATCAAGATCAAGGTAGAACGAAACCGAGTCAAGACCAGGACCGGCCCAGTGGGTGTGAAGGGAGGCAGAGAGAAGAGACAGCTGTTAACAGTAACAAAAAAAAAAAATTCAATTTACCATGAACCTCCCCATACTGTAGCTAGTAATCCATGATCACCTATCCAGAAGATTTTGTTTCCATTCAATGACCAGTGAATGTTCAAAACCAGTATGAACCATATAAATACAAACCAGTAAACAGAACCTGGTCTTACCCTTCTTGCATCACTCTTCCCCACCACAGACCCAGACATATGCCTTGGAGAACGACTTCTCGAAACTTCATCTGGTGCATTTGAGTAAGGAGAACTCTGTGCTGAGGAGATCCTTCTTTGAGAACTTCCTGGTGTTGATGTGTTCATTCGTCTAGAGCTCCATGGTGTTGAAAAGCTCCTTCTGTGAGGGCTTTTAGCTGTTGAAGAGTTTCTTCTCTTCTGTGTTGAGGAGCTACTTCTTCTGGAGTTTCTCGGTGTTGAGGAGCTCAGTATCTTATGCGGTTTTCTCGGTTCCTTCAAGGCCACTGGAGCTAAACTTGTACTGGAGTCACCATCACCATGCTTCTCTTGTGAGATCTGATCTTCCTCAGAGTAAGCCATCATGGCCTCATAACTCTCCGAGTCAAGTTCATATCTCACTTTACTGATGCCTAATGAACCACAGTGGAATTGCATCAATTCTACATCCATTTAATACGAATTAGTTGAACTTGAGCTCTATGGAGGATGAAAAAAAGCCAAATTACAAAAAAATTATTCATTATGAATTACATCAGTAAATCTTCCAATATACCAATCTTCCAATAGATAGCCCGCTGTCCAATCCAAACAACTCTTCCTACAGGAAATCCAGCTCACCCTCACCAGTACATCCTTCAATAATAATTAAATCAATGTTTCAAGAAATCTTTAAGGCATTAGTTGATT
The DNA here is from genome assembly GCF_027579695.1 of Neoarius graeffei. Taxonomy (NCBI): domain Eukaryota; kingdom Metazoa; phylum Chordata; class Actinopteri; order Siluriformes; family Ariidae; genus Neoarius; species Neoarius graeffei. The sequence goes on along the minus strand of NC_083569.1, from coordinate 107,283,495 downwards.
GAGTAATTCAGTAATTGATTGATTTTATTCCTGTGTTGCCGATAAAAAATATTGGAAGAACTGATTTGTTTAATTGTTTGAATTATATATTGATGTTTTTTTTTTATAATTTGGCACTCTCCATCCTGCATACAACCCAAGTGCACTGAGTGAAATGAATAAGAGAAAAGAATTAATAAAGGAGCATGAACTGGTAACCTAACCATGGGGCGAAAGTTCATTGGAGTCCTTCTGGCCTCCTCTTTCAGGTTCCTGAAGGAGTTCCTCAGATTCATCATCTTCCTCAATGGTGGGCAGGAAATACATAATGCTGGAGTAGAAAAGGTTCAAGGAAGAGGTCAAAGGTGAGTAGGTTGAGACTTCACATGTCCTAATGAATCCAGTTCTGCAGGGGGTTCTTATTTTGATAAGTAAAGACCTGGTTCATTTAAGGGTATAGTAGATAGCAGTAGCTCTGGGGTTCAGATTCTGTTTTAGTGATTCGAAGGACAGATTTCAAAACCCAGGCCTCTCAAATGCTCAGCTTTATACATGGAATGTCAATATCATCCATATTTCTGTCAAGCTGGTTGGTGGCTTTGGATCATGTTTATTTATCCTATGAGACATATAAGGAGCTTCACTAAAGGCCAGTGATGGCTTTGTGGTTAAGGCTCTGAGTGACTGACCAAACAGTCAAGGGTTCAAGTTCCTGCCTTACCAAGCTGCCCCTGTAGATCAGCTTCTAAATCTTGTATTTGTCAGTGAGTTACTGTGATTTTATCTACAGATTATGCTGTCCAGTTCAAAGCACTTATTTATTTATTTTTTATTAGGCCCTGGTCACACTACAGCTCACGATGGGTTTGGGAATACTTGGCCAGGAAAAGTTGGTCGCATCACCTCCAATCGTGCAATGCAGTTTCCAGTTGCATAAACATTATGAAATACACTCATTTCGTAACAATGCTTCCAAAACAAATCCATAAATTGGATTATCCATTCAATCAGGACAAACATAATGGCACCTTATAAAATTTGGTAGGGTTAGTGTGCATCATGGTAGCTGATGCACTGCAATGGCTGAGCTGCATTTTTGGAAGAGTTCGTATACACCATGTTTAAGAAGAAGAAGAACAACAACAACTTTATTCATCACATGTACACTTGTGAAATTCCTCTCTGCATTTAACCCATCTGAAGCAGTGAACACACACACATACCCAGAGCAGTGGGCAGCCATGCTAACAGTGCCCGGGGAGCAGTTGGGGGTTAGGTGCTTCACTCAAGGACACCCCATGTTAACCTAACCTGCACATCTTTGGACTGTGGAGGAAACTGGAGAAAACCCACACAGACAACATGCAAGCTCCACACAGAAAGGCCCCCCATCAGCCACTGGGCTCGAACCCAGAACCTTCTTGCTGTGAGGCGACAGTGCTAACCACTACACCACCATGCCACCCAAGGGGTGCTTTTTCACAATTGTCATTTTGTTGATTTCAGCTCTCTACCCCTTTTCAACCAACAGGGAATGGGTTCTTGAATTGGTTCTGTTCATGGATTCTTTGAACCTTGGTGCCAGGTAGCGAACCTTCTCACATTTTCACCAGTTTTGAGCAGAACCATTGTATTCGAGGATGTGTCATGAACAGAGGGTGTTACTCAATTCACAACAAGGGTAAACAGTAGTCACAAGATGGTGGTGCACATTTATTACCGCTGAGCTTTTGTTCTGTTACTGCAGATATTTGTTTTCAGTCCATTTTTTCTGAAGATGTATCCTTTTCTGTTGCGTTCCTCTCCAAACTAATGATAAGCCCACTGATGTCTGTTGTCACGGTTTGTGTTGGAAAAACCAGCTATATTTTGTTTTCAACTGGGAACGGGAATCGACTTTAAGTTCTGAACCAATTGATTTTTGGTCAAAATGCTCTGGGGTAGGTTTCCCAGAAGCATCGTAGCACAAAGATTATCGTTAAATGGTAGAGCGAGCAGCACAATGAACATTCTCTCTCCTAGTTAAGATGCTCTTAGCGTTAAAGGGTACCTGTAGTGAATTTTAATCACTAGCTATTTCAAAAGATCACATATGATGCCCATGGTTCCATCATGTAACGTTCATCATAAGCTCATCAAGTACACATGAGTTTTAAGTCACTGCTCTGTCAGTCAAGCATGGTCAGCAACATGTTGCCTCCTTCATGGGCTGTTCCAGCACCGGTAGTGACACACAGTCATTGTTTTGTCCGATTGCAAATCTACTTACACATAATGCCATGAAATAATCAATATGTGCCATAAAATAAAAGATCTATCACAAGTATTCAATCTATATTCAACGTGTTCTGAAGTTACTTGACTGGGAACTTGCCTGTTCGTCAGCTCCCCTTCAGGTGCTGGTCCCCAGAGGTACCTGCGGATCATGCCGTCAATGAAGGCCATTTCCAGGGATGGTTTGTGATGGCCATAGTTGTGCAGATTTGGGGTGGACATAATGCAGCCGTCAAAGCGGTCTGCAATGAGCACTGCCTGCATCGACATCATGGAGTGGTAGCCATTTTGGATCTACCGTCATGCACATCTCTTGTGGCAGTTTCCTCCTCTGAATCATTAGAATGTGATGACTCACTGTCTTCACAAGCCTCCTCCCTCTCTGGCTCAAATAGATAACCATTAACACCCATTTCATCAAAGTTGCTAGCCATATTTTGCTTCTTTAACACCTCCTTTCACCTCGAATCTCAACCCACAGAGCACTGCTTGTTTACTCACACCCGATAACCCAGAATCAATGACTGTATGTCACTTCCGGCTGGCAATGGCTGCTCCCCATTGGTTCCACCCCCGCAGGTAATTCATGGAATAAAATTGTCCAGAAAAGTGCTTTTATGGTGTTTTTTTGACTGAACGTGTGCGTCTGTTGTCTATATGTAATACATAAAAGCACGATTAATGTTGTAAGCATGACCAGTACCGGTACACTTTAAGAGGCTTTTGGGAAACCCACCCCTGAACGGCTCAAAATTTGGTGCACGAACAAGAACTGTTGAACAAGAACCGTTCCCTGTGGGTTGAAAAGAGGTATTTGTGACCTTTCCATTTTGTGTTTGCCGGCATGGATAAATAGAAACCAGCTCTGATTTGAACATGCTTGGGAATTTCCAGCTGATGGAGAGCATTTAGTAACAAACCCACCTGAGTGCGAAGAAAATCAGTGAGCACTAGTGGAAAATTTTGTAAATCTGGCAAGGGTTTGTTTGTTTGAGTCCAGTTTGCCCTATGATACTATTTATACACAAATACACACCTTTGCTAAAAGACTGATAAGTAAGTCCTCATGGCTAAAGTGCTAGACAAATACAACTGAATTATTAATATTGTTATTTAATATGTAATGAATATCAAAACACACACAATCAGCTTTGCATAGAATTCAATTGATAATGTCACAGTAGAAGCGGTTAATTAAGCTATACAGTGGTGCTTGAAAGTTTGTAAACCCTTTTGAATTTTCTATATTTCTGCATAAATATGACCCAAAACATCATCAGATTTTCACACAAGTCCTAAAAGTAGATAAAGAGAACCCAGTTAAACAAATGAGACAAAAATATTATACTTTCGCAATTTATTTATTGAGGAAAATGATCCAATATTACATATCTGTGAGTGGCAAAAGTATGTGAACCTCTAGGATTAGCAGTTAATTTGAAGGTGAAATTAGAGTCAGGTGTTTTCAATCAATGGGATGACAATCAGGTGTGAGTGGGCACCCTGTTTTATTTAAAGAACAGGGATCTATCAAAGTCTGATCTTCACAACACATGTTTGTGGAAGTGTATCATGGCACGAACAAAGGAGATTTCTGAGGACCTCAGAAAAAGCATTGTTGATGCTCATCAGGCTGGAAAAGGTTACAAAACCATCTCTAAAGAGTTTGGACTCCACCAATCCACAGTCAGACAGATTGTGTACAAATGAAGGAAATTCAAGACCATTGTTATCCTCCCCAGGAGTGGTTGACCAACAAAGATCACTCCAAGAGCAAGGCGTGTAATAGTCACAAAAGACCCCAAGGTAACTTCTAAGCAACTGAAGGCCTCTCTCACATTAACATTAGCTAATGTTCATGAGTCCATCATCAGGACAACACTGAACAACAATGGTGTGCATGGCAGGGTTGCAAGGAGAAAGCCACTGCTCTCCAAAAAGAACATTGTTGCTCATCTGCAGTTTGCTAAAGATCACATGGACAAGCCAGAAGGCTATTGGAAAAATGTTTTGTGGATGGATGAGACCAAAATAGAACTTTTTGGTTTAAATGAGAAGTGTTATGTTTGGAGAAAGGAAAACACTGCATTCCAGCATAAGAACCTTATCCCATCTGTGAAACATGGTAGTGGTAGTATCATGGTTTGGGCCTGTTTTGCTGCATCTGAGCCAGAATGGCTTGCCATCATTGATGGAACAATGAATTCTGAATTATACCAGCAAATTCTAAAGGAAAATGTCAGGACATCTGTCCATGAACTGAGTCTCAAGAGAAGGTGGGTCATGCAGCAAGACAACAACCCTAAGCACACAAGTAATTCTACCAAAGAATGGTTAAAGAAGAATAAAGTTAATGTTTTGGAATGGCCAAGTCCTGACCTTAATCCAGTGGAAATGTTGTGGAAGGACCTGAAGCGAGCAGTTCATGTGAGGAAACCCACCAACATCCCAGAGTTGAAACTGTTCTGTCCGGAGGAATGGGCTAAAATTCCTCCAAGCCGGTGTGCAGGACTGACCAACAGTTACCAGAAACATTTAGTTGCAGTTATTGCTGCACAAGGGGGTCACACCAGATACTGAAAGCAAAGGTTCACATACTCTTGCCACTCACAGATATGTAATATTGGATCATTTTCCTCAATAAATAAATGACCAAGTATAATATTTTGTCTCATTTGTTTAACTGGGTTCTCTTTATCTACTTTTAGGACTTGTGTGAAAATCTGATGATGTTTTAGGTCACATTTATGCAGAAATATAGAAAATTCTAAAGGGTTCACAAACTTTCAAGCACCACTGTATTTAGCCTAGCAGCTTAGCCCTATTAATAAACATACGGTATTAAGTAAGGTAAAATTTTCAACGACTGCACTTGTCTGATCTTTGCAGCTCTGAAGGCGTATGTGTGTTTGAATGTTTTGGCTGTAGTGGAGTTACAGTACAACAGGTCATACGATTGCGTCATGTGGAAACTCTGCTCTGATCTCAGGCTGTTTTGAAGGTTAGAGGTTTTATTTTTCCACCCTGTTGTTTTGTCTCTGGATTACTCAACCACTGATAGCCATATGTAACCCCACATGAGTTGCTCAAACAAGAACACACACATGTCCTTGAAACATCCCTTGTGACCTTCGTATCGATGTAAATATTTACCCGCACATGTCCAAGAGGCTCACTGAGGAATGCTTGTGGTCAACAGTACTCAAACAATAAATCACAGCCACTTTTTATTTTGCTAAACACAGAATAAACACAGTGTCTACTTACCTCTGTCGACCGTCCCAGATAGCAGAGCTTCAGTCTGTTTAATGTGGTTTGAGGAACTGGATGATTGGGTTGATTGGCATCACCTGTCATGATAATCAAAGATGGCAGCTGGATGGTGTTTTGTCACACTCTTAGCTTGTTAGCTTTCTCCACTGCTTACACCCTGATAGACCGAGACAATAATATAAAATAATAGAAGCAGATCTCATAAGCTCTTGGCCTACTGAAATGATTACTTCCTGTAAAATTGCTACAGTTTTACTTGACTTGAGTTTGACTCATTGAGCTTGGTCATGTCTGAGAGTTTTCTTGAAAGAAAAGTTAGATTTCAGTACGTTGTCAGAAACAGGGCTACAGTAGGAGTCCATTTCTGTCCCACAGGGTACAATCTGATACTAATGTACCCCCTAGGGCTCATTATTGAACTTCAAGGTAACTATTTGGACCTTTTTAGGGTCAAAAATGTACATACAGTGCCTTGCAAAAGTATTTATCCCCTCTGGTGTTTTGTCGCATTACAAGCTGGAATTAAAATGGATTTTTTTTTTTCAGGGGGTGTTTTAGTACCATTTGATTTATACAACACTGTTGCCTCACAGCAAGAAGGTCCGGGTTCGAGCCCTGTGGCCGGCGAGGGCCTTTCTGTGCGGAGTTTGCATGTTCTCCCTGTGTCCGCGTGGGTTTCCTCCGGGTGCTCCGGTTTCCCCCACAGTCCAAAGACATGCAGGTTAGGTTAACTGGTGACTCTAAATTGACCGTAGGTGTGAATGTGAGTGTGAATGGTTGTCTGTGTCTATGTGTCAGCCCTGTGATGACCTGGCGACTTGTCCAGGGTGTACCCCGCCTTTCGCCCACAGTCAGCTGGGATAGGCTCCAGCTTGCCTGCGACCCTGTAGAACAGGATAAAGTGGCTAGAGATAATAAGATGAGATGAGACCTAACACTTTAAAGGTGCAAATAGTTGGTTGGATTTTTTGTTGTTGTTGTTGTTGTTGTTGTTGTTGTTTTTGTATTGTGACACAAACAATAATTAAGATGGAAAAAAAAAAACCAGTGTGAAACCCCTAAATAAGAGCTGGTCCAATCAATTCACTTCATAAGTCACACAATTAGTTGATTAAAGCTAGACGGCCTTTCGCTTTCATAAAATCGGTGAAATTTAGTTCTCTCTGAAATGTGGTCATTGTGATATATGTTTATTTCTGTAATATGTCACAAAATATCAGGCCGTTCTGTTCTGTGGCTGGGAAGTTATTTAATTTGACGGGACTAAGGCAAATAATGTGCATGAAATCGCGCAGTCAAGCAGACAGAGGAAGTCTGTGTGTGTGTGTGTGTGTGTGTGTGTGTGTGTGTGTGTGTGTGTGTGTGTGTGCGCATGCGCAGGTTTACCTTTGAGCGTGCACTGACAGTTCCATCATTCTGTCGCTAAACGAACAGCTGATCACACCGAGGTGCTCGCTGACCGCCGATATTTATTAGTTTGATATTTCCTGCATTTCCTTTCCTTTGTATATAACATCACGTCTTTTCTTCTCACTTTCTGTTCCTGTAGTCGGTCTTTTACATTTCATTCGCACACTCACGTCCTCCATTTTTCTCTCCTGTTTCAAATTTGTATCCCACAATGCCTTGAGCGAACAGGGAAAGCCCACCACGTGATGTGATGCATGATGTAGTATCTTGTATTGGGTCATGGTGAAGCAGGAAAAAATAGCTGAGAATTTAGGGCCATGTGGAGATAAATTCATTAATTGTTCTGGGTTTTTTTTTAAATAATAATAATAATAATAATAATAATAATAAAATTAGAAGTCTGTGATTCGAATTCAGTAGCTTTCGGTCCACTAAACAAAAATAATTAGGTGTCGGGGAAAATTATTTTTATGACCTACAGTTGAAAAATATGAAAGGTGGTCTACCTTTAAATTTTTTCTCGAAATAACTTTAAAACAGAGAAAAAAGAGGCTGGTAAGGGAATGACAGGTGCCGTGTGCTTGAATTTGTTTCGATTTTTGTTTTGGTTGGTCCTGGATCCGCCTCCTACACCGCCATCTTTTTATTGGTGCATTACTTCATTTCCTTTGCATGAGTTACTGACTGACTGTATTTGCCATGTATATTGTGATGCGACTGTGAAATATTATGAAGTTATGCTTTATTTCGTTAAATCCGAGCCTTTGTTTCTGGTATCCAATGCCATCTTGGACAGAACCCATCATTAACATATTCATGAAGCAAATCAAGTGGGTCACCGAGACACGGTAAAGCTTCACCTGCTCCAGAGCCACATTCATCCAGATTAAGGTGAAAGCACTCCATCTGAGTTTGTGCAGGGAAAAAGATTCGACACCACGACCTCAGTGGATAAAGAGTTTTACTTCGATGCCGTGTTCATTACAAAATCTTCTACTGCTCAGCTTTGGAGAGAAGATGCTTCACACACCACTGCATTTACAAATGGAACATCTGCATATCAAAGAGCGTTAGCTTCAAGGCAAATAGTTCATCCACTACAGCTTGTAAAATAAGGCAGAAAACTTTTATTATTATTATTATTATTATTATTATTATTATTATTATTGATGTGGTCCAGTCAAAGATGAGATCAAGCAGTTCATGGCCGGTTCAGTGAGTCCATGTTCGGTCAAGCAAATCAAGTCCAACGTAACATAGCGCAATGTCAGAAAATGAAAGAAAGATCATTATTGATTCAGAAAAGAAGATACACAGAGTTCAGGATGGAGTTTCAGTTCTTCAGCCCTGTAACGATCAGAGATCAGCATATTTATATCACTCGTATTAAACCAGAGCTTTAACACGGCTACAACAACAAGAAGTCAGAACAGAAATATGATAATGATTATTACACCACAACGCTCCTGAATTCTCCATTCTGATCTTGATTAACTGTCTTTAGTATAAATACGGAGGTGATTATAGAAACTCGGTCAAGAAATTCAGACTATTTCTCAATAATAGTCTCGAGTGACTCAGCGAAATGGCGGCCAGTCACTTCGTCAGCGTAGGTGAGGAAGAATTACAAATTCTAGAAATTCTAAAAGCGCTAAAGATGCTATGAAGTTTGATCTAAAACTATTCAAAAGTAAGGTGGGATCGTGATTTATTTTATCGATTTCAAAACAAAGTATTTTCTGTGACTTGGCGTAGATAAGTGACTCAAGTCTGCGCCGTAAAGTTATTACATTTGCATGCTGCTTTTGAAGTTTGAAATAATAAATTATTTTATTCTATCCATTCACTGGATATGAGCAATTGTGCACTCTGATTGGCTATTCTACTACGAGGATATCAGCTCATATACGGTGAGTAGAGAAAAACAAAATGGCGGCGCGCATCAAGTCAGATATATCACTTTGATATCAAGTATTTAAAAGAAATAGAAATAGCTAAAAATATAGGGGTTTTTTTATTCCTCCAATATCTCCTGTTCCACAGCCTTTCCCTCATCAGATTTTAATTTATTCTCTTTCTTAAAGTTGTCAGAAAAAAATAATTTAAAAAGGCGCTTACTGATAAAACAGGAAGTGGCTATTACAATTAAAAACAAGAGCGCTCTGAGAGCATAATATCCTCCACTACAATATGATGTTTAAACGAAATTGCAATATGCATATTACTGTCCTATAACGAAGCCTTTTGCCAAGTTTTGTGAAATTCCTGCAAAAATTGTAAGAGGAGTTAATTTCAGAAGGTGAGAATCCTTTCCAGGACGGACGGACAGACAGACAGAGTTGGCCACCACATAATCCCCCTTCGGGCCTTTCGGCCAGCAAGGGATAAAAAGCACAACATTCCATTTTGTAAAAATGTACTGACACTGGAGACTCCTTCCAACAACATTAACTAAACATCTTACAGAATCCATCACCATGTCAACAATTTATATGGTGTGGGTTTTTTTTTTATTTTAATCAGTTCATTATTAACTTCTGATTATAATTTATTTTAAGTTATAATGCTAAGACAGTGCATTAATATAAAAAAAAACCCCTGACTTTGATTATTTTCCACGAAATTGAGTTGTACATGAGCTGATAACTGATGAGGCGTGTAGCACTGAGCACTTGTGGCGGTAATGCAGCTTCAAGTTGGTTTGCCATCCAAAAAAAACCCCCTCAAGATGAAGAACCCCCCCCCCCCAAAAAAAAACAAGAAAAAAGCAACAAAATATGGAATGACAGTATTTGATGGTAAGAACATATCTTTTTTTCAAGAATTATTATGGCTTTTTTTTTTTTTTTATAAATTGCTCCTGTCATTTCGCCTCTTTGTTTACATTCTAAGTGGAAATGATTTTGTCGGATGTTTTGTGTAAAGATTTTATTGATCGGATTTGCAAAAAAATAAAAATAAAAATGCTCCGTTTCTCAAAATCCAGTGAATGTGGATAGAATAAAACAGTTATTCCACTCAATCTCATCGTACATGGATTATACAGTGGTGCTTGAAAGTTTGTGAACCCTTTAGAATTTTCTATATTTCTGCATAAATATGACCTAAAACATCATCAGATTTTCACACGAGTCCTAAAAGAGAACCCAGTTAAACAAATGAGACAAAAATATTATACTTGGTCATTTATTTATTGAGGAAAATTATCCAATATTACATATCTGTGAGTGGCAAAAGTATATGAACCTTTGCTTTCAGTATCTGGTGTGACCCCCTTGTGCAGCAATAACTGCAACTAAACGTTTCCGGTAACTGTTGATCAGTCCTGCACACCGGCTTGGAGGAATTTTAGCTCATTCCTCCATACAGAACAGCTTCAACTCTGGGATGTTGGTGGGTTTCCTCACATGAACTGCTCGCTTCAGGTCCTTCCACAACATTTCCATTGGATTAAGGTCAGGACTTTGACTTGGCCATTCCAAAACATTAATTTTATTCTTCTTTAACCATTCTTTGGTAGAACAACTTGTGTGCTTAGGGTCGTTGTCTTGCTGCATGACCCACCTTCTCTTGAGATTCAGTTCATGGACAGATGTCCTGACATTTTCCTTTAGAATTCACTGGTATAATTCAGAATTCATTGTTCCATCAATGATGGCAAGCCATCCTGGCCCAGATGCAGCAAAACAGGCCCAAACCATCAAGTCAAATCAAGTTTATTTCTATAGCGCTTTTAACAACAGACATTGTCGCAAAGCAGGTTCACAGAATTTGAATGACTTTAAACATAAGCTAATTTTATCCCTAATCTGTCCCCAATGAGCAAGCCTATGGCAATGGTGGCAAGGAAAATTTCCCTCAGATGACATGAGGAAGAAACCTCGAGAGAAATCAGACTTTAAAGGGAACCCATCCTCATTTGGGTGACAACAGACAACATGATACCACCACCACCACCATGCTTCACAGATGAGATAAGGTTCTTATGCTGGAATGCAGTGTTTTCCTTTCTTCAAACATAATGCTTCTCATTTAAACCAAAAAGTTCTATTTTGGTCTCATCCATCCACAAAACATTTTTCCAATAGCCTTCTGGCTTGTTCACGTGATCTTTAGCAAACTGCAGATGAGCAGCAATGTTCTTTTGGGAGAGCAGTGGCTTTCTCCTTGCAACCCTGCCATGCACACCATTGTTGTTCAGTGTTCTTGTGATGGTGGACTCATGAACATTAACATTAGCCAATGTGAGAGAGGCCTTCAGTTGCTTAGAAGTTACCCTGGGGTCCTTTGTGACCTTGCCGACTATTAAACGCCTTGTTCTTGGAGTGATCTTTGTTGGTCGACCACTCCTGGGGAGGGAAACAATGGCCTTGAATTTGTGGATTGGTGGAGTCCAAACTCTTTAGAGATGGTTTTGTAACCTTTTCCAGCCTGATGAGCATCAACAACGCTTTTTCTGAGGTCCTCAGAAATCTCCTTTGTTCGTGCCATGATCCACTTCCACAAACATGTGTTGTGAAGATCAGACTTTGATAGATCCCTGTTCTTTAAACACAACAGGGTGCCCACTCACACCTGATTGTCATTCCACTGATTGAAAACACCTGACTCTAATTTTACCTTCAAATTAACTGCTAATCCTAGAGGTTCACATACTTTTGCCACTCACAGATATGTAATATTGGATAATTTTCCTCAATAAATAAATGACCAAGTATAATATTTTTGTCTCATTTGTTTAACTGGGTTTTCTTTATCTACTTTTAGGACTTATGTGAAAATCTGATGATGTTTTAGGTCATATTTATGCAGAAATATAGAAAATTCTAAAGGGTTCACAAACTTTCAAGCATCACTGTAACTGTTAAATAATCACAGTTTTTATATTAATGCACTGCCTTAGCATTATAGCTTAAATAAATTATAATCTGAGGTTAATAATGACAGAGTGCTAACCTCCTAGCGGTATCCTCCGGGCAACAGCTACAGCAATTACCTTGGGTTGCGATACCACCGGGGGCATGGGGGAAACCATCAGGCCTGTCCTGTAAGGTTCTCCCTGCTCCTGGCAGGTTCTACCATGGTGGGATGGATCCCAGGGGAGCTGCTGCTGGCTAATAGCACCTGCACCGCCTCAGTCCTCGATGGGTGGTCTACAAAACCAGGCGGGGTTGTGCACAGGGCCAGCAACCTGCCACTTAAAAAAAAATTCTTGCGACGAAACCTCAACAAATGAGAAACTCTGATCGGACTGATCTTAATGGAGCATTGACCCAGGAACGACTAGATATACGGAAGAAGCCTAATGGTAACACTTTGAGGACAGCAACATGGAATGTGCTGTCCATGGGAAGGGAAGGGTCAGCACAGTTAGTCTCAAATGAACTTGCACGCCTGAACGTCTCCATGGCGGGCCTCACCTAGGTCCGCTGGACTGGCGCAGGAACCCATACAGCAAATGGATACACCTTTTTTTGGTCCAGAAGGGAGGACAACATACACTGCCAAGGAGTGGCACTCACCCTCGCACTCCCAGCTCAGCGTGCTCTGATCTTCTGGAAACCTGTCGACAATAGGCTGCTCCTAGCCCGCCTATGACATAAATATGGAAGCATCACAGTCATCGTAGCTTACGCTCAAACGGATGCAGCCTCTGACGCTGAAAAGGACGATTTCTACATTAAGCTGTCAGACCTCACAGCCGGGATTTCCAGGCACGACATCATTTGGGTTCTAGGGGATCTAAATGCCACACCAGGCACAGACAGACAGGGGTTTGAGGGGTCACTTGGGCCCCATGGTACAGGCACCTGCAACGACAATGGCAGGAGACTCCAGGAGTTCTGCTCTAGCTACAACCTTCGCTCTGAACGATCCTTCTTCTCACACAAGAGAATTCACTGCATGACATGGATTAGTAATGACGGCCACACCACTAAGGAAGTGGACCACATCCTCACCAGTAGGCGTTGGCATACCTCCACTGACTGCCGGGTCTACCACAGCGCAGAATTTGGAAACACAGACCATCGGCTGCTTGCCATGACTGTCAGCCTGCACCTGCAGAAGAACTCCATGTCAAGCAAGCAACACAAGTTCGATCTGTCCAGACTCAAGGCAGAAGAAGTCAAAGCCAGTTTTCAACTCAATCTTCAAAACCACTTTGCAGTATTATCTGAACCCTCTACCAAGGATAGTCTGGAGAAAATCTGGGGAGTGTTCAAAGAAAATATTACTAGCTCTGCAGCAAAGGTACTTGGCCATAGGAGAACCAGAAAGAAGGACTTTCTATCCGAGGAGACACTCAGAGTGGTGGAGGAATGGAGAGAGGCCAGACTGAGAGGGAAACAAGATGAGTACAGACGCCTGAACCTGGTAAGAAACCAACTACTGTGCAGAGACAAGCAACAGTGGCTTGACAAACTTGCTGATACAGCAGAGTCAGCTGCATGTAGGGGGAACCAGGGCACCCTATACAAGACACTCAGAACCCTCACAGGGAAAACAACCCCTCCCACAGCCTGTGTGACAGCTCTAGACGGATCTGACCTGGATACGTCTGAACAACAGCTGGACTGCTGGCAAGAACACTTCTCTCAACTCCTCAATCGGCCACCGCCACCCCCATCTCCAGAGCTGGATGCCTTAGCAGCCCAGGCCACTGAGGACAAGTCCATCTCAACTGAGCCCCCCAGCCCAGATGAGGTAGAGAAGGCCATACACAAGCTCCAGCCTGGACGGGCTGCTGGTGCTGATGGCATTCCTCCTGAACTGCTGCTACACGGCGGCCCACCCATGGTGAAACAACTGCACTCTCTGATCTCCTGCATCTGGAACTCTGAGACCATCCCTACCGACTGGCGTCATGGAATCATTCTCCCCTTTTGGAAGAAGGACCCCAAGAGCAACTGCAGCAACTACAGGGGTATAACCTTGCTGAGCGTCCCAGGGAAAGTGTTTGCCCACATCATCCTAACCAGACTGCGACCGCTTCTTCTCCGGAAGCAACGACAGGAACAGAGTGGATTTGCCCCAGGCAGCTCCACAGTCGATAGGATCCTGACACTTAGGCTCATAGCAGAGATGAGACGGGAGTACAGGAAGCCTCTCTATGCTGCCTATGTGGATTTAAAGCAAGCATTTGACTCCGTGGACAGGAAAGCTCTGTGGAAGATTCTCAAGTTCCTGGGAGTCCCTGCAAAGCTGCTGGACTTGCTGTCCCTCCTCTACTCCAACACAGTCTCCTGCATAAGAGTGAATGGGATGCTGTCAGACACCTTCCTCATAAACAGCGGCATCCGGCAGGGATGCGTTTTGGCACCAACCATCTTCAACACCGCCATCAACCATGTGATGGGAAGCACTGTAGCTCAGAGTGCCTGTGTAGCTAGCTTTGGCAACGTGACCATCTCTGATCTGGACTATGCAGACGATGTGGCCATCCTTGCCGAATTAGTTCAGACCCTCCACCTCGCCCTCAAGGTCATGGACAAGGCAACCAAACCACTGGGACTGATGATCAGCTGGAACAAAACAAAGATCCAAAGCCTAAGCAACTTTGAACTGTCCCCAGCTACACCAGTAATCAGCACCCAGGAGGTGGAAGTGGTGGAGAAGTTCAGCTACCTTGGCAGCATCCTGACCTCCGACTGCAAAAGCACAGCAGACATCAGGACCCGCATTGGCCAGGCTACTGCAGCCATGGCAGCCCTTTCCACCATCTGGACCAACAGTCGTCTCTCTCTCCACACTAAGATCAGACTGTACAACAGCCTGGTACTGTCGATCCTGTTGTACGGCACAGTAGCCTGGACCCTGACAGCCTCTCAAGAAGGGCTCCTGGATGCCTTTGACAACTTCACCTCGAATGCCACAGTACGCCAGCTGACCAACCAGCCACCAGTCTCCAGACTAATCCGATAAGCCCGCCTCCATCTCTTCGGCCACATAGCCAGAACAACACCACCTCTCGAGCTGGCCAACCTGATCAGGGAACCCGCCCCACCCCACTGGTCCCGCGCCAGAGGGAGACCCCAGACCAGGTGGCTTGACCAGCTTAACTGAGAGAGGCTGGACTTAACCTCCGCACAGCCTGGCTCGCTGCCGAGAACAGAACGAACTGGAGGGTCATCTGCCGAGGTACCACGCTCTCACAAGCCAGCGAGGATGAGTGAGTGAGTGAGTTAATAATAAACTGATTAATGTTGTTGGAAGGAGACTCCAGTGTCAGTACATTTTTACAAAATGAAATGTTGTAATAGACACTTCCTGGTTTCTCAGCCAGTTGTGTGTTTTTTAAATTAACTTTAAGAAAAAGAATAAATGAAAGCCTGATGAGGGAATGGCTGTTTATAGCTGCTATAACGTAAGCGAGAGCAGGAACTAACCTGCTTTGTCGACGTTCCACAACATTACACGTAACCAGAAATGGATAAAATGAACTCTCTCTCTCTCTTTTTCATTTGTTAAGAAATTAATCATTGTTGATTAGTTTCCTGTAACAGCATGACACTTTAACGCTGACTTGTTTAACCTTCTGCACACACAATTTCTTACAACAGCGAAACACTGGATGATTACAGAGTGAGCGATTAAAGACATCGAAAAAATACAAACTCCATGTCTGAGTGAGGGTTACAGTATATGAAAGGTTCATTAATAAACATTATTGGATCCATTTCCATGATTATTCAGCACTTTTGTTACATTGAGCATGCGGTAGTATCTCAAACACACAAAAAACCCCAGTCATATCTGTTGTTAATCCAGTGTTAAAAGAATATATTTAAGGGCAGATTAAATGTACATTCATTCTGGAAACTCCGTTATCCAAAAGAAAGAAAAGAATGAAAATCTCGCTTGTGAGCTAAAAATGAACGAGTTCGAGCATCAAGGAATTAAAGGGATTTGAAAGAGTACCATCTTCTTTCTGAAAAGGTGAAAAGGTAAAATACTTGGCTTGTGTGTTAATTACAGTAATTTATTTTCTTTATTTATTTATGTGTTTGATTTTTTTTTCCTCGAACACCCAAGGTACAATTACATAATGTAGGTGTTATATAATAAAAATGCAGGAAAAAACCTCACTGTAAAAAATAAATAAATAAATAAATTATTATTATTTGTTTCTTTTAACTTAAAAAAAAGTTAGTACCCGAGCTGCGTTAAAATTTTGACTTCATTGAAATTCATAAGTTAAGTTAAATAGACCCCTTCGCATGTTTGTAAACAAACCGACCGTTGCCAGGATGCGCACGCAGCCTGGATTCAGAAACAATGGCGCTGCCCATAGACTGGCATTATGAGCTGTCAGATTATGCAAAACAATTGTCGCTACAAGATTGAGAATGCTACATAAATAAGTTAACTCTAACAAGTGGACATCGCCTACCGGATCCGTATTTAATTAAAGAGTGGACGGACGATGTTAGTAAGTTCCCTGGTATACAACGGCCAGATATATACTCGTACCTTATTGACAAGACTTCAGTGTACACCCACGAAAACCTTCGTGCCTACAAGTCTTTAGACACATAGGATTTTGTTATGTGCGGGCATGTACAACTTGATTAACGATGGGACATTCATATTCATTTTGTTTTAATCAAATTATGCCAGTGATGTGATGGCAATGTGGCTTTAGCTACAACAGCAAATCCCAACACTAAACAGCAATGTGCAGGAGGTAATGGCATGAAAGGAATGATAGTGTAAAGAGTGCAGCTAAGAGAAATCAGAGCTGCGTAAAAAGCGAGAGGCAGAGAGCAGAAATGAAACTGAACGGGGCGGGAGCTAGGTTAGAGCAGTCAACGTAAGTTGGCATTTAGAGTGAGGGCACACAATTTTACCTTTCCATCCTTGCTTTAAAATTGTGATTTTCGGCATACACAAATAACGACGGCACAAAATCTGGACTGCTTGAGTCAAGCGAGACCTCTCCTACAAACAACATTGCATGCAAAGCTAAGTTAACATGCTAACAATATTCATTACATTGTGTAACTATGACCCAGCTAATCAGACAAATGTTACCAAAGTATTTTGCTACATCAATAAACGAAGACTAGAAAGAATAAAAAAAAGAAAGATTCAATAAATAGCCTGATTTTACCTGTGATGAAGTGGGCGCTGCAAACCCGTGCATTTTTGATAGTGCTTTCATCCCAGTCTACACATTTGATGGCTTGTAGCCATAGATGTCGGCGATTTTTTTGGAATGGGTGAGATCCTGCTGGAATTCTGTACTGCTACGATTCTGACACCCGACAACACAACAACTAGGCATCGCTGAGTCTTTTTTGAGTCCAGGCTGCGCGCGCAATTTCCTCTTACGTATGAATGACGTTTACTGCGAAGG
This sequence comes from Neoarius graeffei, assembly GCF_027579695.1. Lineage (NCBI taxonomy): Eukaryota > Metazoa > Chordata > Actinopteri > Siluriformes > Ariidae > Neoarius > Neoarius graeffei. The sequence goes on along the minus strand of NC_083569.1, from coordinate 107,266,202 downwards.
GGTCTATTGATTGCTTGGTTGTGCTAATTCACCATACGACTTTCAACAAACTCAAAATGTTAATGCAGCCTGTTTTTTTTTAATTTAACCAACAATTTTTTTTTTACAGTATGTGTAACTATGACATTTCAGTAATTCAGAACAGATATCAACATCCTTGTTAAATACTCGCACACTTCACTTCAAATACTGATTGAGTTTACATTTCTACCACAAAATATTCCCAAATTAAAAAAAAAAATTACATACTGCAGCTTTAATGAAATATGAACTAAAGTTGTAAAAAGTACAAAAGCTTGACAACTGCTTCAAAATTACAACCACTTCAAAAACTTGGCAAGAATGAAACTTATCGCGTCTGAAAATAACTTGTGGCTGTACAGACCCGTTCGGGGAAACTATAGCATAGTATATTATAGTACAGTACACCCAGCGGCCACTTTAATAAGAACTTGTTCTTCACTCTAAGATTCCTGTTCTGCAGGAGTGGAACCCAATGTGCTCTTCTGTTTTCTGTTGCTTTTCTGCTCACCACGGTTGTAAAGAGTGATTATATGAGTTACGATATCCTTCCTGTCCATTTTCCTCTGACCCTCTCTGATCAACAAGGTGTTTGTTTCCACCCACAGAACTGTCTCGATGTTTTTTTGTTTTTCACACCATTCTGTGCAAAGACTGTTGTGTGTGAAAACCCCAGGAAAGAGATCAGCTCAAACCTTCATGCGCCATCTGGCTCAAAGCAACACCCATGACACAGTGAAAGAAAGTCACACTTCACTGTGAGATCACAATTTTTCCCATTCTGATGTTTGAACATCGTGAACATTAACTGAAGCTCTTGATTTGTATCTGCAGGATTTGACGCACCGAGGGATCGGCTGATTAGAGAACTACTGCATCAAACAGTAGGTGGATGTATGTATGGGTGTTCCTAATAATGTGGCCAGTGAGTGTATAGTATAGTATAGTATAGTATAGTATAGTATAGTATAGTATAGTATAGTATAGTATAAAGTTAATGTACTAGTGACGAGTAATATACCGTAACAAGTCACTCATGTACATTCTGTGGCACTTATTTTGCAATCTCTGGTGTCTGAATTATGTTCATGAGGATATCTAAGGGTGCTTTCACACCAAATAGTTATTAAATATATGAACAAAAAAAAACTCAGTTTAGGAATGAAAACATACATCACTGTTTTGCATTTATTCCCTCTTTTTGTTCATCAGTCTAAATCTCCAGAATCTCCACATGCCATTTCTGCAGTTTTCCAGCCCTGTATTTTGGCTCAGTTTGAACCTTGAGGTTCAGTTCAGGTCAGGTCAGGTCAGGTCAGGTCAGGTCAGGTCAGGTCAGGTCAGGTCAGGGGCTTGAGTCTGTAAGCAGGGTTGCCAGGGTTACTATTTTTACCCAAACTGATTGATCTAGCTTCAGAATAAGGTTGTGGGAGGTAAAAAGCAAGTCCGTGTGAGATTTCTGGTTTTAAAGCAAATAATTGTAATTAAATCATCAATTTTCACTAAAAAAAAAAAAAAAGATGACATAGGACTGCAGTTGACTTGCTGACTTTGGGACTGCAGTTGACTTGCTGACTTTGGGACTGCAGTTGACTTGCTGACTTTGGGACTGCAGTTGACTTGCTGACTTTAGGGCTGCAGTTGACTTGCTGACTTTAGGACTGCAGTTGACTTGCTGACTTTAGGGCTGCAGTTGACTTGCTGACTTTAGGGCTGCAGTTGACTTGCTGACTTTGGGACTGCAGTTGACTTGCTGACTTTGGGACTGCAGTTGACTTGCTGACTTTGGGACTGCAGTTGACTTGCTGACTTTAGGACTGCAGTTGACTTGCTGACTTTAGAGCTGCAGTTGACTTGCTGACTTTAGGGCTGCAGTTGACTTGCTGACTTTAGGGCTGCAGTTGACTTGCTGACTTTAGGGCTGCAGTTGACTTGCTGACTTTAGGACTGCAGTTGACTTGCTGACTTTAGAGCTGCAGTTGACTTGCTGACTTTAGGGCTGCAGTTGACTTGCTGACTTTGGGGCTGCAGTTGACTTGCTGACTTTGGGACTGCAGCTGACTTGCTGACTTTGGGACTGCAGTTGACTTGCTGACTTTAGGACTGCAGTTGACTTGCTGACTTTAGGACTGCAGTTGACTTGCTGACTTTAGAGCTGCAGTTGACTTGCTGACTTTAGGGCTGCAGTTGACTTGCTGACTTTGGGACTGCAGTTGACTTGCTGACTTTGGGACTGCAGTTGACTTGCTGACTTTAGGACTGCAGTTGACTTGCTGACTTTAGGGCTGCAGTTGACTTGCTGACTTTAGAGCTGCAGTTGACTTGCTGACTTTAGGGCTGCAGTTGACTTGCTGACTTTAGAGCTGCAGTTGACTTGCTGACTTTAGGGCTGCAGTTGACTTGCTGACTTTAGGGCTGCAGTTGACTTGCTGACTTTAGGACTGCAGTTGACTTGCTGACTTTAGAGCTGCAGTTGACTTGCTGACTTTAGGGCTGCAGTTGACTTGCTGACTTTGGGGCTGCAGTTGACTTGCTGACTTTGGGACTGCAGCTGACTTGCTGACTTTGGGACTGCAGTTGACTTGCTGACTTTAGGACTGCAGTTGACTTGCTGACTTTAGGACTGCAGTTGACTTGCTGACTTTAGAGCTGCAGTTGACTTGCTGACTTTAGGGCTGCAGTTGACTTGCTGACTTTGGGACTGCAGTTGACTTGCTGACTTTGGGACTGCAGTTGACTTGCTGACTTTGGGACTGCAGTTGACTTGCTGACTTTAGGGCTGCAGTTGACTTGCTGACTTTAGGGCTGCAGTTGACTTGCTGACTTTGGGACTGCAGTTGACTTGCTGACTTTGGGACTGCAGTTGACTTGCTGACTTTGGGACTGCAGTTGACTTGCTGACTTTAGGACTGCAGTTGACTTGCTGACTTTAGAGCTGCAGTTGACTTGCTGACTTTAGGGCTGCAGTTGACTTGCTGACTTTAGGGCTGCAGTTGACTTGCTGACTTTAGGGCTGCAGTTGACTTGCTGACTTTAGGACTGCAGTTGACTTGCTGACTTTAGAGCTGCAGTTGACTTGCTGACTTTAGGGCTGCAGTTGACTTGCTGACTTTGGGGCTGCAGTTGACTTGCTGACTTTGGGACTGCAGCTGACTTGCTGACTTTGGGACTGCAGTTGACTTGCTGACTTTAGGACTGCAGTTGACTTGCTGACTTTAGGACTGCAGTTGACTTGCTGACTTTAGGACTGCAGTTGACTTGCTGACTTTGGGACTGCAGTTGACTTGCTGACTTTAGGACTGCAGTTGACTTGCTGACTTTAGGGCTGCAGTTGACTTGCTGACTTTAGGACTGCAGTTGACTTGCTGACTTTAGGGCTGCAGTTGACTTGCTGACTTTAGAGCTGCAGTTGACTTGCTGACTTTAGGGCTGCAGTTGACTTGCTGACTTTAGAGCTGCAGTTGACTTGCTGACTTTAGGACTGCAGTTGACTTGCTGACTTTAAGGCTGCAGTTGACTTACTGACTTTAGAGCTGCAGTTGACTTGCTGACTTTAGAGCTGCAGTTGACTTGCTGACTTTAGGACTGCAGTTGACTTGCTGACTTTAATGCTGCAGTTGACTTGCTGACTTTAGAGCTGCAGTTGACTTGCTGACTTTAGGACTGCAGTTGACTTGCTGACTTTAGAGATGCAGTTGACTTGCTGACTTTAGGACTGCAGTTGACTTGCTGACTTTAGGACTGTGGTTGTCGTGAACGGTTTTACGCTCGGGTTTCCGTGTGTGGGGGATTTATAGCATCAACAAAGCTGACTTTATGTTAGGACTGTTAATGTTATAGTCATGTTGTCTGTTGTTGCCCGGATGGGGATGGGTCCCCTTTTGAGTCTGGTTCCCCTCGAGGTTTCTTCCTCATGTCATCTGAGGGAGTTTTTCCTTGCCACCATTGCCACAGGCTTGCTCATTGGGGATAGATTAGGCATAAAATTAGCTCATATTTTAAGTCGTTCAAATTCTGTAAAGCTGCTTTGCAACAATGTTTATTGTTAAAAGCGCTATACAAATAAACTTGACTTGTGAAAGTGCAAGTGTGCACAGTTTCATGTGTGATGAACAGAACCATTTCTCTTGAAGATTTATTCAACAACTGCAAAATGAAATGAAATGATGGAGTGGATAGTGTTCATAGTGCAGACACTAAACATTGACAAAACTAGTAAAAATGTTTTTGACTTTTCTGGGTTGTGTGCAGTTTTTGAGACGTAGTTGGGCTGGAAATATTGCTGAGACCTGGCAACCCAAAACACACAACTTTTTTTGATTCACTTCATACAGTCGCGTCAATACAAGGTTCACTTAGAAGTCAATCGAGATCACCTAACTTAGATATTCTCAGAGAAGTTGTTTTGTTTTGAGGCACAGAACATACAATGTTCAGTTCTGTTCAAACTGACTAAACAGTGCAGATGTGAAAGCACCCTGTGACTTTCTATACAACCCCAATTCCAAAAAAGTTGGGATGTTGTGTAAACTGTAAATAAAAACAGAATGTGATAATTTGAAAATCAAGGAAACCCGATACTGTATTTGACTGAAAATAGTACAAAGACAACATATCAAATGTTGAAACTGAGAAATGTTGTTGATTTTTGAAAAATATATGCTCATTTTGAATTTGATATCAGCAACATGTTTGAATAAAGTTGGGATGGGGCATGTTTACCACTGTGTTGCATCACCTCTACTTTTAAAAACACTCTGTAAACGTTTGGGAACTAAGGAGACCAATTGCTGTAGTTTTGAAAGAGAAATGTTGTCCCATTCTTGCCTGATATACAATTTCAGTTGCTCAACAGGTCGGGGTCTCACATCTTTGTCATATTTTGTGCTTCATAATGCACCAAATGTTTTAAATGGGAGGCAGGTCTGCACTGCAGGCAGGCCAGTTTAGCACCTGGACTCTTTTACTATGGAGCCATGCAGTTTTAATATGTGCAGAAAGCGGTTTGGCATTGTCTTGCTGAAAGAAGGAAGGCCTTCCCTGAAAAAGATTTTGTCTGGATGGCAGCATATTACTCTGAAACATGTAGATATCATTCAGCATTAATGATGCCTTCCCAGATGTACAAGCTACCCATGTCATGTGCACTAATGCGCCCTCATACCATCACAGATGCTGGCTTTTGAACTGTGCGCTGATAACAAGCCAGATGGTCCCTCTCCTCTTTAGCCTGGAGGACGTGGTGTCCATAATTTCTAAAAAGAATTTCTACTTTTGATTTGTCAGACCTCAGGACAGTTTTCCACTTCACCTCAGACCATCGTAAAAGAGCTCGGGCCCAGAGAAGGTGGCAGTGTTTATGGATATTGTTTATATCTGGTTTTAACTTGCATTTGTGGATGCAGTAATGAACTGTTTTCACAGACGATGGTTTTCCTGAGCCCATACAGTGATTTCCACTACAGACACGTGTCTGCTTTTAATGCAGTGTCTTCTGAGGGCCTGAAGATCACAGACATCCAGTGTCAGTTTTCAGCCTTGTCTCTTGCATACAGAGATTTCTCCAGATTCTCTGAATCTTTTAATGATATTATGGACCATAGATGATGTGAACCCCAAATTCTTTGCAGTTTTGCATTGAAGAACATTATTCTTAAATTGTTGCACTGTTTGCCCATGCAGTCTTTCACAGAGCGGTGAACCCTTCCCCATCCGTGGAGTCTTCTGAGAAGCATCCACAAGCATCCCAGAGAAGCCTCTCTGGGATGCTTGTTTTATGTCCAATCATCTTACTGACCTGTTGCTGATTAACTAAATATTTTTTTTTGTTTTGTTTTTTTAGCATTACATAACTTTTTAAGTCTTTTGTTGCCCCGTCCCAACTTTTCTGAAACATGTTGCTGACATCAAATTCAAACTGAGCATATATTTTTCAAAAAACAATAAAATTTCTCAGTTTCAACATTTGATATGTTGTCATTGTACTATTTTCAATGAAATATAGGGTTTCCATGATTTGAAAATCATCATATTCTGTTTTTATTTATGTTTTACGCAGCATCCCAACTTTTTTGGAATTGGGGTTATACCTGTGTGGGGTGAGATCCTCCGCTCAACATGAGCTCATTACCTTCTGAGTGCAAATGTTAGCTCTGTACACTTCAGCTTTTCCTAATCCATGTTCATTTACTCATGACCATCATGAACAGACACCTCAAAGAAAGCAAGAGAAAAAAAAAGAGCTAAATTTGGTCAAGTATTCCAAATACGCGAATCCTCACTGGTACCTTTTTTTTGCGCAAATATCCCTTTCTGTGTTAACAACGTCTTAAACCATTAACACATGGCTCCTGATTATTTTACTAAAGAATTAAAATGTTAATGCAGTGACGAACCAAAGAGTTTGTCATCATTGCTTCATTCATGGATCAGAGAAAATCTCATCCATCGTTAGCTTTGACTTAACGAATACGTCCTTGGAGTTGCATCTACTCATTTTAAGTCCGTCTATAATGTCTAATAGAAGTGCCCTGATAAGAAAGTTCCACAAATCTCACATTAGAAAAGTCGTTGGTGCAGCAAGGCAAGTCACATAACCTGAAAAATATCAAATGAAGTAGAGCAGTTTGGGTGCTGATCACCCTCCCTGATTAATCAACAGCTACGCAAAGATCTGGAAATAATTACCACTAACACCACCAACAAAAAAAAAGAAAGAAAAAAAGCAGAACGCTTAATTGCTTTGAAAAGGTTGTCTGTGCTATCTCCATTACATCTCAAACACATGCATACACACTCACCTCCACTCAACCTCACTGACCAGCATACAAAAAGTACACAAATGTTATAGAACATCGAAGTATTTACATCAGCTCAGGTAGTCTTGGCATATAATACATTAAAAAAACAGTCCTGATGTAAATATTGTAAATAATTGACTTGAACCTTTACAAGTTCCTTGTACGTGTGCACAAAAATCACCCACGAATAATAAACAGGGTGTGTGCAATCCCCAGCCGTGCCTCTGATTGGAAAAGACGAGTGTGCAGATTGAAATTGAAACACTAAAAAGAAAAACGAAGTATTTCCGTTAGCAGGTCGTCAATCACTTAGAAAGGGAAGACGAAATTCCATCTTTCAGATGTTTCTTTCCACATTTCTCATCGCCTTGTAGTTTGTAACCCTTTCAGGGCCGAATGCCTGGATGCCTTGAATGCCTCGTCTTTGACCCTCCACTGAGTCAGATGAAAATCCTGCAGAGATAACGGAGCCGCCCCTTTCTGACGCTCCATTGTGACACTCTTCCCCTTTTCATCTTAAACCTCTGCTTCCTCCTCTTCAGTGTCCTCCTCACCATCCTCCTTGTGCACAATGTAAGACACAGGACGACCGTGGTCGGAGTTGTGGGCGAAGCTTTGCGCAGATCCGACCCCGACCCTGGCGGCACGTCCCATGGCATATGTGCTCCTGTGGCGCTCAGGTGCCCTCGGACCAGTGCCTTGAGACCTGCCCTCCAGGAAGTAGGTCACCATTTGACCTTTACCCTTGACGCTGATGTTGCCACGACACACCAAGTCGTAGTCATTTTGCAGCAGGCGGTGCACTTCCTCTGTTACCTACAGGAGATACAAATACAGGATATACACCACTGTCTTGGTTTTAAGAGATCACTGAAAAGCTTATAGCTAAACTTGGCTTTGCTAGTTAAAGGAAAATAATAAATCACTCTCTAGGCTGCTAACACTGTTCACACCCGGCCTCCATTGACCCTAACACCTACGGGATGGCTGAGAGGAACAACGATCCATGTGACCTCAACGGCTCTCCTGAGAGTTGCTTTTGCTCCACTAGAGGATAAATACCTGGAACTCCCCACTAGTCAGACAGAACTGAAGAAGCCTTTTTGGATGAGAGGTGAAACATCTTCAAGGATTTCAAGCAAGTCCAATTGCCTTCTTTAGCACCTCTGGTTTACTATGATCTGGATGACTGAGAACCTTAACAGACATCGCTAAGGAAGATATTGCAAGTGATGATGATGATGATGATGATGATGATAATGATGATGTTTATCCATTAGGATCGAAGATGACCATGAGTTCAATTTGGTGGGTGGTGGTTGTGGGTCCGGAGGTGACTGATGAGGCCAATCCAGGCTTTGAACTAAGGTACCCCCACATGTCGGCATTCCACATGCCAAGGTTGAGTACCTTCACTATCTTTTTGTTGTATTTCGACCGCTGAGTGGGATCCCCACCAGCCACGGTGTACTGGCCAGGGTGAGGTGAAGTAGGCTATGTTTGGGGCACCTTTTCTAGCCCCTTCCTCCATGGAGGTGAACAGAGTGAACCCTAAACAGGGCTGCTCAGACACCCAGGGGGCTGCCGAACTCCACTGCTGCTTTGTTCCAGCAGAGAGCGACCCTATGCCCTGGGCCACCTGTGTGCAGGTTCATGACTACAGCTTCCAGTGTTTCCGCACCTGCTGCTTCACCACTTGCCCATCACCACAGGACTTGAATTTGAAGTCATGACTTGCGCGTGGGGGCGGCACGGTGGTGTAGTGGTTAGCGCTGTCGCCTCACAGCAAGAAGGTCCTGGGTTCGAGCCCCGTGGCTGGCGAGGGCCTTTCTGTGTGGAGTTTGCATGTTCTCCCCGTGTCCACATGGGTTTCCTCCGGGTGCTCCGGTTTCCCCCCACAGTCCAAGGACATGCAGGTTAGGTTAACTGGTGACTCTAAATTGACCGTAGGTGTGAATGTGAGTATGAATGGTTGTCTGTGTCTATGTGTCAGCCCTGTGATGACCTGGTGACTTGTCCAGGGTGTACCCCGCCTTTCGCCCGTAGTCAGCTGGGATAGGCTCCAGCTTGCCTGCGACCCTGTAGAAGGATAAAGCGGCTAGAGATAATGAGATGAGATGAGACTTGCACGTGACTTGGATTGGAGTGAGGGAGAGTTGCACAGCCGTCAGCCTCACTCTCTCGTCCCAACCTAACTGGGTTCAGGGAAAAGACAGAATCAACACAGCTGGAGCTAGGTTGGGATGCAGTGGCTGGCCATCAATGTTCTACATGTTGCATTGTGCCCTTATCGTGCTCCAGAAACACTTTGCTGGGTTTGCCTTCCTGCCTGTTGAACCATTAGGTGGTGGTCTCCTCTGTGCAGTCTGCCGAATCCAGTCTTTGGTCGTAACCCTGACCAGGGGGAGTGAGGTGTTGCTAGTGGATATAAAATTGAATCCTTAGAAATACAAAGATGACTCAACCTGTGATTTGTCACGCTCCACAAATGCCTTGCTGGGACCATGTTCCTGTCCATTGAGCCACCAGGTGGTGGTCTCCTCCATGCAGTCTGCCGAGTCCAGTCTTCGGTCGTAACCCTGACCAGGGGGAGTGAGGGGTTGCTAGTGGATATAACATTGAATCCTTAGAAATATGGAGATGACTCAACCTATAATTTGTCATTGTACGACTGTCAGAGCTTCTGTTCTGGAAAATGAATCAACACCTTTTGAGGAATCAGAATCGAGAATTCAATAAGTCTGAGGATTTGACAGCTGGATTTCATGCTAAGTGAGGGTTTTGTACAAAAAAAAAGGTTTTAAATGAATTAATAAACTAAGGAAGAAAGGCATGTGGACCTGGATCTTTCCCGGGACTCCGGTACTGTCCATACGGCTGGCCACGTTCACCGTGTTGCCCCAGATATCATACTGAGGCCTACGAGCCCCGATAACACCAGCCACCACTGGACCTACATTTATACCTGTGACCAAAAATAAGTAAGCAAATAAATAAATACTTCGCCAAAGGCTGCTTTCAGAGGAATCTTAGTCTGCATGAGTACACCCTGTCTTATACGGTACGTACATGGTTTGAGCTTACCTACTCTCAGGATAAAATCATTATAAGACTGGTAGTTGATTTCATCAAGGACATCAAACATTTCAATGGCGAAGTCTGCTATTGTACTCAGGTGAGCTGAAGTGGACTTTTTAACCTGGAACATAAGAAGAGATGAGATAAAACTGTAGAAATTGATGATTTTGACAACACGCACCAGTTAAGGTGAGTGCTAGCAACCAAAAGGCTGTAAATTGAAATCCTGGGACTATCAGAAACCCAGGAACCTGATTGATGCTTTGACTCTATGGCATCTAACTGTAGAAGGAAGTATCCACGCTCACCTTGCTGCCTGTAGTGGGAACCAAACCCACCGCTGCCATGTACGTGCTGCCAATGGTTTTGATCTTCTCAATGTCTTTGTAGCATTCCTTGTCCATGAGCTGGGGAAGGAACAGGAAGCAGGACACATTAAGACAACATGACATGCAGGACAAGCTTGTGATTGGCTGGCAGGAGAGACGGCGTCTGACCTCGTCGAAATCAGCGATGATCTCATTGAGGAGACGCAGGCATTCCACGCCCATGTTGTTTCCATCCAGCTCGATGTAGAAGTCGTTGAAGTTCGGAATGGAGGCGAAGAGAACGCCGACCTGGGAGTACGACTGGTAATACAGATCCTAGGAATAATTAAAGAAGCATGTAAGGATGTCAGTAAGGAAATATATAATGTGGTTGTATGCAAAAGTTTTGGTGCCCCTCACCAAATATACATATTTCTTGATTTTTGAAAAAATTAAAAAAAAAAAAATTCTGCAAATGTTAATGCACATCTACTTTATAGTTGAGTACCTTAAAAATAGAAACAAACAAAAGTAACTGTGGCGTGTACAAAAGTTTTGACACCCTCCTAATTCAGTACAAAGAATATCCCAATCCAGATGGAAGGATCTAGAAATGCTAATCCAATGTGGAGCATGTGGATTTGTAAAACCTTGTTGTCTCTCACCATGTTCCTGGGGTTGGACATTAAAAAGTGCTGAGCCACGTGAACTGGGAGCAGATTGAAGAGAATCCTCCTGTTGTCCAGTTTCACCTTCTCCATACCGTCCCTCTCCTCCTCAGCCTGGACACACAATGTCATAAGTACATCGTTTCTACATCATACTGTATCAAAATACAAGTCACAATAAAAATATAAGTTAATGTCTGTAATATTGGTATAAAACTCGAATTTATTTATATCTCGTGTATTTTAATCAAATGTCCAAAGGCGCATTCACTGCTACAGTATAATACTGATATCATTCCATGTTTATGTAATTACTATATAAATGAATATCCTAGTGATAAATACCAACATGTTTAAAATAAACATGCAGATAAATTAATAAATACATACTAGTCTGTTTTAACAAACAAATAAATAATAGTCTGTATTTTATTATTATTATTATTATTATTATTATTATTATTATTATTATTAGGTATTATTATTATTATTGAATACATTCGTCATAAACAAATAAACAAATGAATAAGTAAATAATTGAATACTGTCCTGCATTTTACGTAAGTAAATAAGCCATAAACAAACAAACAAACAAATAAATAAACATTTACTAACAAGCAAACAAACTAACTTTGCTTGTTCATAAACAAGCAAACAATTAAATAAATATTTTTTTGAATACTAGTAATACAAGTATATTTTTGAACTTCTACTCATACTACTGTGATGACAATGATGATAAAGGAAACAAAAACAAATATATGCAAACACATACTAGTCTGTTTTAACAAACAAACAAACAAACAAACAAACAAACACTAGTCTGTATTATTATTATTATTATTATTATTATTATTATTATTATTATTAAATTACTGAATATCATTAAAATGCATTATTTTATTTACAACCCTGATTCCAAAAAAGTTGGGACAAAGTACAAATTGTAAATAAAAACGGAATGCAATAATTTACAAATCTCAAAAACTGATATTGTATTCACAATAGAACATAGACAACATATCAAATGTCGAAAGTGAGACATTTTGAAATTTCATGCCAAATATTGGCTCATTTGAAATTTCATGACAGCAACACATCTCAAAAAAGTTAGGACAGGGGCAATAAGAGGCTGGAAAAGTTAAAGGTACAAAAAAGGAACAGCTGGAGGACCAAATTGCAACTCATTAGGTCAATTGGCAATAGGTCATTAACATGACTGGGTATAAAAAGAGCATCTTGGAGTGGCAGCGGCTCTCAGAAGTAAAGATGGGAAGAGGATCACCAATCCCCCTAATTCTGCGCCGACAAATAGTGGAGCAATATCAGAAAGGAGTTCGACAGTGTAAAATTGCAAAGAGTTTGAACATATCATCATCTACAGTGCATAATATCATCAAAAGATTCAGAGAATCTGGAAGAATCTCTGTGCGTAAGGGTCAAGGCCAGAAAACCATACTGGGTGCCCGTGATCTTCGGGCCCTTAGACGGCACTGCATCACATACAGGCATGCTTCTGTATTGGAAATCACAAAATGGGCTCAGGAATATTTCCAGAGAACATTATCTGTGAACACAATTCACCGTGCCATCCGCCGTTGCCAGCTAAAACTCTATAGTTGAAAGAAGAAGCCGTATCTAAACACGATCCAGAAGCGCAGACGTCTTCTCTGGGCCAAGGCTCATTTAAAATGGACTGTAGCAAAGTGGAAAACTGTTCTGTGGTCAGACAAATCAAAATGTGAAGTTCTTTATGGAAATCAGGGACGCCGTGTCATTCGGACTAAAGAGGAGAAGGACGACCCGAGTTGTTATCAGCGCTCAGTTCAGAAGCCTGCATCTCTGATGGTATGGGGTTGCATTAGTGTGTGTGGCATGGGCAGCTTACACATCTGGAAAGACACCATCAATGCTGAAAGGTATATCCAGGTTCTAGAGCAACATATGCTCCCATCCAGACAACGTCTCTTTCAGGGAAGACCTTGCATTTTCCAACATGACAATGCCAAACCACATACTGCATCAATTACAGCATCATGGCTGCGTAGAAGAAGGGTCCGGGTACTGAACTGGCCAGCCTGCAGTCCAGATCTTTCACCCATAGAAAACATCATAAAACGGAAGATACGACAAAAAAGACCTAAGACAGTTGAGCAACTAAAATCCTACATTAGACAAGAATGGGTTAACATTCCTATCCCTAAACTTGAGCAACTTGTCTCCTCAGTCCCCAGACGTTTACAGACTGTTGTAAAGAGAAAAGGGGATGTCTCACAGTGGGAAACATGGCCTTGTCCCAACTTTTTTGAGATGTGTTGTTGTCATGAAATTTAAAATCACCTACTTTTTCTCTTTAAATGATACATTTTCTCAGTTTAAACATTTGATATGTCATCTATGTTCTATTCTGAATAAAATATGGAATTTTGAAACTTCCACATCATTGCATTCTGTTTTTATTTACAATCTGCACTTTGTCCCAACTTTTTTGGAATTGGGGTTGTAATACTGTCATGACAAATAAACAAACGAATAAATAAAGATTTTATTCAATACACAAATAAACAAATAAATTAATATTGACTAACAAGAAAACACAAACAAAGGTATAAGCAAAGTAACGCATTTTATTAGTACAAAACAAATATATAAATAAATGTTTTAATAATGTTTCAACAAATAAATAAACGCATTTTTGAATACTTGTACTGCGTAATGTTCTTGAACTTCTACTATTACAACGACGACAACGACGATGATGAAAAAAGAAGCAAAAACAAGACAAAAATGTTGCAGGGCTCAGTCCAGCAGTGAGACATTTTACAGTATCATTTATACAAGAGTCTGTGTGAGTGAGTGTTTTATTCAGGTGAGCACTAGAGGTCAGCACCGAGCCTGTGTGTGTGTGTGTGTGTGAGCACACTGTCACACCGTGTGTACGACATTATGAGGGTGAGTGCGGGCGAAGTTCAGTGAGGTTGTGTAATCGTTGTGTCAGGGGCTCTTTGTTTTCTGTGTGTTTGTGGTTTCAGCATTATGTAATGAACGAAGGCCTCGAGGGGGTGGGGGTTGGGGGGGGTCGCCTCTAATTTATTCCATTATGTGCTTGGCAGCATTATCGAACCCGCACATCAGGTCTGAAACAGTGACGCAAGCCTGCACTACACACTGCATTACCACCGCAGGCCATGCGAAAATAACTAAATAAATAAACACTGTCTGTATCAGTGGACACTGTTTAACTTTCCTCAAACGTACAAAAGCTTTTCCTAAACAAGGTCAACAAGATCACAAGCATCTGCCACGTCCTGCTAGCTCCTAGCTACCTAAATTCCACTGAAGAGCACAGTGACAGCTAGATATGTAGAAAAAAGTAAATAATCAACAGACCTTTCTTCTTCACCCATCCAATGTGTTCTGGGTTGAGTCCCTTTTCTCGGGTTTCTTGGCTAAGTAAGTCCAGCTGGCTAGCCACTCCTCTGCTGCACTGCTTTTGGTCATGGACAGTTTTAGAGCCACCAGTTAACCTAACCCGCATGTCTTTGGACTGTGGGAGAAACCGGAGCAACGGGAGGATACCCACGTGGACACGGGGAGAACATGCAAACTCCGCACAGAAAGGCCCCTGTCAGCCATGGGGTTCGAACCCAGAACATTCTTGCTGTGAGGTGACAGTGAGAACCACTACACCCCTGCCCAAAATTATCAGAGCTTTATACTTTGAATTTATTCACAACATTAGCATACATTAAGGTTAAATGTAAAACTCACCTGCTCATACTCCTGTTCACACCCAGAGACGCCCAAATGCCATGTAATGACGTGTAACAATGTGTAATGACGTACAATGACGTGTAATGGTCTGTAATGGTGTGCAATGTCATAATGACGTGTAATGACGTATAATAATGTGTAACAATGTGCAATGACGTGTAATAACGTGTAATGATGTAACGATGTGTAATGACGTATAATGTCGTACAATGACGTAATTACATATAATGATGTGTAATGTCGTGCAATTACGTAATGACATGTAATGATGTATAATCATGTGTAATGGCGTGTAATGATGTGTAATGACGTTTAATGGCGTGTAATGGTGTGTAACATGCATAATGACGTATGATGGCGTCATGACATAATGATGTGTCCTGACATATAATCATGTGTAATGATGTGTAATGACATGTAATGACGTATAATCATGTGTAATGTGTAGTGATGTGTAATGATGTGTAGTGGCGTGTAATGACATGTAATGATGTGTAGTGACATGCAATCATGTGTAAGGATGTGTAATGACATGTAATGACGTATAATCATGTGTAATGATGTGTAGTGGCGTGTAATGACATGTAGTGACATGCAATCATGTGTAATGATGTGTAATGACGTGTAGTGGCGTGTAATTACGTGTAGTGACGTAATCATGTGTAATGATGTGTAGTGACGTGTAATGATGTGTAAACATGTGTAGTGATGTGTAGTGACGTGTAATTATGTGTAATGATGTGTAGTGATGTGTAATGATGTGTAGTGCCGCATAATGACGTGTAGTGACATGCAATCATGTGTAATGACATGTAATGACGTATAATCATGTGTAATGATGTGTCGTGATGTGTAATCATGTGTAATGATGTGTAGTGGCGTGTAATGACGTGTAGCGACATGCAATCATGTGTAATGATGTGTAATGACGTGTAGTGATGTGTAATTACGTGTAGTGACATGTAATCATGTGTAATGATGTGTAGTGACGTGTAATGATGTGTAGTGATGTGTAATCATGTGTAATGATATGTAATGATGTTTAATGGCATGTAATGATATGTAATGACATAATCATCTATAGTGATGTGTAGTGGTGTGTAATGATGTATAATGGCATGTAATGACATATAATCATGTGTAAGACATGCAATGATGTGCAGTATAATGACGTAATGATGTGTAATCATGTGTAATGACATGTAATCATGTGTAATGACGGGTAGTGACATGTAATGACATGCAATCATGTGTAATGACCTGTAATGACGTGCAATTATGTGTCATCACTGTAATGATGTTTAATGGCATGTAATGGTGTGTAATGATGTGTAATGACAGAATCATGTGTAGTGATGAGTAATGACATATAATGACATATAATCATGTGTAAGACATGCAATGACATGTAATGATGTGTAATGACATGTGATGACGTGTAATGACATGTAATGCCTGTTGCCCAATGAGCATTCATTCTTTCCTCCCATTAAACAGACTGTTTTTGAGTCTGCCATATGTAGACACCCAGAGAAGCCATGCATCACTGGAGTTTGATCATTTGATTCACCAAAATATTGAATCCCACCAAAATAATCTCGACTCTTTGGGAAATATTTCATTGCTGCGTTTGGATGAATTTCAGCAGATCGTCTGTCGTTAATATTCAGTCCGTTACAACGGCTCAGAGATGTGAAAGAATAAAGGGCTGATGTTGTGTCTGAGTGAACCTGGGGGTAATGGAGGTCACCAAACCATGTGCTGTAAATATGGCACACACACACACACACACACACACACCACCTTTCTTTCTAACCTTGGAGGAGTGCCAGGGCTTACAGACCAAACACACAGCAGTGAATAAGCTGGCAGAAACACACACACACACACACACACACACACACACACAGTGCCAGTATTGTAGAAAACAGAATGGTGAAAATGACCTCAGTGGCTCCGAGTCATTTCATTACAGCACACTAATAATACAATAAGAACACAGTGTGTGTGTGTGTGTGTGTGTGTGTGTGTGTGTGTGATATTTCACTCACATTAATCACACTAACACTCACTGAAGTTCTCCTACATGTGCCCTTCTAACTGTATTTATACTTTCATAGCTAATGACATCAGAGTGCTGTTCAGTACTCCATTCCGATTGGTCAGTTTCTCGCCTGTGCTTTCTTTCCTCCTTTTCATTTCATTTCTATCCCTCCATTTCTCTCTCTTTCTTTCTGCTGCCCCTGTCTCATGTTCATGCTCTCTGTATGTCTGTGGTGTTTGACTGTGAAGTACTACACAGTGATTGGTAATATGATCATTTCTCTACTTGGAGAAATCGGCCCTGGAATAGAAACTTATGCGAGGGTTCTATGGGTTCTCTGTGAAGGTGGTTCTATGGCAGGGTTCTGTGCTCTATATAAAGATTCTTTGCCAGGGTTCTTTGCCTTCTATGTGTTCTGTGTTCAGATACTATGTTTTCTATGTCAGGGATCTACTGGGTCTGTGTGAGGCTTCTATGTCAGGGTGCTATGGGTTCTGTGTGAAGGTTCTATGTTATGTCAGGGGTCTATGTGTTCTGTGTAATGTTTCCATGTGTTCTCTGTCAGGAGTCTATAGGTTCTATGTGAGGGTGGTTTGATGTGAGGGTTCTATGGCAGGTTTCTGTGTGAGGGTTTTATGGATTCTATGCGAGGGTGGTTCTATGTGAGGGTTCTATGGCAGGGTTGTGTGTCAGGGTTCTATGTGAGGGTGTTTCTATGTGAAGGTTCTATCTTTTCTGTATCACAATTCTACATCAGGTTTTATTGGTTCTATACCTTCTATGTCAAGGTTCTATGAGCTCTGTGTGAGGGTTTTATGGATTCTATGTCAAGGTTCTATGAGCTCTGTGTGAAGGTTCTGTACGTTCTATGTTGGGGTTCCATATGCTGTATGTGAGGGTTCTATATCAGGGTTCTATGAGCTCTGTGTGAAGTTTCTGTGGGTTCTATGTCATGGTTCTACATGCTCTATGTGAGCGTTCTATATTGGGGTTCAGTGGGTTCTGTGTGAAGGTTCTATGTGGTCTATGCCATGGTTGTATATGATCTATGTCAGGGTTCTATACCATGGTTCTATGGGCTCTGTGTGAAGGTTCTATGTGTTCTATGTCAGGGTTCCATATCAGGGTTCTATGGGCTCTGTGTGAAGATTCTGTGTGTTCTACATAAGGGTTGTATGGGTTCTATGTGAGGGTTCTATGTGTGGGGTGTATGGGGTCTCCAGGAAGAGGAAGTACCTTTAGCAGGAGGGCTCACCATGTCCTTGTCAGGACAGCTTTTCTGTTACTGGTCCTCACCTGACACTCAGCTCTCACCTGTGGCTCCACATAGCTGTCGCATTCAACAGCGGCCACACCCTGGGCACTGGCCTTGGCGGGCTTGCTAAATCAGGTGAGGGTAGCCGATGGGTTCCAAACCCTCGGTGAATTAGAATTGGGCGGTGTCAGCCCCACTGCATGCGGAGACTGACTCCCGGCGGAATGAACAGAGGAGATCTCCTGTAGATCCAACGGTTGTGAAGGAGGTGGCAGCAAGCGTTGTGGAATGCCTAGAGCATGGACGTGGCACCTAAAGAAGTCCTGGTCATCCACTGCAGCCAAGGAGGCCCCCAGTTGTAACATTTCCTTGTGCCACTGGACCTTGGCTTCTGCGGCCGAGAGGGTGGGGTTGTTCCCGTGCAACAGCTTCCCCACCAAAATCCAATTCACGCACAGGTTATGTGCAGATCCCTCTTCCTTTCCCCAATTCCTTCCTCTCAACTTCTCCTTCTTCTGAAAGTCCTGTGGCGACAGGAGTGGGGCGAAGCGACAGGTAGCGGTTACTACTGGCAGTCGTAGCCTCAAACCTGCACATAGGTGGCCTGGGACAGATAGTCGTCCTTCATTGTACCTGGGGCAGCAGTGGAGTTCGGCAGCATCCCTGGTGACTGAGCAGCCCTTTTTAGGACAGCACTGCTCACCCTAGTAAGGGAGGGGCCTAGAAAAGGTGGCCTAAACATTGCCTGCCCTAATTCACTAACTGGGCAGCATGCCGCGCCTGGCAGTTGGTTACCTCAGCGGTCGAAAAGAAAAAACAAAGAAAATTATCCTTGGCACTTGGAACGTGCGCACCCTGCTAGACAGAGAGAATACAGCAAAGCCTCACAGAAGAACTGCCCTGGTAGCTAGAGAATTGGCACGATACAGGATCGACATCGCCGTGCTCAGTAAAACCCGCTTTGCTGAAAAAGGAGCAATCTGTGAACCAGATGGGGGCTATACCTTCTTCTGGAAAGGAAAGGCAGAAGCTGAAGACAGACAACATGGAGTTGGATTCGCTATTCGTAACACCTTGCTACGCCAACTCCCTGATCTCCCCACTGGCATCAATGAATGGCTGATGAAAATCCGCTTCCCTGTCAGTCGCTCAAGGCACATTACCATCATTAGTGCCTATGCCCCCATGCTCACATGCAGTGACGAGGACAAGGAGAATTTCTATGAAGCCTTGGACTCCCTCTTGAAGTCAACTCCTGAAAGCGACAAGCTAGTAGTCCTAGGGGACGTCAATGCAAGAGTTGGGATGGATCACCAGAGCTGGGAAGGAGTTTTAGGCCCCCAGGGAGTTGGCAAGATGAACAGCAATGGGCTGCTGCTCCTGACTATGTGTGCAGAGAATGGTCTCACCATCACCAACACCCTCTTTAGACTGGCCAACAAGTACAAGACCACATGGATGCATCCAAGGTCCAAACAATGGCATCTCATAGACTATGCCATTGTCTGGCGGCAGGATGCACGGGACGTGATGATCACAAGAGCCATGCAAGGAGCAGAGTGTTGGACTGACCATAGGCTGGTGAGGACGATCCTCAACCTTCCTATAGCCACGGTTCATCACAAGAAGCCCAAAACTGCTCGCCCAAAATTCAACCTCACAAAGCTACTGAACCCTTCCACAAGAGAGAAATTTCAATCCCACCTAGACGACGCTCTGACTGCTCAAGGACCATTGACTGGCGACCCAACAGAACAATGGAACCAGTTCAAGCACACGGTGACAGAGTCAGCCAAAGCCACTCTAGGCCTGCAGAGGCGTATCCATCAGGACTGGTTTGATGAGAACAATGCTGAAATCAACAAACTCTTAGAGAAGAAGCACAATGCCTACATCATCTGGCAGAATGACCCATCTTCCATCTCCAAGAAAGAAAGCTTCAAACACCTCCAAAGCAAAGCCCAGAGAGAACTGCGCGCAATGCAAGACAGCTGGTGAGACAGAAAAGCTGAAAAGGTTAAACTCTACGCCGACCTGAATTACTCCAAGGAGTTTTACAGCGAGCTCAAGGCCGTGTATGGACCACAGAGACCCAGCACAACCCCACTACTGTCGGCAGATGGTCAGACCTTGCTGAAAAATAAGGACAGCCTCACACAATGCTGGAGGGAACATTTCTCCACCCTCCTCAACAGACCGTCTACAGTTGACCCTACAGCTTTGAACGTAATCCCAGAGAAGCCAGCGCTTGAGGAACTTGACCTGCCACCCACCTTTGAAGAAGTCACCGCCGCAGTGAAGCAGACCAACTCTGGTAAGGCGCCAGGCATGGATGGCATCCCAGTCGAGATATACAAGGCAGCCGGCCCATTGGCCCTGGACACACTCCACGAGATACTTTGCAGCATTTGGGAAGAAGAATCCATGCCACAGGACTTTCGAGATGCCATTGTTGTCTCTCTATTCAAGAACAAGGGCAGCAAATCTAACTCTGGCAATTATCGCGGCATTTCCCTCCTCTCTATCGCTGGGAAGATACTCGCCAGGGTCATCCTGAACCGCCTTGTCAGTGCCGTCTCAGAACCATCATTGCCAGAGTCCCAGTGTGGCTTCAGACGAGGCCGCAGCACCATCGACATGATCTTCTCGGTGAGACAGGTCCAGGAAAAGTGCATCGAGCAGCGGATGGATCTTTACACAGTCTTCATAGACCTTACAAAGGCCTTTGATACGGTGAACAGAGAAGTGCTGTGGGTCATCCTCGCCAAGCTTGGCTGCCCGAAGAAATTCACTACCATCATCCGCCTTTTCCACGACGACATGGTTGGCACTGTACTTGCTGGGGGTGACATTTCTGCTCCCTTTGAGATTTCAAACGGTGTCAAACAGGGCTGTGTCCTCGCCACAGTCCTGTTTAACCTGTTCTTCACATGCGTGCTGAACTATGCCCTCAGAGATCTCGACAGAGGCATCTACATTAAGTACAGGTTAGACGGCTCTCTGTTTGACCTGTGCCGGCTGAATGCTAAGACCCGAACAATGGTGAGACTTGTGACAGATGCATTATTTGCCGACAACTGTGCACCGATGGCACACACAGAAGCGGACCTCCAGTTAATCGTCAGCAAGTTTGCGGAAGCCTCCCAACTCTTCGGCCTGACAATCAGCCTAGGAAAAACAGAAGTCCTCTTCCAACCATCCCCAGGCCCTGCTGTGCACCCTCCCCCCACTATCTCTATTGGAGGTACTGCACTGAAGAATGTTTAGAACTTCAAATACCTTGGGAGCATCATATCCAGTGACGGCTCCCTCGACAAGGAAATCTCTGCCAGGATCAGCAATGCCAGTCAGGCTCTTGGTCGCCTTCGATCTCGTGTGATGAGTCACAAAAGCATCAGGCTCGAGACAAAAATCAAAGTGTACAAAGCTGTCATGATCACAAGTCTCCTCTACGGCTGTGAGACCTGGACGCTGTACAGGAAACAAATCAAACAGCTTGAACGTTTTCACATGAGATCCCTTCGGTCGATCATGGGCATCAAGTGGCAAGACCGAGTGACGAACCTCGAAGTTCTGGACACAGCAGACCTAGTTAGCATAGAGGCTGTGATCTTGAAGGCTCAACTCCGCTGGACTGGTCATGTCATTCGCATGGAGCCTTACAGACTGCCTCACCACCTACTCTATGGAGAGCTGAGGCAGGGCCACAGACCCAGGGGCCAACTGAGAAAACGGTACAAAGACTGCATTAAAGACAGCCTGAAACATGTCGGCATCCCTGCAAAAGACCTTGAGGCTTGTGCACAAGACAGACCAGCATGGCGTAGTCAAATCTGGCAGGCCCAAGACAATTTTGAAAGCAGTCGCCGTGACCACATCATCCAAGCAAGAGAAAGAAGAAAGGCCTCAACATCCTCCCTTCCTGCAGCAGCCACGTTCCAATGCCCTTACTGCCCACGAGTGTGTGCCTCCAGAATTGGTCTCTTCAGCCACACCCATGCCCACGAAAGGAGGCCCACTGCACAATGACATTGTCGGATCGACGGTCTACCAAAAAATGTGAGGGTTCTATATTGGGGTTCTATGGGCTCTGTGTGACGGTTCTATGTGTTCTATGTCAGATTTTTATATCAGGGTTCTATGTCAGGGTTCTATATCAGGGTTCTATGGGTTCTGTGTGAAGGTTATGTGTGCTCTATGTCAGGGTTCTATATCAGGATTATATGGGTTCTGTGTGAAGGTTCTATGTGGTTTATGCCATGGTTCTGTATATTCTATGTCAGAGTTCTATATCATGGTTCTGTATGTTCTATGTAAATGTTCTATATTGGGTTCTATGGGCTCTGTGTGAAGGTTCTATGTGTTCTATGTCAGAGTTTTATATCAGGGTTCTATGTCAGGGTTCTATGCGCTCTGTGTGAAGGTTCTATGTGTTCAACATCAGGGTTCTATGGGTTCTACGTGAGGGTTCTATATTGGGGTTCTATGTGCTCTGTGTGAAGGTTCTATGTGTTCTATGTCAGAGTTTTATATCAGGGTTCTATGGGTTCTATGTCAGGGTTATATGGGCTCTGTGTGAGGGTTTTATATCAGGGTTCTATGGGCTTTGTGTGAAGGTTCTGGGTGTTCTATGTCAGGGTTCTGTGGGTTCTGTGTGAGGGTTCCAACCTGTGTGGCCCAGAGGAAGTCGAGGCGCAGTTTAAGCTCGAGCTGGCGTGAGTGCAGGGCCAGAGCGCTGGAGAACAGCAGCAGGGAGAGGATGGGCTCATACGCACGAACGTTCAGTGAACCTACACCTGCACTGTGGAGAGAAAAAACACAAGTGTCACTTCTGTATTCTGTCCATCCTTTCCTTCTTTCTTTCTTTCTGAACAATAATTTGCCAGTGATATTCTCAACTCATGCAGGAACATGGTTTTTAAATGTAAATACACAAACACAATTTTTACAATGTATTTATTTGTATTTATGTTTGTTTTATTCTTTAGTTCTTTAAAACCAGAGAATGAGACTTTCATGAAAAACACTTTTATTAGTTCTTTACCCATTTCTGTCTTTTATTTATTAA
Source organism: Neoarius graeffei (assembly GCF_027579695.1). Taxonomy (NCBI): domain Eukaryota; kingdom Metazoa; phylum Chordata; class Actinopteri; order Siluriformes; family Ariidae; genus Neoarius; species Neoarius graeffei. Next base: position 107,243,186 of record NC_083569.1, on the reverse strand, counting down.
AATATCATGATGAATATACAGGATCATCTCTATATCCAAGTCAGAACCTCCTGGCAGAGGCAGCTGGCTCTGATCCTCAGCACAATTCATCACACTGATGGTGTCGTTCATTAACCATTTCAGTGTTGACGTGAAAGGCTCATGAATGCTCACACACATTTAACACACCTCTGACATGAACATGAACACACACAGACACTGACATGCTGCAACACACACTGTCGGTAACACCGCTGAGGGAAATCTATCTAATAAATTATTCTGATAAATACTCAAAGGCACATGAACATGGGGATGGGCCGGGGGAGTGAGTCAAACCCAATCATAACAAAGCATGGTTTATCGTCTCAGTGTTTTTCAGCTTTACGAAAAACCGAATGTGGAAGCAGTGTGAAAGAGATTGTGGAAGTAAAGGACACAGGATGCAGCGCTGCAGAGTGGAGTATACAGGAGGAGAGTGTACAGGAGGAGAGTGTACAGGGAGTAAAGAGTAAAGGAGGAGAGTGTACAGGAGGAGAGTGTACAGAGAGTAAAGAGTAAAGGAGGAGAGTATACAGGGAGTAAAGAGTAAAGGAGGAGAGTGTACAGGAGGAGAGTGTACAGAGAGTAAAGAGTAAAGGAGGAGAGTATACAGGGAGTAAAGAGTAAAGGAGGAGAGTGTACAGGAGGAGAGTGTACAGGGAGTAAAGAGTAAAGGAGGAGAGTGTACAGGAGGAGAGTGTACAGGGAGTAAAGAGTAAAGGAGGAGAGTGTACAGAGAGTAAAGAGTAAAGGAGGAGAGTGTACAGGAGGAGAGTGTACAGGGAGTAAAGAGTAAAGGAGGAGAGTGTACAGGAGGAGAGTGTACAGGAGGAGAGTGTACAGGGAGTAAAGAGTAAAGGAGGAGAGTGTACAGGGAGTAAAGAGTAAAGGAGGAGAGTGTACAGGAGGAGAGTGTACAGGGAGTAAAGAGTAAAGGAGGAGAGTGTACAGGAGGAGAGTGTACAGGAGGAGAGTGTACATGATGATGCACAATCGGAGAGAAAGGTCAGAGTGAGACAGATAAAGAAGAGAAGAAACCTCTGGGGCTTCAGAGCCATCTGCTACAGACAAGTTCAACATTTACAGATTTTACTGTCGAAGATTGAAGTGTGTCTCTGATTTATCCCTTTTAATGTCTTTTTATCTCTTCTGATCAAACTGTCTTCCTTTTTAACTTTTCTAATGACTTTCTGTTCATTTCTATCTATCTATCTATCTATCTATCTATCTATCTATCTATCTATCTATCTATCTATCTATCTATCTATCTATCTATCTATCTATCTATCTGTCTGTCTGTCTGTCTGTCTGTCTGTCTGTCTCTGTGTCTGTCTGTCTGCCCTGCTGGAAGACAAAGTTGTAACTGTCTGACTGATGTCTTGAGGTGTTTCTTCAGTATTTCCAGATCATCCTCCTTCCTCATGATGGTATTTTCTAAAGTGCACCAGTAGCTTTTCCAGAAAAAAAAAAAAAAACACAGCTCTCCAACACGATGCTGCCACCCCCATGCTTCATTTATTCTATTTATCAATTCATTTATTTTATAATTGTTTCCCCCCCAAAAAAAATCCAATTTCAATTTAATAAATGAAACTCATTTGTTGTAGATGTTGGTTGATTGATTGTTTAAGAAAGTAACTGTTATCGCCCTGGGAAACAGGAAATGGCAGCAACATCGCATCATGAAAGTGATGCAAGTGAAAAGCTCCAACAATGACAATTTTGATTATTATTATTATTTAATTATTTAATATTATGCAAATCCTATTATTGCTTAGAATTGTCAATAATTTGGGTGCATATATATATATTTTTTAAGGAAAAAAACCCTCTAAATTATCATTTAAAAATTAGTTCTAATGAGGAAAATATTGTATTTCATTCTCAAAGTTTGGATTTTTTTTTTTTAACATTCTCAACATTTTCTCAGATTTGTTCGCGTTGCCAATTTGAATTATTGTGTGCGATCTTTATTTTATACACTTATACAATTTGTCATTTTTAGGAAAGGTGCTAATAATTCCAAGGCCATCCATCCATCCGTCCATCCATCCGTCCATCCATCCTTTCGGTCTGTGCCTGTCTCTCTCAGTGTTATATAAGAGGCTCTGCTGAATGGGGCGGGGCGGGGCGGGGTGGGGGTGGGGGTGGGGGTGGGGGGGAATTGTGTACTGATTGATTACATGTGGCTCTAATGAAGCTCGGCTCGTCTTCAAACACTTTGGAGAGGTCAATTAAAAAGAGAGCGCTGAAACACACCACTCCATTAGAGCAGAGTGAAATACCTTTTAATTCTCTTTCTGATTGAAATCTCCCTCAATCTGACCCATGACCTGATTCACACACACACACACACACACACACACACACACACACACACACACACCGCTGTAGAGAACTGGGAGGAGGACTGGAGCCGAGACTTTCAGGAAACACACCAACTTGTATTTAGGCTTCACACACACACATACACACACACACACACACACACACACAGTGTAGGTCACTATCAAAAATAGCATGCTCTGAAAGAATAGCAGTAGCTAAAGGAAGATACACGTGGACTCATTACAGTGATTAATGCTTCCGCCTCGTGTGTGTGTGTGTGTGTGTGTGTGTGTGTGTGTGTGTGTGTGTGTGTGTGTGTGTGTGTGTGTTTGTAACCTAAAATCTAATGGATGAGTAAAACACAGCAGGACAGGACTCAGTGCCTCACTGAACTTCCACTAAAACAGCACAGAGCCGGGAAAAATAAATCAGGGATAGATTAGATAGTTAATAACACATATATTAGATTGTTTAGATTAGAATATTTGGTTATCTTAGATTCTTTTGATTGATTAGACAGATTAAATTAAGATGAAGATGAGATTAAGATAGATTAGATTGATAGATTATAACAGACACATTAGATTATGAGATAGGTTATAACAGAGAGATTAACTTATTTAGATAGATTACACAGATAGATTAGACCATTAGATGGATTACAAGAAATATATTAGATTACTTAGATAGATTAGACAGATAGATTAGATTATGAGACAGGTTATAACAGCGAGATTAATTTATTTAGATAGATTAGACAGATAGATTAGATTATTAGATGGATTATAACAAATAGATTAGATTCCTTAGATTAGACATATAGATTAGATTATGAGACAGGTGATAACAGTGAGATTAATTTATTTAGATAGAGTAGACAGATAGATTAGATTATTAGATGGATTATAACAAATAGATTAGATTCCTTAGATTAGACATATAGATTAGATTATGAGATAGGTTATAACAGAGATATTAGCTTATTTAGATAGATTAGATAGATAATACAGATAGATCATAACAGATATATTAGATTATTTAGATTAGACAGATAGAGTAGATTATGAGACAGGTTATAACAGAGAGATTAGATTATGAGAAGTTATAACAGAGAGATTAGTTTATTTAGATAGATTAGACAGCTAGAGTAGATTATTAGATAGATTAGATTATTAGAGTGGTTAGAACAGAGAGATTATCTTATTTAGATACATTAGATAGATTGATTAGATTATTAGATAGATTAGACAGATAGATTAGTTAGATTAGACAGATAGATAAGATTGGTACATATATTATAACACACACACACACACATATATATATATATATATATATATATATATATATATATATATATATATATATATGTACTAGATTACTTAGATAGATTAGACAGATTATTTTGACAGATTAGACCTTTTAGATAGATTAGACAGAAGAGATTAGATTTTTAGGGAGATTATAACAGATAGATTAGATTGTTTGATAGATTCTATTTTTTAGACAGGTTAGAAAGACAGATTGGATGGGCAGATTAGATTATTTATATCAATTATGACAGACAGATTAGATTATTTAGATAGGTTAGATTGTTAGATAAGCTGCGACAGGCCTAGCAAGCTGGTGGTGGATGACGCGTGCTCAATGCAGACACAGACAGCCTCGTAAAAGCCTGGCAACTGACAGGCCAATTGGCCTACAGGGTGTTAGGGTGAGGGAGACTGTTAGATAGATTAGACAGATAGATTAGATTTATTTAGACAGGTTAGACAGATAGATTAGATTATTTAAAGAAATTAGAGAGGTTAGACAGAGAGATTAGATATTTAAACTGATTCGGCAAATCAATGATAACACATAGATTAGATTATTTAGATAGATTAGACACACAGATTAGATTATTTATGTAGATTATTACAGATACATTAGATTTTTAAATAGATTAGATTATAAATTATTCAGTTTATACATCTACAGCTCACTTTCATCTCAGTAATTTTATTAATATAAAGGTCACTCCATGAGATTAGCCATGTTTCTGATTCAAATTTCTTTCTTTCTTTCTTTCTTTCTTTCTTTCTTTCTTTCTTTCTTTCTTTCTTTCTTTCTTTCTTTCTCCCAGCCTTTTCCTTGAAAGAATTAAACAGCAATGAAATACAGTATTCTTTAACACACACACACACACACACACACACACACACACACACACACACACACACACAGAGGTATGGTCTCTGACCCGGTCACGGTTCGGCGGTATCCGCTCAGCTCCAGTACGGTGATGAAGCTGACGGCCAACACGAGCAGCAGAAGCAGCTTGGGCAGCCAGGACACTCTCAGGAATAGCGCCATGGTAACCGTGGCTACCACACATGCCAGGAAGGCATACTGCACCCCATCACATGGCAGCTCCGGCATGGTGCGGTTAGCTCCGCCCACCATGTCTATGATCACTATTGAGGTGTTGGAGGTGGAGGCCCAGAGCCAGGGCATGCAGCCCACCTGGACAGGAAACAGCAGGGACACACTCAGCTGGATGCCTCAACTTTAACCCCACTTCCTGTTTCCAGCCTAAAATATGAACTACGTATTGAACAGAATAGATTAAAAAAAATGTTCTCTTATTATACTCCAGTGTAACTGGGCTAGCACCTACAACATCTCACCTGTCATATGAGTAGGATGCACCCGCTAACCGCTAACTGTTAACCGCTAACCTCACAGGCGTAATGAAAATGCAGCACCAGAACTGCTTTCAATAAATATTTCAATATAAACATATCAAATGTGTTCAGGATACACGTTTCTGTTCATGATGATGATGATGATGAAAACGAAGGCTTACCACACACGCCTGCGCCACAGCGTAGATTAGCAGCACTATTAGCACACACAGGACAGTGCGTATCTGAATGGTGAGGCACCCAGGAAAACACTGCCACACACACACACACAAACACAGAGAATTCTAATTCATAAACCCACTTACAGCACCGTCGAATGACAAGCAGTGAACTTGAAAGACTTTATTCTGAACAAAAGGAAACGATTAGCACAAATTGACTTCGAAAGCACGTCAGCGTTTCTCCTTTCACAGCCTCATTAAGCTCTTCGATAATTAGTTTTTACTCTGTATTTCTGTCATTTCGTTCAAAGCTCAAGGGATGGTTCATCTGGATAAATCTGACATGCCTGGGAGGAAAGGTAACCGCTAACTGAAGCGCTAACTGCATCCTCTCCCGTGTGCACAAAGCACTGGATGGTAGTTCTGTTAGCAAGGCGCCGAAATCCCTGAATGCTACGGCTAAAGTGTAGATTTCGACACCTTTATGTTTCATACACAAGCGATTTCCATCCAAAATAAGACGCAAATAATAGAAAATGGGTTTTTTTTAGCTTTATCTGATTTGTGGTAAATCTTTCTACATAGATTCGATTATTCGACAGATTAGACTGGAGAGAATAGATTATTAGATAGATTATAACATAGATTATTTAGACAGATTAGATATTTTTAGAGAGATTAGATAAATTACAACAGACAGATTATTTAGATAGATTAGACAGATTAGATTATTCAACAGATTAGACCAGAGTGAATAGATTATTAGATAGATTATAACATAGATTATTTAGACAGATTAGATATTTTTAGAGATTAGATAATTTGATAAATTACAACAGACAGATTATTTAGATAGATTGGACAGGTAGATTAGACTATTCGACAGGTTAGACCAGATAGAATAGATTATTAGATAGATTATAACATAGATTATTTAGACAGATTAGATATTTTTAGAGAGATTAGATAAATTACAACAGACAGATTATTTAGATAGATTGGACAGGTAGATTAGATTATTCGACAGGTTAGACCAGAGAGAATAGATAGATTATAACTGATATATGAGATTTTTAGATAGATTAGACAGATAGATTAGATTATTCAACACATTAGACCAGAGAGAATAGATTATTAGATAGATTATAACATAGATTATTTAGACAGATTAGATCTTTTAGAGAGATTAGATTGTTAGATAAATTACAACAGACAGATTATTTAGGTAGATTGGACAGAAGATTAGATTATTACACAGATTAGACCAGAGAGAATAGATTATTAGATAGATTATAGCATAGATTATTTAGACAGATTAGATTTTGTTACAGAGATTAGATTATTAGATATATTACAACAGACATACTGTTTAGATAGATTGGACAGATAGATTAGATTATTACACAGATTAGTACAGAGAGAATAGATTATTAGATAGAACATAACAGATTACTTAGACAGGTTAGACAGATAGTTTAGGTTATTTAGACTGAATAGAGCGATTAGACAGAGAGATTAGATGATTTAGAATGAATACAGAGATTAGATATAGAGAGTAGATTATTTAGACCAATTAGTGGGATTAGACAGAGAGATTATATTACTTAGACTGAATAGAGAAATTAGATGGAGAGATTAGATTATTTAGACTGAATGGAGAGCTTAGTCAGAGAGATGGGATTATTTGGACTAATTGGGTAAATACATGATAACAGATCGATTACATTATTTATCTAAATTAGGCAGATCAATTCAATGTCTTCAGACAGATTAGACAGATAGATTAGATTATTGAGATAGATTAATGAGATTAGACAGATAGATTAGGTTATTTAGATAGACGCATAGATGAGATTATTAGATAGATTATAACAGATTATTTAGAAAGGTTAGACCTTTTTAGAGAGATTAAACAGAGAGATTGTTTGACAGATCAGGCAGACAGATTTGATTTATTTAGACAGGTTAGACATTAGATGGATAGATTAGATTCTTTAGATTAGAGAGATTAGACAGAGAGATTAGATTATTTGGACCGTTGTTAGTTTTTTTTCTTTTTTATCAGACATCTAATTTTTTAGGTTTGTTTACCTGACATGTTTCGACGTACGTCAAACAGATTAGATTATTTAGATGGGTTAGATTGTTAGATAAGCTGCGACAGGCCTAGCAAGCTGGTGGTGGATGACGCGTGCTCAGTGCAGACACAGATAGCCTCGTAAAAGCCTGGCAACTGACAGGCCAATTGGCCTACAGGGTGTTAGGGTGAGGGAGACTGTTAGATAGATTAGACAGATAGATTAGATTTATTTAGACAGATAGATTAGATTATTTAAAGAAATTAGAGAGGTTAGACAGAGAGATTAGATATTGATAATTATCTAATCTAATAGATATAGATAATTAGATAAATTACAACAGACAGATTATTTAGATAGATTAGACAGATTAGATTATTCAACAGATTAGACCAGAGAGAATAGATTATTAGATAGATTATAACATAGATTATTTAGACAGATTAGATATTTTTAGAGATTAGATAATTTGATAAATTACAACAGACAGATTATTTAGATAGATTGGACAGGTAGATTAGATTATTCGACAGGTTAGAAACATACGTCGTACGTCGAAACATGTCAGGTAAACAAACCTAAAAAATTAGATGTCTGATAAAAAAGAAAAAAAACTAACAATATTCAATATAAGACATAATGAACGTAATCGAAAGATTATTTGGACCGATTAGGCAAATAGATGATAACAGATAGATTAGATTATTTATATAAATTAGGCAGATAGGTTCGATTTATTTAAACAGATTAGACAGATAGATTATGACAGATTGATTAGACTATTTAGATAGATGAGAAATTATACATTATTCAGATTATAGATGTACCACTCACTTTCCCCTCATAAATTTTATTCATAAAAAGTTCAACCAGTCGTCAGTAAACAAGCAGAGAGTGGTGTGAGCCACGCGGATATGAAATCAGGGAAGTAAAACACGATCGTTTAACAGTTTACCTGCACTCGAGTGACATGAAGGTACATGATACAAGCTACAAGGAAACAGATGCAGAAAACCAGCAGCACCAACACCACTGTACCCCTGAGAGTCAGCAACAGAAGGAGAAAAACCAGGAACGAGATATTAACAGAGGGGTTAGAAGAAAAGGAAACTAGCAAAGGTCACTTAGCATAAATTCAGTTACGAAATAAAACCCACCCCTTTGCTAACTTTCGATTATTATTGGCAATAAAAATGTCACTTCCTCTGGACATTAATGACTGATCATAGAGATTGATAATGCGAGCAAACACACTGTTAGCATTAGCTTAGCATAAAAGGCACGTGCTAAGAAAATCAATGAAGTCGATACTATAGATTTACTGTGGCATGGTGAGAAGGTAGACAAGACCCAACAAGGCAGCGAGGATTAGCGACAGCACCACGGCACCGGTGAAGTACTCGTCATGGATGAGGTGGTACTGAAAAGAAAATGGAGAGGTAAATTAGATCAGTTCCCTTATTTACATACCGCATGGAGAATATTCGTGACTTTTCAAATAGGTTGGAATTAAAGCTACTAATCACAGTTTTATATGGATATGGTGTCGTTGCTCTAGCAATAAAACAAAGTGGGTTTTTTCTTACTTATCAAACCTTCCACCGCAACAATGTGATTCAACTCGCACTTTGAATATCAGGTGGAAAGTGGTAAAACATCGTAATGGGTAAACCTGTTAGATGCCGTTGTGGTGAATTTTTTGGCAAACAAGTCCCAATCTACACAACCCACAGAATTAAAATACACAGTATTGAAAGCATGCTGGTCACATGATCGAATTCTATCATGGAGAGCCTGAACCATTATCAGGAATCACCATAACAGTTAAAAAGAGTTTTTCAGTAGCTTTTAAATGGCTCCAGCTGCACACTGCTGTGATCTAGAAGGCCAGAGAAAGAGGTGGCATAGGCCGGTCAGTTTAGCCGACTTTGGAGCTCTAATTCTGGTTAAAATGACACTTCAGGTGCTGCTATGCAGCTCTTTATGTTTCCATTTTCCCCAGGTTAGAGATTTTGTTTATTCAATCAAATCTGGGGGATTATTTATTTATTTATTTATTTATTTATTTATTTATTTATTTATATTTTGAATGGAATTGTGAAACCAGTATTGTGAATTGAATCGAATCATGACTGGAGTGTATCGTTACACCCCTGGTGGAGACCATATGGCACTATAAAGTGTATTATAAAAACTACTTATGAACTGAGCGTGAGGTCTTTACGTGAAAATATCAGACCGAGGTCTTGACAGTACAGACCGAGCCATAGGCAAAGTTCATGAGGAGTTTATTATATGGCTTTTTTATTTCTAAGATTAAAATAGATGGTCATTATAATGAGTCGTGATGCTGCTTTCAGTCACGTCACATTTGTAACGTAGTTGAGTCACGCATGCAGAATAAACGACTAGTGGTTTCAAAGCTGAATTTATGTTAGCGGTTAGCAGTGTCTGAAAGCTCTTCATTGCTCATTTCTTGAACAACTCGCTGACTCTTGCTTGTCTTTTGCGTTTCGGCCGTTTTTTATTCCGTTTTGATTTCCAATTCATCTTTTTTTTGTCATTTTGTTTTTGTTTGGTTTTTGCAACATTGAAAGCCAGCACCTTGAAAAGAAAGTCTGTAATCACCCACGGGCATTACGAGAAAATTCTACCTGCCAAGGAACCAATCAGAGCACACGATTTTACCGGAAGTAGCTCACACCATATAATAAAAAATATTATTTTAAGTGTATTATAAAATATTAAGTGTACTATTTAACAGTTATTCCACGAAATTGAGTCGTACATGAGCTGATAGCTGACGAGGTGCGTAGCACCGAGTTGTCTATAATCCATGTATGACGAGATTGAGTGAAATAACTGTTTTATTCTATCCACATTCACTGGAATTTAAGAAACAGAGCATTTTTATTTTTCATCTCATCTCATCTCATTATCTGTAGCTGCTTTATCCTGTTCTACAGGGTCGTAGGCAAGCTGGAGCCTATCCCAGCTGACTACGGGCGAAAGGCGGGGTACACCCTGGACAAGTCGCCAGGTCATCACAGGGCTGACACATAGACACAGACAACCATTCACACTCACATTCACACCTACGGTCAATTTAGAGTCACCAGTTAACCTAACCTGCATGTCTTTGGACTGTGGGGGAAACCGGAGCACCCGGAGGAAACCCACGCGGACACGGGGAGAACATGCAAACTCTGCACAGAAAGGCCCTCGCCGGCCACGGGGCTCGAACCCGGACCTTCTTGCTGTGAGGTGACAGCGCTAACCACTACACCACCGTGCCGCCCTGCTTTGAGTTTTTGAACCCGGCTAAAAAAAATTCAACAAATTTTAATGACTAGCAATTTGTGAAAAATGCTGTAATAATTCTTGAAAAAAAAAACATACATTCTTACCATGAAATACTTTTATTCCATATTTTGTTGCTTTTTTTTTGTATTTTGGGGGATTTTGTTTTCAAGTACAGTTTTTATTTCGTCCTTGGTTGGTTCAGCCATTTTGTTTTTCTCTACTCACGGTATATGAGCTGATATCCTAGCAGTAGAGTAGCCAATCAGAGCATGCGATTGCTCATATCCAGTGAATGTGGAGAGAATAAAAATGATTATTAATCAGTTCCTTTTGGAACCTTTTCAGAGTTCAGCCTAGTTTCTGAGTGATGGTGAAACCCACATATCAGGAATTCACTTTGGCAAAATACCCAGGACATACCTTAACACCTCAACTTTAAGAAACCATAAATATATTTTAATATAAAATGACATTGAAATGTTTTCATTTCCTTTCTAACCATGCCTTGGTGTCTACCCGCAAAGGCGGTGTTATGGGAGGAGCCGGTTTATGAAATGCAGTGTTAAAACAATGTCTGTGAGTAAAACCTTGCTAGCTGAGTGTGATTCGTGATCGCATGGTGAATGTAACACATTGTTGGAGAGTGAAAGAGACATGATCCAAATCAATTCGGTCTGTAATCAGAAACCAGCTGTCAAAACGTCCATCATGGTCCTGCACTGCTTTCGAACTCTAGTTGTGGTTGAGCAATATAATTCAGGTCAGGAAATGTTTACTGATGTCCTGAGCACTACACACACACACACACACACATACTACCAATATGATAAATAGAGATGAGGTTAAATCAGGTCTTCTTCTGACCTCCAGCTCCACCACAAGTCCAGTCATTGGTACAAAGCGCTAACTTACACACCTGATGATCTAATGATGTAATGACGGGCTGTGAAATGATAACGTTAAGGAATCGTGGATGTCATGAATCAGCTCACCCTCCTTTCCCGTTCTGAGCACTTGTACATAAGCGTGAGGAAGTGTAAGTCCGCCGTGTCCGACTCTGTCTGACGCGCCTCGATCAGACGGCCGATGTAGCGGTTGACCCGTGTGCCGGGGCTGCTCTGGGTCACGTTGGCCGAAACCGAGGTCCGATTACGCAGCTTCTCCGGAGCCGAGCGCAGAACTCTCCTCTGTAGACACAGGACAGGACAGAACTCGAGTTTCAGTTCATTTTTCTTTTCTTTTTTCCAATAGTCTGACTTGGGAGATTTACAGAACTCATAGAGATTTGTATTTGGGAAAAAACTGTTTAATTTTAACCCCTTCAGGGTGTGGAGCGATTTTGGCTGTTTTTTTTTATCATTTTGTTTTTGCCTATATACAGTTTTAAAAAACCAAAAACCTTTAAATATGTCTTTCATGCAAGAGATTGGAAGCCATGTCAGAAGTGTTGTTCAGTCTCGGAGCTTGAATACACTCTAATAATAATATGTGTAATCAAATGAGAAATGAATAAGCATAGCCAGTGTTTCTGCTTTAAAAAAAAAAAGCAGACAGACTTGAATATGTTTTAGTTTGAGACAAACAGGGCTAAAAATAAAGGAGAACCCTACTTCCTTCACATTAGGGAGCCTCCAGGATCAATACCGAGGCACATCAGAGGAAGTCTCCAGATCAGCCGCAGAGAAAAAAAAGAGCACAAGCTGAAAAGGTCATTCACAGCAGTGTGTGAGAACGAGACAGGCAAAGAACATAGAAGAGAGAGGGACGTAATTATAGAGATGTGCAGAGAGAGAGACAGAGAGAGAGAGAGACAGATGGAGAAGAAGAAGAGGAAGACGAGAGGAGGTCGGATGTGTACTGCTGAGGAACATCACACTGGGGAGGCGGGTGAGAAAGAAAGAGAAGTGGAAGTGGAACAGTGAGAATGGAAAACATGTTCCTGTGATCGTGTGTGTGTGTGTGTACTACTGAGGACCAAATGCCCCCATAAGGATAGTAAAATCTGACAATTTTGATGTTGTGGGGACATTTGGATGGTCCTCACAAGGAAATTGTTGATATTGTTGGTAACAAAAAAATATATATATAGATATAACAACAGGGCCAAGGTTCTGTGGGACTTCAGCTTCCAGACTGACAAACAGATCCTGGCTAACCAACCGGACATAGTGGTGGTGGACAAAGAGCAGAAGAGGGTGGTGGTGATAGATGTGGCGATCCCAGCTGACGCCAACATCAGGAAGAAGGAACATGAGGAACTTGAGAAGTATCAAGGGTTGAAAGAGCAGCTGGAACGGATGTGGAAGGTCAAGGGTTGCGTGGTCCCCGTGGTAGTGGGGGCACTTGGGGCAGTAACCCCCAAACTGGGAGAGTGGCTCCAGCAAATCCCAGGAACAACATCTGAAGCCTCAGTCCAGAAGAGCGCAGTCCTAGGAACATCGAAGATACTGCGGAGAACCCTCAAACTCCCAGGCCTCTGGTAGAGGACCCGAGCTTGAGGATGACATGGATACCACCACCCCCCACCCCCTACCCCGCCGGGGGTGAGAAGGAGATTTATATATATATATATATATATATATATATATATATATATATATATATATATATTTTTTTTTTATTAATAAAAGAGCCACAATGCTTCCTTTTCATTACTAAGCTTAAGGTTAGGATTAGGTTTAGGTGCAGGCACAGAATTAATCAACAGCATTAATAATTATGTCACTGGAATGTCCTCACAAGGATAGTGAGACAAACGTGTGTGTGTGTGTGTGTGTGTGTGTGTGTAGTTATATGGGTACTTGTGGCTAATCCCATGTTGGTAATTAGGTTTGGTTAAGGTTGTTTAATAGTTATGGTTATGTTATCTTATGGTTTATGATTATGTTGGTTACATTATGGTGAGGCTTATGGTGACATCATCACTGTAATGGTTATATCATCATTACATTATTTTTATGGTTACATTAAAACAGCTTGTACAAATACAGCCATCAACTGTAGTCTCTCTCTCTCTCTCACACACACATACACACACACATTCATGTACTTCTATCATTGTGGGGACCTCCATTGACATAATGCATTCCCTAGTCCCTTACCCTAATAAGCTTTACCATTACAACTAAATGCCTAACCCTAACCCTAATTCTAACCTGAACCCCAGAACTAAGTCTTAACCCTTAAACAGCCCTTTGAAGAAGTGAGGACCGGCCAAAATGTCCTCACTTTCCAAAGATGCCCTAACTCTGTTGGTTAAAAGTGTGTTCTGGTCTTCAATATGTACAGTGGTGCTTGAAAGTTTGTGAACGCTTTAGAATTTTCTATATTTCTGCATAAATATGACCTAAAACATCATCAGATTTTCACACAAGTCCTAAAAGTAGATAAAGAGAACCCAGTTAAACAAATGAGACAAAAATATTATACTTGGTCATTTATTTATTGAGGAAAATGATCCAATATTACATATCTGTGAGTGGCAAAAGTATGTGAACCTTTGCTTTCAGTATCTGGTGTGACCCCCTTGTGCAGCAATAACTGCAACTAAACGTTTGCGGTAACTGTTGATCAGTCCTGCACACCGGCTTGGAGGAATTTTAGCCCATTCCTCCATACAGAACAGCTTCAACTCTGGGATGTTGGTGGGTTTCCTCACATGAACTGCTTGCTTCAGGTCCTTCCACAACATTTCCATTGGATTAAGGTCAGGACTTTGACTTGGCCATTCCAAAACATGAACTTTATTCTTCTTTAACCATTCTTTGGTAGAACGGCTTGTGTGCTTAGGGTTGTTGTCTTGCTGTATGACCCACCTTCTCTTGAGATTCATTTTCCTTTAGAATTCGCTGGTATAATTCAGAATTCATTGTTCCATCAATAATGGCAAGCCGTCCTGGCCCAGATACAGCAAAACAGGCCCAAACTATGATATCATGTTTCACAGATGGGATAAGGTTCTTATGCTGGAATGCAGTGTTTTCCTTTCTCCAAACATAACGCTTCTCATTTAAACCAAAAAGTTCTATTTTGGTCTCATCCATCCACAAAACATTTTTCCAATAGCTTTCTGGCTTGTCCATGTGATCTTTCGCAAACTGCAGACGAGCAGCAATGTTCTTTTTGGAGAGCAGTAGCTTTCTCCTTGCAACCCTGCCATGCACACCATTGTTGTTCAGTGTTCTCCTGATGGTGGACTCATCAACATTAACATTAGCCAATGTGAGAGAGGCCTTCAGTTGCTTAGAAGTTACCCTGGGGTCCTTTGTGACCTCGCCGACTATTACACACCGCGATCTTGGAGTGACCTTTGTTGGCCGACCACTCCTGGGGAGGGTAACAATGGTCTTGAATTTCCTCCATTTGTACACAATCTGTCTGACTGTGGATTGGTGGAGTCCAAACTCTTTAGAGATGGTTTTGTAACCTTTTCCAGCCTGATGAGCATCAACAACGATTTTTCTGAGGTCCTCAGAAATCTTTATTCGTGCCATGATACACTTCCACAAACATGTGTTGTGAAGATCAGACTTTGATAGATCCCTGTTCTTTAAATAAAACAGGGTGCCCACTCACACCTGATTGTCATCCCATTGATTGAAAACACCTGACTCTAATTTCACCTTCAAATTAACTGCTAATCCTCGAGGTTCACATACTTTTGCCACTCACAAATATGTAATATTGGATCATTTTCCTCAAGAAATAAATGTCCAAGTATAATATTTTTGTCTCGTTTGTTTAACTGGGTTCTCTTTATCTACTTTTAGGACTTGTGTGAAAATCTGATGATGTTTTAGGTCATATTTATGCAGAAATATAGAAAATTCTAAAGGGTTCACAAACTTTCAAGCACCACAATAGCAAGTCCAAGTACACACACACACACATTCATGTACTTCTATCATTGTGGGGACCCTCATTAACATAATGCATTCCCTAGTCCCTTACCTTAAAACCCTTAACCATCACAACTAAATGCCTAACCCTAACCCTAATTCTAACCTGAACCCTAGAACTAAGTCTTAACCCTTAAACAGCCCTTTGAAAAAGTGAGGACCGGCCAAAATGTCCTCACTTTCCAAAAATGTCCTAACTCTATAGGTTAAAAGTGTGTTCTGGTCTTCAATATGTAGCAAGTCCAAGTGCACACACACACACACACACACACACACACACACACACACACACACACACACACACACACACGTACCTTGTCCCCATCCTCACAGTTCATCATGTTGGAGAAGGGGATCTCAGCCTTGAACATCTTGCGGCAGTGCATGAGCTGCACCAGCAGGTAGCACACCGTTTTAAACTTCATCTTTTTGGCAGGTTTGATGTCAGAAAGGATCAGTCCAGGAAAGATCTGAGAGTGAACACAAACAGGAAACAGGGAATCAGGAGACAGCTTATTGACTCTGAGCTTTACGAGCATCATATTATTTTATGGTTCATGCTGGATTAACTATACACCACGTTCCGGCTCATAAATTTAGCTAGCAGTTTCTATTTCCTTTCATTGCTAGCAACATTTTGCTGCACTTCTTCTTACTGACAGTATGAAACAAAGCAAGAATGAATCTAGCAACGAAACACTGTTGCATTTGTTCGCGTTTTGTTGATGAAAGTTATAGCTAAGACTTAGCAGAACAAATCCAGTACACAGTGTTTGAACTGTATTGCTTATTAAGGAGCTTCTCGCGTCTGCCTTTTGCTGATAATTTCCATCAGGCTAAGAGGATTAGCTAAGAGGATTGATAAGAGGACTCTTCAATTTCTACAAAAAGCTTCTTGCACAAACATTACAAGCTCTTCATTTGAGTTAATTCACTAGTCTGAAAGGAATTGTGGAGGAGAATAAGGAGATTTTTCAACAATCCTCCTTTCGTCAATACACTGACAGCTCACAATAAAGCTTCAGTGCCTTGCAGAAGTATTCAGTGTTACATCCTGAAACTGAACTTTACCTTGTATGTTATGCTAATTGGTTACATTACATTAATGACCTTTAGCAGACACTCTTATCCAGAGCAACATACAACATACCCATACCCAGCCTGGGGAGCAGTTGGGGGTTCAACGCCTTGCTCAAGGGCACTTTAGCCATTCCTGCTGGTCCAGGGAATCAAACTGGCGATCTTTTGGTCCCAAAGCTGCTCCTCTCACCATTAGGTCATGGCTTCCCCACTTTGTTTAAGACGCTTTGCTCAAACAGATCAACTTCCAAAGCTTCAACATTCATGCAAATACTGTCATCAACACCATCGCACTCCTCATTTCATAGAACACTAACTAGCTGAGCCGAGTCTCTGCCATAACTGGGTGCAGCAATGTTGTATCTCTGCATTGCATTCTGGGAATTTGCACCACTGTCTCAAATGCCTCTACGCTGGATTTATCATTAATATGACTGGAAAATTGTGGGCTTGAAAAGATGTTAAATGGAGGAAGCCATGGCTTAATGGTTAGAGAAGCAGCTTGAGGACCAAAAGTTTGTTGGTTCGAGTTCCTGGACCAGCAGGAATGGCTGAAGTGGCCTTGAGCAAGGCACCTAACCCTAACTGCTCTCCAGGCTGCTCTTGGTAAGAAGCAGCTTGAGGACCAAAAGTTTGCTGGTTCGAGTTCCTGGACCAGCAGGAATGGCTGAAGTGGCCTTGAGCAAGGTACCTAACCCCAACTGCTCTCCAGGCTGCTCTGGGTATGTTGTACGTCACTCTGGATAAGAGTGTCTGCTAAATGGCTGTAATGTCATCTCATCATCTCTAGCCGCTTTATCCTGTTCTACAGGGTCGCAGGCAAGCTGGAGCCTATCCCAGCTGACTACGGGTGAAAGGCAGGGTACACCCTGGACGAGTCGCCAGGTCATCACAGGGCTGACACATAGACACAGACAACCATTCACACTCACATTCACACCTACGCTCAATTTAGAGTCACCAGTTAACCTAACCTGCATGTCTTTGGACTGTGGGGGAAACCGGAGCACCCGGAGGAAACCCACGCGGACACGGGGAGAACATGCAAACTCCGCACAGAAAGGCCCTCGCCGGCCACGGGGCTCGAACCCAGACCTTCTTGCTGTGAGACGACAGCGCTAACCACTACACCACCGTGCCGCCCTGGCTGTAATGTAATGTACTATAATATAAGTTCCTGCTCCGTTGTTCTCAAAATTGTGATTACATATTTACATGAAGCATGGTGGTGGAAGCATCATGTTGAAAGTAACCTTTTCCTCTTGGTTGCTTCTCTAACTAATACCCTCTTTACCATGTAGATTACACTGATTGGTTAGATTCTAAAGTTGTTTCTGAGGTCACTTAAATAAGCCCCTCCTCCAAAACAACCCACTGGGAATTATTTTTTCCTGTCCTGCAAGACTGAGGATAATTATCAACCAATGTTGGAAGAGCTAGCACCCCTATCAGTGAATAAAGCTTTTCTTTTCAGAAATATTTCAGTATGTCCTCGAACAATACAATAGTGGCATCATAATTATATTGATGACATCATGAACACTTGTTAAAGTTACTTTGACTTTCTGACTTGGCATTCGCAGCAATTAGATTGCTTGCAGTGACATTTTTCCACCAGAAAGGCCTCCAAATCCCCGAATCCCTGAATCTGTGAATCCCAAAACTCACACAAATTTAAAAATAAGACTTTACCCATATTGCCACACACACCTTCCTGCGGTGAGATGGCACTATAAAGAAGGTCTCGATGTCGTGTTTCTGCAGGAAGGCATTCCTCTCGCACCCGTTTCCAGGCTCCACCTCGTAGTCCCCATTCAGGCACTCCAGCGTGGACCGAGTGATGTGGACTTTCCTATTTACCCCAAAACAAAAAAGAAAAATCCTCCCTGAAAGACTTTCAGATTAATCTGTCCAATTAGCATCTTCAAACAGCGTCCAAGATCCATCCATCCATTATCTGTAACCACTTATCCTGTGCAGGGTCACGGGCAAGCTGGAGCCTATTCCAGCTGACTATGGGTGAGAGGTGGGGTACACTCTGGATAAGTCGCCAAATCATCGCAGGGCTGCGTCCAAGATATATTTAATAATTGCCCACAATACCGTTTGACACCCTTCTGATAGCGATCTCAGTGTGATTTAACCCTCGCTTCATCTCTAGCTAGAGAGTGATGCAGTGGCGCTTTAGCCCTTTAATCTATCCAGATGTCTCACCTCATCATCTGTACACTCTGTTCAAACAGATCAGCTCCCAAAGCATCAACGTTCACGCCAATATTGACACCAACACCACAGCACTCATCTTATTAAAGAATGCTAACTAGCCAACCCTAGTCTTCACTGTAAATCAGTGCAACAATGTTGTATATCTCGGACTTTCAGTTTAGTCCCACGACTAAACCGTCCCACGACTTCCACACTGGATTTCTTATGAACATAACTGGAAATATGGAGTGAGAAAAAGAGCTCTTGCACTTTTGTTACCTGAAATTGACAATAAAGATGACATACAGTATCTGTATGAAGCATGGTGGTAGTAGCTCTTGTTTTTGCGAGCTAAATCTGACTGCTATTACTTATATTTAGGATCAGTGAATTCTTTACTCCTTTTAATAAAAACGTCCCTGAGCTCACAATAACAGTCCGTCTGTGACATCAGTGCAGTACAGAACCAACAACCTCTCACAGGAGAAAGGAAATACAACACCAAGCAATAAATTAGCACCAGAATTGCGAAACGCTCGCAAATATTTCGGTATAAACTTATCGAATGTGTTTCAGGATGGAATTTTCCTTCAGTCCATAATCAGACCCGAGGCATTTGTATGGATTAATGAGAAGCATTGTGTCTCCTTCTGTAGATATGCCACGGAGCAGAAACGACAAAAAGCACTCAGATAAAGGAAATGGGTTTTCACTGATGTCCTATCAAGTCTTATCTGAATATATGAAGTGCTTTGTTATCCATGATAAGTGTATAGCTAATGCTCTAGCGTTAGCATTAGCGTTAGCATATTAGATAACCATCCCTCCAAAAGGCTTTGTTATTAACCCCGTCAATCATAAAATGCCGGCTCGAACAGTGACTCATAACTTATTCATACATGAAGAACATTTGGAATTTGAGTCAGTACGAGCGTAGCTTCCTGAAGGAGGAGAGAAATCGCGATACGACACCATTTGGCTTTCAAAGCAATCCATAAACCTGAAATAAATCTCCTTCTAAGTGTATTTGGGAATAATAAACATTCAATTCCCTCCGTTTCAATTTGATTTTACGTTTATGGCGATGAGATTCACACAGCTGAGACACGAGCACATACACGCTTTCGGAGAAATGGCTTCGACTACACTGTTCTTGGTCCCAAGACGATGTACTTTTTCAAGAAGTCTCGATATTATGGATTCTCACTTGGGCTACAAGTGGCCACTTGTGTCATATGATACACATTCACCACATATATGTCATATACATACAGTGGTGCTTGAAAATTTGTGAACCCTTTAGAATTTTCTATATTTCTGCATAAATATGACCGAAAACATCATCAGATTTTCACACAAGTCCTAAAAGTAGATAAAGAGAGCCCAGTTAAACAAATGAGACAAAAATATTACACTTGGACATTTATTTATTGAGGAAAATGATCCAATATTACATATCTGTGAGTGGCAAAAGTATGTGAACCTTGAGGATTAGCAGTTAATTTGAAGGTGAAATTAGAGTCAGGTGTTTTCAATCAATGGGATGACAATCAGGTGTGAGTGGGCACCCTGTTTTATTTAAAGAACAGGGATCTATCAAAGTCTGATCTTCACAACACATGTTTGTGGAAGTGTATCACGGCACAAACATAGGAGATTTCTGAGGACCTCAGAAAAAGCGTTGTTGATGCTCATCAGGCTGGAAAAGGTTACAAAACCATCTCTAAAGAGTTTGGACTCCACCAATCCACAGTCAGACAGATTGTGTACAAATGGAGGAAATTCAAGACCATTGTTACCCTCCCCAGGAGTGGTCGACCAACAAAGATCACTCCAACAGCAAGATGTGTAATAGTCGGCAAGGCCACAAAGGATCCCAGGGTAACTTCTAAGCAACTGAAGGCCTCTCTCACATTGGCTAATGTTAATGTTCATGAGTCCACCATCAGGAGAACACTGAGTAACAATGGTGTGCATGGCAGGGTTGCAAGGAGAAAGCCACTGCTCTCCAAAATGAACATTACTGCTCATCTGCAGTTTACTAAAGATCATGTGGACAAGCCAGAAGGCTATTGGAAAAATGTTTTGTGGATGGATGAGACCAAAACAGAACTTTTTGGTTTAAATGAGAAGCATTGTGTTCGGAGAAAGGAAAACACTGCATTCCAGCATAAGAACCTTATCCCATCTGTGAAACATGGTGGTGGTAGTATTATGGTTTGGGCCTGTTTTGCTGCATCTGGGCCAGGACGGCTTGCCATCAATGATGGAACAATGAATTCTGAATTATACCAGCAAATTCTAAAGGAAAATGTCAGGACATCTGTCCATGAACTGAATCTCAAGAGAAGGTGGGTCATGCAGCAAGACAACGACCCTAAGCACACAAGTCGTTCTACCAAAGAATGGTTAAAGAAGAATAAAGTTAATGTTTTGGAATGGCCAAGTCAAAGTCCTGACCTTAATCCAATGGAAATGTTGTGGAAGGACCTGAAGCGAGCAGTTCATGTGAGGAAACCCACCAACATCCCAGAGTTGAAGCTGTTCTGTACGGAGGAACGGGCTAAAATTCCTCCAAACCGGTGTGCAGGACTGATCAACAGTTACCGCAAACGTTTAGTTGCAGTTATTGATGCACAAGGGGGTCACACCAGATACTGAAAGCAAAGGTTCATATACTTTTGCCACTCACAGATATGTAATATTGGATCATTTTCCTCAATAAATAAATGACCAAGTATAATATTTTTGTCTCATTTATTTAACTGGGTTCTCTTTATCTACTTTTAGGACTTGTGTGAAAATCTGATGATGTTTTAGGTCATATTTATGCAGAAAATATAGGAAATTCTAAAGGGTTCACAAACTTTCAAGCACCACTGTAGCCGACTCTCACCGGCCACTTTATTAGGAACACCCATACATCCACCTGCTGTTTGATGCAGTTCATGTTCACTCTCATCAAACATCAGAATGGGAAAAACTGTGCTCTCAAAGTGTGACTTTCTTTCACTGTGGCATGGGTGTTGGTTTGAGCCAGATGGACTGTGCTTTCAAGAGCTCCTAGCACAGACTAACAACTGAGAAACTAAGATTTCTGTCAGCAGACCCTTCTTCCACGCTGCATGCTCACTACAGTATTTTTCACGCAGACTTTATTAATTTCCCCGTGTAATTTACTTCGTTACTTTTAAAATCAACATCCATAACAACACACAACGGAGCGACCTGGCAGCCTGCCGCTAATCCCTTACACAATCCTTTGCCCTGTTGGTTTTTTGGTGTGTCTGGCTACATTTTGTCTGAGCTCAAGTCCCAGCTCTAATAGTAATGGTTCGCCACTGAGTGTAAATATGCATGAAGATCATCTACTGAAGTTTTGGAATCCTTTCAGGTGTTCAATGCATCTTTCTCTTTCCCGGCGAACAAAGAAGTTATTGTGTGCATACGCAACAGAAAACTTTCTCTTCGGATACTGGCATCAGCTCTGATGTTGTCTTGGCAACCATGCAATATCATAAACCATATCCAATGCTCATTCTCCATTGGGTAGAGTGACGTAATGCACATAGGATAAGCGATATGCTGACAATATTGCATGCTATCAAACCAAATGAATG
Source organism: Neoarius graeffei (assembly GCF_027579695.1). Taxonomy (NCBI): domain Eukaryota; kingdom Metazoa; phylum Chordata; class Actinopteri; order Siluriformes; family Ariidae; genus Neoarius; species Neoarius graeffei. Next base: position 107,220,805 of record NC_083569.1, on the reverse strand, counting down.
AAACCCGCTAGAAGGGAATAGAACACGTTTTTATTCCATCGAAAAAGTGTCCTGGATGTATAATAATTCTCGATATTTCACTCCGATGACATCACTCCCAGTGTTTTGCCGCTGACTAGATGTGCGTTGTCAAAATGGCGAACTGATTCACAATTAAAATCCTTTTGATTAACTTGCTTTGAAGTTTATCTTCATGTTGAAAAATCAGAAAGAAGACCTACTGGAGCACAAACTGCTGAAAAAGTTAACACTGACACCTTTCTGTTTTAGCCAGTCAGCAGTTTGTGCTCCAGGAGCCGTTCTTTTGGATTGGACCATATGTTCTAGCCTTCATACCCCATGAGAGTAAATGAGCCTTCGACACACACCCATGACCCTGTCGCCAGTTCACCGGTTGTCCTTTGGATCCTTGGACCACTTTTGGCAAGTACTAACCACTGCATACCGGGAACACCCCACAAGACCTGCCATTTTTTAGAGATGCTCAGAGCCAGTCATCTCGCCATCACAATTTGGCCCTTGTCAAGGTCGCTCAGATCCTTACACTTGCCCATTTTTCCTGCTTCCAACACATCAACTTCAAGAACTGACTGTTGTCTTTCTTGCTGACGAATATATCCCACCCCTTGATGGGTGCCATTGTAATGAGATAATCAATGTTATTCACTTCTTCACCTGTCAGTGGTTTTAATGTTTGGGCTGATTGGTGTACACACTAACAACAAGTGAAGAGTTTGGTTCCAAAACGCTATATAGCCAATTCCATTGTTTCGAGAAAAATCACTTTTTCTGATTACGGGAAGTGATAAAAGGAAAACCACTGTATCCTGTTTTAAAATGTATTGACAAACTCAATGATAATAAACTTCAAAAATGAAATCCAGAACTAATGAACAGCTTTTAACTGAACCAAGTAATTATTTTTGTCAAGTCGCTACATATCCACGCCACGGGATTTTTCCCCGAAATGCTACATATCCCTTCCTATTTAAAGTGCATTGAACCGTGTTCTTTCATGACAGATTATTTTATTTTATAGATTTTTTTAGATTATTTTATCAAAATTATTCATAATTCAGTGTGAAATTGTCCAAGAAATTTGAGAAATTGATGAAGCGATTTCCTACTTCATGGGCCCAGCCATCTTAGAAGACTTCACGCCAATGGCAGCCTCTGATTGGCCAAATGGATATGTCTGGTTTTGAGAAAAATCGGTGATGGCGCTTGTTGCGTTTTGGAATGAAAGGCCGTAATGCAGAGTGTAAATCAATGGCAGATATCGGGTGTTGGTGAAAACTGAATATGGTATGGGTAAGACATGATAATTGCTGATGGTTTGGTGGCTTGAGTTTCAGTTTTTCAAATTTGGTGTTTATTGCGTTTTGGAACCAAACTCTTCAAGTAATAAATAAATAAACAGATAAATAAATGTTTCTGATGACACTATCATTCATTAACATCATGTAATTATACACAATGAGACTGAGTATGGTGTGAGTTTAACATCATTACGCTACCAAACATGGAGAGTGAACACTTAACAACAACATCTTCAAAGGTACAGCAAATAATTTGGTCCAAAAAGTGTAAGTGTGTGTGTGTGTGTGTGTGTGTGTGTGTGTGTGTGTGTGATAATACAGCGAGGTTGTACTCTTACCCAGGAAGCCCCCCAGCCTCCATCACGTTGGCCAGCGTCACGTCATTGGACCAGACATCATACTGCCACTTCCTGAGCCCCAGAACGCCACAGAGCACACGGCCTGTGTGTAAACCCACACGCATGTTCAGGTCCACCTCCGTTGCTTCTGCCACTGACCTGCATTAGAAAAGACAGGAAGTAGTACGTGTTGTTTTTTTTTTTATGAGATTCAACCATCACCCAAGTTTGCGAATCACATGATTCATTGTATGAAGTTCAACCTGCTGAACATCTCCATCAATCTCCAGTACACCTACTTATGGTACTGTTTAAACAATGTAACACCTCTTTGTTCATTGGACCACTCGCAAGAGATTCGCTTGCATGCTGTCAGAACAGATTGAACATCCAGCTTGTATCATGATGTCCCAGTCCATGAGGTGCGTCCCGTCTTCATGAGCTCTACCAAGAGGTGTTCAGGAATACAGAAGGATGAGGAAATATCCAGAAAAATAAAATCACAGATGGTTAAGTATGTCCTTATAATGACTTTGTTGTCCTTTTATGATAAAGCGTTGTTGATGCTCATCAGGCTGGAAAAGGTTACAAAACCATCTCTAAAGAGTTCGGACTCCACCAATTCACAGTCAGACAGATTGTGTACAAATGGAGGAAATTCAAGACCATTGTTACCCTCCCCAGCAGTGGTCGACCAACAAAGATCACTCCAAGAGCAAGGCGTGTAATAGTCGGCAAGGTCACAAAGGACCCCAGGGTAACTTCTAAGCAACTGAAGGCCTCTCTGACATTGGCTAATGTTAATGTTCATGGGTCCACCATCAGGAGAACACTGAACAACAATGGTGTGCATGGCAGGGTTGCAAGGAGAAAGCCACTGCTCTCCAAAAAGAGCATTGCTGCTCGTCTGCAGTTTGCTAAAGATCACGTGGACAAGCCTGAAGGTTATTGGAAAAATGTTTTATGGACGGATGAGACCAAAATAGAACTTTTTGGTTTAAACGAGAAGCGTTATGTTTGGAGAAAGTAAAGTAAAGTAAAATTTATTTATATACCGCTTTTCCCAGACAAAACAGTCACAAAGTGCACCACAATAACAGAATAATTAAAAGGCTAAAACACAGTAACAGAATAACACAATGAGACATAGTCACAGATAATGTAGCAATAGGTATACAATGTTAACCAAAAGCTAGTTTAAAGAAATATGTCTTTAGCTGCCTTTTAAAACAGTCTACAGAGACAGCAAACCTGAGATGAATAGGTAGGGCATTCCACAATTTAGGGGCAACTGTCTCAAACGCATGGTCACCATGGGTTTTTAGATGAGTACATGGGACAGACAGAAGGTTTTGATTGTCAGACCTGAGAGAGCGTGCCAGTATGTGGGGGTGAATAAAGTCTGCTAAATAGGCAGGGGCCTGGCCATGTAGTGTTCTATAAGTGATAGTGAGAATTTTAAACTGAATCCTGTACTGTACAGGAAGCCAGTGAAGGGAGCTGAGAATGGGAGTAATGTGGGAATATCTGCTTGATTTAGTAAGTAGCCTAGCAGCAGCATTTTGAATGGACTGTAAGCGAGAGAGGACAGATTTGTTAAGGGAAGAGAAAAGAGCGTTGCAATAATCAATGCAGGAAGAGATGAAAGCATGAAGAAGCATCTCTAATTCTGTGTAAGACACCATAGATCTCAGTTTACTAATGTTACGCAAATGAAAAAAACATGATTTGGTTAACTGTTTGATATGTGTTTCGAAAGACAAGGACTTATCAAAAGTCACCCCTAGGTATCTCAGACTGGACCGAACAAAAGGTGAATAAGGCCCAATATTCTGTATAATCTCAGGTGCAACATTATCAGGAGCAAATATTAACACCTCTGTTTTACCAGAGTTCAGCTGCAAAAAATTTCCTGCCATCCACTCCTTGATGGCATCTAGGCAGCCTAGGAGTCTAGAGAGCCTTGACACGTCCTTGGGTTTAAAATTAAAATGAAGTTGCAAATCATCTGCGTACATATGATAAGTGATATTAAAACTATTTATAATATGACCCAGCGGTAACATGTACAGTGTAAAAAGGAGTGGGCCCAGAACTGACCCCTGCGGGACACCAAAAGAGAAAGGAGAGGAAGAGGAGAGAAAGTCCCCTATGGAAACATTAAAACTCCTACCAGTAAGATAAGAGGTAAACCAGTCTCAGCAATCCCTGAGATGCCCACTCAATCACGTAGCCTCTTAGGTGGGGTTTACATTAGACCGTATCAGCAGATCATCAGATTAACGTTTTTAAAACGATTAGTGTGCACACAGCAACACCAATACACGATTTGCGTACACACAGCAACGCCAATACACGGATACGCTCGGCTCCGCAGGCATCCTGCGCTCCAAATCACTCTGCCCTGAACAGCGAGTGCCCTCTGGAGGGTGCGCACTCCGGCCCTGCGCAGCTCACAGAGCGCGCGAGTGAAGTGCACGAGCAGTGATTTGGGACTGAGCCGCTGTGTGTGTGATCTCAGTGCATGTCGGGCATGCGCGTCACTTACCACTTGCAAGTGGAAGGATGGCAAGCCTAAAGACAATCATAACTACACAATGGGCAGTATTTGCATCAGTATTTGCAGTATTTTCATACTTTTATACTCTTTAATGAAAGGTGATACAAGGCGGAAGTTCGCACCGTTTTTCAGCAGTCGCGTCACATGACCAACGCCAGCGAATCAGGAAGGTGAATGTCACAGTGACGTTGTCCAATGACGACGCCAGCTAGAGCTCAGCACAGCGTATCCGCGTATTCTCAATGTTTACACAGCACCGGACCAGACACGATCTGGATTGAATACGTGGACCCTGACGGATTCCCGTTTCCCGGCGTTTCCAGGCGTTTTAATGTAAACGGACAGTGCATCCGCGAAGAAAACGAGACAGATACGGTCTAATGTAAACTTGGCCTTAATCAGAATGTGATGGTCTACAGTGTCAAAAGCAGAGCTAAGGTCAAGGAGCACAAGTACAGAGCATTCACCTGCATCTGCAGCCATTTGAATGTCATTAGTGACCCTTAAAAGGGCAGTTTCAGTTGAATGTTGTTTCCGAAAACCAGATTGAAATTTATCATAAAGACTGTGACTGTCTAATAAGGCTGTGAGTTGGTTGGCTCCAACCTTTTCCAGAATTTTGGATAAACACAGTCATTTAGATATGGGCCTATAATTCTTGAGCTCAGCAGGGTCCAAATTGGGCTTTTTACAATGGGCTGTATAGTGGCATGCTTAAAGGAAGAAGGGACACACCCTGTAGCCAATGACAAATTAATAATAGCCGTTACTGCAGGTCCAATGGTAGATAGGACTTTAGTGAATAAGAATGGTGGAATAATGTCTTGGGGACTGGAGGATAATTTCATGCTCTTGACCAGATTTTGTAGGTCATTAAAATTAATAGGATGAAAAGACTCCAGAAGAGTACAATGTAGAGAGGGGCTACTTCTAACGGTGCATAACCCAGGCTGAATACTAGATCTAATGGCTGTGATCTTATCAACAAAGAAGGTGAGGAAGTTATTACAGTCATCTTGAGAAAAGCATGGTAAAGCAGCTATGGGCGGTGAGACAATGTTTCCAAAGAAAGGAAAACACTGCATTCCAGCATAAGAACCTTATCCCATCTGTGAAACATGGTGGTGGTAGTTTTATGGTTTGGGCCTGTTTTGCTGCATCTGGGCCAGGACGGCTTGCCATCAATGATGGAACAATGAATTCTGAATTATCCCAGCGAATTCTAAAGGAAAATGTCAGGGCATCTGTCCATGAACTGAATCTCAAGAGAAGGTGGGTCATGCAGCAAGACAACGACCCTAAGCACACAAGTCGTTCTACCAAAGAATGGTTAAAGAAGAATAAAGTTAATGTTTTGGAATGGCCAAGTCAAAGTCCTGACCTTAATCCAATGGAAATGTTGTGGAAGGACCTGAAGCGAGCAGTTCATGTGAGGAAACCCACCAACATCCCAGAGTTGAAGCTGTTCTGTATGGAGGAACGGGCTAAAATTCCTCCAAGCCGGTGTGCAGGACTGATCAACAATTACCGCAAACGTTTAGTTGCAGTTATTGCTGCACAAGGGGGTTACACCCGATACTTTTCCCACTCACGGATATGTAATATTGGATCATTTTCCTCGATAAATAAATGAGCAAGTATAATATTTTTGTCTCATTTGTTTAACTGGGGCGGCACGGTGGTGTAGTGGTTAGCGCTGTCGCCTCACAGCAAGAAGGTCCTGGGTTCGAGCCCTGGGGCCGGCGAGGGCCTTTCTGTGTGGAGTTTGCATGTTCTCCCCGTGTCCGCGTGGGTTTCCTCCGGGTGCTCCGGTTTCCCCCACAGTCCAAAGACATGCAGGTTAGGTTAACTGGTGACTCTAAATTGACCGTAGGTGTGAGTGTGAATGGTTGTCTGTGTCTATGTGTCAGCCCTGTGATGACCTGGCGACTTGTCCAGGGTGTACCCCGCCTTTCGCCCGTAGTCAGCTGGGATAGGCTCCAGCTTGCCTGCGACCCTGTAGAAGGATAAAGCGGCTAGAGATAATGAGATAATGAGATTTGTTTAACTGGGTTCTCTTTATCTACTTTTAGGACTTGTGTGAAAATCTGATGATGTTTTCGGTCATATTTATGCAGAAATATAGAAAATTCTAAAGGGTTCACAAACTTTCAAGCACCACTGTATATGAGTTCCTTCCTGGCGAAAAAGAAATCTCGAACCAACTTGTCTATTTTCCTCTGACCCTCTTATCAACAAGACGTTTGTTTCCACGCACAGAACTGTCACTCACTCTGTTTTTTGTTTTTCGCGCCATTCTGTGTAAACTCTAGAGACTGTTGTGTGTGAAAACAAACCCCAGGAGATCAGCAGTTTCTGAAATACTCAAACCTTTATGTGCCATCTGGCTCAAGCCAACAGTGAAAGAAAGTCACACTTCACTGTGAGAGCACAATTTTTCCCATTCTGATGTTTGATGTGGTTGAACGTTAACAACTGAAGCTCTTGATTTGTATCTGCATGATTTGATGCATCAACGATTCGAGATTCGAGAACTGCTGCACAAAACAGCAGGCGGATGGATGTACGGGTGTTCATGATATCCAGAAGACAAAACCGTTCCTGTTATTCTTTTACACAATCAGTGCTTTGAGATAAGAGACGTGTTTCGAGGTTGAGGAAGGAAGGAATCTTTGTTGTTTGTGTCAGGAGATGTATAGATAGATACCACAACACCTTTAGGAACAGGTACAGCAACGAGATTTCCTTTCAGGAAACTGCCTGAAGTTACAGACCCCGATAAAAATAGTAACGAATGTAACACCCAATCTGTGGAAATTGCTGTAAACGACAGAAGTCCAGCTCGCCACGTGTCTTCCCTCTCTCCCGTCATCCTGCACTGCTGCTGTGAGAACGTGTGTGTATGGTAAAGCGAGATAAGCCACAGAGATGCTCCAGTGCTCACACAGTGCTCTTCTCTCTCTTCTCCTCATCCACACACTGATTTGTGTGGCTTCCTGTACCAACAGAGACAGAAGAATTCACTCATCTGAAAGGATTTCACATCTCCTGGGATGAACACTGGAACACTGAACGACACGAGTTTCACAAGCACGTGTGGAAGGGATTTGTTTTGTTCAATTTACTGACACGATAACAGCCTTCATTTCAATAAATCCCTCAACCAAAAACCTGATTCAGTCTGATTTGAAGTACTTCCTTGATTTTATCTATATATACAGTGGTGCTTGAAAGTTTGTGAACCCTTTAGAATTTTCTATATTTCTGCATAAATATGACTGAAAACATCATTAGATTTTCACACAAGTCCTAAAAGTAGATAAAGAGAACCCAGTTAAACAAATGAGACAAAAATATTATACTTGCTCATTTATTTATTGAGGAAAATGATCCAATATTACATATCTGTGAGTGGCAAAAGTATGTGAACCTCTAGGATTAGCAGTTAACTCGAAGGTGAAATTAGCATCAGGTGTTTTCAATCAATGGGATGACAATCAGGTGTGAGTGGGCACCTGGGTTTATTTAAAGAGCAGGGATCTATCTAAGTCTGATCTTCAGAACACATGTTTGTGGAAGTGTAACATGGCACGAACAAAGGAGATTTCTGAGGACCTCAGAAAAAGCGTTGTTGATGCTCATCAGGCTGGAAAAGGTTACAAAACCATCTCTAAAGAGTTTGGACTCCACCAATCCACAGTCAGACAGATTGTGTACAAATGGAGGAAATTCAAGACCATTGTTACCCTCCCCAGGAGTGGTCGACCAACAAAGATCACTCCAAGAGCAAGTTGTGTAATAGTCGGCGAGGTCACAAAGGACACCAGGGTAACTTCTAAGCAACTGACGGCCTCTCTCACATTGGCTAATGTTAATGTTCATGAGTCCACCATCAGGAGAACACTGAACAACAATGGTGTGCATGGCAGGGTTGCAAGGAGAAAGCCACTGCTCTCCAAAAAGAACATTGCTGCTTGTCTGCAGTTTGCTCAAGATCACATGGACAAGCCAGAAGGCTATTGGAAAAATGTTTTGTGGATGGATGAGAACAAAATAGAACTTTTTGGTTTAAATGAGGAGCGTTATGTTTGGAGAAAGGAAAACACTGCATTCCAGCATAAGAACCTTATCCCATCTGTGAAACATGGTGGTGGTAGTATCATGGTTTGGGCCTGTTTTGCTGCATCTGGGCCAGGACGGCTTGCCATCATTGATGGAACAATGAATTCCGAATTATACCAGCATATTCGAAAGGAAAATGTCAGGACATCTGTCCATGAACTGAATCTCAAGAGAAGGTGGGTCATGCAGCAAGACAATGACCCTAAGCACACAAGTCATTCTACCAAAGAATGGTTAAAGAAGAATAAAGTTCACGTTTTGGAATGGCCAAGTCAAGTCCTGACCTTAATCCAATGGAAATGTTGTGGAAGGACCTGAAGTGAGCAGTTCATGTGAGGAAACCCACCAACATCCCAGAGTTGAAGCTGTTCTGTACAGAGGAACGGGCTAAAATTCCTCCAAGCCGGTGTGCAGGACTGATCAACAGTTACCGGAAGCGTTTAGTTGCAGTTATTGCTGCACAAGGGGGTCACACCAGATACTGAAAGCAAAGGTTCACGTACTTTTGCCACTCACAGATATGTAATATCGGATCATTTTCCTCAATAAATAAATGACCAAGTATAATATTTTTGTCTCATTTGTTTAACTGGGTTCTCTTTATCTACTTTTAGGACTTGTGTGAAAATCTGATGATGTTTTAGGTCATATTTATACAGAAATATAGAAAATTCTAAAGGGTTCACAAACTTTCAAGCACCACTGTGTATTTCACGACTTTTCAATTTTTGATGGGATTAACTGATTAAAAATGAAATAAATTAATCATCTACTGTAGATCCAGCAAATAAACACCAAATATTTGACTGTAAAAGAGTAGTTATTAATAGTTAGCACAAATGCTAAATATAAGTAATAAATAAACAACTCACTAATAAGAATACATAATGTTTACGTTAGGCTAAAATTGTATTTCCTTTATGTTTGTTTGAAATATTTATAGGGTTTTTTTTCTGCTTTATCACTGATGTTATCACTGAATGATGGAGAAAGCAAGTTGGATGTCAGTAAGGAAATGGAGTGAAACCTTTACAAGTAGCAAGCTGACGCAAAATATTTACAAATTCTAACACTGAATGTGTACGTAGCTACGTTTTTGAACAGTTACTCTTTTGGATAATGGCATTTTCTTTTATTTGTAATGATATTAAGCCTGTTTGTGTTGCTGTAGTTAATTTAATAACAACGCAGCGTGATGTAAACATGGACAGGACCTCAGAGTTTATTAATTATCCTTCAGTCATAACCAACTGCCTGTGGACTTCAGTGAACTTCAGAAATCAGATCATTTTCCACTGAGCTTTTAGCTGCGAAGCACAGATTAAACAGCTACTGTAAATGCAAGTTATAAATGGCGAACAGGCTAATTATAAACGGCTAACAGGCTAAACACAAATTATGTAAATAGCTAACAGGCTAATTATAAATGTTATAAATGGCTAACAAGCTAATTATGAATGGATAATAGGATAAATACAAGTTATAAATGGCTAACAGGATAATTATAAATTATATAAACAGCTAACAGGATACTTATAAATTATATAAATGGCTAACAGGTTAATAATGAATGGCTAACAGGATAAATGCATATTATAAATGGCTAATAGGATAATTATAAATTATATAAATGGCCAACAGTCTAAATAAAAAATTATAAATGGCTAACAGGCTAAATACAAACTATAAACAGGATAATTATGAATGATATAAACAGGTAACAGGATAATTATAAATTATATAAATGGCCAGCAGACTAAAGACAAATTATAAACGGCTAACAGACTAAATATAAATTATAAATGGCTAACAGGCTAATTATAAATGGCTAACAGGCTAATACAAATTATAAATGGCTAACAGGCTAATTGTAAATGGCTAACAGGCTAAATACAAATTATAAACGGCTAACAGACTAAATATAAATTATAAATGGCTAACAGGCTAATTATAAATGGCTAACAGGCTAATACAAATTATAAATGGCTAACAGGCTAATTGTAAATGGCTAACAGGCTAAATACAAATTATAAACGGCTAACAGGATAATTATGAATTATATAAATGGCTAACAGGATAAATGCATATTATAAATGGCTAATAGGATAATTCTAAATTATATAAATGGCCAACAGTCTAAATAAAAAATTATAAACGGCTAACAGGCTAAATACAAACTATAAACAGGATAATTATGAATGATATAAACAGGTAACAGGCTAATTATAAATTATATAAATGGCCAGCAGACTAAAGACAAATTATAAACAGCTAACAGACTAAATATAAATTATAAATAGCTAACAGGCTAATTATAAACGGCTAACAGGCTAATACAAATTATAAATAGCTAACAGGCTAATTATAAATTATATAAATGGCCAGCAGACTAAAGACAAATTATAAATGACTAACAGACTAAATATAAATTATAAATGGCTAACAGGCTAATTATAAATGGCTAACAGGCTAATACAAATTATAAATGGCTAACAGGCTAATTGTAAATGGCTAACAGGCTAAATACAAATTATAAACGGCTTACAGGATAATTATGAATTATATAAATGGCTAACAGGTTAATTATGAATGGCTAACAGGATAAATGCATATTATAAATGGCTAATAGGATAATTATAAATTATATAAATGGCCAACAGTCTAAATAAAAAATTATAAACGGCTAACAGGCTAAATACAAACTATAAACAGGATAATTATGAATGATATAAACAGGTAACAGGCTAATTATAAATTATATAAATGGCCAACAGACTAAAGACAAATTATAAACGGCTAACAGACTAAATATAAATTATAAATGGCTAACAGGCTAATTATAAACGGCTAACAGGCTAATTATAAACGGCTAACAGGCTAAATACAAATTATAAATGGCTAACAGGCTAATTGTAAATGGCTAACAGGCTAAATACAAATTATAAACAGCGAACAGGATAATTATGAATTATACAAACAGGTAACAGGCTAATTATAAATTAGATAAATGGCCAACAGACTAAATACAAATTATAAACAGCTAACAGATAATTATGAATGGCTAACAGGCTAAATACAAATTATAAATGCTAACAGTCTAAATACAAATTATATATGGCTAACAGGCTAGTTATAAATGGCTAACATACAAAATACAAATTAGAAATGACTAACAGGCTAGTTATATATGGCTAACAGGCTAATACAAATTATAAATGGCTAACAGGCTAATTATAAATGATATAACTGCTAATAGGCTAATTATGAATGCCTAACAGGCTAATGCAACTTATAAATGGCTAACAGGCTCAGTATGAATGGCTAACAGGCTAAATACAAATTATATAAATGCTAACAGGCTAATGCAACTGATAAATGGCTAACAGGCTCAGTATAAATGGCTAACAGGCTAAATACAAATTATATAAATGCTAACAGGCTAATGCAACTGATAAATGGCTAACAGGCTCAGTATAAATGGCTAACAGGCTAAATACAAATTATATATAGTAAATGCTAACAGGCTAATTGTAAATGGCTAACATGCTAATTATAAATGGCTAACAGGGTGAATACAAAGTAAAAACGGCTAACAGGCAAAATATAAATTATATAACGGCTAACAGAAATCGAAAAATATAGTTAAAATGATGTTATTTTTCTGAAATGGATTCTACATGCCCTCAGAGTTGATGTTAATTTATGAACCCATTACTTCACTACACATTAATGACTGATGTTATGCTATGCAGCTAATCCTGTTGCTAATGACTTGAGGGGTGTTCACACGGCACATATTTGCATCGATGCTGCACCGATGTATTTTGTTGCGATATATCTTACACCGGTGTAAATTTTGTGGAGCGTTCACACGTCACAAACCTGCTTACTAGAGAGAAGCGTGTTAGCACCGGTGCAGCCCCACTTGCGTTCACACGGCAGTTTTTGCGACCGTGCTATAGTCGCAAAAACTTTATTACTATCATTTCCTTTGATAGTAATAAAGTTTTTATATCATTTCCTTTTATTACTATCATTTCCTATCATTATTACTATCATTTCCGATAGTAATAACGCGGAAATGAAATATGCGCATGCGTGAAAATGTACTTCCTTTTCCCGGTTGTCATGGCATCACCAAGCGCCGGGAAAACAACCTGGATGAAGACACCAGTGTTGCCAGATACTGCTGACGTTTTCCAGCCCAAAATATGTTCAAATCCGCCAAAATGCATTTAACCCTCATCCTACCATGCTATTTTACACCTTAATCTTACCATGTGGGGTCTGTTTGGACCCCAATACTTTTCTTTAAAATTAAAGCTTATAAAGACAAAATCACCAGATAAGTTTTGTTCAGAACATCTTGTATTAATAACAGCAATACACTAAAGGGCCCAAGGCATAAAGAACACACTTAACCTTCATCCTACCAGCCAGTTTTACATACACAAACTACCAGGCGGGGTCCGTATGGACCCCAGGAGGGAATACCTTGAAATCAATGCAGTAAGAACCAATTCAATGCAGCAAACAGACATAACTTTATTGAAGAACAAAATCCACTATGGCTGAATATCAGTGATGTATTATAAATGCAATAACATTGCAATAATATTGCAATAACTAGCATACATGTAGCAAATTATAGCGCCACAAAAAAAATTGGCATTATATACATGATTTTTGCAGCTCATGCAGCTGTAAAACATTCTGGATTACAACTTAGGTCTTTTCTTACAGAATTTAAAACAAAAAAGTAATTGTAAAATAATTTAGGGCTTTTGTTTTGCAGCCTGTGCTTATTGCAGCAGTGGGGTCCACACGGACCCCAAGAAGGAATGCCTTGGTAGTTTCATTATGGAACATAAAAGAAATAAAAGAAGTTAACTTTCAGTGTGCTATTCAATTATAAAATGAAAGACAGATAAACTTTACTCTGGGGTCCGGTTGGACCCCAGTAACAAATTAATTATACCTTCACAATGCAAAAAGCTGATCTTCCGGTGCTTTAGTGTTTTAATTAAGACATAAATTCCGACAAATTCATAAAACGGTGAGGCAGTATGTCACATATTTTTAAAATGGCAAACAAACATATAGGTGCGGGATCCAGATGGACCCCACTTGGTAGGATGAAGGTTAAAACCGCCCAATCTGGCAACACTGGAAGACACGCAGTTCTGTTGTTGTTGATATTCGCCATTTTGGAAGCGCAAAATACCAGGATGCAAATTATGCAATGCCCGTATGTAATCAACTCTCGTCACGCGTAGCAAGTCTACCCCTGTAGCGTTCAGACGTCCCATTTTATATCGGTGCTGCCCCGCAAACTAGCATTTACTCCGGAGTAAATTTCTTAAACCACCTCCCGAGCAGGGTTAGATTTGCACCGGTTTAAGCAGCTTTCAGGGGCTACACCGGTATAACTTTGTACCGTGTGAACGCTCTACCGGGGCAGCCCAGGTGCTACACCGGAGTAAAAGTTGCCGTGTGAACACCCCTTTGGTGACTAGCAAGGAAAAGAATGAGTGTCAATAGTGACATGAAACTGAGAACATGGCCCTGCTCTTCATCCCACATCAACTCATATTCAGATCAAATCCCAGGGGAACAAGTTACACAAAGGTGAACTTTATCCCTGTGTGAGTCAATGTTAATGCTAACAAACCATGAACTGCACCATTTCACCTGTAAACACTGTCAGTAAACACATTCACGCTTGTTTAAATGTTTAAAAGTTAATAAATCCTCCGACAGTTCCTGTTTATCAATGAGAATCAGTGAATGTGTTAGTGTCAGTGGTGCTTGAAAGTTTGTGAACCCTTTCGAATTTTCTATATTTCTGCATAAATATGACCTACAACACCATCAGATTTTCACACAAGAGAACCCAGTTAAACAAATGAGACAAAAATATTATACTTGCTCATTTATTTATTGAGGAAAATGATTCAATATTACATATCTGTGAGTGGCAAAAGTATGTGAACTTTGCTTTCAGTATCTGGTGTGACCCCCTTGTGCAGCAATAACTGCAACTAAACGTTTGCGGTAACTGTTGATCAGTCCTGCACACCGGCTTGGAGGAATTTTAGCCCATTCCTCCATACAGAACAGCTTCAACTCTGGGATGTTGGTGGGTTTCCTCACATGAACTGCTCGCTTCAGATCCTTCTAAAACTTTTCCATTGGATTAAGGTCAGGACTTTGACTTGGCCATTCCAAAACGTGAACTTTATTCTTCTTTAACCATTCTTTGGTAGAACGACTTGTGTGCTTAGGGTCGTTGTCTTGCTGCATGACCCACCTTCTCTTGAGATTCAGTTCATGGACAGATGTCCTGACATTTTCCTTTAGAATTCGCTGGGATAATTCAGAATTCATTGTTCCATCAATGATGGCAAGCCGTCCTGGCCCAGATGCAGCAAAACAGGCCCAAACCATGATACTACCACCACCATGTTTCACAGATGGGATAAGGTTCTTATGCTGGAATGCAGTGTTTTCCTTTCTCCAAACATAACGCTCCTCATTTAAACCAAAAAGTTCTATTTTGGTCTCATCCGTCCACAAAACATTTTTCCAATAGCCTTCTGGCTTGTCCATGTGATCTTTAGCAAACTGCAGACAAGCAGCAATGTTCTTTTTGGAGAGCAGTGGCTTTCTCCTTGCAACCCTGCCATGCACACCATTGTTGTTCAGTGTTCTCCTGATGGTGGACTCATGAACATTAACATTAGCCAATGTGAGAGAGGCCTTCAGTTGCTTAGAAGTTATCCTGGGGTCCTTTGTGACCTCGCCGACTATTACACGCCTTGCTCTTGGAGTGATCTTTGTTGGTCGACCACTCCTGGGGAGGGTAACAATGGTCTTGAATTTCCTCCATTTGTACACAATCTGTCTGACTGTGGATTGGTGGAGTCCAAACTCTTTAGAGATGGTTTTGTAACCTTTTCCAGCCTGATGAGCTTCAACAACGCTTTTTCTGAGGTCCTCAGAAATCTCTTTTGTTCGTGCCATGAAACACTTCCACAAACATGTGTTCTGAAGATCAGACTTTGATAGATCCCTGTTCTTTAAATAAACCCGGGTGCCCACTCACACCTGATTGTCATCCCATTGATTGAAAACACCTGACTCTAATTTCACCTTCAAGTTAACTGCTAATCCTAGAGGTTCACATACTTTTGCCACTCACAGATATGTAATATTGGATCATTTTCCTCAATAAATAAATGAGCAAGTGTAATATTTTTGTCTCATTTGTTTAACTGGGTTCTCTTTATCTACTTTTAGAACTTGTGTGAAAATCTGATCATGTTTTAGGTTATATTTATGCAGAAATATAGAAAATTCTAAAGGGTTCACAAACTTTCAAGCACCACTGTACCTCAGTGATCACAAACAGGTTCATACAGGCAGCTCCTCTGAAAAAAAAAAAAAAAGATAAATGCTAAATAAACTTCATGTCAAAATAAAGCCCTGCATTAAAACATGTTGTATTCGTGAATGTGTGCTTGTGATAATGAATCAGGGCAGAAAGTTTTTGACAGAACACGACGTTCAGCAGTGAAGCGGCACGGGAGATTTTGATCTGCTCAGCTTCCCTTCCCTCACACGCTCAGCATTCAAATTAAACACAAACACGCTAAACAATCGAGTCTGTAATTAAAAGCTCTGTGAGGGAGGGTTGGTGTTCGGTGTTCAGCATAACAATGTTCTTGAATTCTGGTCAGAACGTTCAAAGCTTCTAGCTGACGTCGTGGTTCACTGTGTGAACAGAGTGTATACGCTCGCAGGCCACTTTATTAGGAACACCTGTACATCCACCTGTGCAGTTCTCTAATCAGCTGATCCCTCGATGGATCAAATCATGAGCTTCGGTTGATGTTCACTCACGTCAAACATCAGAATGGGAAAAATTGCGATCTCAAAGTGTGACTTTCTTTCACTGTGGCATGAAAGTGTGTTGATTTGAGCCAGATGGAACTTGAAGGTTTGAGTATTTCAGAAACTGCTGATCTCCTAGGGGTTGTTTTCACACACAACAGTCTCCTGAGTTTACAGTGGTGCTTGAAAGTTTGTGAACCCTTTAGAATTTTCTATATTTCTGTATAAATATGACCGAAAACATCATCAGATTTTCACACAAGTCCTAAAAGTAGATAAAGAGAACCCAGTTAAACAAATGACACAAAAATATTATACTTGGTCATTTATTTATTGAGGAAAATGATACAATATTACGAGTGGCAAAAGTATGTGAACCTCTAGGATTAGCAGTTAATTTGAAGGTGAAATTAGAGTCAGGTGTTTTCAATCAATGGGATGACAATCAGGTGTGAGTGGGCACCCTGTTTTATTTAAAGAACAGGGATCTATCAAAGTCTGATCTTCACAACACATGTTTGTGGAAGTGTAACATGGCACGAACAAAGGAGATTTCTGAGGACCTCAGAAAAAGCGTTGTTGATGCTCATCAGGCTGGAAAAGGTTACAAAACCATCTCTAAAGAGTTTGGACTCCACCAATCCACAGTCGGACAGATTGTGTACAAATGGAGGAAATTCAAGACCATTGTTACCCTCCCCAGGAGTGGTTGACCAACAAAGATCACTCCAAGAGCAAGGCGTGTAATAGTCGGCGAGGTCACAAAGGACTCCAGGGTAACTTCTAAACAACTGAAGGCCTCTCTCACATTGGCTAATGTTCATGTTCATGAGTCCACCATCAGGAGAACACTGAACAACAATGGTGTGCATGGCAGGGTTGCAAGGAGACAGCCACTGCTCTCCAAAAAGAACATTGCTGCTCATCTGCAGTTTGCTAAAGATCACGTGGACAAGCCAGAAGGCTATTGGAAAAATGTTTTGTGGATGGATGAGAACAAAATAGAACTTTTTGGTTTAAATGAGAAGCGTTATGTTTGGAGAAAGGAAAACACTGCATTCCAGCATAAGAACCTTATCCCATCTGTGAAACATGGTGGTGGTAGTATCATGGTTTGGGCCTGTTTTGCTTCATCTGGGCCAGGACGGCTTGCCATCATTGATGGAACAATGAATTCTGAATTATACCAGCAAATTCTAAAGGAAAATGTCAGGACATCTGTCCATGAACTGAATCTCAAGAGAAGGTGGGTCATGCAGCAAGACAACGACCCTAAGCACACAAGTCATTCTACCAAAGAATGGTTAAAGAAGAATAAAGTTAATGTTTTGGAATGGCCAAGTCAAAGGCCTGACCTTAATCCAATCGAAATGTTGTGGAAGGACCTGAAGCGAGCAGTTCATGTGAGGAAACCCACCAACATCCCAGAGTTGAAGCTGTTCTGTACAGAGGAACGGGCTAAAATTCCTCCAAGCCGGTGTGCAGGACTGATCAACAGTTACCGGAAGCGTTTAGTTGCAGTTATTGCTGCACAAGGGGGTCACACCAGATACTGAAAGCAAAGGTTCACATACTTTTGCCACTCACGGATATGTAATATTGGATCATTTTCCTCAATAAATAAATGACCAAGTATGATATTTTTGTCTCATTTGTTTAACTGGGTTCTCTTTATCTACTTTTAGGACTTGTGTGAAAATCTGATGATGTTTTAGGTCATATTTATGCAGAAATATAGAAAATTCTAAAGGGTTCACAAACTTTCAAGCACCACTGTACACAGAATGGTGTGAAAAACAAAAAAACATCAACTGAGTGAGCGACAGTTCTGTGGGTGGAAACAAACGCCATGTTGATAAGAGAGGGTCAGAGGAAAATGGACAGTTTTGTGGTTCGAGATTTCTTTTTTGCCAGGAAGGATATAGCAACTCATATAATCACTCTTTACAACCGGGGTGAGCAGAAAAGCATCTCAGCATGCAACAGAAAACAGAAGAACACTGTTGTTTGTCCTGTTTTGTCGCATTACAAGCTGGAATTAAAATTGATTTTTGGAGGATTAGCACCATTTGATTTACACAACATGCCTACCAGTTTAAAGGTAAAAATTGTTGCTTTATTGTGACACAAACAATAATTAAGATGAAAAAACAGAAATCTGGAGTGTGCATATTGTAGGTATTCACCCCCTTTTCGTATGAAACCCCTAAATAAGAGCTGGTCCAACCAATTCACTTCATAAGTCACATAATTAGTTGATTAAGATCCACCTGTGTGCAATCAAAGTGTCACATGATCTGTCACATGATGTCTGTATAAACCAACCTGTTCTGGAAGGACCCTGACTCTGCAACACTACTAAGCAAGCAACACGAAAACCAACGAGCCTCCAAACAGGTCAGAGACAAAGTTGTGGAGAAGTATAGATCAGGGTTGGGTTATAAAAAATATCACAAACTTTGAATATCCCAGGGAGCACCATTAAATCCATTATGGCAAAATGGAAAGAATATGGCACCACTACAAACCTGACAAGAGAAGGCCCCGCCCACCAAAACTCACAGACCGGCCAAGGAGATGCAACCAAAACACCAAAGATAACACTGAAGGAGCTGCAAAGATCCACAGCGGAGATGGGAGTATCTGTCCATAGGACCACTTTAAGCCGTACACTCTACAGAATGGGCGGGGCTTTATGGAAGAGTGGCCAGAAAAAAGTAATTGCTTAAGAAATCACATTTGGAGTTTGCCCAGCAGCATATGGCAGACTCCCCAAACACATGGAAGAAGATTCTCTGGTCAGTTGAGACTAAAATTGATCTTTATGGCCATCATGGGAAACGCCATGTGTGGCACAAACCCAACACCCTGAGAACACCATTCCTACAGTGAAGCATGGTGGTGGCAGCATCATGCTGTGGGGATGTTTTTAATCTGCAGGGACAGGAAAGCTGGTCAGGACTGAAGGAAAGATGGATGGCACTAAATACAGGGCAATTCTGGAGGAAAACCTGTTTGAGTCAGCCAGAGGTTTGGACGAAGGTTCACATTTCAACAGGACAATGACCCTAAACATACTGCTAAAGCTACACTGGAGTGGTTTAAAGGGAAACATTTAAATGTCTTGGAATGGCCTAATCAAAGCCAATACCTCAATCCAACTGAGAATCTGTGGCATAACTTGAAGATTGCTGTACACCAACGCAACCCATCTAACTTGAAGAAGTTGGAGCAGTTTTGCTTTGAGGAATGGGCAAAAATCCCAGTGGCTAGATGTGCTAAGCTAATAGAGACTTGCAGCTGTAATTGTAGCAAAAGGTGTCTTTATAAAGTATTGACTTTGGGAGGTGAATACCAGACTCCAGATTTCTGTTTTTTCGTCTTAATTATTGTTTGTGTCACAATAAAACAACAATGTGCACCTTTAAAGCTGTAGGCATGTTGTGTAAATCAAATGGTGCTAACCGTCCAAAAATCCATTTTAATTCCAGCTTATAATGTGACAAAACACCATAAACTCCTCAGCCTCAGGCCACGTGTATAAGACGTAGTGAAACAGCCGAGACGGTGTGTGTTTAAAGGGAACAGTGGAGGTGCGACTCATGTTTGCTACATGTAAGAACAAATGTTGCCAACAATAACGTTCTTGTACTTTTATTAACAAGTTCTCACGTTGGTTCTGGTGCAGCAGTGCTGCATGATCAGAGCTGAGAGGAGATCTCACGTCTGGAATAAAAACAGCATAAGAAAACGGAGGTTCAAAAATATCGGAGTGAAAAAGTGTTTTGATTCTCTCGTATGGACTTTTATAAAGCACAGGGAAACAAGTCGTTTGAGAAGAAACCAAACCAAATAGTTGAATGAAAGAAAAGTATGAAGGTGGGTGTGGCAAAAATGGTAAATATTAATCCGATGCAGCTGATTGGCTGGAGGAAGTGACACTAAGGAGATGTGGAGAGTAAATGGGGGGATAGAGAGGGAGATGGAGGAAGAGAGAGGAAGAGAGAGAGAGGAATAGAGAGAGAGGGAGAGAAAGGGGGAAAGAGAGAGATGAATAGAGAGAGAGGGGGGACTAGAGAGAGAGAGAGGAATAGACAGAGAGAAAGGGAGAGAAAGGGGGAAGAGAGAGAGAGATGAATAGAGAGAGAGGGGGGACTAGAGAGATGGGGAATAGAGAGAGAGAGGGATAGAGGGGGGAATAGAGAGAGAGGGAGGAATAGAGAGAGAGAGAGAGAGAGAGAGAGAGAGAGGAATAGACAGAAAGAGAGGGAGAGAAAGGGGAAGAGAGAGATGAATAGAGAGAGAGGGGGGACTAGAGAGAGAGAGAGAGGAGAGAGAGAGGAATAGACAGAGAGAGAGGGAGAGAAAGGGGGGAGAGAGAGAGATGAATAGAGAGAGAGGGGGACTAGAGAGATGGGGAATAGAGAGAGAGAGAGAGGAATAGAGGGGGGAATAGAGAGAGAGAGAGGAGAGAGGAATAGACAGAAAGAGAGGGAGAGAAAGGGGAAGAGAGACATGAATAGAGAGAGAAGGGGAATAGAGAGACAGAGAGAGGGGAATAGAGAGAGAGAGATGAATAGAGAGAGAGAGAGGGTGAAGAGAGAGAGAGGAATAGAGAGGGGGAAGAGAGAGAGAGAGAGAGAGAGAGAGAGAGAGAGAGAGAGAGAGAGAGACAGGAATAGAGAGAGAGGGGGAGGAATAGAGAGAGAGGAATAGAGAGGGGGAGGAATAGACAGAGAGAGAGGGAGCAAAAGAGGGAGAGGGGGAAGAGAGAGAGAGGAATCGAGGGGGGGAATACCTGTGTTTTCTCTCCCTCTTACCCCCCCCATCTGTCTCTCTGAGTTACATGTCAGTCCTGGGATCGAGATGCTGACCTCTTCTGCTCCTCGGACCTGCCTGATCCATCCTGGTGCCCTACGTCTGGTTGGAGTCTCATCGTATCGCTCCTGTAGAGGACGGCCCCATGAGGACAGTTGAAAGTCGCACCTGGAGGATGCTCTGGACACTTACAGTAATGCTTTTATGGCTGAGGACTACAGTTGACTTGCTAACTTTAGGACTGCAGTTGTCATGAACAGTTTTGAAGTCAAGTTTCCATCAATGAAGAGTTTAACATCAACGAAACTGACTTCATGTTAAAACTGTTAATATTATAGTCAGGCTGTCTGTTGTTGCCCAAATGAGGATGGGTTCCCTTTTGAGTCTGGTTCCTCTCGAGGTTTCTTCCTCATGTCGTCTGAGGGAGTTTTTCCTTGCCACCGTCGCCACAGGCTTGCTCATTGGGGATAGATTAGGGATAAATTAGCTCATGTTTTAAGTCGTTCAAATTCTGTAAAGCTGCTTTGCGACAATGTTTATTGTTAAAAGCGCTATACAAATAAACTTGACTTGACTTGACTTGGAATATAGAGGGGGGAGAGGGAGAGAGAGAGGGGGGAATAGAGAGAGAGAGACATGTGCACATACACACACGAACATGCACTGACACAAATGGTAAAAATCTGAGGGAATTACACTGTAGTGTGTGTGTACGGTATGATCACATGTAATACACGTCTCTGCAAGTACTCTATGTCTTTTTCAATATGACAGTGAAGGTGTCACTGACAGCATGCAGCTTACACACACACACACACACACACACACACACACACACAGCGCAGTGTTTCCTGTAATCCATGTCTTGCACATTTTCAGAAAAGTTACAGTTAAAAACACTGATCAAGAATTCATCAGTGATAAGATGACAAACTCTAATCGGTACGATTTTCATTTCAGCTCACAACATGAAATGACATGGTACCAATCCATGGAAAAATCTGATTTTAAAAAGTATTTTTGTGAGTTCTAGTTTATTTTTATTAGCCTGTCCTGTAAAATCAGTTGGATTGGCTGTATCTACACTCACCGGCCACTTTAATCGGAACTTGTTCTTGGCTGCAGGACTGGAACCCAATGCGTTCTTCTGTTTTCTGTTGCATGCTGAGATGCTTTTCTGCTCATCACGGTTGTAAAGAGTGATTACATGAGTTACTATATCCTTCCTGGCAAAAAAGAATTTTCAAATCACGAATGTGTCCATTTTCCTCTGACCTTCTCTTATCAACAAGGCGTTTGTTTCCACCCACAGAACTGTCATTGCTCACTCACTCGATGTTTTTTGTTTTTCGCACCATTCGGTGTAAACTCTTGAGACTGTTGTGTGTGAAAACAAACCCCAGGAGATCAGCAGTCTCTGAAATACTCAAACCATCCTGCTCCATCTGGCACCAAGTGAAAGTCACACACTGAGATCCCAATATTTCCCATTCTGATGTTTGATGTGAGTGAAGATTAACTGAAGCTCTTGGTTTGTATCTGCGTGATTTGATGCGTAGAGGGATCGGCTGATTAGAGAACTACTGCATCAAACAGCAGGTGGATACAGTCATGGCCAAAAGTTTTGAGACTGACACAAATTTTGGTTTTCACAAAGTTTGCTGCTTCACTGTTTTTAGATCTTTTGGTCAGATGTTTCTGTGGTATACTGAAGTACAATTATAAGCATTTCATAAGTTTCAAAGGCTTTTATTGACAAATACATCAAGTTTATGCAAAGAGTCAATATTTAGTGTTGACCCTTCTTTTTCAAGAGTCCTGCAGTTTGTCCTGGCATGCTGGATATCAGCTTCTGGGCCAAATCCTGACTGATAGCAACCTATTCTTGCATAATCAGTGCAGTTTTTCAAGAATTATTATTATTATTATTGCATTTTTCACAAAATGCAAATTTTCCTGTCATTTCGTCCGTTTGTTTACATTCTAAGCGGAAATAATTTTGTCGGACGTTTTGTATAAAGTTTTTATTTATCGACTTTGCAAAAAAATATTTAGAAATAAAAATACTCTGTTTCACAAAATCCAGTGAATGTGGATAGAATCAAACAGTTATTCCACTCAATCTGGTCATCCATGGCTTATAGTTAGTTAACTATCATTCAGCTATCAGATGATGTACGACTCGATTTCGTGGAATAACTGTTAAATATCTCTCATCGGGATTATGTTGCCTTCTCAGACTTTGATCTAGGTGTGTGTTATTGGGGTTGATCCAAACAGGAACGTTATAATCGCAAAGAAAATGAGAGCAAACTGTTATGATATATGAATTGGAACATATTAATGCATGACGAAGTATTGGCAAGCATTGACGATAGGGTTAGTGTATACTTCTCTCTCTCTCTCCATTGTCTATCTCTCCTGTCTGTCTCTCTGTCTAGCTCTATGTATCCGTCACTCATGCTGTCTTTCTGTAATTGTCTCTGCCTGTTTCTTTCTTTTGTTCTCTCTATCTGTCTGTCTGTCCCTCCCTCATCTGTCTCTTCCTATGGATCTGTCTCGTCTCTTGCTCTCTCTCTCTCTCGCTCTCATATCTGTCTACATCTCCATCTCTCTTCCTCTCTATTGTCCCCCCACCTCTCTGCCTTTTCCTGAATGTCTCTGTTTCTCTCTACGTCTGATCTCTCTTGCTCTGTCTCTCTAATCCATTTAACATCCACATGAAGTCATGCTCTTTGTCCAAATCTTTCTTAGAATCCTCATATGAGACCGTATTCAAGTCGACGAAATCAAAATCTTTAATACTTATCTCACCGAAGAGTGTACAGTGGATGAAATTCTCATCTCATCTCATTATCTCTAGCCGCTTTATCCTGTTCTACAGGGTCGCAGGCAAGCTGGAGCCTATCCCAGCTGACTACGGGCGAAAGGCGGGGTACACCCTGGACAAGTCGCCAGGTCATCACAGGGCTGACACATAGACACAGACAACCATTCACACTCACATTCACACCTACGCTCAATTTAGAGTCACCAGTTAACCTAACCTGCATGTCTTTGGACTGTGGGGGAAACCGGAGCACCCGGAGGAAACCCACACGGACACGGGGAGAACATGCAAACTCCGCACAGAAAGGCCCTCGCCGGCCACGGGGCTCGAACCCGGACCTTCTTGCTGTGAGGCGACAGCGCTAACCACTACACCACCGTGCCGCCCAGATATATCCTTGACTTGCAAGTGACATCAAAGCAAAATAGAAACCCAGATGTCGGCCATGTTGGTGGATATACAAATGCGTTAGGGATCAAGCGACATTCCATACAAAACATAGTCACGCTGCGTGACTCTCTTTGTTTTTCCTCTGCTTTAAGCATTCTTTGAGCTCTGCCATGTCTTTGTGCTGTATATGGTTGTGGTTATAACAGTACTCGTGACCATGGGACGTTCCGATTTTTTAGAATTCCGTCCGTGATTCGGAAAGAGGGCGAGGAAACTCTGAGGCTGAGTACAGAGACGAGACGAGACGAGCGCGGCTGAACAACATCGGTAGGGCTGATCTAACAGAGTTTTTTTTCTAAAACTAAAACAGCTCATGTTTGCAGTGATCGTTTTATCTCAGGTGAGATTCAAAAGCTTTCTCGATAATATCATGGAATAATTTTATTTCGTGTTGCTAGAATTTTGCTATAAAATGAGCGTTCTCTCTTGTCGTGGTTCACTCGCTCGTTGTTATAATTTTAACACGTGTATTACCATTTCGCTTCTTGGAGCGCCAGCAAAATTATACAATAGAAACAATCCAAGGCGGCACGGTGGTGTAGTGGTTAGCGCTGTCGCCTCACAGCAAGAAGGTCCGGGTTCGAGCCCCGTGGCCGGCGAGGGCCTTTCTGTGCGGAGTTTGCATGTTCTCCCCGTGTCCGCGTGGGTTTCCTCCGGGTGCTCCGGTTTCCCCCACAGTCCAAAGACATGCAGGTTAGGTTAACTGGTGACTCTAAATTGACCGTAGGTGTGAATGTGAGTGTGAATGGTTGTCTGTGTCTATGTGTCAGCCCTGTGATGACCTAGCGATTTGTCCAGGGTGTACCCCGCCTTTCGCCCGTAGTCAGCTGGGATAGGCTCCAGCTTGCCTGCGACCCTGTAGAACAGGATAAAGCGGCTACAGATAATGAGATGAGATGAGAAACAATCCAGACTGGGTGCCCACTCAGAACATAGGCTATGTTTCGTTCAAGGTCGGACTTTATTCTTTGGCACCCAAACCAGATAGAATATGATACTCGATGGTCAGTAGAAGTATCTTATGTTCAGAAAAATCTGACTTTTTAAATAATATGGGTCAAAACCCACACATATCTATCTTCTCTTTGTATCAAATCTTCGCTCAACCGTTCAAATCGTGGTAATACTGAGAAAATTCAGCATTGTTTACAGACACGCTTTCAGCAGCTGCCACCCTAGTTGCTTTGTAAATCCACCATCATGGTGGATGCTCATGACGAAGCACATTTTGATCACATGGTTGCAAGTCATCTATCTATCTATCTATCTATCTATCTATCTATCTATCTATCTATCTATCTATCTATCTATCTATCTATCTATCTATCTATCTATCTATCTATCTATCTATCTATCTATCTATCTATCTATCTATCTATCTATCTATCTATCTATCTATCTATCTATCTATCTATCTATGAGACTTGTGTGAATAGCCCGAGAAGCAATGAAGTAGAGGAACCAGGACTCACGTGATGGTGTCGATCATATCGAGCCCCATCTCGACACAGCAGTGGGCGTGGTCAGTTTTCGGCTGGGTCAGTCCTGACACGCAGTAGTAACAGTCGCCCAGGATCTTTATGCGCCGGCAGTGGTTCTCCTGTCGATCAGAAACAGGGCCAGAGAAAACCATTAACTGTCTTGTGGTTCACAAGTTTAACAAACATGACCTGATTATAACATTCTGACATTTGCTGCAAGAATGAATAAAAAAAGAGCTGTATAAATTATGACAAAGTAAAGGGAAAAAAACAACACTCTACACTCTCCTGTGCTGCTGAAGGTGTTTATTTGCCTCCAGATTTTTTTGTGTGTGTTTGGGTGGTGTAGTGGTTCACGCTGTCTTCTCACGGCAAGAAGGTTCGGGGTTCGCAAGCTCACTCCAGCCCCGTCTAGTCCAGAAGGAACGATCTAAAGTGGGACACCTTAATGTGCAATAAATATACACTATATACAAGCTCTACTGTATATAGAAGCGATATCCACCCTAGGAATACCGAACTATTTGCCAGAATCCCAAACGGTGAGGAATTGACTGAGAAGAAGCGATTTTTGTTGAACTGCTTAAGGCATGAAGGCTTAATTAGTCCATAACTTCATTAATAATTGTAATTAAACAAATCTGGGTAGAAGGTATATGCACCCTAGGTACCTCTACCTTCATGCCAGAAAGAATCAAAATCAGTGAAGAATTTAGGGAGAAGAAGCGATTTGTGTGGAAACTGCTGATTAGGGATTGATTAATTACTCCATATTTTCATTATTAATTGCAATTATGCAAATTTGGGTAGAAGCCATCTATATGCACCGCAGGCAGACCTACCTTCCTGCCAAAAAGAATAAAAATCAGTGAAGAACTGAGAGAGAAGAAGCGATTTTCATGAAATACAGACGATGAATGACGTACGGATGACAGACAACACATGAGGGCAAAAACTCATCACCTGTTGGCCAGATGAGCTAATAAATTAAATTAAAAAAAAAATCATGTCAGTATGTCAGTAAATACTTACGGCAAGGAAATTTGATGAAAATTTTTTTTTTTCATTTAAGTGATTATATCTTACTCCACAAAGCTGATCAGATTCTGAAGCTCGTGGCCAGAAAAGTGTCCAAAACATATCAATGGCTTAAAGGTCCATGAGCTGAGCAACCAAGGCTAAGACTAGTACGCTACTAATTTATTTACAACCCCAATTCCAAAAAAGTTGGGACAAAGTACAAATTGTAAATAAAAACGGAATGCAATAATTTACAAATCTCAAAAACTGATATTGTATTCACAATAGAACATAGACAACATATCAAATGTCGAAAGTGAGACATTTTGAAATTTCATGCCAAATATTGGCTCATTGGGACGGCACGGTGGTGTAGTGGTTAGCACTGTCGCCTCACAGCAAGAAGGTCCGGGTTCGAGCCCTGTGGCCGGCAAGGGCCTTTCTGTGTGGAGTTTGCATGTTCTCCCCGTGTCCACGTGGGTTTCCTCCGGGTGCTCCGGTTTCCCCCACAGTCCAAAGACATGCAGGTTAGGTTAACTGGTGACTCTAAATTGACCGTAGGTGTGAACGTGAGTGTGAATGGTTGTCTGTGTCTATGTGTCAGCCCTGTGATGACCTGGTGACTTGTCCAGGGTGTACCCCGCCTTTCGCCCATAGTCAGCTGGGATAGGCTCCAGCTTGCCTGCGACCCTGTAGAACAGGATAAAGCGGCTACAGATAATGAGATGAGATGAGATATTGGCTCATTTGAAATTTCATGACAGCAACACATCTCAAAAAAGTTGGGACAGGGGCAATAAGAGGCTGGAAAAGTTAAAGGTACAAAAAAGGAACAGCTGGAGGACCAAATTGCAACTCATTAGGTCAATTGGCAATAGGTCATTAACATGACTGGGTATAAAAAGAGCATCTTGGAGTGGCAGCGGCTCTCAGAAGTAAAGATGGGAAGAGGATCACCAATCCCCCTAATTCTGCGCCGACAAATAGTGGAGCAATATCAGAAAGGAGTTCGACAGTGTAAAATTGCAGAGTTTGAACATATCATCATCTACAGCGCATAATATCATCAAAAGATTCAGAGAATCTGGAAGAATCTCTGTGCGTAAGGGTCAAGGCCGGAAAACCATACTGGGTGCCCGTGATCTTCGGACCCTTAGACGGCACTGCATCACATTCAGGCATGCTTCTGTATTGGAAATCACAAAATGGGCTCAGGAATATTTCCAGAGAACATTATCTGTGAACACAATTCACCGTGCCATCCGCCGTTGCCAGCTAAAACTCTATAGTTCAAAGAAGAAGCCGTATCTAAACATGATCCAGAAGCGCAGACGTCTCCTCTGGACCAAGGCTCATTTAAAATGGACTGTGGCGAAGTGGAAAACTGTTCTGTGGTCAGATGAATCAAAATTTGAAGTTCTTTATGGAAATCAGGGACGCCGTGTCATTCGGACTAAAGAGGAGAAGGACGACCCAAGTTGTTATCAGCGCTCAGTTCAGAAGCCTGCATCGCTGATGGGACGGGGTTGCATTAGTGCGTGTGGCATGGGCAGCTTACACATCTGGAAAGACACCATCAATGCTGAAAGGTATACCCAGGTTCTAGAGCAACATATGCTCCCATCCAGACGACGTCTCTTTCAGGGAAGACCTTGCATTTTCCAACATGACAATGCCAAACCACATACTGCATCAATTACAGCATCATGGCTGCGTAGAAGAAGGGTCCGGGTACTGAACTGGCCAGCCTGCAGTCCAGATCTTTCACTCATAGAAAACATTTGGCGCATCATAAAACTTCCACATCATTGCATTCCGTTTTTATTTACAATCTGTACTTTGTCCCAACTTTTTTGGAATCGGGGTTGTACTAGCCTACGTCCTTAATTTCTGACGTGTAACAAACGAAAGGCTCTGTTTTGTACAAATTTATTTACTTATTGATTTATTTATCTATCTGTTTTTGCTGACATGGCTTGAATTCACTTGATTCCCTTAAGAGTGAAGCAAATCTATACAAAGTTTTATTGGTTTATTTCCACCTTTATCTTATAATGAAACATTTCTATCCTGAAGGGCGTGGCTTCTTTCAGAATGACCCCGCCCCCATTCACATTCACAGAGCATTAACATTGCCTATAACAGCATGACACCAAGTGTTTTATTCCTTACGTATTGTATTTCCAGTATTTTTGACAAACTTCTCACGTACCTCATTTCCTGTTTTGAGGTATTTCCCGGTTTCTTTTTTGATGTTTTGTCAGAGTGTGTGTAACGCATTGTCACAAAACTACACACAAGATAGTTTATGGAGGTTTTAATAGAGTGAGGTTTTTAAAATTATGAATTTAATCACGCCTCTGCATGAATATTACTATCTGCTATATGTCTCTTCAGGTCCTGGGTTATCGAAGGACAGCGGGAAGGACACACACACACACACAGACACGGGCTAAAGTGGGCTAGTTATTGACCTCATTCAATTTCCACTGTGTGTGTGTGTGTGTGTGTGTGCATAGGCTGAAAGTGTCAAGAGCTCACAATCTCATCAACATGCTCCCTGTTGTCCAACACACAGGCTCAGCATTCTCACAACAGTGTGTGTGTGTGTGTGTGTGTGTGTTTGGATTTTCATGGTTGTCATTTCAAAAAAAACCCTGAAAGTTTCCAATCAAATGCTCTCTCCAGCACACGTTGCCGTGCTCCTGGAAACAACCTGCGAGTTTCGCACTCCATTAGCAGCCCTTAAGGAAAAATCACACTTTTCACCCATGTGAAAAAGACATAAAGGTCCGTTTCAGCACATTATGTCGTGAAATTGCACATCCAAACTGCACACGCGATGTCGTGAAGAATCTGTGATCACATGTGAGGAAATGTATGAAAGATTAGCATGCGACAATAAAAATATGGCCTACGTTTGAAAACAATGTGCGAGGTTCGTGCGGATTTTCTGTAAGGGAGTCATTAGTGTTAGTATAGCAGTGTTGGGCACGTTACTTTTCCCAAAAAGTAACTGAGTTAGTAGCGGAGTTACTTTGTCATAAAAGTAACTAATTACCAGGGAAAGTAATTATTCCGTTACATTTTGTTCCCCCTCAAAAAAAAAAATCAAATTCAATTAGTGTAATCATAATAAAAGTGAATGTTAAATGTGTTTAATGACTGAAATGGACACTTAAAATAACCTATCTACACTATATTAATATTTTTGTGGGGCAATGTGAGATAAGACATCTATCAAATGTAATATATTTTTGTAGTTATTAAAATTATGTTACTAATTACTGGCCACTGACGAGGACAAACGCTTTGTTCCTCGACATAATGTGCATTGCACGTAAACACTCTTGCTTTTTATTTCAAGTAATGAAAAGTCCTGGCTGTATTTCCAGTGTGAAAGCGCAGTGCTGGGCTGACCGCTCGCCATCGCTGTGTCTTCCGATTGAAAGAGTGCGCAGTAGTGCAGTAGGCGTGGCCTACCTACGTATGTTGTCCAAATCTACTCTGATTGGCTTACTATGCCGTTGTCTCGTGTCTCCCCGCCCCACACGAAAGCAGAGTAAAGAAAGGCTGAACGAGCAGCGTGCCAGATGAGAACAGCTTTAATAAAGTAACGCATAGTATTTTATTGTAAGCAGGGCCGTAACCAGGATTTTTCAAATACCGAGGTCAAACATTGCGATACATCTTATTTGCCAAAAAAAAAAAAAAAATGTCCTAATATGGTGACTTTTCATACATGTTTGAAACGAGTCAAAATCACAAGCCCAACAAGATGAACATGTAGGTGAACATGTTTATTTTAACAATTTCAAAATTGCACGATCACAAAAGTATTTTGTGTGTGTGTGTGTGTGTGTGAGAGTGAGTGAGTGAGAGTTTGAGTGAGTGACAACGCAATCTAGCCAAGCCAATGGACTTCAATTGCTTTTTAAAAAAATATATGCCCTTTTCAATAGCAAAATACTAGACGGTTATTGGACAAAATCGACTAAAACGCCGGGTATTTTTAAAACCGAACATTCCCCCCCCCCCCCCCCCCTTTATAAAAATGTTTTATCCACACCACCTCGTCTTCGAAAAAAATCCCTTCCACACATAACCGAACATCTGCGTTTTCAATCACATTCATAAGCATTCCAAACCTGTAGATGGCATTATTTCCCCAAATCCTCCCCCCTAATCACATCGCCTGTGCTCTTGGAGCAGTAGTTGGGCTTCTAAAATTAAGCACCTGCACAATAATTAACGCTTTCAAGGCACTACTCCGATCCATTACTCTTTAGCTAGCCGCACACTACGCCGATTTTCAGCGTACCGAGCCAACTGAAGTCGCGAGTCAGGCGTAAAGACTAGTTTTCGATGGTACCGACTCATCTCACAGCCGATTCGAAAAACTAATCGGGAGCCAGACTGATCGGCGAGAGTCGCGAGCAATAGCCAATCATATCTTTCGCATATAACACGTGACATCATTAAACACAATTTCTAGCGCGAGAAATACGTGCTGGTAGCACCTAATGCAGGTATATACTGTAATTCCATAGACTGAAGCTTTATCCATAGACACAGTGGGCTGGAAAGCCACTCTGCTCAAGTTGTGTGGCTGAATTCCAAATCGCTTTAACTACCCTATATAACGCTATGTTCACACTGCAAGGCTTAATGCTCAATTCCGATTTTTTTGTGAAATCCGATTTTTTTGTGAGGTCGTTCATATTAACAAATATATGCGACTTGTATGTGATCCTCAGTATGAACAAAAAGCGACCTAAAAGTGTTCCGCATGCGCATTGCAGGATACGACGACGTCACACGCAGTGAGCATGCCCAGTGTTTACGGAAGTAAAACCGCCCGGTTGCGGTATGACCCATCCAATCTAGCTTGAATAGCTGTATCCCCCCAAATGGAAATCAGCTCCCTAACCTCTGCGTCCTTCCATTGAGAAGATTCAGAACCTTCACAGCCCGAAGCGTCCCTCGCATTGATGTCATGCGCAGGGGCGCAGATACGTTTTTTGAACTGGGGGGGACAGTATTTCCTTCGTAACTACGCTGATAACACTTTGTGTTGTTGTCAAACATTGGAGCTTTGTATTCATTCTGAAGGTTTATTGTTATTAATATTGAATAAAAAGTAACGGGATATATCATTGTTAATTATCATTCAAATTTTAGGTAAATTATTTTAATTTGCATCTTATACGGATTTTATAAGGGAAATACGGATTTTGGAGGTTGGTTATACAGGTTTGATTGACCAAAGGTTGACGTGTGTGTGTGTGTGTGTGTGAGACATGGAGAGCATTTGGAGTGTGTTAGTATGTGTGATTTGTCTAGAAAGTATGGAAAATTTTAATAAAAATAACAATAATCTCTGTTTCTCTCTCTCTCTCTCTCTCTCTCTCTCTCTCGGACCTGCCTGATCCATCCTCATGCCCTACTTCTGGCTGGATTCTCATTACATCACTCCTGTGGAGGACGGCCCCATATGGACAGTCAAAAGTCGCACTTACAGTTTGGCTGTGATGCCTGGAGACTACAATCACCATGATAACTTTCAGACTGCAGTTGGCATAAAGAGTTTTACACTCCATCAGTTGATGAACAGTTTATAACTTCAACAAAACAGACTTCCTGCTAAAACTATAATGAATTTCCAGGTTACAAAGTTGGACTTTGCGATTACTGTATATAGGGCACAGTTATAGACTCGAGTTATTTATAATCACGCTATCTGTTATCACCCAGATGAGGATGGGTTCCCTTTAGAGCCTGGGTCCTCTCGATGTTTCTTCCTCATGCCATCTGAGGGAGTGTTTCCTCACCACCGTCGCCTCATGCTTGCTTATTGGGGATAAATACATTTATTAGGGATAAAATTACTAGCTCATGTGTTTAAAGTCTTTATTTTTCTGTACAGCTGTTTTGCAGCAATGTCTGTTGTTAAAAGCGCGACGTCAGTAAAAGGTTTGGAGAGGCGTTCAATTATAGCCGCTCCAGACGATAATTCCCAAACACCACAGCACCCCGCCTCTGCGGAATTCTAGAAGCGCACCTGTTCCATATCAGAGACTAATTAGGACACTACATGCTCACCTCCGTGTGAAGTATTGTTCTGTATCTCCGAACCTGATCGCACCAAGCCTTATCTTGACTCTGCCTGACTTTTTGTGCTTTTGACTCTTGCTTACAATCAATCAATCAATCAAAATCTCTTTTCCAAGACTGACCTGGCCAAGAGGGCAGCATAAACAATATTACAATAAAAACTATAACAGACCAAAAATACAAATACACACCTAAAACATTACAAACATGTGTTGCCAGGCAAAACAAACCTCGTCCGGCAGCACTTATTTTATACCTGTATGTTGAAAATGGTAATATTTCTCAATCATCAGCTGTCAGTTTATAGTCTTTGACCTTTCAGGGTCACTCAAGGTCAAAGATCATGGTGTCAACTGAAAGCCCATATGGCACTTCCTATAAGTTGATAATGGTAAACATCTGTCTACCATCAACCATTTTCAAGTTACAGCCCTCTGAAAATCTATGACCTTGAGTTTGACATTTCAAAGTCATTCAAAGTCAAAGGTCATGGTGGCAACTGAAAGCCCATATGGCACTTCCTATAAGTTGATATTGGTGAACATCTGGCTATCAGTAACCATTTTAAAGTTATAGCCCTTTGAAAATCCATGACCTTCAGTTTGACCTTTCAAGGTCACTCAAGGTCAAAGATAATGGTGCCAACTGAAAGCCCATATGGCAGTTCCTATAAGTTGATAATGGTGAACATCTGGCTATCAGTAACCATTTTAAAGTTATAGCCCTTTGAAAATCCATGACCTTCAGTTTGACCTTTCAAGGTCACTCAAGGTCAAAGATCATGGTGCCAAATGAAAGCCCATATGGCACTTCCTATAAGTTGATAATGGTAAACATCTGGCTATCATTAACCATTTTTAAGTTATAGCCCTTTGAAAATCCATGACCTTCAGTTTGACCTTCCAGGGTCACTCAAGGTCAAAGATAATGGTGCCAACTGAAAGCCCATATGGCACTTCCTATAAGTTGATAATGCTAAACATCTGTCAACCATCAACCGTTTTCAAGTTACAGCCCTCTGAAAATCTATGACCTTGAGTTTGACATGTCAGAGTCATTCAAAGTCAAAGGTCATGGCGGCAACTGAAAGCCCATATGGCACTTCCTATAAGTTGATAATGGTGAACATCTGGCTATCAGTAACCATTTTAAAGTTATAGCCCTTTGAAAACCCATGACCTTCAGTTTGACCTTTCAAGGTCACTCAAGGTCAAAGATCATGGTGCCAAACAAAAGGCCATATGGGAGTTCCTACATGCTCATAATAGTAAACATCTGTCTATCGGCAACCGTTTTTGAGTTATAATGGAAAATATATTATTTTGACCGAAAGATTGACCTTTCCGGTGACCTTGACCTTCACCCGATTACCTCCAAAATTTAATCAGGTAATCTACGGACCATTGCCCACCTACCCTGAAAATATGAAGTCAATCGGTGCAACCGTCTAGACGCTAGATTGTTAACAGACAGACAGACAAACAAACAAACTACACTGATTACAATACCACACTCTGCTTACTCTGTCACGGGCGAGGTAATGATTACAGATAAAACAAATTTCAGTTAAAATGCGAAAAGCTCAAAGTTAAAAATTCAATTAAAACATCTCATCTCATTATCTCTAGCCGCTGTTATCCTGTTCTACAGAGTCGCAGGCAAGCTGGAGCCTATCCCAGCTGACTACGGGCGAAAGGCGGGGTACACCCTGGACAAGTCGCCAGGTCATCACAGGGCTGACACATAGACACAGACAACCATTCACACTTACATTCACACCTACGCTCAATTTAGAGTCACCAGTTAACCTAACCTGCATGTCTTTGGACTGTGGGGGAAACCGGAGCACCCGGAGGAAACCCACGCGGACACGGGGAGAACATGCAAACTCCACACAGAAAGGCCCTCGCCGGCCCCGGGGCTCGAACCCAGGACCTTCTTGCTGTGAGGCGACAGCGCTAACCACTACACCACCGTGCCGCCCCAATTAAAACATAAAATAAAAATTTTAAAACAAGTGCATTGTACAAGAGAGGTATTTTCTCGATCTTTTAAAAATTATTTAAATTCACCCAGGTTTATCAGCTTTGACATTTTCCACTCCTTTTGTAAATTGTTCCAGGACGATGGAGCAGCGTATTTAAAAGCCTTTTTTCCTAAATCTGTTCTCACTCCAGGAACTAACATCTGTCACGTGTTATTAGAGCGCAGGCTGTGTCGATTTTGTTTCAGACGCAAGTAAACTTATACAGGCTTACGCTTATATATTGACTCTACGACTTGCCTGCCATTTGATATCCTGTTTGCCGATCGACCGACCCCCGCCTGACCCTGACTTCGTTTAAAGCCTGGCGATTTCAACCTGAACACTTGTTGATGACTGTTTGTTTATTTGCACCAATTTACGTGTGTGTGTATATATATGTATGTATATATGAGTGTTTAGTCTACGTCTAGTTCTTATCTAGAGTGTTTATACTGTTTATATTGTTTGTTTGTTTTTTCAATTATTCTATTTTTATTTGTATTTATTGCATTGCCTGTTTGCACCGTGGGTCAGAGAGGACTGAAATTTCATCTGTGCTGTATGTCGAGCATGTATAGCATATTTGACAATAAAGTTGACTTGACTTGACCCGCTCTCCCCTACATCTGCATCCGTAAGTGCCTGCACTCTAATATGCTATACAAATAAACTGACTTAAAGTGCTGATGACACGTTTTTGACATCTTTGGCGATGTTTTATAACATAAAAAGTCATTCCCGATGATCCATATATTAATTCACGAAGGCGCCTATTTTACAAGTTATGATAAAAAACGCGGCTATTTGGGCAAATTTGACGGGGCTGCAGCACCCAGGAGACGAAGGAGGAGGAGGGGCTATATGACGTCAGCAAAAGAACCTTCCTCCTAACTTACCAGCTTGTTGTTGATGCGACAGGTGTTCAGTTTGTCATTATTAGTATTATTATTATACATTATATATATATATATATATATATATATATATATATATATATATATATATATATATATATTAGTTATTATGCCTTCGCGTTGTGTTGCCGGCTTTTGCTCCAAAACCCACAAGGATGGGGTAAGTTTATTCAAGTTTCCCAGAGATCCCGAGCTGCATGCGAAGTGGGTGAAGCAAGTCAGGCGCACTCGTGACAAGTGGGAGCCCTCACCAACATCTGTCCTGTGCTCTGATCACTTCGATTTGGATTGTTTTGACACCCTTCCCATCTTAAAAGAATCTCTTGGGTGTTCAGTTCAGCACAAACGTGTGTTACTACCATCAGCAGTGCCTACACAGTGTTGCCAGATTGGGAGGTTTCCCGCCCAGTTGGGCGGTTTCAAGTGCATTTTGGTGGGTCTTGAACATATTTTGGGCTGGAAAACGTCAGCAGTATCTGGCAACAGATACTGCTGACGTTTTCCAGCCCAAAATATGTTCAAAACCCACCAAAATGCACTTGAAACCGCCCAACTGGGCGGGAAACCTCCCAATCTGGCAACACTGCCAGTATTCCGGAGGGGGTCTACTAGTAGCTACGCCGGATCCAAAGACAGTCCTCCTGTCAGAACATGTGTTGTGAAACGACATAAGATAAAGGTACGTAGAGCTATAGATTCTACATGATAATCATAAATGTAATCATAAAGTCGGCATGATATCAGTCATGTATTTGCTTGTGAAAGCTTGTGGCTTTCATGTAACTGCCGCCTAGCAACGAGAGGCAAAGGGTAAAGAGGGTAGGCTATCATAGATTCTATTCGGAAGAGATCAACACAATTCTAGACTCCCAGAAGAGGAAGAGCTAGCACTAGAGAGTTCACCGGCGTTTTCATGCGCCATTTCCATTGAGTAGAACCAGAGTAGAACAGCCAGTGAACCGCAGCGTGTTCTCCCGCTGACGTCACAACATGGCCGCGAGCCACGGACCCAGTTTTCTTGCGCTGTGCAATTAAAAGTTGGATATTCGCGTAACAACAGCTTCTTTTCATGTAATTATAACAGAAATCTAACATGTTTGCCATGTTGTATAGTTTATTTAAGAAATTTCATAGAGTCATGTTCGTGTCATCAGCCCTTTAATAATAATAATAATAATAATAATAATGATTGGAATGTGAAAAATGATGAAATTTGAATTCATAGTATTGAAATACTTGGCTTCGAAACAAACATTTGTATTTATTTGCTATTTTAACGAACAAAAACTCAAATTTTAAAATATCATTTGTGTTCACACATTCAGATTCAAATCATTCAGTTTTGAGACACAGTGCTGCGCAAAAGTCTTCGACACGTGTCAAGAAATGCTGTAGAGCAAAAACGGCTTCAAGAATACTGAAATGAAATGTTTCAACATTGAAAAAATACTGCAAACAGTAATCAGTAAGCCATAATAAATGAAACAAAGTCAATATTTGGTGTGAGACGACCTTTTGCTTTAAAAAAAAAATAGTAGTCTGAGGTCCAGTGAATGCAGTTTTATGCAGAAATGATCTGTAGGTTTTCCTGAGCATCTTACAGAACCAGCTGCAGTTCTTCTGGACACTTTGACTGTCACACTCGCATCTTCATTTTGCACCAAAACCCAGCAGCCATCATTATGTTTTCTTTTTACCTCACCCGCGACGGAGTAAGCGAGGTGTGCTATTGTAATCAGTGCGGTTTGTTTGTTTGTTTGTCTGTCTGTCTGTTAACAATCTAGCGTCTAGACGGTTGCACCGATTGACTTCATATTTTCAGGGTAGGTGGACAATGATCTGTAGATTGCCTGATAAAATTTTGTAGGTAATCGGGTCAAGGTGAAGGTCAAGGTCACCAGAAAGGTCAACCTTTCGGTCAAAATAACATATTTTCCATTGTAACTCAAAAACGGTTGCTGATAGACAGATGTTTACTATATGGCCTTTCATTTGGCACCATGATCTTTGACCTTGAGTGACCTTGAAAGGTCAAACTCAAGGTCATGGATTTTCAGAGGGCTGTAACTTGAAAACGGTTGATGGTAGACAGATATTTA
The DNA here is from genome assembly GCF_027579695.1 of Neoarius graeffei. NCBI lineage: Eukaryota > Metazoa > Chordata > Actinopteri > Siluriformes > Ariidae > Neoarius > Neoarius graeffei. Next base: position 107,182,821 of record NC_083569.1, on the reverse strand, counting down.
GCATTATCAACTTATAGGAAGTCCCATGTGGGCTTTCAGCTGGCACCAGGATCTTTCACCTTGAGTGACCTTGAAAGGTCAAACTAAGGCCATGGATTTTCATAGGACTATAACTTTAAAATGGTTACTGATAGCCAGGCGTTTAGCATTATCAACATATAAGAAGTCCCATATAGGCTTTCAGTTGCCGCCATGACCTTTGACTTTGAATGACTTTGAAATGTCAAACTCAAGGTCATCGGACTATAACCTGACAGCTGATGATTGAGAAATATTACCATTATCAACATATACACTATCGTTCAAAAGTTTGGGGTCACCCAGACAATTTTGTGTTTTCCATGAAAAGTCACACTTTTATTTACCGCCATAAGTTGTAAAATGAATAGAAAATATAGTCGAGACGTTTTTCTGGCCATTTTGAGCATTTAATCAACCCCACAAATGTGATGCTCCAGAAACTCAATCTGCTCAAAGGAAGGTCAGTTTTATAGCTTCTCTAAAGAGCTCAACTGTTTTCAGCTGTGCTAACATGATTGTACAAGGGTTTTCTAATCATCCATTAGCCTTCTGAGGTGGGGTTAACATTAGACCGTATCAGCGGATCATCAGATTAACGTTTTTAAAACGATTAGTGTGCACACAGCAACACCAATACACGATTCGCGTGCACACAGCAACACCAATACACGGATACGCTCGGCTCCGCAGGCATCCTGCGCTCCAAATCACTCCGCCCTGAACAGCGAGTGCCCTCTGGAGGGTGCGCACTCCGGCCCTGCGCAGCTCACAGAGCGCGCGAGTGGAGTGCACGAGCAGTGATTCGGGACTGAGCCGCTGTGTGTGTGATCCCAGTGCATGTCGGGCATGCGCGTCACTTACTACTTGCAAGTGGAAGGATGGCAAGCCTAAAGACAATCATAACTACACAATGGGCAGTATTTGCATCAGTATTTGCAGTATTTTCATACTTTTATACTCTTTAATGAAAGGTGATACAAGGCGGAAGTCCGCGCCGTTTTTCAGCAGTCGCGTCACATGACCAACGCCAGCGAATCAGGAAGGTGGATGTCACAGTAACGTTGTCCAATGACGACGCCAGCTAGAGCTCAGCACAGCGTATCCGCGTATTCTCAATGTTTATACAGCACCGGACCAGACACGATCTGGATTGAATACGTGGACCCTGGCAGATTCCCGTTTCCCGGCGTTTCCAGGCGTTTTAATGTAAACGGACAGTGCATCCGCGAAGAAAACGAGACAGATACGGTCTAATGTAAATGTAGCCTGAGGCAATGAGCAAACACATTGTACCATTAGAACACTGGAGTGAGAGTTGCTGGAAATGGGCCTCTATACACCTATGGAGATATTGCACCAAAAACCAGACATTTGCAGCTAGAATAGTCATTTACCACATTAGCAATGTATAGAGTGGATTTCTGATTAGTTTAAAGTGATCTTCATTGAAAAGAACAGTGCTTTTCTTTCAAAAATAAGGACATTTCAGAGTGACCCCAAACTTTTGAACGGTAGTGTAGGTATAAAATAAGTGCTGCCAGGCAAGGTTCGTCTTCAAGATTCAAGATTCAAGATGTTTATTTGTCATATACACAATAACAGACAGCGGTTTATTATTGGGTAATGAAATTCTTATTTTGCAACTGCCCGACCAAACTATGCTTACTAATATAAAAAGAAATATATATAAATATGAAATATAGAATATAAAGTGCATATGGAATGCAAAATATAAAAGTTGAATGAAAATAAACGAAGATAACATGTAAAAAAAAGGGGCAAGCAAACAATATGCAAACATGTTTTGCCTGGCAACACTTGTTTAATCTGAAAAGTGCTCAGAGAGAAACTTTTCTGTGCTGAAAAAAAAAACGTTTGGAACTCTAAAATGTTTTTGTCATGTTTTGACTCGATAATGTCATAAAATAGAACTCTATAACAAAGTTTGTATAAAAAAATAGCGTGCCTAAGACTTTTGCACAGTGGTAATTCAGTTTACGAAATTCGATTTGACGCTCAGTATTTTTTTCTTTGCAAACTGAATTCAACTTGTCGAAACAAGCAGCTTAAAAACGCAAATTTTGAAAGACTGAAAAACAAAACAAAACAAAATTGATTTTTAAAATTCAAATCTCTGAGCACTGAAATAAACCGACTTGTGCACACAATTGTTGGGTTTCCAAAGTGAAATAGTTCAATGCTACGAATTTATTGCTGTTTAAATTTTTTTTTAACGAGGAATTCAACTTCGGCGGCACGATGGTGTAGTGGTTAGCGCTGTCGCCTCACAGCAAGAAGGTCCTGGGTTCGAGCCCCGGGGCCGGCGAGGGCCTTTCTGTGCGGAGTTTGCATGTTCTCCCCGTGTCCGCGTGGGTTTCCTCCGGGTGCTCCGGTTTCCCCCACAGTCCAAAGACATGCAGGCTAGGTTAACTGGTGACTCTAAATTGAGCGTAGGTGTGAATGTGAGTGTGAATGGTTGTCTGTGTCTATGTGTCAGCCCTGTGATGACCTGGCGACTTGTCCAGGGTGTACCCCGCCTTTCGCCCGTAGTCAGCTGGGATAGGCTCCAGCTTGCCTGCGACCCTGTAGAAGGATAAAGCGGCTAGAGATAATGAGATGAGAATTCAACTTCTTTTAAAATTCAAACCTCTCTTATTTTTGTTTGCATAAGCAATCTCATTTCTACGCAGTTTTATTTTCCTGCCCCATCTTCATGTACTATCTTTTACAAAATGAAAGATGACCAAATCTGAGTACAGCTGGCAAACTGGCAGTAAGACATCGTACAAAACCGCATTCAAATCTCATTACATTACAGGCATTTAGCAGACACTCTTATCCAGAGCAACGTACAACATACCCAGCCTGAGGAGCAGGTGCCTTGCTCAAGGACACTTCAGCCGTTCCTGCTGGTCCAGGGAATCAAACCAGCAACCTTTTGGTCCCAAAGCTGCTTCTCTGACCTTTAGGCCAGGGCTTCCCCTAGCATCGCAGTACTATTTTACATCCCCTCAGTCCAGCTCCTTCAGATTCAGGAGGAAATGTGTAGAAGTTTCATCTCCAGCATTAGTGGCTGTTACGGAAATCAGTCAAGGCTTTTGACACTCTCTGAAAGTTACGTCCTGTTTCAACATAAAAATCAGAGCCGTTTCGTCACCACTTTAAGACTGATGAACCAGCAGCTGGTCCAAGATCGACATACTGGAACCTTGTCAAAGTAGTGAGTACTTCCTGATTTCCAAAGAGTGCTGATTTTGCTTTCGGATCTCCAACGTTCTTTGATTCCAGATGGTTGTCCTGCGTATCCTGTGATCGTTTGGCATGCAGGCTGTCAGCTGAAGACTGAACAAACCATCTGTATGTCCAAAAACAGCACCCTGTTCATTGTATATTTTGGGAGTTTGGTCTGTTTCATTCAGTGCGCTCATGACATCCCACACATCTGTAAGTTTATAAGTGTACAGTGTAACTTATTTGGTAATTAATAAACAAAATTCACTTTGCTGTGTACAGTACATGCGGAGGATGATGTATATAGCTATAATATTTTTAACAGTTATTCCATGAAATCAAGTCGTACATGAGCTGAAAGCTGATGAGGCGCGTAGCACCGAGTTGGCTATAAACCATGTATGACGAGATTGAGTGGAATAACTGTTTTATTCTATCCACATTCACTGGATTTTGAGAAACAGAGCATTTTTATCCCCTGCTGACCGAAAGGCCCGAAGAGGGATTATGTCGTGGTGGTGTCCATCCGTCCATCTGTCCTGGGAAGGGTACTCAGCTTCTGAAATCAACTCCTGTCACAATTTTTGGAGGAATTTCAAGAAACTTGGCGAAAGGCATTGTTATATGTTGGTAATATGCATATTGTTATTTTGTTCAATTTGGTTGCATTTTACCAGAGTTGCGGCCTTTAATTAGCAGCCTTGTACTTTGACAATTTTATGAAGGTGTGCTCGCCTTCTGACATCAACTCCTCTTACAATTTTTGGATGAATTTCTTGAAGCTTGGCAAAAGGTCTTGTTATATGACGATAATAGGCATATTGCGATTTAAGTTCGTTTGTGAAAATTTGACCAGAGTTTTGACCCTTGATTAAATAACTTGTACTTTGACAATTTCATGAGGGAGTACGTTCTTCTGAAATCAACTCCTCTCACAATTTGTGGAGGAATTTCACCGAACTTGGCAAAAGGCTTTGTTATATGACAGTTATACACATATTGAAATTTCGTTTAATTTGGGCAAAGTTTACCAGAGTTATGCCCTTGATTATTAACAAACTTGTACTTTGGCCAGGGGCGGTCCTGGGGGCGGGCCGACCAGGCAGCCGCCCGGGGCGGCATCGCGAGGGGGGGGGGGCGGCACGAGCGCGGGTGCGAAAAAAAAAAAACAGTTCCCCCCCCAAAAAAAACCCCCGAAAAAATAAAACAAGACGGGCGGGTGTGTGTGTGAACATTTTGGATGGGGAAGCCCAATAGACCCTTTTTACTGACGTCACTGGAAACCGGAAGTAAACAAACCCTGCGCCATATTGGAAGATCAACAAACTCGTGATTAGGGGGAAATAACGGCAGCGCGCGGAATTTAAACCCACAAGGCACTTGATTCATCATAAACCTACAATGGTAAACTTTTGTGCTGTGTTAGGGTGTTCCAACAAAGCTGATGGGAAAGGTGAAAAGAAGTCTTTCTACAGAATACCAGCTGTGATTGAGACACAAGGGGAGCAAACTAAGGAGCTTTCTGCCAGGAGACAGAGAATAAGTGCATTACTGAGTGTCTGAGCAAAGGAGAGCCTGAACGTTGCAACCTCCCTATTGGCTGTTTATTGGCTGTTTGTAAAAATGTATCAATTGTTGCCCTTCATCGCGGGCTCGAGAGACGAGACCTGACGAGTTAGTTCGTTGGTAGCAGAACAAAATGTCTGGACACAAATCGGGTTTTCAGAAAAGGAAAGAAAATAAACGGAGGGTTGAAAATACAAAAAAGGAGGCAGAAAAAGCAAAACGAGTTTTAAGGTAGGACAAATGGTTACTTTTCTGAGGCAGCCCGCCGTGGCTGCAGGCTTTCAGTTGTGTCATTGAATGGTTACTTTTCTGAGGCAGCCCGCCGTGGCTGCCTGCAGGCTTATTTATTATAGCCCATTTAGTTAAAATAGTTGATATAAAATGTTTATAGTTATAGTTATGTGATGGTTGTCCTGATTTAGACTGGTTTTTTTTTTTTTTTTTTTTTGGGGGGGGGGGGGGGGGGGGGGGGGGTTGCGCGATGTTGCACCCGGGTCCAGATTAGGGCAGAACCGGCCCTGGCTACATTTCAGGTGTAGTTTGTTTTATGAATGTATGTAGTTGCATCGATGTGTACTTGGTCTTCCAATATGGCGCCTAACAAAATCTCGCGGCGCGGTGACGTCATGCGGTAGCCCTCGATACCAAAGTTGCGCAGGTGACGTCATCAGTGTGTGTGTGTGTGCCTAACTTGTCGTAGCCCCATAATATGCACAATCCCGCCAGCGGAACGTTGTACTAGTCATCAAAAAGACTTTACTACCCATAGTCCTACACTACTATGACATTACACAGAGTCTTAAGTAATACATTACGACTTGATCATTGCCATTCTGGTAACAGCAAATTTATAACGGGCCGTGTCCGCGACGTACAACGCACGACGAGAAATGTTTAAACGACCATGTAAAGCTGTTAACATTCTGTTGGCTAATACAGAGCCCAATGCGGGGGCTCCCCAAAAAAAAAAAGGTCCCCCCAAAAAAAACCCTGAAAAAAAAAAAAAAAGACGGGCGGGGGGCCAGCAGGGGGTTTCGCCCGGGGAGTAAATCACTCTAGGATCGCCACTGACTTTGGCAATTTCATCAAGGTGTGCTTGCTTTCTGAAATCAACTTCCCTCACAATTTTTATACCCCGCTGGCTGATTGGCCTGAAAGGGGATTATGTCGTGGCGATGTCCATCCATCCATCCCTGTAAGGGTATTCACTTTCTGAAATCAACTCCTCTCACAATTTTTGGAGGAATTTCACGAAACTTGGCAGGATTCTATGTCGGTTCTATGTCGGTAATACGCAGATTGCAATTTTGTTCAATTCAATTGCATTTTACCAGAGTTATGGCCTAGTTACCAGCGGGGCACTCTTGTTATTTTTATTTTTTGCAAAGTTGATAAATATAAACTTTATCCGTTCTTACCGTCAAATACTTTTGTTCCATATTTTGTTGCTTTTTTTTATTTTGGGGGGTTTTGTTTTCGAGTAGAGTTTTTATTTCATCCTCGGTTGGTTCAGCAACACGCTCCGCCATTTTGTTTTTCTCTACTCATAGTATATGAGCTGATATCCTAGTAGTAGAGTAACCAATCAGAGCGTGGATTGCTCATATCCAGTGAATGTGACATGATATAGCTTGATGTAAGTCGTGATGATATGAGCAATGCTTTATGCCTTATCCATAAAGTATAAAACTATTCTCCCAAAGCATGCCAAATTTCTCCAAATGTCACCAAATATCTTATTAATGTATTCCACAGACACTTTTATACAACATGAATTTGCATTTGAATCATTCAAGACTGATAAAAAGAACGTGGCCAATCAGATTTAAGAAAAAAATTTACATAAATATTTCATAGCAGTTTGTTGATCAACAAAACATGAAATGCGTAAACAAAACACATCAGTGCTGGTGTTAATATCGACAAAATTCCCATTTAAAGCAAAATCGGCATTTTACGAGTTGAAAATGGCTCAAAACGCCATCTACTGGTTACATGCATCCTGACCCTTACAAGGCCGACGCTGATGTAGCGTCACCTGTTTGATACTTCTCGACATCATGAAATTTATAAATATAAAAAACAATATTCATCTAATCAGAGATGGGCTGCCCACTTTCCCCAGCCCCCACTAGGGTGCATCAGTTGCCCTCACTTTCATAAAATCTGATGCATTTTTGTTTGGGTGTTCCTTTTCACCAATAAAGACATCCTGTAAAAATTTTTTGACCATATTCAAAAGTCTAATGGTGGCACCATGAGGTTCATTTTTTGCCAAAAAACACTTATTTTACATTTTCGCGTAAGGTTTGAATCACAATGTTGGACTCCATTTATTGATTTCTTATGAGCCAGAGATCATGTTAAGAACCTTTGCAAGGGATTGAGAAGCATTAATGTGATTCATAATACATTTGTATTGTTTAAAAGTAGTTGAGGGGCAGCACAGTGGTGTAGTGGTTAGCGCTGTCGCCTCACAGCAAGAAGGTCCTGGGTTCGAGCCCCGGGGCCGGCGAGGGCCTTTCTGTGTGGAGTTTGCATGTTGTCCGCGTGGGTTTCCTCCGGGTGCTCCGGTTTCCCCCACAGTCCAAAGACGTGCAGGTTAGGTTAACTGGTGACTCTAAATTGACCGTAGGCGTGAATGGTTGTCTGTGTCTATGTGTCAGCCCTGTGATGACCTGGCGACTTGTCCAGGGTGTACCCCGCCTTTCGCCCGTAGTCAGCTGGGATAGGCTCCAGCTTGCCTGTGACCCTGTAGAAGGATAAAGTGGCTACAGATAATGAGATGAGAAAAGTAGTTGAACAATGATTCAATGAACAGCTAAAACTCAAACTGTGCTTGATAATATATTTAGAATATGTACTAAAAATGTGTATCTAAGATATTTGGTATACTCTATAAGGTGCCATAATGTGTCATGAAAAGTGATCGAAATTTTGTCATAAAAGTCATAAAATAGCAGCTTTTTCCATAACTTTGAGCTCCTGGTGCCACCATTAAACTTTTGAATTTTGTCAAAATATTTCACCCAATGTGTTTTCTTACCAAAAGGAACATAAAAACAAAAATGCATCATGATCGGAGGAACTTTTCATTTTTAGGGGGCAACTGATGCACCCTAGCCCCCAGCCTTGAGTGGGAGTCTGTGAAACTGCCCTCATTTTCAAATATATGCTGAGGGAGATTCGCTGAGCAACTCCAGCCTCACACATCACATCACATTCACGCCCCCCCACACACACCCTGTGCCCCTTCTCAGCCCCTCCCTGCCCCCCCTCTTATGAGGATGTTAGCACTGAAAGGAAGAACTGATGATAGTGTTAAATTAAAGGTACTGACTGCAAAGTCATCAGAAAATTCAAAAAAATTTTATTGTACATGGCATTTTAATATGTCTCACAAGAACAATATCAGGTGGACAAGATGCGATCATTCTGATGTCCTGAGGGTCGCTTTTCTCCATTTTGGGACCCTCTTGAAATAAACAGTACGGCCCTACAGAAACAGGAAACAGCCAAACGCGAGGGAGGAGCTTTAACTAATTAGCATAACTAGGGAACTGCGTCACACCAAGATGGCAACGTGCGGAAAACATTGTGACTCTGCATCGACCTCGGAGAGTTTTGAGTTGCAGGTTGACGTTCGCGAATAGATCCGTGAAACAAAAGACAAATATTTATATCTTTTCTATGTTCCTGCTTTTATGTTCTTGTTTCTTTCTCTGTAAGATCAAATCATTAGGTGTATAATAGCCTGGGCCCGCCCATCCTAAGCATGACGCAACACGAGGGCCTGTTGCGAACTTAGTCTGGCCAAGCAAGCTATCTACAGCTCTTCCAAGCTCCCGAAAAATCGGGAGCCAATCAACTTTGAGCATCTCCAATGGCCCTGGGTAGAGGCGTGTTCAAGGCACTGACATAGTAGAACTGCGACCGGAAGCCATAAATTGTTTACAGAATCTATGCCGGAAGCGCTTCATTCACTAGAAACATTACAAACATGGAGCAAGTTCCCATTGAAAACGGAGCAAAGAGCAGCCCTGGAGGTATTTATTGAAAGGAAGGACGTTTTCGCCTTGCTCCCGACCGGCTTCGGTAAGAGTTTAATCTACCAGTTAGCATCGTCGTGTCACATACGTCAGAGGAAAGAGTGATGTGATTGGTTTAAGCTTCGTCACAGCCTTTTCTGGCTTCGACCTGTAGCAAACTGAGGCATTTCAGGGAGGCGGGTCAACCACGCACTTTGGGAAACGATTGGGCTTAATATCTTTGCCAGACCAAATGCTCGCAGAGCTTTGAAGTCGCGTTAGCCAGACTACGTGTATAACTCCATAGTCGCAACTGTGCAGTCGAGCCCATGCATTCTAAGGCTAAGATAGCTAAGCGCTAGCTAGAATGATTTAGTTAACTGTCCAGAAAAATGACGCATCGATCTTGCAGTTGCACTCACTAGGCAGGCTTTCTTTTCTTTTCTTTTCTGCTGGAGGGAGAGCTGAGTCCACCATGTTTGCCCACGCTGACTTATTTTGGTTAAAAGTAGGTCAAACACGCCCTACGGCAGGGGTCTTCAATCCTATCCGCAAAGGGCCGGTGTAGCTGCAGGCTTTCATTACAGCCAAATTGGAGGCTCACTTGATTGTTGACTGGAGACGAGGGTGAAATGATTAAACAAGTGAAATCAGGTGTAGCTCCTGCTTGGTTGGAATGAAAGCCTGCAGCCACACTGGCCCTTTGTGGATAGGATTGAAGACCCCTGCCCTACGGTCTCATCTCATCTCATTATCTCTAGCCGCTTTATCCTGTTCTACAGGGTCGCAGGCAAGCTGGAGCCTATCCCAGCTGACTACAGGTGAAAGGCGAGGTACACCCTGGACAAGTCGCAGGGTCACCACAGGGCTGACACATAGACACAGACAACCATTCACACTCACACCTACGCTCAATTTAGAGTCACCAGTTAACCTAACCTGCATGTCTTTGGACTGTGGGGGAAACCGGAGCACCCGGAGGAAACCCACGCGGACACGGGGAGAACATGCAAACTCCACACAGAAAGGCCCTCGCCGGCCACGGGGTTCGAACCCAGGACCTTCTTGCTGTGAGGCGACAGCGCTAACCACTACACCACCGTGCCGCCCCGCCCTACAGTCATCACGTGATATTGTTGCTTGCCTGCTTCAGCGATCTCCGGAATCATAAAATGCAGGACGCTTTTTATCTCGGCAAAACATTTACACACAGGTGTAAGTGTTTTGCCGAGGTGTGTTTGTGTTTGTGTGTGTGTGTACAGCAGCAAAACAGGTCAAAACTCCAACAGCAATAGAAAGCGAACATTTTACCCAGAATTCAACTTTGCAGTCAGAACCTTTAACTTGATTGAATCATGCAGTGCACAACAGTGTACGTAGCTGTAATGTCGCTGGGATTGATCCTGGGGTTTGGTTACTGTGTGGTGTTTGATTTTATTCGATATGGCCTTGAAAATTCTGTGCCTCCATCCATCCATTATCTGTAGCCACTTATTCTGTGCAGGGTCGCAGGCAAGCTGGATCCTATTCCAGCTGACTACGGGCAAGAGGCGGGGTACACCCTGGACAAGTCGCCAGATCATCGCAGGGTTGACACATAGAGACAAACAACCATTCACACTCACATTCACACCTACGGTCAATTTAGAGTCACCAATTATCCTAACCTGCATGTCTTTGGACTGTGGGGGAAACTGGAGTACCCAGAGGAAACCCACGCGGACACGGGGAGAACATGCAAACGAACCCAGAACCTTCTTGCTGTGAGGCAACAGTGCTAACCACTACATCACCGTGCCACCCACCTTCTCATTCATGCAGCTGTCTAATCAGACAATCATGTGGCAGCAGCACAACCTATAAAATTGTTCAGATACTGTTAGGACTAGGACTGTTTTGGCCTCTAGAGGCCGCTGTTATTTCCTTTTCATGTCGTGTTCATTTTGGCCTCTAGAGGCCGCCACTGTTCCTGTGTTTTGTGCTGTTATGTTTATCTCCAGTTTCCTTTGTACTGTGTTTTTTGATCTTCTTAGCTTTTGTATTTTTGCACTTTGCTTTTCTTTTGGATTATACTCTTTGGTTTTTTTTTTTTGTCTTTTGTTTTGCCCTGTATATAGTGTATATAGTTTAAATAAACCTTTTGATTCTTTTTCTACTTCCGCCTCACGCCTCTGCATTTGAGTCATCCCCCTGGTGGCCTAGTGGGGGTTTGCTGGATCATCACACCAACGAACCAGGTTCGAATCCCAGCAAAACCCTAACAGAAAGACTCCGTCATGACCGACTCAGCAGAGGCTGCTTCAACTGTCTACCCGGCCAACCTTCAGGGAATTATGGCAGCTTTGACACGCTTCGGAGCGACCATGGACGCTCATGGACGTACGCTCACCAGCCAACGTGAGGCCCTCGCTCGCCACGAGGAACTGCTTCAGCAAATTGGGAAAACCCTGGCACAGCTGACATCTCTGCCTGCATCTCCTGATCCAGTTCCTGCTCCTGATCCAGCTCCCACTCCTGCTCCAGTGCCTCCTGCTATGCTGCCTTCTTCACCTCGCGAACCCAGCCTTCCTGCACCACAGAGGTATGACGGCAAGCACAGTGAGTGCCGAGAGTTCCTTACCCAGTGTCAACTCACCTTTGAGCTTCAGCCTACCACCTCCACTACGGATCGCCGCAAGATTGCCTTTGTGATCACCTTATTAGCTGGTAAGGCGCGAGCCTGGGCTACTGCTATCTGGCAAAGACAGGGACCTGAGTGCTTTGATTTCCAGCTGTTTTCTGAAGAGATGCTTCGGGTCTTCGATCAGGCAGACATCAGTACCGACGCAGCCCGAAAGCTCATGTCCATCTGGCAAGGAGGAAGCGTCGCAGATTACGCCATCTCGTTCCGAACACTCGCAGCAGTAAGTGGATGGAACGAGACTGCCCTGGTGTCAGCCTTCCACCATGGTCTGTCTGACCCCATCAAGGACGGTCTGGCCTCTATTGGATGCCCAAGTGACCTCGAAACCCTCATCTCACATGCTATTCGTCTGGACAACAGGATGAGAGAACGCCACCAAGCCTTGAGCCCCCCCAGCCTCCCTACCTCTACCTGGAGACCGTCTACCTCCTTCAGTGACTGTCCAGAACCCATGCAAGTGGGTCGTACTCGCCTCTCCGCATCTGAGAGGGAGCGCAGAAGGAGGGACAAGTGCTGCATCTACTGTGGCAAGCCTGGTCACTTCCGAGCATCATGTCCCGAACTCTTGGGAAAAGGACCGCCCCGTCCAGCCGAGGGAGGGTTGTGACGGGGCCTACCCTCTCTCCCGGACTCCCTGGCCAAGGAATCTACATCCCGGTCTCCATCTCCTGGGGTGAGTCTGTCCACTCTTGTCAAGCTTTGATAGACTCAGGGGCGGCTGGGAACTTTATGGATATTCACTTCGCCCAAAGCATCAATATTCCGACTGCACCTCTTGAAGTCCCACTGTCTGTGTCTGCCCTCGATGGCCAAGCGTTAGGTGATGGAAGAGTCACCCAAGTTACTTCTCCAGTTTTCCTCCAGTCTCAAGGTCACAAGGAAGACCCTCATACAGACCTCCAGAACCAACCAGACTCAGGCCAACCGCCATAGAAGACCTGCACACGCTTTCCGCCCTGGGCAGCATGTTTGGCTGTCCACTAAGGACCTTCCACTGCGGGTGGAGAACCGCAAGCTTGCTCCTCGCTACATTGGCCCCTTCAAGGTGGTGCGCAGGGTGAACCCTGTCTCCTACCGGCTCCAGTTGCCCCGGACTCTGAGGATCAACCCCACTTTCCATGTTTCCCTGTTACGGCCCGTACTGACGTCTACGTATGCCCCTGCCCCTAGGAACCCCCCACCCCCCCGCATCTTCCAGGGGCAGACTGTGTTCACTGTGAATCGCCTGCTTGACTCCCGCCGGGTCCGCGGCGGGTTGCAATATCTGGTGGACTGGGAGGGCTATGGTCCTGAGGAGCGCTGCTGGGTTCCTGCTCGGGATGTCCTTGATAAAGAACTATGTCGGGACTTCCATTCGGCCCATCCGGATCGCCCTGGGAACGTCAAGAGACGCTCCTAGAGGGGGGGGTCCTGTTAGGACTAGGACTGTTTTGGCCTCTAGAGGCCGCTGTTATTTCCTTTTCATGTCGTGTTCATTTTGGCCTCTAGAGGCCGCCACTGTTCCTGTGTTTTGTGCTGTTATGTTTATCTCCAGTTTCCTTTGTACTGTGTTTTTTGATCTTCTTAGCTTTTGTATTTTTGCACTTTGCTTTTCTTTTGGATTATACTCTTTGGTTTTTTTTTTTGTCTTTTGTTTTGCCCTGTATATAGTGTATATAGTTTAAATAAACCTTTTGATTCTTTTTCTACTTCCGCCTCACGCCTCTGCATTTGAGTCATCCCCCTGGTGGCCTAGTGGGGGTTTGCTGGATCATCACACCAACGAACCAGGTTCGAATCCCAGCAAAACCCTAACAGATACAAATCAAGAGCTTCAGGTAATGGAAAAAGACCAGGTTCTGGTGAACTCTGTCCGTGATAGCCTTAGATTCTTGGCTAGCATGAGTGGAAACCCAATGTGTTCTTCTGGTATTGCATGCTGAGATGCTTTTCTGCTTACCATGGTTGTATAAGAGTTACTACTGTATATCCTTCCTGGAAGCTTGAACCAATCCCTACAGAACTGTTGCGTGTGAAAATCCCAGGAGGTCAGCTGGTTCTAAAATACTCAAACCAGCCCACCTGGTGCCAACAACCCTGCCATTGTGCTTCTGCCACATTATTAGCTGATTAGATCACTGCAGAATGTGCAGGTGGACAGGTGTTCCTATTAAAGTGGACAGTGGGTGTACACTCAGTGTATGTTTGGCTGAAGCTGCATTTTTTTTTCATCAAGGACATGGCACTGAAATAAAGGATCATCTCATTTGCAGCACGTCTCAAACTTTCTTAGATAAATCCACAACTCTACTTTTCCCATTTTAAGTCCTGTGATGTTACTTCAAGAAGCCAGTTCGGCTCCTGAGTTAACTTATATCTGAACATCACTGATGAGCACGATGAGCAGATTTCTCAGTCTAGACTGGAAATTCCTACAGTCTCCCCAGATGCTAATATCCATCCCTGAAAAGACACAATATTACAATCCCCCTGCTTTAAATCACCTGTCTGAACACACAGATGAGTGGAATCAGGTGTGTCATAGCAGGGAAACCACTCGAGGGTGCCAGGCATTTTTTGACAACACGCCGAGGCTGGAATTGAGCTGGTCAAGTGCGACTATGACCAGCATCTGTTTTGTCACACTTGAGGTGTTTATACAATTCGAAGCCTTCAAATCTCAATGCTGAAACATGAGAATGTGGAGAAATGTGAGCCTGACAGAGAGAACACATCTGATCCTGTCTGCCATACAATCCAAAAATGCATCACTTTTAAATGGACACCATCATTTCAAAAAAAGGTATAGCGCAAGGTACGAAACAGTGTAAGTGTAAAAATTCTCAATTCCTGCAAAATTGAGGCACCATCTCAGTGACAAGTAGATCATGATACTGTATGTATTTTAAGTAATGCAGGAGTCAAGACCACCTAAATCAAAACTAAGTCATGACCAAGACCAAAGTGTATCAAAACCAAGTCATGACCAAGACTTTGAGGGGTTGAGATCAAGTCAAGACCAAGACCAAGGCAGGGCGAGACTGAGTCAAGACCAGAACCAGACCAGTGGGTGTGAACAGGGGTGGGGGAGGGGTGACAGCCGTAAACAGAAAGAAATTTTCAAATTAGCAATGAGTCACATTATTGGTCGCATTTGAAGCAGGAAGTTTTACATCCAATCACAGTAACAATGTTAACAAATATATCAGACAATGCACAGGCAATTTAGTGAAATCCCCACAATTTAGTTGTGGCCTTGAAATAAAATCCCAAGTCTCTATGTCTGAGACCGAGACAAGTCAAAGTTCCTCTCACACCAGGATCTGGTCTTCCCAGGCAGTCTCTTGTCCCAGTACTAACCAGCTCTTTGAGGCATATGGGTGAGGCGCCGAGGTCTGTTTCAGTAGCCCTTGACCTCTCACCTATACAGCTAGGGTTACAGTGGGGGGGTAGTCCTCTGGTAGCCACAAGAGTTTGACTTCCCTACTCACGTCCGTAAGGCAGTGTGCCTTGCCAGACAGTAGCAAGTACCAATTTTATGATGGTCTTTGGTAGGACCCAACTGTGAGTAGAACTCGCAATCTCCCGATCAAGAGGCAGATACGCTAACCACTAGGCCAACTCGTGATCTGAGACCGAGAAAAGACTGAATAAAAATGTCTATTCTCCAATTCCAAGATGAGACCAGGACCTTCAGAAAGTGGTCTTGAGACTGGTCTCGAGTACTACAACACTCATTTTAAGCATTTTCATATAATTTAGCTTAAAATTTTGAGTTATCTTTGAGATGATTGAATCTCATCTCATCTCATTATCTCTAGCCGCTTTATCCTGTTCTACAGGGTCGCAAGCAAGCTGGAGCCTATCCCAGCTGACTACGGGCGAAAGGCAGGGTACACCCTGGACAAGTCGCCAGGTCATCACAGGGCTGACACATAGACACAGACAACCATTCACACTCACATTCACACCTACGGTCAATTCAGAGTCACCAGTTAACCTAACCTGCATGTCTTTGGACTGTGGGGGAAACCGGAGCACCCGGAGGAAACCCACGCGGACACGGGGAGAACATGCAAACTCCGCACAGAAAGGCCCTCGCCAGCCACGGGGCTCGAACCCAGACCTTCTTACTGTGAGGCAACAGCACTAACCACTACACCACCGTGCCGCCTTGATTGAATCATGCACCAGAAAAATTTGGAAATGTGAGTAACTAATAACAATACCAAACTGACATGTATATTCACATAGAAAATGCTTTGACTCAAAATGGCCATCAGTTTGTTTCAAAAACTCCAACTTGTGTGTGTTGGGGAAATCAAGTGTGGCTGATCAGACAGTGAAACATCCATCCATCTATTATCTGTAGCCACTTATCATGTCCAACAGGGTCGCAGGCAAGCTGGATCCTATCCCAGCTGACTATGGGCGAGAGGCAGGGTACACCCTAGACAAGTCACCAGGTCATCGCAGAGCTAACACATAGACGCAGACAACCATTCACACTCACACCTACAGTCAATTTAGAGCCACTAATTAGCCTAACCTGCATGCCTTTGGACTGTGGGGGAAAGCGGAGCACACCCACACGGGGAGAGCATGCAAACTCCACACAGAAAGGCCCTCGTCGGCCGCTGGGCTCGAACCAAGGACTTTCTTGCTGTGAGGCACCAGTGCTAACCACTACACCACCGTGCCGCCCTACAGTAAAACATGTTTTGGCTAATTGTATTTCCAGCCAATAATATACTTTTGCACTTTAAAGATAACAAAACGTAGACTTTACCAAAACAAAGCTCGGCGGAGTAAAGCGACAATGACGAGGTTTGTGTTTAAACGCCATGAGTTTACTTTGACCTCAAGTGATGAGACAGACATTGATGTGGATGATGTTGATAATCAGATTAGATAAGAACTCATTTCCCATAGTTATAATTATTTACAGTAATGCTGTTTTTCCCTATCAGTAGATTAGGTTAGAAAAGTATAGAAAATGTAAAATCTTTAAATGCCGGTTCTGAAACAGCTACCACACATAGAAGCATTTAAAGGTGTTGACTGAAAAATCATCTGAAGTTTTTTAATTTGTTTACTGTGCATGGCATTTTCCTCTGTCTCACAAGAACAGTATCATGTGGCCAAACGAGATGTGATCGCTTTGATGTCCTGAGGGTTGCTTTTCTCCATTTTAAGCCCATTTTCCTCCCTCTTGAGGTGAATAGTACAGCCCTACGGAAACAGCTGAACTGTTAGGGTTTTGCTGGGATTCAAACCTGGTTCACTGGTGTGATAATCCAACAAACCCCCACTAGGCCACCAGGGGAATGACTCAAGTGCAGAGGCGTGAGGCGGAAGTAGAAAAGTATCAAAAACAGTTTATTTACACTATGTACAATCCAAGGGAAAAAACAAAAAGAATAATCCAAAGCTCAGAAGATAAACAAAAATAAAATATCCCAAGGTTCAAAGTCCAAAATCCAAATAAGAAAAAAGGCAAAAACTCAAACGCTCAGAAGATCAAAAAGGTCAAAAACAAAATCCACAAAGTCCAAAAGAAAGAAGCAAAAACCAAGAATACAAAGACACAGGCAAGGTACATGGGACAGAGGGAACTAGCACTAACAGCATAACATAGGAAAAAGACTCCGTGACAAGGGAACAAACAGAGGGGTATTTATACACAAAATAAATTGAACACAGGCCTGTTGAAGACAAACAGGCAATCAACACAACACAAAAAACACAGTGGCGGCCTCTAGAGGCCAAAACAAACATGACAAGATGGAAAACAGCGGCCTCTAGAGGCCAAAACAGTCCCAGGCCTAACATGAACGTGAGGAGCTTTAACTAATTAGCATAACTATGGAACTGTGTCACACCAAGATGGAGATGCGTGGAAAACATCATGACTCTGCATCGACCTCGGAGAGTTTTGAGTCGCAGGGATGTAATTTGTGGTTGACGTTCGCGAATAGATCCGTGAAACAAAAGATGAATATTTATATCTTTTCTCTGTTCCTGCTTTTGTGTTCTTGATTCTTTCTCGGTAAGATCAAAATAGTCAGTGTATAACTCCATACTCATTACCGTGGAGTCAAACTCATGCATTCTAAGGCTAAGATAGCTAAGCGCTAGCTAGAATGATTTAGCTATCTGTCCTGAAAAATGACACGTCATGTAACCTTGCTCAATCTTGGAGTTGCACTCACTAGGCAGGCTTTCCTTTTCTTTTCCACTGGCAGGAGAGCCGAGTCCACCACGTTTGTCCATGCCGACTTGTTTTAGTTTAAAGTAGCTCAAACACGCCCCATGGTGGTCACATGATATTGTTGTTCACTTGCTTCAGCGATCTCCAGAATCATAAAATGAGGGACGCTTTTTATCTCGGCAAAACATTCACACACAGGATACACGGTGTGTGTGTGCAGCAGCGAAACATCTCGAAACTCCAACAGCAATACAAATCGAACATGTTACCCAGAATTCAACTTTGCAGTCAGAACCTTTAACCATTTGACAACAGAGTTGACATTTCGTCTCATCTCGTCTTCTTCTGCTTTATCCGGGACCGGGTTGCGGAGGCAGCAGTCTAAGCATGGAAGCCCAAACTTCCCTTTCCCCAGACACCTCGGCCAGCTCCTCGGGAAGAACACCAAGGCATTCCCAGGCCAGCCAAGAGACATAGTCCCTCCAGTGTGTCCTGGGTCTTCCCCGGGGCAACCTCCCGGGGGGACATGCCTGGAACACCTCCCCAGGAAGGCGTCCAGGAGGCATCCGAAAAAGATGCCCGAGCCACCTCAGCTGATTCCTCGCGATGTGGAGGAGCAGCGGCTCTACTCCGAGCTCCTCCCGAGTGACTGTGCATCTCACCCTATCTCTAAGGGAGCGACCAGCCACCATGCGAAGAAAACTCATTTCGGCCGCTTGTATCCGTGATCTTGTTCTTTCGGTCATTACCCAAAGCTCATGACCATAGGGGAGAGTCGGAACGTAGCTCGACCGGTAAATTGAGAGCTTCGCCTTTTGGCTCAGCTCCTTCTTCACCACGACGGACCAGTAAAGCGATCGCATCACTCCGGAGGCTGCACCAATCTGCCTGTCGATCTCACGCTCCATCCTTCCCTCACTCGTGAACAAGATCCCGAGATACTTAAACTCCTCCACTTGAGGCAGGACTTCTCCACCAACCTGGAGAGGGCAAGCCACCCTTTTCCGGTCGAGAAAAAAGTTGACATTTCAAGTGCAACTAAACATTAAAATAAAAAAGTGGCTTTTGTAGATCCAAAGAGAAAAACTAAAACATGAAAAGGAAAACTCAAAATTATTAACAGTAATCTAATCAACCATGCAGGGAAGAATATCCGAACCAGAAGAAGAACAGGGTCTGGCTTCGAAGTGTGTGTGTGTTAGTCACAGAAGTACTCTACAAGCAGCCATTAATCTCAATTGCACCCCAGATTGCACATTACAATGAGAGCGATGAGGCACAAATGCACATGCAAACATGTTCAGATCTAGCTATGATGACACCGAGGTCCAGACCGCAATAGTTGTGTAAGGTTTTGTGATATTTGTTTGTTTTTACCTCATACATGCTTTATCTCAAGTTGTCAGATTCGATCTGGAGACAGAGACATCCTGATAATGTGGTGGCAAAATATAGACAGCTTCATACAAATCTCAGGAGGACGTTTCAGATCTTCAGGTCTGACTGTCACCTTACTGTTGCTATAGCATCCGACTTTATCTTCTTGGATACATTAGAGACATGCGAGACACATATTATAAGCTCCCATCTGACGTAGCAAAAATATAAACATGTCCAAAATGTACAGTATGATAAATGTGAGCAAAGGCAATTGGTGCACTGTAAAATTAATTAAGAAATAAATTCGTATATTCAGCATTCCATCTGAAGTCGTAATCTACTTTAAGCTCAGCTTGGTGTCACCCGTGGATTTAAAAACGTCTCACCATCCCAAAAAATTAATTAATTAATTAATCAGGATACAAATAATTGAAAAAGCAGCAGTAATTCCTCTCAATATTTGGTCATTTGCACTAAAATCCATTCCATGCTGCTTTTAGAAAAGCTCATTCCCCAAGAGAGTTTTGTCCGTGTTTTACTAAGTGCTTGTTGCATTCTAAACCCAAGTTAGAAGCACAAAATGAGTTTACATTTTATCTGTGCCAGTGTAAGCACAGATGCAGCAGAGCTTCTCTCAATCAGCAATCATCAAACACTATGGGCTGACACAAAGTTCTCCGAGTTTAATTACTCTGTATAAACATCTGTTCTCGCCACACAATACAGATCGAATGATGAAATATTTAGCATTTAATCCTCAATTCTGATTAATCGCAAGGTGTTGATTCATTTTGTCTAATAGCAGAAGCCATGGCCCAATGGTTAGAGAAGTAACTTTGAGACCAAAAGGTTGCTGGTTCGATTCCTTAGACCAGTGGGAATGGCTGAAGTGCCTTTGAGCAAGGCATCTCACCCTTTGCTGCCCTGGGTTTGTTTCTTCTACATTTTTTCTTTCTGTAGTCACAATGAGTAGCTATTGCCCATGAACCTGATTTCCTCTGAATGGTGCTCTTCACAGGGACTGTGTTGGTCCTAGGGTTTGGTCATACAACTGCTTGGAATTGGGCAGTCTACTCAAGGAGTCAGGGGTCAAAAGTGACATTAGCCATTCCTGTTACATTTGCACATCTGTCAAAATGACCTAAAATGCTCCACACGTCTCCTCGGTGACGTAGACTTGGCCCTAGTGGAAGTCTCCGGTGAGGAGCACTGACTGCGAGGTCCCGTACAAACAAAAACTCTCAAGTGAGTCGAGGAGGGGATTCCCTGCCGAGGCTGCATGCAATGTGTTAGCGCGAGCATGTAGCCTATAGGAAATGGCAGTGTCTTGGATTAGCACTAATCCTATGTTTTGGAAAATCAAAAATGTTGTCTTGGGCCCCTCTGGGGTGTCACCAATCCATGTGCAAAATATGCAGTATGTGCGTCCAGCCATGTCGATTTGCACAGGTGAACAGACAGAGAGACAGAGCTGTCCTTTAGTAATGTAGATTGACAGGGACTTGGATGGTGGGGTTGTTGGGGATGTTGGACACTCCACATAACCCGAAGCTAATAATAAACATTTAAAAACGCACTGTTATTTTTAACAAAGAAAAACATATGACTGCTTATGAGGTTTATATGATACATTTTCTGTAAGCCATTTACGGAAGGAGTTTCCAGTGTCAGTCAATGCTTTGTAGCAGTCAAAGGTAAAGCCACGGGAAAGTCCAAGGATGGAAGATATTGTGCTTCACTGTTTCTCTGTAACAAACTGCATTTTCTTTCATTTATTAACTTCAAGAAAAAGTCAGAGAAGAACTGTTTATACAGTGGTGCTTGAAAGTTTGTGAACCCTTTAGAATTTTCTATATTTCTGCATAAATATGACCTAAAACATTAGCAGATTTTCACACAAGTCCTAAAAGTAGATAAAGAGAACCCAGTTAAACAAATGAGACAAAAATATTATACTTGGTCATTTATTTATTGAGGAAAATGATCCAATATTACATATCTATGAGTGGCAAAAGTATGTGAACCTTTGCTTTCAGTATCTGGTGTGACCCCCTTGTGCAGCAATAACTGCAACTAAACGTTTGCGGTAACTGTTGATCAGTCCTGCACACCGGCTTGGAGGAATTTTAGCCCATTCCTCCGTACAGAACAGCTTCAACTCTGGGACGTTGGTGGGTTTCTTCACATGAACTGCTCGCTTCAGGTCCTTCCACAGCATGTCGATTGGATTAAGGTCAGGACTTTGACTTGGCCATTCCAAAACATTAACTTTATTCTTCTTTAACCATTCTTTGGTAGAACGACTTGTGTGCTTAGGGTTGTTGTCTTGCTGCATGACCCACCTTCTCTTGAGATTCAGTTCATGGACAGATGTCCTGACATTTTCCTTTAGAATTCACTGGGATAATTCAGAATTCATTGTTCCATCAATGATGGCAAGCCATCCTAGCCCAGATGCAGCAAAACAGGCCCAAACCATGATACTACCACCACCATGTTTCACAGATGGGATAAGGTTCTTATGCTGGAATGCAGTGTTTTCCTTTCTCCAAACATAACGCTTCTCATTTAAACCAAAACATTCTATTTTGGTCTCATCCATCCACAAAACATTTTTCCAATAGCCTTCTGGCTTGTCCACGTGATCTTTAGTAAACTGCAGACAAGCAGCAATGTTCTTTTTGGAGAGCAGTGGCTTTCTCCTTGCAACCCTGCCATGCACACCATTGTTGTTCAGTGTTCTCCTGATGGTGGACTCATGAACATTAACATTAGCCAATGTGAGAGAGGCCTTCAGTTGCTTAGAAGTTACCCTGGGGTCCTTTGTGACCTCGCCGACTACTACACGCCTTGCTCTTGGAGTGATCTTTGTTGGTCGACCACTCCTGGGGAGGGTAACAATGGTCTTGAATTTCCTCCATTTGTACACAATCTGTCTGACTGTGGATTGGTGGAGTCCAAACTCTTTAGAGATGGTTTTGTAACCTTTTCCAGCCTGATGAAGATCAACAATGCTTTTTCTGAGGGTTCTCGTTATCTACTTTTAGGACTTGTGTGAAAATCTGATGATGTTTTAGGTCATATTTATGCAGAAGAAAATTCTAAAGGGTTCACAAACTTTCAAGCACCACTGTAACTCCTGTGTTGTACAGGAACTATGTGATAACAGGAACTATCTTGTTTCATGGATGCTCAAAATCATGAAGTGTAACTCGAAACAGATAAAAAAGTACCACCCACAGAACTGTTGCTCACTCACTCACTGGGTTTTTTTTTGTTTTTCGCACCATTCTGTGTAAACTCTACAGACTGTTGTGTGTGAAAACTCCAGGAGATCAGCAGCTTCTGAAATACTCAAACCTTCATGCTCCATCTGGCTCCAACACATGTTCATGCCACAGTGAAAGAAAGTCACACTTTGAGATCACAATTTTTCCTGTTCTGATGTTTTATGTGAGTGAACACTAACTGAAGCTCATGATTTGTATCTGCATCAAGGGATCGGCTGATTAGAGAACTGCATTAAACAGCAGGGATATGTACGGGTGTTTCCTAATAAAGTGGCCAGTGAGTGTATATGTTTTGCACTTTTAACAATGAACATTGTCACCTTCTATCCCCAAACCCATATACTAACCAACTACCTCATGCTGTAGGATTGGGTTTTGTTTTTTTTAATACCAAGATTTTAAAAGAGTCTCAGACATAAAGAATGTCTGAAGGTTACTACCTCCATCAACTCACTCTATCTTTGCCATCGTTTCCCCATTAAGTCTCAGGTTCTTCTGTTTCTGTCCTGTAGAGAAAGTTAGGAAATGCAAAGTGAGACTTTCTTTAACTTTTTCCAGTGCTAAAGCCTCATTTGGGAACTGATGCAATAGGAGCACAGATGCCCAAATATGAGCTCAGATGGCATGATGAATGGATATGATCTGTGTGTTTGATTATCTAAACAATGGAACATTCTCGGGGCGGCACAGTGGTGCAGTGGTTAGCACTGTTGCCTCACAACAAGAAGGTTCTGGATTCAAACCTCAGGGCTAACTGGGGCCTTTCTGTGTGGAGTTTGCATGTTCTCATGCCTGCATGGGTTTCCTTTGGGTGCTCCAGGTTCCTCCCACAGTCCAAAGACATGTCAGTCAATTGAGTACTAGGACTAGGTGTGAATGTGAGCATGAATGATTGCTCTTGGCTGTGCTAGCTCTGCAATTGATTGGTGACCCCCACCTCTCACCCAAAGTTAGCTGGGATTGGCTCCAGCTTCTCCTGACAGATAAGTGGTATGGATAACTGATGGAAAGTTCTCCTGCTCCAGGATCCAGTTGCCATGCCTTCACTCTAGCCACAGATCATTTGATTCCAAATACTAATCTTTGTCAGAGATGCTTCCACTGTATGTCCTGTTTCACTTTTACATTCACAGCATTTGGCAGACATCCTTACCCAGAGCAACTTACATTCACACAACTGAGCAGTTGAGGGCCTTAACAGGTTGGTGGCTTTGGGATTTAAACTAACCACTGTCCAACATCTTAACCACTGAGCTACCACTGCCACATATATACTTCCTGCTTTCTTTAGTGCTTTATCAGAACCACCCTGGCCACACCTCTGATCATTTTTTACCACCTGCTTCTTATTGTTAGCCTCTTGATTCCCATTCCTATTCCCAAAATATTTGTGGTTTTATCACAGGCTTAGCCTGATTTGCGACTTTGAGAAATCAGGTATGTTTACATCATTTGACAGACACCCTTATATAGACTGAATTTCAAAAGGGTTTAAGAATACACTAAAACTAAAGCCCTGTTAGAGGGGTGTTAGTATGAGAGTTACTACACCAAAGAATCTTGGATTTCTTTCCTCGAAATTTAATGTAGATTAAGTGAGAAAGGAGAGGATGGGTTGAGTGTCATCAGCATAGCAGTGGTGTGAAAGCTATGTAAGGATATGTCCTCATATCCATAAGGATATGTGAGGGTATATAGAGAGAACTTAAGAGGATCTAGCACTGAGCCTTGTGGGACTCCAGTGGTGAGTCTACATGGAGTAGATGTATATATGTTACAGTGTTGTAGTCGAGTCACTAAACCTCGAGTCCAAGTCCAGTCTCAAGTCCCCAGTGTTCAAGTCAGAGTCAAGTCCAAGTCATTCAAGGAAATTTTGAGTCGGGTCCACTATTGAGCCGAATCAAGTCCAACACCAACCATTTGATGGTGGTTGTTTTAGCAGCATTAACAATTAGTCTGTTCCTGAACATGACATATGAACAGGTGAATGTGCATTCTCTTTGTCAGGGAGTGTGAAGTATTCTGTCAGAGATGGTTGGGAGACAGATGTAAGTACAGAAGGTGAGTTTATTAATACAAGTGAAGACAGGTAAACAATCCAGAATGGCAGGCAAAATCGTAAAACAGTGAAACAGGCAACAGGTCGAGCGAGGCACAAACAGGCTATCATAGACTCGGCAATATGAAAGACGAGAAACAGGAAATCAAACAAGGAAATAAGGTTCGGTAATGTGTCAGCAATGCAACTCAATACTTTAATTTTCAATAGTTTATCTGATGCACAAGCCAAGGCTTGTGGTGTGACACTCTTGCACAAAATTAGTACAAAAATGAATGTAGATATAAATATCTTATGCCAAATTATTATGGCATGTTACAAAAAATAAAGAAAAAAATCCGAGTCCTTGTCTCCAATTTACGAGTCAGAATGCATGAGTCTGAGTCCAAGTCTCAGTCATCAGTGCTCAAGTCCAAGTCAAGTCACGAGTCCTTAAAATTAGGGCACGAGTCGGACTCGAGCACTACAAGCCTGGTCTGTTATGACTGACATTCCAGTCAGGAAGCAATCCACTTCCATCCTGGGACACTGCTTCCAAGCTTTATAAAGATGGACAGGAGAGTCTTGTGACTGACCATGTCTAAGGCTACTGAGAGGTCAAGAAGGACTAATGATAATTTGGCTGATCTAGCAGCATGAAGCTTATAAGTAACAGCCACAAGGACAATTTCTGTCAAGTGTGCCACCTTGAAGCCAGCCTGATTAGCGTCATTCTGGGTGAGAAACAGGGATAAGTGATTGAAATTTTCGATAGAAAGGGGGAAAATGAGCAGTCGATAGTTGCTAACGTCTTGCTGTCTTGAAGGCAGTTAGTACATGGCCAGATGTTTTGGAACCATTCGGAATGAAAGTGATGAAAGGAATGAGGTCTTGAGAGAGGTTGCTGCACTGTGGATGTAATCTGGTAATGACACAGGAGTCAAATTAGGTAATGACACAGGGGACGACGACGATTTGGAACTGACAGAGGAGACAGATTGAGTAGTAATAATAATAATAATAATAATAATAATAATCATCTCATCTCATCTCATTATCTCTAGCCGCTTTATCCTGTTCTACAGGGTCGCAGGCAAGCTGGAGCCTATCCCAGCTCACTACTGGCGAAAGGCAGGGTACACCCTGGACAAGTCGCCAGGTATTATAATAATAATAATAATAATAATAATAATAATAGGAGGAGGAGACTAAGAAGATAAGAAAAAATGAAAGATGTGGAAATGACAAAAGATGTGAAGTTGAGAGAAGAAGAAGAAGAAGAAAGTTTTCATACATGAGAGACACATATGAGAGGAAGGAAATTATAATATAAGAATGATGATTAAAGAAAGATAGAGATACCAGGAACAAGCAAGCAAGAAGGACAGGGTCAAGGCAATATCACACAAACAAATAATGACGAGAAAGAAAAACAAAGGAAAAAAAGAGCAAGAAAAAGTGAGCCTGAGAAAGAACAGGGCTGAGAATGAGAGAGTGTGTGAGAATGAGAGTGGGCTTTGCTTGGCAGAGATGAAGATGTGATTAGAAAGACTGCGTGTTCCTGGCACACTTTCTCAAGCTTGTCCTCATCAGCCAGGTGGCCTGCATCTTGCCCACACACTTTCCTACCCTCTTGCCAGCCATGTGTGACTGACTGGACACACAAGTTTTTCTAGAGAAATCCAGAGAAAAAAACAAGACTTAACTAGACTACTGGCTAGTAAAAACCCATATACAGCAGTGGCGGCTGGTAGTCTTTCAAACAGGGGAGGCTGGTCGGTTACGACATTTCCAGATTTTAAAAGAAAAAACACATCAATTTTGCCCATACTCTTGCCTCTGATCTGGCTGATTGTTGGCAGCGTCACAAACTGTGAAATAACAGGTTCTTTTGGCCCATTAGCTTACTGTCCAATATACATGATGGTGGTGTTGGGGGGGTATATTTTAACATTTTATATTTTAAAATTGTGGCATGTTGTTTAAAAATTGATCATTATTGAAAGCAGCTCTTTGTCAGGAACCTCAGCAGTAACAGCAGAGTGTTCTGGAATAGGCACAAGCACTGACCTTGGGGAGCCAAACATAGAGCTGGGTGCCACACATTTCATTCAGTGACACTTTCCCTATATTTTACTTATTTTGACTGAGAAATGTTTTATTGACAATTTTGATAACCCTTCACTTTTAATCCAGGTCTGTAGTGTGAAATGTTCTCGGCTGTGTTTTTGTTTAAAAATGTTTTCCAAATTGTAGCTGTGTTTAATTCATATCCAGAAAAATATATATTCCAATATAATATACTCAGCATAAACATTTTAAATAGATTCTATATTTTTGGTCCATCCATGACATATTACTAAAGTAGCCTATTTACTGTTGTTGATGTGGGTCACTTGCTGTTAGCCAATTCACTTTCTCGTACCAGGAGAGCTGAAAGGAACGAGTATTATTCCCTACCTTTTTCACCAAGTCAATTTGAGGCGTTGGTCTACCCTGCTCTTTAATTTTAATTTTTTCCTCGAAAGGAAGACTGGCAAATGGCTTCGCCAAAATTAAATCAGCAATGCTTGGCCTCCGTGCGCAGCTTTCTTGCTAGCTGACTAGCCCCCTCAAGTTCAAGTTCAGTCACTCAAATAAACGAAATTTCTGGAACTAAGATAGCAAACTTGACAACACTATATTTACACTTTATTTACAATGAAAATATATACAAACTAAAAAAGCTGGTAGAAACCGTATGTAATGAATGAAATCGAAATGTAAGCTGATCTCTTACAATACACCACAGCACTTCCGATTCCGCATGCGACTGAACTGAGATTCACCGCTGCCTGTCTATAGTTGAAACGAGCTGTCAATCAAAGAAAATATCCGGCCGCTTTCACCAATCACCAGTCTCCTCGCGGAAACTGCCATGTCCCTCCCATGTGAGGCTTGGAGTCCATGGGCGGGTATTTTCGCAGTATTTGTCCAATAACCGTCTTGCATTTTGAGATTGAAAAGCGCATAGCTCCCAAATGCCATTGAAGTCCACTGAGGCTGGGAGTCCGTGAGACTCCGTGGGCGGGCGTTTTCGCAGTATTTATCCAATAATCGTCTTGCATTTTGAGATTGAAAAGCGCAGAGCTCCCAAATGCCATTGAAGCCCACTGAGGCTGCGCTGCATCGCGCTGTCATGAGGGGGAAAAACTCACGCGCACATTAAGGTTATAAGGGCATTTTTAGAGGAGGCTGAGCCTCCCTCGTTGTCTTAGAGCAATCGCCCGTGATATACAGTAACTAATGCCTTGAGCAGGTTCTCAAGATCATTTGATCTTTTTCTGATTCTTGGAGCAAAAAACAAGGTAGAATATACTGATGATGTTACATGTAATGTTAATATGTTTCGGTTCAATCTGATTTGTGCAGAACATTTCCTGACTTTTTTCACAACCTTGTTACAGAGGTCTGCTTCTGAAATCCCGCAGTAGGCTTGACAAAAAGAGCCAGCAGAAAGGATTTCTTCAATATACGATATTGAAAAAATGTGAATGAAGCTGTGAAAAGTAGAAGCCGAATAAAGCGTTATATCTAATCATCTTTAAAATGTGTTCAGGTACAGAACTCTGGTCAGATTCTGTTTTAGAAACTAGGGCTGACACATTTAAGAACTCATATGAGAGTCGTCAGCCCAGAATTGCCACAGGTCAACTATATACAGTATGAGGTACTTTAAGACTTTTACTGGGCTAGAAATGGAGAGACAACCAGACCAAATATACTCATCACTGTCCAGTTATAGTCCTGCTTGAATTGGTTTATCTCATCTCATCTCATTATCTCTAGCCGCTTTATCCTGTTCTACAGGGTCGCAGGCAAGCTGGAGCCTATCCCAGCTGACTACGGGCGAAAGGCGGGGTACACCCTGGACAAGTCGCCAGGTCATCACAGGGCTGACACATAGACACAGACAACCATTCACATTCACACCTACGGTCAATTTAGAGTCACCAGTTAACCTAACCTGCATGTCTTTGGACTGTGGGGGAAACCGGAGCACCCGGAGGAAACCCACGCGGACACGGGGAGAACATGCAAACTCCACACAGAAAGGCCCTCGCCGGCCCCGGGGCTCGAACCCGGACCTTCTTGCTGTGAGGCGACAGCGCTAACCACTACACCACCGTGCCGCCCGGTTTGCGAATACTTGGCAATGAAAAATTGGTCGCATCGCCACCAATCTTGTGATGCACGGCGAATGTTCTCTGAGTTTCATGAGTTGCTTTTTGGTGTGTCTCCACCTCGTACGTAAGTGACCAAAAATGTCATAAAAATTTTCAGTGCCTGCACTGAAATTTGGTGGTGATGTTTTTGTCAGTAAATTAAGTGGCAAATACTCATTATGTTACAGATGTGTGTTTTGGGTTTGGAGGAAAATGATTTTAAATAATTGATATGGCTTGATGATTTATTTATTCAAGGAAATGATGGTAAATTACCTGATGGAAATTTATACTGCAGGGTCACCCACTGGAGCAGTTGTGGGTGAAAAGCAAGAATGTGGTAGTTCTGGGACTTGAACTCCATCCATTACCAGTAACTGCTTATCCTGTGCAGGGTCGTAGGTAAGCTGGAGCCTATCCCAGCTGACTATGGGCAAGAGGCAGGACACGCCTTGGATAAGTCGCCAGATCATCACAGGGCTGATACATAGAGACAAACAACAATTCACACTCATGGTCAATTTAGAGCCACTAATTAACCTAATCTGCATGTCTTTGGACTGTGGGGGAAACTGGAGCACCCAGATGAAACCCATACAGCCATGGGGAGAACATGCAAACTCCACACAGAAAGGCCCTTGTCGGCCACTGGGCTCAAACCCGGAACCTTCGTGCTGTGAGGCAACAGTGCGAACCACTACATCACTGTGCCACTGAGGACTTGAACTCAAGTCTTTCTAATCAACCTTCTTGATACCCCTTTTCCAGCAAGGTAGCTCCAGGGCCAGTTCAGAGCCGGTGACGAATCTCAAACTCGATCTTTGGATTTTGACAGCCAATGAACCAGCTTTCAGCCAGGAAAACTGGCTCAAGAGCAGCACCAACACATTTTACTGGTATAGAACCACTTAGTTTCTGGAGGCAGGATTATTGTGACCAACAAGACCAACTACAACTTTGTGACCACCATTAAAAAAAGAGTTCGTGTAGTGTACACTAGGAGCAACACTTGCAAAGAGATGATATATCTGCCTTGTTGTTGTTGTGCTTGGCACTAGTGCTGTGAGGAATGCAGAGACGCATACAGACATATACAGTCACATAATGTAATGACTCATGGCTCTGTGGTACAGTGGTGCTTGAAAGTTTGTGAACCCTTTAGAATTTTCTATATTTCTGCATAAATATGACCTAAAACATCATCAGATTTTCACACAAGTCCTAAAAGTAGATAAAGAGAACAAAGTTAAACAAATGAGACAAAAATATTATACTTGGTCATTTATTTATTGAGGAAAATGATCCAATATTACATATCCACGTGTGGCAAAAGTATGTGAACCTCTAGGATTAGCAGTTAATTTGAAGGTGAAATTAGAGTCAGGTATTTTCAATCAGTGGGATGACAATCAGGTGTGAGTGGGCACCCTGTTTTATTTAAAGAACAGGGATCTATCAAAGTCTGATCTTCACAACACATGTTTGTGGAAGTGTATCATGGCACGAACAAAGGAGATTTCTGAGGACCTCAGGAAAAGCGTTGTTGATGCTCATCAGGCTGGAAAAGGTTATAAAACCATCTCTAAAGAGTTTGGACTCCACCAATCCACAGTCAGATAGATTGTGTCCAAATGGAGGAAATTCAAGACCATTGTTACCCTCCCCAGGAGTGGTCGACCAACAAAGATCACTCCAAGAGCAAGGCGTGTAATAGTCAGCGAGGTCACAAAGGACCCCAGGGTAACTTCTAAGCAACTGAAGGCCTCTCTCACATTGGTTAATGTTCATGTTCATGAGTCCACCATCAGGAGAACACTGAGTAACAATGGTGTGCATGGCAAGTTTGCAAGGAGAAAGCCACTGCTCTCCAAAAAGAACATTGCTGCTCATCTGCAGTTTGCTAAAGATCACGTGGACAAGCCAGAAGGCTATTGGAAAAATGTTTTGTGGATGGATGAGACCAAAATAGAACTTTTTGGTTTAAATGAGAAGCGTTATGTTTGGAGAAAGGAAAACACTGCATTCCAGCATAAGAACCTTATCCCATCTGTGAAACATGGTGGTGGTAGTATCATGGTTTGGGCCTGTTCTGCTGCATCTAGGCCAGGACGGTTTGTCATTATTGATGGAACAATGAATTCTGAATTATACCAGCAAATTCTAAAGGAAAATGTCAGGGCATCTGTCCATGAACTGAATCTCAAGAGAAGGTGGGTCATGCAGCAAGACAACGACCCTAAGCACACAAGTCATTCTACCAATGAATGGTTAAAGAAGAATAAAGTTAATGTTTTGGAATGGCCAACTCAAAGTCCTGACCTTAATCCTATTGAAATGTTGTGGAAGACCCTGAAGCGAACAATTCATGTGAAGAAACCCACCAACATCCAAGAGTTGAAGCTGTTCTGTATGGAGGAATGGGCTAAAATTCCTCCAAGCCGGTGTGCAGGACTGATCAACAGTTACCATAAACGTTTAGTTGCAGTTATTGCTGCACAAGGGGGTCACACCAGATACTGAAAGCAAAGGTTCACATACTTTTGCCACTCACAGTTATGTAATATTGGATCATTTTCCTCAAGAAATACATGACCAAGTGTAATATTTCTGTCTCATTTGTTTAAATGGGTTCTCTTTATCTACTTTTAGGACTTATGTTAAAATCTGATGATGTTTTAGGTCATATTTATGCAGAAATATAGAAAATTATAAAGGGTTCACAAACTTTCAAGCACCACTGTAGCTCTCTAGCCCATGGAAAAACAATCCAGTTCTTAGAAGGCTTGCAAGATGAGCCAACTCTGAACCGGCACTTGCACCAGCCCAGAACTAGTACCTAGTTCGCATTTGTGAAAGGTGGGTAAGCGTGGTTCAATTAAGTCCAACATTTTTCAATTCCATTTTATTTGTATGGCACTATTAACAACAGGCAAAAACAGATTTATAGAAATCCAGATGTAGATTTAGATTCCAAGTAAATAAGCCAGGTTTGAGAGTGGCAAAAAATGACGAACCAGAGGAAGCTTTTCTATTTTGCCAGACTCAGTAGAGAAGCCATTGTCATCTGGGTGACACTTGATAGTGTATTATAATTAATCAGTTATAAATAATTACAGATACAATTAACCAATTATAAATCATTATAATATCCAACCATATGAAGAAGGGAATCAGTATCAAACGTGTTAAAATGATACATTTGGCATGAAAGGTTCAGCATGAGCATACTGTGAATATGAGTCCTGGGATAACTACAGGACAGTTTATTATATTTACAGCACAGTTGTTAGGAAGTGCAACTCTCTACCATATGCGGGTAATTTTATCCACCTCAGCAGGACAGGTGAGTCATAGGCACAGCAGTTGTTGGAAAGTGCAAATCTCTACGGAATCCAGGTGAGATTATCTAGAGCAGCAAGAAGATGAATGATAAGTGCAGGTAGCTCAGAGGTGAAAAAGCAGGAGCAGCAGAAGCCAGAGTCGAGCGATCAGGATCAATCATTCTGATCCACAAAGTAGGAAGCGATATATAATAGTTACACAGCAACTGACATCTCATCAAGTAGCAGGAGTGCATATACAGCTTGACAGGGAGTAAGAACAGGTGGCTAGGTGTGTACTAGGTGTTAAAAATGGTGTATACTGTGATCAGAGTTATTGTGGGGACGTCAGGAGGTCAAGCTATGATAGCATAATTAAAAGAGAGCCAGAAGGTAACATAGGCATGAGGGCCCATGGGACACCACGCGACTCCACCATCAACAAACTTGAGTGATCGCACGAAAGAGGGCTTATAACAACATCAGTACATCCCGGTTTACCATAAATCTCAATGCCAATGAAACCCCAGACTTGCACATTTATCTAAAAGGAAAGCACTTTAACCTTCATCCTACCAAGTGGGGTCCATCTGGACCCCACACCTATATGTTTGTTTGCCATTTTAAAAATATGTGACATACTGCCTCACCGTTTTATGAATTTGTCGGAATTTATGTCTTAATTAAAACACTAAAGCACCGGAAGATCAGCTTTTTGCATTGTGAAGGTATAATTAATTTGTTACTGGGGTCCAACCGGACCCCAGAGTAAAGTTTATCTGTCTTTCATTTTATAATTGAATAGCACACTGAAAGTTAACTTCTTTTATTTCTTTTATGTTCCATAATGAAACTACCAAGGCATTCCTTCTTGGGGTCCGTGTGGACCCCACTGCTGCAATAAGCACAGGCTGCAAAACAAAAGCCCTAAATTATTTTACAATTACTTTTTTGTTTTAAATTCTGTAAGAAAAGACCTAAGTTGTAATCCAGAATGTTTTACAGCTGCATGAGCTGCAAAAATCATGGATATAATGCCAATTTTTTTTGTGGCGCTATAATTTGCTACATGTATGCTAGTTATTGCAATATTATTGCAACGTTATTGCATTTATAATACATCATTGATATTCAGCCATAGTGGATTTTGTTCTTCAATAAAGTTATGTCTGTTTGCTGCATTGAATTGGTTCTTACTGCATTGATTTCAAGGTATTCCCTCCTGGGGTCCATACGGACCCCGCCTGGTAGTTTGTGTATGTAAAACTGGCTGGTAGGATGAAGGTTAAGTGTGTTCTTTATGCCTTGGGCCCTTTAGTGTATTGCTGTTATTAATACAAGATGTTCTGAACAAAACTTATCTGGTGATTTTGTCTTTATAAGCTTTAATTTTAAAGAAAAGTATTGGGGTCCAAACGGACCCCACATGGTAAGATTAAGGTGTAAAATAGCATGGTAGGATGAGGGTTAATAAACTGCCTGACTAAACAAATATTTTCTCCAGCCTAGAGTTAAAGATTTTCCCCAACACTAATTAGAAGGCTGTTTCATAGCCTGAAGGGAACAGCTCTGACCCCTGCTTTAGTCCTCATTATTCTAGGTACTAATAAAGAATTTGCACCTTATGACCAAGGCAGAAGTGAAAGATCATAATAATTAAAAAGTTCCCTCAGGTAACGCAGTGGTTTATAGATCATTAATAGTATTTTATAATTAATGTGAAAATGTACTGGGAGCCAGTGGAGTGTAGCTAAAAGGGGGGAAATATGGTCAAACTTTCTAGTTCAAATAAGGACTCTGCACTAACTGGAGCACCTACTGTACTGGAACACCCAGACAATAAGGCATTACAATATTCTAACACAGATGTAATAATAGCAGAAACTACTTTTTCTGCATAATGTAAAGGCTTTATATTTCTTAGCTAAGCGATGTTTCTGAGATGGAAAAGGCTGGTCTAGGCTATGTTCCGATTGTTAGTTCAAATCCATTTTCTTGCATATCTAATCTGAATCTGATCTTCCTGACTGACTGACTGTCCACATTATAAACTGCAAGTGATCAGATCTGATCTGCGTCCATGTGGCAATCCTCATTTTCAGTCTTATTTACATCGGTTGCTATAGTAATTACATTACCCCTGGAAATAGTAATGACATTACTACCAAAAGTAGAAGTAGTTAACATAAACAAACTGAAATGGAGTGTAATGAAATGGGCTTGCGTATTTACCACATGCCAACGTGGAGCCGCAGTGCAGGTTTTATAAAAATAATGAGACAGCGTCAGAGATGGAGGAGGCTTGCCTGCTCTGCTTCATTTTGTGTGATGTAAACATGGCGTACAATTACACAGCATCAGAAGTAACAGATGTTTCCAAAAAAAAAAAAAACTGATGAAATCCAAGCAGAGCAGTCAGACCTGAACAGATTTGCAAAAAAAAAAAAAAAAGAAATTTGAATCATATTTCAAACCACATTCACAACCATGAATGCGGTTTGAAACTGATTTGTAAAAATCAGATCTTATGATTCCCAGCTGTTCAGACATGTCATGTACGTATGATCAGATTCCAATCAGATATGCACATCGATAATAGTCTGAACATAGCCCTAGTTACACAGGATTATCTACATGAGCTTCAAATGACAGACTGGAGTAAATAATCACACTAAATTCTGCACATGATGCAACTGAAAGGCCATCAAGAGTTTCTTCTTAATCAGAAAGCTTACTTCTAGCTGCCTGTGGCCCAAAGAGAAGTACATCTGCCTTGTCAGAATTAAGTCGAAGGAAGTTACTTTGCATCCAATTTCGTATGTGCTAATTATTCTGCAACATTATTAAGCTAGAGTATATCACCTCTCTTTGCTGAAACATCTTGCTTTGTATCATCAGCATAGTAGTGGAAGCTAACACTATATTCATAAATAATTGTACTCAAACAGAGAATATATAAGGAAAGAAGAAATGCCCCGAGAATAGTGCATTGCAGAACACCACACTACTTTTGTTTACATAGAAGTCACCTCTAGCATTTACAAACTGATAATGATCAGTCGCATAAGACCTGAGCCAGGAAAAAGCTGTTCTTATAACTCAAAACAAAACATTTTCTCGTTTATAGACTGTGCAAGATTCTTGTGATCTATGTTATTAAAATCTGTGCTTAGATTGAGCAACACAGTCTCAGCAAGGAAGCAAAAACCTGATCTTGAACAAGTAGTAGGTCATTTACTACTTTAGCCAGCGCCTTTTCAGTGCTGTGATGTGACCTAAATCCTGACTGAAAGATTTAAAGTGCATATCCTGGACCAATTTCATTTTTTTTTTATATGAAAGTATGTCCCTTTACACACTCATCCAGAAGGGTAATTTTGCACAAGGCCATCTGTCTACAGCAGAAAAAAATAAAATAACAAAATGTGTCTGGAAAAATCCCAAGGGAGTCTGGAGCCAGATTCGTGACGTTACCTGCGGAAGCGCCAACAGGCTGCGAGAGCTTTGCACGGTTTCAGTGCACAGCCTGTGTAGACCAAGCGCTCCCATTTCTCTCTCATTGTCCGGTCTTTTGGAAAACGATGAGTACTAATCCCATCAAGATTGGTGTTGCTACACCCTCCTACGATACATCTGTTAACCATTTTAATAATTATGTGATAACATTGAAGAAATTTGCAGAAAAACACCAGGTCGTTTTCTCATAAACAAACCAGCGCTGACGTAGGATTCAGAAGGAAGCGTCCCGCACACGATATCACGAAAATCAATGTTTGCCGGGAAATCCAAATGCCAAGTTTTGTCAGAGGCGGACCAATTCGCCTCAAATGGCTTGATTTCAACTGAATTTTTCTGGTATTGCGCAAGGTAAAAAAATTGCACAAAATGCAAAATGTGACAGATATTTGACCAAAGTTTAATATAAAACAGGAGAATTACATTGATCTTGCTCCTGAATTTACCCGTGATATGCCCTTTAATGTCTGTGATTCAAATGCAAGTATGAGCTCAACTGCTGAGCTACAACCTAAGATCTTGGCAACAAAAGAAAGGTTAGAAATTGGCCTATAGCTTGACAGTTTGCATGGTTTAGTTTCCTTAAATCCAATGGTCTGATAACTGTTAGTGTAAAAGATTTAGGCACATAGCCACTGGTTTGATTGCTTTTGGTAGAATTTCTCTGAGAAAGATGGAGGTGTCAGGTCAAGTATATATGATGATTTTGATCAGGAAATCAGTTAAATTAATTCAGTATCTTGGATTGGTTAAACAATTAAAATAATTCCATTGATGTAGTTTAATTAATCTAATTATTTTAGTTGTCTTCTATTAAAGTGTAGAGATATGATGATCTAGTAATAGTAAAAGCTTCTTAGAGCTGACAAGGCTCTTTTTTCCATGAAGTTGAGAAGCTGACCAGTCGAGCCCTCAGCCTCTCATATAGCTAGGGATACAGTTGGGGACTGGTCCTATGGTAACCACAAGAGCTTGACTCCCTACTCACATCTGAATTGCCGTGTGCCTTGACAGATGGCAGTAAGTACCATTTTTATGCTGGTCTTTGGTCATGACCCAACCACGAGTAGAACTCGCGATCTCCCAGTTGAGAGGCGGACATGCGAACAACCAGGCCAGCTCATGGTCATAAATCCAAGGTGGTAACTTTTTACCCTTAATTATTTTCCTTTTGAATGGTGCAACATACCATTAAGAAAAACACTGACTCTAGGCTGTCACTTGATCAACTTCTTTTGGATTTCAGGGTAGGCAGGTAGAACTGGCAGGTAACACATGATGATTCTCACCTGTGTGTGATCATGGTGAATTTACTTCTGTGTTTTGTTCTTTCAGGAGAACGCCAAATGGGAAAGTGAGAGCTGAGCTGATCTGAGGTGGGTTTCCCAAAAGTCTCTTAATGCTAAGAGCATCTTAACTAGGAGAGAGAGCGTTCGTTGTGCTGCTCGCTCTACCATTTAACAATGATCTTTGTGCTACGATGCTTTTGGGAAACTCAGGCCTGAACTGGCTGTGTGTGTGTTCGCAAGAACAAAGTATCTAAAAACGTTCATAGAAAAAGTAAAGGAAAAATAAAAGGAAGCATGAACCTCCATTAAAAAGTCTGCCTTGTCTCATAAGTCCTCCTTTCCACGTACACATACAGGCTTCTACAGAATAATTTGTCTCTGAGAATTATTACCTTTTCTACTGAATTCCAGTATAAATTCAGAAGAAGACTCCGTATATACTAATGAGTGAAAATACAGTATATAACCAAAGGTTTGTGGAAATCTGACCATTATACCCATACCCGTATGTGCATTTTGAACATACCATTCCAGATTTATTCCTCTTTTGCTATAATAATAACCTCCACTCTTCTGGGAAGGCTTTCCGCTAGATTTTGGAGTGTGTCTGCGGTGATTTGTGTTCATTCAACCTTAAGAGCATTAGTGAGGTCAGGCATTGATGTCAGGCAAGGAGGCCTGGGCCATGCTCTGCATTCCAGTTTGTCCCAAAGGTGTTCAGTGGGGTTGAGGTCAGGGCTCTGTGCAGGACACTCGAGTTCTTCTACTCCAACCTTGGCAAATCATGCCCTCATGGAGCTCACTTTGTGCACAGAGGCACAGGCAAATTGTAATACTACATCATATAAGGACATTCTATATAATTGTGTGCTTCCAAATTTGTGGCACCAGTTTGGGGAAGAACCACAGATGGGTGTGATGGTGAGGCATCCACATATAGTGGCCATATAGTGTACTTTAATGTACTTTTTTTGTCTATTATGTTATTCAAAAGGACCTCAAATGAGAAATTAATATCCAGAGTTCTGAATAATACTTAGAGTATCATTGGACACCACAAGGTTAGTGTGTACAACTGTATCTGAGAGCGTTAGCCTCTTTGAGGGTACTTGGTACTCCTTTGGTACATTAAAATACATTAGGACATTACATTAAATCTGATCTGTTAGAGTTTCATTTACAGTAAGTGCTTTATATGTAAGAGATCTAATATTCAGAAGCTTTTGATCGAAAGTGCTGGTTGTGCATTTGGTATGATCTCATTTCATGTTGGTTATATTCCTAGAACAAGCTTTCTGAGCTTTTAGCTTAGGGAACAGATACTGCTTAAGCAACTACCACCTAAAATGCAAAAACACTGCTCAGTGCTTTTGTCAGATCCAGGAGAATCAGCATATTTATCCAACATTCTGTTCCTTAGACTCAAACAAGTCTGATTCACTCTGGCACTTCAACCAATCGCACTTTTGTGCAGATCGGATTACAGAACCCTGTCCTGAGCTCATCATCATCATCATCCTTGGACTGGAGCCAGATTAATTATATTATTATCAGCATGGCTACAGCTCTGACTAAAGCACTTGTAATCCACCGCTTTGCTGCACTCACTGGAGAAAAACAATTCGGTTAATGTGGCATCACTGGTTAAGTCCTGACACCATGCACTGAAAAAAAGACTAAATGCAATTAGTTGTGCTAAGATTCTCTTTGTCTTATTAGATCTATCAGGAGCTT
The DNA here is from genome assembly GCF_027579695.1 of Neoarius graeffei. NCBI lineage: Eukaryota > Metazoa > Chordata > Actinopteri > Siluriformes > Ariidae > Neoarius > Neoarius graeffei. Next base: position 107,144,330 of record NC_083569.1, on the reverse strand, counting down.
CAGGTTGAAGGGTACGCTGTTGTTCTGAAACAGCGCAGGCTTTCTAACAAGTACTCTGCATTCTGCTACACCAGAGTGTGCTGGATTCTCAAATCTGATTGGTCAGATGGAGAGAGTGTTGAATAATTTATCGTGTTGACAATAAATTATCTCACAAATTAGACACAAAGCACATAATGCAATTATCCAACCATTATCCATAACTGCTTATCCCGTGCAGGGTCATGGGCAAGCTGGAGCCTATCCCAGCTGACTATGGGCAAGAGGCAGGGTACACCCTGGACAAGTCACCAGATCACCACAGGGCTGACACATATGCTACGTTCACACTGCAAGGCTTAATGCTCAATTCCGATTTTTTTGTGAAATCCGATTTTTTTGTGAGGTCGTTCACATTAACAAATATATGCGACTTGTATGCGATCCTCAGTATGAACGAAAAGCGACCTAAAAGTGTTCCGCATGCGCATTGCAGGATACGACGACGTCGCACGCAGTGAGCATGGCCAGTGTTTACGGAAGTAAAACCGCCCGGTTGCGGTATGACCCATCCAATCTAGCTTGAATAGCTGTATCCCCCCAAATGGAAATCAGCTCCCTAACCTCTGCGTCCTTCCATTGAGAAGATTCAGAACCTTCACAGCCCGAAGCGTCCCTCGCATTGATGTCATGCGCAGGGGCGCAGATACGTTTTTTGAACTGGGGGGGACAAAAAACTGGGGGGGACAAAGCTGCCAGCAAACCAACCCCAACCCCGATATGCCTGTCAAACTTGTTGTGGGTTACCATAGCAACCAAGCTCGAGCTCGCAACCTGTGCAGTCTGCGCAGCTCAACCAACCGAATATCAGTCTTTGTTTTATGTGAGTTGTTGCAACTATGTATACACTGCTGTGCACCTCAATAAACCGAATGGTAATTAGTCTTTTGATTTTTCCGTGAGGTTTGCCTTATGCAAAGAAAGACAGCATAGACGTTTTTTCCTCCCTATAAGTGGGGGGGGACCGAACGAGGTGAATTTAAATCTGGGTGGGACGAATCCCACCCGTCCCACCCTCTATCTGCGCCCGTGATTATGCGCCATGTTGTTGTAACTTTTTTTGAGAGACCCGCCGCCTACTTCAGCGCAGAATAGTGACGTTTGTGGCTTGTTGATGATGTGTAAGTCGGATGAATGCGACCTGGCAGTTCAGACTGAAGTCGCATAAGGAAAGAGCGGATAGGAATCGGAATTAGGACCACATATCCAAATGGCCTGGGTCGGATTTGAAAAAATCGGATCTGTGTCGTTCATATTGTCAATAAAAGATCGGATACAGGTCACATATGGGCGAAAAGATCGGATTTGAGTCACTTCAGCCTGCAGTGTGAACGTAGCCATAGAGGCAAACAACCATTTACTCTCACCTATGGTCAATTTAGAGCCACCAATTAGCCTAACCTGCATGTCTTTGGACTGTGGGGGAAACCAGAGCACCTGGAGGAAACCCAAGCAGACACGGGGAGAACATGCAAACTCCACACAGAAAGTTCCCCATTGGCCACTGGGCTCGAACCCGGACCTTCTTGCTGTGAGGCAAGAGTGTTAACCACTACACCACCGTGCCACCCCAAACTAATTACAGGTAGGAACTAAAGTTGCAAGTGGGCAATTGGAGAAATTTCAGACCAGACATGCTATAGGATTGAGCCAAGGGATCACTGTTTGAAATTGCTGCTTTACTGTGTCAAACCTAACTTGCATAGAATTGAGAAAGTCTAAATTAAAACGTGACTTGTCGCATTGGCGATTGTCACAGAAATTAAAACAAGCACTCTTTATAAATAACTAATTAATTTGCGTCAAATCCAAACCCGCCACAAATCTTGGAGCTACCATGAATCCGCAATCCGAGCTGGTCCAGACATGATCTCACTCTGACTCACCTGCCTATTGAACTCAACAGGTTCTTGTAAAATTACAGTACATTACATTAAAGGCACTGAGGAGATGTTCTTATCCAGAGCAACATATAATATACCCAGAGCAGCCTGCCTTGCTCAAGGGCACTTCAACCATTCCTGATGGTCCAGGGAATTGAACCAATGACTTTTTGATCCTAACGCTGCTTCCCTAACCATTAGGCCATGGCTTCTTACTAAAGTCTGTGTAGTTATACCAGTTCCTTCACTGCCTGTGAGGTTTTATGAGTCCAATGTGCATTTCTGAGTATTCTTTTCATTCTTTCTTTCTTTTTTTCCAGCTTTGTGTTTCTGTCATCCATTTTTGATTCTGTTTGACCTTGGTTATGGCTCATTGACTATGGGTTTGTCTGCTAATTTGGATTGTTAATACACTACAACCCCACTATAATGAACTCCTTGGGGGACATCCAAATAGTTTGTTATACCGAAAAGTTCGTAATACTGAAAGGGAGCCACTTGTCACACCAAGCACTCACTCGTACATAAAACAAGAGCAACTGTGTTTAATTTATATTCATGCTTAATTCACGTACATATTTACGAAGTAAAGGAAATAAGTCACACTCGCCAGTGTTTGCTCGCCATATCTTCTTTCTTTTCAGCCCATCATATTAACTGCAGTTATGGACGAAGTCTCGGAGCTCTTTTTCTTTAAAAGTTGACATTGAATTTTTTGAAATACCAAATTCTTTAGACAAATTTGTTGTTTTCTCACCACTCTTTAGACAACCCAGGATATGAAGTTTGTCTTCGATGGTGACATGTCGAACTGCTACTCACATGCATGTAATTACCATGCACCTGTTCCGGATTAGAGTGCAATCACAGCACACACTTATAACAACTCTCAGTACACACAGGCCTTGTGAAGTATATCCGTTGTACCTTGTGTCTCACATTACCAAGCCTTTTGTACCACTGTGTTGATACTCTGGTTTCTGACTCTGTTTTGTATTTTGCCCTTTGTCTCCGCCTTTGATATCCTGTCTGTGCCTCTCCTGACCATTGCCTGTTTCTCGACTCTGATTTTTGATCTCTGATTTGGATCTGTTTGCAAGCGCGTTTTGAAATAAAACTCTTCCAGTGATTAACATCCATCTATCACCTGCATTTTCTGACAGACAGAAAGTATCTTACGTTTACGAATAGTCATGACAACAGTGCTTACAGAGTAAAGACTCGAGTAAAACTGCTTTTACCTCATAAAATAAAGTCCTTTTAAGGGATTTTTTGGAGTCAGTGATCACTGTTCTCGATAACTGTTAGTGATCAACACCCAAGCGAGGCCCGTTAAGCCTTTGTTTTATGGCGTTAACATGTATCGTTAACTTGACTGCAGACTTGATTACTTATTGCTTCTCTCTGGTGGGAAGAAGAGTGCATGGCTCAGCGATTTTTTTTTTTGAAGACTCTGACTCATTATCATTAAAGGCGGGGGACAAGAACTTAGCCCATGTTTACATTAGACCGTATCAGCGGATCATCAGATTAACGTTTTTAAAACGATTAGTGTGCACACAGCAACACCAATACACGATTTGCGTGCACACAGCAACACCAATACACGGATACGCTCGGCTCCGCAGGCATCCTGCGCTCCAAATCACTCCGCCCTGAACAGCGAGTGCCCTCTGGAGGGTGCGCACTCCGGCCTTGCGCAGCTCACAGAGCGTGCGAGTGGAGCGCACGAGCAATGATTTGGGACTGAGCCGCTGTGTGTGTGATCCCAGCGCATATCACTTACCACTTGCAAGTGGAAGGATGGCAAGCCTAAAGACAATCATAACTACACAATGGGCAGTATTTGCATCAGTATTTGCAGTATTTTCATACTTTTATACTCTTTAATGAAAGGTGATACAAGGCGGAAGTCCGCGCCGTTTTTCAGCAGTCGCGTCACATGACCAACGCCAGCGAATCAGGAAGGTGGATGTCACAGTGACGTTGTCCAATGACGACGCCAGCTAGAGCTCAGCACAGCGTATCCGCGTATCCGCGTATTCTCAATGTTTACACAGCACCGGAGCTGACACAATCTGGATTGAATATGTGGACCCTGGCGGATTCCCGTTTCCAGGCGGTTTAATGTAAACGGACAGTGCATCCGCGAAGAAAACGAGACAGATACGGTCTAATGTAAACTTGGCCTTAGTTTGTTATGTGCGAAAGTTCGTAGTAAAAGACTTCAGTAACATACAAATCCACTAAAATGCAATTACTCAAGTATTTTCCACACACGGAGAAATATTCTTTATTATTGAGTAATAAACATACTTCTCTTAGGTTTTTTCTTTTTTTCCTTCCTAAAATGGGATGATGGACAACGTGTCATTAAAAGACAATTTGTTTATACCTATCTAAATATAATAGTTCAGTCCTCGGTGTGTGAAAAGGGAACATAACCCCATTTGAGTCCTTTTTATCTCATGTTACACCAAGAGCAGGTGCAGTTAAACATGAAAGAGCCGACACACAAAACTACATACGCTTATGTGCCCTCTGTACAGAAAATAAATGCCTCTTTAGTCAGCTGGTGAGTCGGCGGTGTATTCCAATTTCCTTGCAAGATGACACGCAAAAAGCTGAAGTAACCCTGTTACATGTACCATTGTGAAACAGGACTATAATTTTAAAGGCAATGAATAAAACCGAGGCCTTCATTCGAGCATAAGAAATGCATGACTTTCACTGTAAAGAAATCATTATCTCATAAAATACAAATGAGGAAACCCTTTACGACTTCTAATTATTTCATTACTGGGTCCATACTGCCGAAATAAGTCATGGTTTGTGGTCCTGTGAGGACGTAGATGGTGTTGGGAGAAGGGTCCTTATCGTCCTCGGTAGTCGATAGTTCATCTGAGGTGTAGCAAATCTCATTTCATGCAAAATTAGGAAGCAATCACATTGTGTCTCAAAAGTGCTCCACAGTCCACAGTTATAGATGTCAGATGAAGAAGTTGTTACTCTGTACCCTCCCACAAAAAGCCTAATGGTTAGAGATGCAGCTTTGAGACCAAAAGGTCACTGGTTTGATTCCCTGGACCAGCAGGAATAGCTGATGTGTCCTTGAGCAAGGCACCTAACCCCCAACTGCTCTCCAGGCTGCTCTGGGTATGTTGTAAGTCTCTCTAAGGCCCTGTCCACACGGCAACGGATTCAGGTGAATCTGATAAAATTGTTTATCGTTTCGGCCTGGTGTCCACACGACACCGGCGTTTTGGGTGCCCCAAAACGATATTTTTTGAGAACGGGTTCCAGAGTGGAAAAATCTGGCAACGGCGCCATTGCGAAGTCGTCTGGATGAGTAGAACAGATTTGTTTACGATGACGTCACAACCACATGACTAGAACAAGCAGCACTCTCGCTGTTTTGTATGAACCACTGCATTGCATTCACTTTTGTATACAGCTTTTCTTTTAAATAAACAAGTAACTGAACCATTTCTTGAATTTCTTTTTTCATTGGATAAGACTGCTTTTCAAAATGTTCACACACAATATAAAAAGTTATATAAATTATATAAAAATGCTTTTCAAAATGTTCACACACAATAAGAAAATTAAGTTATATAAAACTATGCGCACTAATAAAACTAATTTGTACACACAGAAGGCACGATTTCCTCGCGTAGTCGCAGCCATCTTCTTCTTGTTGTTGTGTGTTTGTTCCTGTGAGTGCAGGTAGAAGAAGGGGTTTATGCGCATGCGTCCTACTTCTTCTATTGTTCTGGTGTCTCCGATGGGACCGTCTTACAGCGCACGTAGAGGTGTGGCATGTGTATTGCATCGTTTTCAGCAAGCGTTGCGTTGCCATATGTACCTGATATTTTACTGATCCGTTGCCCATGTGGACGCGATATTTTTTTAATAAAATCTCGTTGCCGTTGTCATGTGGATGTAGCCTATGAGTGTCTGTTAAATGTTAATGTAATAACACTGAAGGAAAAATTGGCCAATTCTGTTAAATATACGGTAAAATGGCATTATGAGTTAATTACATGATGTAAATATGTTTACAGCAGTGGTCTTCATGCATACTGAATCATGAATCTGCTTTTATTACTGTGAATACGACACATTTTATTTCTACTTTCAATAGTAAAACTGAAAGATTTTGAGTGTATTCATGAAATTAATTACCATGAGTTGGCCGAGTGGTTAGCATGTCCACCTCTCGACCAGGAGTCCTACTCACGGTCGGATCATACCAAAGACCATCATAAAAATGATACCTACTACCATCTGGCAAGGCACGCTGCAATGCAGATGTGAGTGGGGAAGTCAAACTCTCCTGGTTACCATAGGACCAGCCTCCCACTGTAACCCTAGCTGTATAGGCGAGAGGCCGAGGGCTATCGATACAGAGATCGGTGCCACACCCATATGCCTTAAAGAGCTGGTTAGTACTGGGACAGGAGACTGCCTGGGAAAACCAGATTCTGGCATGAGAGGGACTCTGATGGTGGTGTAGTGGTTAGCGCTGTCGCCTCACAGCAAGAAGGTCCTGGGTTCGAGCCCCGGGGCCGGCGAGGGCCTTTCTGTGTGGAGTTTGCATGTTCTCCCTGTGTCCGCGTGGGTTTCCTCCGGGTGCTCCGGTTTCCCCCACAGTCCAAAGACATGCAGGTTAGGTTAACTGGTGACTCTAAATTGACCGTAGATGTGAGTGTGAATGGTTGTCTGTGTCTATGTGTCAGCCCTGTGATGACCTGGCGACTTGTCCAGGGTGTACCCTGCCTTTCGCCCGTAGTCAGCTGGGATAGGCTCCAGCTTGCCTGCGACCCTGTAGAAGGATAAAGCGGCTAGAGATAATGAGATGAGATGAGAAATTATCTCAGATGTTTAGGCCATTGTGGAATCTTCTTCTTCTGCAATCAAATCTTTGGTCATTAACATGGTCAAGTGCTCAATTCTCTTTTATAAGCATGGTAAATGAATGGGATTGTCCTCCTGATGGATTGACAAGGTGCCTTGGAGGAGGAGTCCAGTTCGCACCAGGAAACACCTGAGGTCACTCAGGAATTAGTGCTTGGAATCTGATTTACAACAGTAAACACTTGGCGTTCCCCAGGAATACATGCTTGACCCCCTGAGGTCACCCAGTGATGAGTCCTTGGAATCTTGGATATTTTGGCCTTTCTTTTGGTTCGTTGTCACCAGTGGTGACAACAGGGTGAAACCCCTAAACCTTATTGCTCAAGAAAGGGCAAAGAATGTCTTGGAAAATTATCCAAATTATTTCAGAGAATCATTACGCGAGCAGTATTTAACCTCTGCAAGTCTTACAGAACTATCCTCATCTGATTGTTGAAAGCTGGTCAATGACTTCAGCTAATCAAGTCGTGATGTCTAGGGTGAAGAGAAAGCTACTCTGGAGAAGAAGGCTATTTGCGCCTGATTAACCACAAACAGTATAATTAACAGTGGGATCACCCAATCATGTTATGATTTCTAACAGGCGAAACCATTTCAAGAAGAAGTAATACATCATCAGAAGCTTTTTCCAGAACATTACAGGCATTTAGCAGATGCTCTTATCCAGAGTGACATACAGCATACCCAGAGCAGCCTAGGGAACAGTTGCAGATACTAGGGGTGCAATGCAGTCTATCTGTGCCACAAACCACTAAAATCAAATAAAATAAAATAAAATAAATGGCAGCATTGTCAAAAAGCTCTGTGAATTCCTGCGCTGACAGTTCCTCAACCTCAGCTACATCACTCCAGTTCATAATAGGCCTCAATTAGATCGCATTTTTTTTATCCCATTCGGTTATTATTTTTGTTTTTCTAACTACTTTAATAAACTATATTTCCCAAAATACTGTGCAAACAAACATGTAGCCTAATTTAAACCACTGGGACCATGACCAGGCAGTTACTAAGGATTCTGTAAACGCAGCACACAGCAACATATGCTCATTGTACACAGTTTTTGTTTGTCCCACAAGCTTCATTTTTTTGTTATGGACCACAGTGTGGGCGGCACGGTGGTGTAGTGGTTAGCGCTGTCGCCTCACAGCAAGAAGGTCCGGGTTCGAGCCCCGTGGCCGGCAAGGGCCTTTCTGTGCGGAGTTTGCATGTTCTCCCCGTGTCCGCGTGGGTTTCCTCCGGGTGCTCCGGTTTCCCCCACAGTCCAAAGACATGCAGGTTAGGTTAACTGGTGACTCTAAATTGAGCATAGGTGTGAATGTGAGTGTGAATGGTTGTCTGTGTCTATGTGTCAGCCCTGTGATGACCTGGCGACTTGTCCAGGGTGTACCCCGCCTTTCGCCCGTAGTCAGCTGGGATAGGCTCCAGCTTGCCTGCGACCCTGTAGAACAGGATAAAGCAGCTACAGATGATGAGATGAGATGAGATGAGATGAGATGAGATGAGACCACAGTGTACCAGTGTCAGTGCACTAGGGTTGGGTACCAAAACTCGGTACAGGTATGGCACCGGGGCGAACATCAACGGTAGTAATCAGTCCAAAATACAACATGAATTTCGGTGCCTCATTCTGGTGCCACAAAATACACAGCTGCGCCCTCTGGTGTTCACTGTTAACAGCGGCACCATATTCAGTAGGCCTACACACTCAGCAGGCAGAAAGGTCGAGATGTCTCAAGCAAAACGTTCCAAAGTATGGTTACATTTTACAAGAAAGGATGCTGAAACTTCCACGTGCAACAAACGTTTGAGGACATTTTCGTGCAAAAGCGGGAGCACGTCAAATTTAATGAAACATTTGGTCACACATGGAATCCATCTAAAGGCCGAAGCTTGCACCGTTTTTGACAGCCTCCGTGAACGTGACCCTATAGCAAGTACATCGGAAGCATCCAACGTGGGAGTCCCTATGCCCAGCCCAAGCGATGGAGCTCCCAGCCCAGCTAGCATGGACATACTGGATGATGATAATAGCAGTATTTGCTCTTCAAGTGAGTATTTTTTTTTAACACTGCTAAACAATTGATGCATGCTAATTCCTATTGTTAAATGTAGGCGTAAATGTTTCGAGTAGCACAGATGCAGTCTCACAGCTTGTGTGAAAATGCATTTGTCAGGCTGGCAGGTTAGGTAAGTCATATTTGATGAGCAAGTGTTGTACACGTTAAGAAGGCACAACGAATCAATCGCATTAAATGCGTTCAACTCTGGTTGTAAGCCTATGAAATGTTGCCGTTTAGTCGGTAGCAAAAAACAGCTTAGCATATGAATAACGATAGTCCTAAATGCGGAGTTTATGAGAACAGCATTACGTGGTATGTTCAAAATAAATGAATGAATTAATTGATATTTTAAATGGATTTATATTTTGTGGTCTTTCTAGTTACGCCTTTTATTTCATGGAACATTTGGCATTTCATTATCCTGTTCCATGTGCACTGGCATTGCTAGTCATTAGAATAAGTTAAAGTACTGTACAGTTGTGTACAATTGTTGAAGTACAGTACAATGTGAATTTGTTTTCTTTTATCTTTTTTATTTATTATTTAAGGGATTTAAAGCAGGGCTTTGAACCAGAATTTTTTTCCTGTTGGTTCGTTCCTAATAGAAACGGAATTTTAACGTTTCCGGTTTTGGGTTCCACCATTAAATAGACGTTCCCGAACCGGTTAGAACAAAAAAATTTCGTTCCCGGAACGGTTAATTACGTTCCCTGTCAGCGGTTTAACAAATGGCTATAAAATTATGTCTCTGTCTCATCCAGCTTAAGCCAAATGTAGGCTAATTCTATTACACCCTTCATTAAATAAGACAAGAAATAATTCAAAACAATTATTATTTCAAATGTTGGCGATTTGGATTCTCAGTATGTCTTCCCATCTACACAAACAGAAAAAGTGCCAAAAATGAAAGAGAATTCGTTTAGTGTGTTACCAAAGGCTAGTCAGGCCCTATAGAGGGTTACCGCATGACGTCACCGCGCCGCGAGATTTTGTTAGGCGCCATATTGGAAGACCAAGTACACATCTATGCAAGTACATACAGTAAATCCTCTAATACTGGCCTGTATTCCATTACTGGCTGGGACTCTAATATTGGCCGGTCTCGCTGTCGGAGGAGGTAAATAATGGCCGGACTCTAATACAGGCCGGGGCTATAACCAACGATGTTTCTGAGATCATAGTGGCCTTACACAATCGTTCCGATCTGAAAGACAGTTGTGATTAGTGGCGCCGTCAGGCGTATGGCCGTACGCACTAGGCGTACCTTGGGGAGAGAGAGATTTTTTTTAATTATAATTGTTACCTGAATGCTTTGGCAATGCAACATAATTTGAGAAAGAGAGAGAGAGAGAGAGAGACGTGTGTGTGCCGGCGCATTTGTGTGCTTCAGGAGTGGGCGGGGTGTGCGTGACCAAGAAAGCTCATTGGTCAATGCAGATATACTTTTCTTGCACCACTGAGATTCTCTCCAGTTTTGAGAAACGGAGACAGACAATCGTCAGTAGTCAGAGCTTGTGCGAGAATTTATTGAGAAGCGAGTCAAAAATGAGTAAACGAACCCTGAAACAAACGAGCTTGTTTCAGACTTTTACGAAAAAGTCCAAAAGCAGTGATCCAGGGGTGTCATCTGCTTGCCAGTCCTCTCCAGTATCAGCTAGTAACACGGCACCGGCAGCTTCCACTCCTCCGCAACCGAGCAGCAGTACGCTGCAGCTGGATGCTAGCTCAGTTCCTTTGAGGGAATTGCCTTCATCTACCTCTGAGTTTGAAACTAGCCATACATCCAGTGAATTTCATATAAGAACACCTACATCTCCCCATGTCCCTTACGATCAGAAGTAGATGGTTGCTCCACCTTGCTGACAAATGAGCCATCAGATAGCTTTACTAATGAGCCACGAGTCAGCCCGCTATCACTGACGTCAGATTTATCAGACATAGGTCAACTTCAACCAGATGCCTTAAAATGTGCACCGGACTCTGTAAAGCTCAATGTCCTACAGAACCGCTTCAAACCAGACAGAGGGTGGGTGGCTCCTTCTACTCTGATTTTCGGTAAACTCAGAAAAATACCCGAGGAGTTTTTCAGCGAGTCTCTGTACCCCACGTTGCGCTACAGTGTGTGTCAGAGTCGTGCGTGCGGTAGTGCTGAGCAAGTTCACTAGATTCTAATCGAGGCTATAAAGAGTTTATTGTTTATTGTCGTGTGTAGTTCACATATGTTGTTCAAATATCAGCCTGTGTTCATGGAAGGCTATTGTTCAATTTCAAGTTAAAGTTCTATCGTTGTTTTGTGTATAAGCCTATAGATCGACTCTTCATAGAAACTGCAGCACGCAAGCGTTTTTTTTTTTTTTTTTTTTTGGGGGGGGGGGGGGGGGGGGATTACACCGCTAGTGCGTACCTTACAATTCAACCCTGCAGGCGCCCCTGATTGTGATTACCGGTAGGTCTGGTGGTAACCAGGCAACCAAGCATCAACTTGACAAATAGACACAAAATCTCGTTTTTATTCATTCCACTGGTAGTCTGTTTTGCTCAAATAGAAATAGAGGCCTGCCTCTAATTCTGGCCTCCTTCCAATAATGGCCTGGACCAAGATGCACTTGAGTGAAATAAAGGCCCCGGCCTATATTAGAGGATTTACGGTACATTCATAAAACAAACTACACCTGAAATGTAGCCAGGGCCGGTTCTGCCCTAATCTGGACCCGGGTGCAACATCGCGCAACCCCCCCACAAAAAAAAAAACAGTCTAAATCAGGACAACCATCACATAACTATAACTATAAACATTTTATATCAACTATTTTAACTAAATGGGCTATAATAAATAAGCCTGCACGCAGCCACGGCGGGCTGCCTTAAAAAGTAACCATTTGTCCTACCTTAAAACTCGTTTTGCATTTTCTGCCTCCTTTTTTGTATTTTCGACCCTCCGTTTATTTTCTTTCCTTTTCTGAAAACCCGATTTGTGTCCAGACATTTTGTTCTGCTACCAACGAACTAACTCGTCAGGTCTCGTCTCTCGAGCCCGCGATGATTCCCGTGGGAGGGGCAACAACTGATACATTTTTACAAACAGCCAATAGGGAGGTTGCATCGTTCAGGCTCTTCTTTGCTCAGACACTCAGTAATGCACTTACTCACTTATTATCATGTGGAGACATGATAGTAGTCCACCTTCCCGCTCTCTCCATTCAGTCAGCGAACGTCACACAGGAAGTGAACCCCAGCGGGTCATAGAAACTTGCGCAGGAGAAGAATGACTATTTGTAGGCTACAGAAACTTTGAGGAACGAAATAAAAACCGGTATTAACCGGTTACCATTATTTTTAATAAGTGTTTCTGTTCCGGAACATAAAAAATAATAAAGTTTCTGGTTTCGTTTCTGTTCCATGTGAAATAGAAAAAGTTCCCGGTTTTCGTTTTTGTTCCTTGAACCGGTTCAAAGCCCTGATTTAAAGTAATCTGTTGTTGTTCAATTTGACCTTGGACTTTGCCTTAGGAATAAAAAGTCATTGCTTCATTACAAATTCTGTGTGAGTGTGCTGCTTTTTTTTTTTTTTTTGAAAGTACCGATTTAAATACCGTTTAGGAACCGGCACCGTTTTGAAAGTATCGATTTGGCACCGGTATCGAATGAAACCCTTTCAATACCCAACCCTACAGTGCACACCTCTAATCTCAACCTGATATCCTGGGAATCTTTACAAGAAAAAAGAGGAATACTGTCCCTCCTGATCGTATCTGCATTTCTATAATTTTAGAACGCATTATCTGTTTGTTCTAAATTAATGTATTTGTATTCAGGTGCATCTCTAACCACTGGTCTTGTCTGATATATATGGCCAGTGAAATCCAGTTATGAATCTTGGATCAGGAAGGCATTCCTGGCCATTGTGGAATCTCCTTATTGTTCTTCTTCTGCCACTAAGGCCCTGTCCACACGGCAACGGATTCAGGTGAATCTGATAAAATTGTTTATCGTTTCGGCCTGGCGTCCACACGGCACTGGCGTTTTGGGTGCCCCAAAACGAAATCTTTTGAGAACGGGTTCCAGAGTGGAAAAATCTGGCAACGGCCCCGTTGCGAAGTCGTCTGGATGAGTAGAACGGATTTGTTTATGATGACGTCACAACCACATGACTGTCAGTGCTTCACGCTGGGTAGAAGTGTAACGAACTCGATGCGAGTTGTCAACAAATCCTATAACTTGGTTCATGAAACACGCTTACAAAATATTTTCACTGTGAATATTTATTGTGTAATGGTGCAAAGTGAGAGAGAGAGAGAGAGAGAGAGAGAGAGAAAATAGCCCTTAGGGCAGAGTCTTTAGTCCAAACATTGCAGAAGCAGTACCAAACTGTGCACCGCCCGTGCGCTTTCCAAAAACAAAAACAATCCTGCCAGCAAAAATAGGAAAAAAAAAGGAGCGATCTCACCTCTTCAGATGTTGGTTTAAGTCCGACAATACATTCCTCAAAAAGGGCGTAGAAGAACAAAGTAATCCATCAACGTGTAGCATTCAATTTATTCCGGACCATTAAAGAATTCTGGAGGATATCAGAATGTTGGCGTACCGGCTTCCATCTACCCCCATTCATTCCTCTTTCTGCGTCTTTTGTTTTACGCTACTGATTAATAATCAAAACTTTATGCGGCTAATGCTACAGAAGAAGGGGTTTATGTACATGCGTCTACTTCTTCTATTGTTCTGGTGTCTCCGATGGGACCGTCTTACAGCGCACGTAGAGGTGTGGCATGTGTATTGCATCATTTTCAGCAAGCGTTGCGTTGCCATATGTACCTGAAATTTTACTGATCCGTTGCCCATGTGGATGCGATATTTAAAAAAAAAATCTCATTGCCGTTGTCGTGTGGATGTAGCCTAAGTCTTTGATCATTAACATGGTCAATTGCTCAATTCTCCTTGACAGGCATGGCAAATTAATGGGATTGTCCTCCTGATGGATTGACAAGGTGCCGTGGAGGGGAAGGAGTCCAGTTTGCACCAGGAAACACATTGGGTCACTCAGGAATTAGTGCTTGGAATCTGATGTACAAAAATAAACATCCAGGGGTTCCCTAAGAATACATTCTTGGCCCCCTGAGGTCACCCAGGGATTCGTGATTAAAACCTGAGGTCACCCAGGGATGAGTGCTCAGCCCCCTGACATCATGCATGGATGTGTGCTTGGCCCCCTGAGGTCACCCAGGGATTCGTGATTGACCCCTGAGGTCACCCAGGGATTTGTGATTGACCCCTGAGGTCACCCAGGGATTTGTGATTGACCCCTGAGGTCATCCAAGGACGAGTGTTTGGAATCTGATTTGCAACAGGAAACACCTGGAGTTCCCCAAGTATGGGTGCTTGACCCCCTGGGATCACCCAGGGATCAGTGCTTGGCCCCCTGAGGTCACCTACAGAACAGTGCTTGGCCCACTTTTCTTTTCACTCTACATGAGTTCTCTGTATCCAGATATCTACTTAGACAACTTCTCCTGATATTGCTATGTAAATGACATCCAACTTATCATCATATACTGTATGAAGGGGATGTGATTTTTTTTTTTCCCATAGGGGACAATCTACACCAAGGCACATTGAAGCTGCTCTGTTGGCTCAGTGGCCTGATACTTTACTGCCACTGTATGTGATTTGAGTAAATGTATAAATGATATTCCTATCGTTTATTATTATTTGATACGATTTTGAGACCTCAGAAGCATCACCAAGAAACCTAAAATCGCTTTTCTCCTTCTGCAACAAGGCAATTTAAAAACTTTCTCCCACTCTTTGTAAAACTTTTTTTTTGGCTCTATCTATCCTCCTGTCACTCTCGCCCATCGAGGTGTTAAGTTGCCATGGTGTTAGAGCAAGGTGTGTAATGACTCACCGTGGCAAGCTCGTCGAACTTTCCAAAGAGCTCGTTGAGCAGCTTCACCAACTCCTGAGCCGTGCACTGTGATGCCAGACTGGTGAAGCCCACGATGTCTGCAAACAGGATGCTGCAGGAATGAAGATAGGGGGAAGACAGAGAAAAGAGAGAGGATTTGTATGTTCCGGAGCGTCAAAGCTTTATGTTCACATTCCGTTTAACCCACAATATCACAAAACTCTTATCAAACCAACTGAAATGATGGAGACGATGAAGACAGAAACAGGATTACACAGCATTATTTGTCTTATTGTGCCTAGTTTGAGAAATTTTCAGTCTCTTCCACAGAAGGTGTCTTTACTGTTACAGGAATTATTTTGTGCAGATTTTTCTACACTTAACCATTTCTGTAATGTTTCCTAAAGTCATTTTACCAGAACGTGAAACATTCTATTTTAACATAGAATTAAAATTTAAACATTCTAAACGTTTTATTTGAACTTGATTGTATTTATGTCACTATATCACATCACTGGCTTTTACATCTCTTTAAATGCCCATCTGCAGATGGTCCAATCCCACAGAAGAGCCACTGTAGCACAAACTGCTGAGAAAGTTAATGCTGGCTAAAATAGAAAGGAGTCAGCATTAACTTTTTAGCAGTTTGTGCTCTTCTGTGGGATTGGACCATATGGGCTAGCCTTCATGTCCCATGCTAATCAATGAGCCTTTGACACCCATGACCCTGTCACCGGTTCACTGGTTGTCCTTTGGATCCTTGGACCACTTTTGGTAGGTACTAACCACTGCATACTGGGAACACCCCACAAGATGTGCCATTTTGGAGATGCTCAGACCATCTAGCCATCACAACTTGGCCCGCAGTGACAACTGACTTGCTGAGTGATGCCATCCGTTGGCCATTTGAGTGGCTCTTCTACATGCCATCTGGTGGTGTGCCACTGACCCTGTTGGATTCATGTGCCACATTGCACCGAAAAGCATCCTGCTGCCAGCGCCTTGATGGTGATGTCCTATTTAACCCATAGCTGGAACCCAGGCAGGTGCTACCACTCAGGGTCAGAGCGGGTCAGTAGCTCAGATCCTTACACTTGCCCGTTTTTCCTGCTTCCAACCCATCAACTTCAAAAACTGACTGTTCTCTTTCTTGCTACCTCATACCGTATATCCCACCCCTTGACAGGTGCCATTGTAATGAGATAATCAATGTTATTTACGTCTTCACCTGTCAGTGGTTTTAGCTGATCGGTTTATATCTCCAAATGCCTGATACATTATGTTCCAAATCATGTTTTAAGATCGTCTAGTGTTCGCCTTCTCCATATTTCATGTCAATCCATTATCTGTAACCGCTTATCCTGTGCAGGGTTGTGGGCAAGCTGGAGCCTATCCCAGCTGACTACGGGCGAAAGGCGGGGTACACCCTGGACAAGTCGCCAGGTCATCACAGGGCTGACACATAGAGGCAAACAACCATTCACACTCACATTCACACCTACGGTCAGTTTAGAGTCACCAGTTAACCTAACCTGCATGTCTTTGGACTGTGGGGGAAACCGGAGCACCCGGAGGAAACCCACACGGACACGGAGAGAACATGCAGACTCCACACAGAAAGGCCCCTGTCGGCCACTGGGCTCGAACCCAGAACCTTCTTGCTGTGAGGTGACAGTGCAGCACAATGCCGCCCATGCACCAAAGATCTGGAAAACGTTAATTTGAAAAATAGTTGCACTATTTAGGCTAGTTGTCTATCAGTGATTTAATAAATAAATACATACATAAATATGTGGGTGGCACGGTGGTGTAGTGGTTAGCGCTGTCGCCTCACAGCAAGAAGGTCCGGGTTCGAGCCCTGGGGCCGGCGAGGGCCTTTCTGTGTGGAGTTTGCATGTTCTCCCCGTGTCCACGTGGGTTTCCTCCGGGTGCTCCGGTTTCCCCCACAGTCCAAAGGCATGCAGGTTAGGTTAACTGGGGACTCTAAATTGACCGTAGGTGTGAATGTGAGTGTGAATGGTTGTCTGTGTCTATGTGTCAGCCCTGTGATGACCTGGCGACTTGTCCAGGGTGTACCCCGCCTTTCGCCCGTAGTCAGCTGGGATAGGCTCCAGCTTGCCTGCGACCCTGTAGAACAGGATAAAGCGGCTAGAGATAATGAGATGAAATACATAAATAAGCAAACTGGCAAAGCAATTCATTGACTTTAGCTTACTACATTAGCATTACTTTTTTATAATTCTGTACTTCATATTCTTGTTTTACATATTTTTGTATTATATACAACTATATTTCTATTTTTCAGTCACTACATTTTTATTATTTGACCAGACATAGTCTTTACAACCCTAAAAGAATTTAAAAATAAATAAATCAATATGCCTTCATGTCGGCATGGTGGTGTAGTGGTTAGTGCTGTCGCCTCACAGCAAGAAGGTCCGGGTTCGAGCCCCGTGGCCAGCGAGGGCCTTTCTGTGTGGAGTTTGCATGTTCTCCCCATGTCTGCGTGGGTTCCCTCCGGGTGCTCCGGTTTCCCCCACAGTCCAAAGACATGCAGGTTAGGTTAACTGGTGACTCTAAATTGAGCGTAGGTGTGAATGTGAGTGTGAATGGTTGTCTGTGTCTATGTGTCAGCCCTGTGATGACCTGGCGACTTGTCCAGGGTGTACCCCGCCTTTCGCCCGTAGTCAGCTGGGATAGGCTCCAGCTTGCCTGCGACCCTGTAGAAGGATAAAGCGGCTAGAGATAATGAGATGAGATGAAATGAGATGTCTCCATGTCAGGGAAGGGTTCTGTATGACGGCAATCTGTAATCTGTATGACAGTAAATCTATATGACATTAATCTGTAATCTGGGGTGTTTGGATGCTTCTTCACTCTCACGTGTTCATGCAGGTTCGTTCATGATGGAGTAATGGGATGCTGATGTCCCAGAGTCAGCTCCTAGCTGTGGAACCTTCTAGAGCTTCATTTTGGTTACGCTCTTATAGCTAGATCTGCTTGAGTCCCTGCACACGGTTCCCAGTAAACACCCATTTAAACCGTTGTCAGACAAAACATCAGATAAAACTCTTTTCTCTCTTGGTCCTGATGTCAGATCTGCCCAATTCATCCTGCTGATTTACTTCTGCTTGGAGCTCAGGGAGGATTTTTTTTTCCTCACACTAAGTGGGTTTCCACTGCAGCTTTTAAAAAGTCAACAAAACACAATTGCGAATGGTTTGTGTTTCTACGGAGTGATGTTTTGTGATTAAAGCTGCGTCATTCGCGTTCCTCTCACGATAGTCATTTCGATTAAACATGGCGACGGATCTCCGAGACCTGATAAGTGTTGCCACGGTGATTTCGATTGTATGTCTCAATTTTGCAAAATGGTGAGTCAGCAGAAAAACGTCATACCACATGCGAGGGTATAAAGTTTTTTGCAATATTTGAGGGTTTGGGGTTTTGTTTTTTTGAAATTCAAATTGCATTTTTTCAAACTGCACATGAAGCGTTAAGGTTAATGGAAACAGTGGGATGGACTTGTGGTTTCCTGATAACATGAGAAGCAGTATTTCCTTTTGTCTTATTAGGTACAAGAGTAAGAAAACAGAGGCTGGTGAGAAAATGGTGATTTATAGCTACTATAACATTTTTTGCAGACGTTTCAGAAAATGAAACATAACGATAGACCAGGGGCGATTTCTCAGAGACAACAAGGGAAGCCGAGCTTCACCTAAAATTCTCTCCCCAAACTGCGGCATCTACGACGTTTAATTCTCATTAAAACAATAACTTGCATAACATAATATATGCCCAAGATTGTATTTATGTTCATAACTATCCTGTAACTTATTTGAGTGATGTCTGACGAACTTGCAGTTCGCTACGAGAATCACCTTTGCTGCCAGGCTGTAACCTTTCTTATTTCAATGGGCTCTATGGACTGGCAGCAGTGTTGCCAGATTGGGCGGTTTTAAGTGCATTTTGGCGGGTTTTGAACATATTTTGGGATGGAAAACGTCAGCAGTATCTGGCAACACTGACTGGCAGCCGGGTATCCGTTGCAGTCTATGAGACGGCTCTGAACAGCCAATTTCGGCTAGTTGTTATTGGTTAAAATTGACAAAATCGTCACTTCCAGGGAAGCTGGGCTTCTCTGGGACTAAATGAGACAGTGGGAGGGACAAGAAGCCGGGCTGATAAAGGATTATTGGAGGTAGTGTTTGAAAGACATGAGGAGGGCGGTACTTCGGCGAGGAACACGGACGTATGATCAGTCCCTAGCGGATGTCGAGAAAGTGCAGTCGTGTGCCAAAGTGCTGTCCGAATTTCTTTTCATATAAACGGTTCTTCTCATTGATGTCTCTGTACATTACTCTGTAAATAAATGTAAATATTACTCGTTGTGCTCCGTTAACTTTCATCCATTCTATCAGTTTGATCATTCATGAATTCACTCGTTTATTTCATTTGTAGTTCAATCTGGTTGTAGGCTAGCTTGAGCCTTATTGGGATCTGCAGTGCTAGCTGCTAACAGAAATTGGTGAAGTCTCTGGAAAGCACAACCAGCTAGTATGACAGGGTCACAGACCATTTTCTGGAAAAGGAGCGGAGGGCAGAATTTGTGTATAAATAGTGTTAATGTTCATGAATGTGAAGTGTGTATATTGTTCAGTAATGTTAAGAGAATGGTGGGCTCTGTGTTATAGGTTATACCTGGGTATAATATTCAAGGTTCTGTGTGTTGCATAGCCTACCTGGTTATGAATTTCCAGACTGTGTTGCAGAAGATGTTCAAGGATGTGTTGCACAGCTGGGTGTTGTGTTAAAGACTCTGTGTTGCATATCAGGGTATGATGTTCAAGGCTCTTCGTTGAATAGCCAGTGATTTTTGGATGTTTGATATTTTTGATTAAGGATATGAGGCACTAGCCTGGCAAGCCAGACTATAACATGAAATGTACAAGCAAAAATACTTTCTGCCACTAGGTAGGGTTGTCTAGTTCACTATGCTAATGGGGCACACCTTTCTATGCTTTGATATCCGGCCTACAGGTTTTACGATGAATGCGTAAAATGGGCTTCCCCTGTTTTAAAAACCAGCAGCCGCCACTGCGATAGACGGATTAAAAGTATAACGTCGTCACGTTCTTAATAAATGAAAAATTGCAACTGTTGAACAACTGCTGTGGTGTAAAAGGATGAAAACACTATTTCGCCGTGCTGTTCTAGGAAAATAATCCCCTTCAGAGTGATATCAGTAACTCTCCTTCATCACCCCACCTTGGTGGTTATTTTCCTATCAGCACTGCATGAGGGGTACATTCGTGTTATTTCACTCAATAAATGCAGCTCAGCTAACACTAAAGACTCCACACTTCAGAATGAAGAGCTGCAGAAGAAGACAGTATTATTAGTGAAAAAATACACACTTTTTGGTCACACTTGCAGCAAACGCTCTGAAGAACTTGAATAACAAGTGCTGCCAGGCAAAACGAACCTTGCCCGGCAGCACTTATTTTAGTGCTTTTGATACTAATGGCATTTTACAAGTGTTCCCGCTTCACCTTTCAAAGTCAGCTAAGATAAAACATCATAGCAGCTATCTTGGACGATGCATGATGTTGCTATGGTGTTGACCTAATAGCTATTTCAGGGGTGGGGGAGGAGAGTGTAATATTTTATTGTAATAATGAAAGTCCATATGAGACTTCTAATATGTTGATAATGGTAAACATCTGGCTATCGTTAACCATTTTAAAGTTATAGCCCTTTGAAAGCCCATGACCTTGAGTTTGACCTTTCAAGGTCAAAGATCATGGTGCCAAATGAAAGCCCATATGGCATTTCCTATAAGTTGATAATGGTAAATACCTGTCTACTATCAACCATTTTCAAGTTACAGCCCTCTGAAAATCCGTGACCTTGAGTTTGACCTTTCAGTTTCACTCAAGGTCAAAGATCATGGTGCCAAATGAAAGGCCATATGGGAGTTCCTATACGCTCATAATAGTAAACATCTGTCTATCGGCAACCGTTTTTGAGTTATAATGGAAAATGTTATTTTGACCAATGACCTTGACCCCCCCGACCTTTAACCCCCAACTGCTACAGAGACTGTCCAAGCTACCCCATCATGCAGCATATGGTTGGAAGCAGAATTGAAAGATGCACATTCTGGTTTCGGTTTGAAGTCAAAATTATGAAACTGATGAAAGTTATTGCAAAAAAATTATTTTTACATTTCTGGTGCCCTTGACCCGATTAGACCCAAATTTTAATCAGGTAATCTACAGACCATTGCCCACCTACCCTGAAAATTTGAAGTTAATCAGTACAACAGTCTAGATGCTAGATTGTTAACAGACAGACACACAAACGAACAAACAAACAAACCGCACTGACTCCGTCGTGGGCGAGGTAACCATACAAATAATAAAATAGCCCTGTTCCACAACTGTAGTAATCCATATTATGTCAAGAACCGCTCAGCTAAGTAACGAGAAACGACATCCATCATTACTTTAAGACATGAAGTGTCTTTTAATGAATAATTAATAAAAAATAAAGAAAAATCACTGCACTCGAAAGTGTGCCCAAACTTTTGACTGGTACTGTATGTAGCTTCAAAAGCTAATAATGTATTGATTAGAGTGAAAATTGGTTGTTTGAATAATGTTCAGCTTCGTATTAGCTTTGTTGGCAGATTAGCAAAGCAAGCTAACTGTACTAGCTCCACCCACCCAGCAGAGGCACCAACTGTCTATTTACCTTCGTGATGTCTTAGTTGGGCACGGTGGTGTAGTGGTTAGCGCTGTCGCCTCACAGCAAGAAGGTCCTGGGTTCGAGCCCCGTGGCCGGCGAGGGCCTTTCTGTGTGGAGTTTGCATGTTCTCCCCGTGTCCGCGTGGGTTTCCTCCGGGTGCTCCGGTTTCCCCCACAGTCCAAAGACATGCAGGTTAGGTTAACTGGTGACTCTAAATTGACCGTAGGTGTGAATGTGAGTGTGAATGGTTGTCTGTGTCTATGTGTCAGCCCTGTGATGACCTGGCGACTTGTCCAGGGTGTACCCCGCCTTTCGCCCGTAGTCAGCTGGGATAGGCTCCAGCTTGCCTGCGACCCTGTAGAAGGATAAAGCGGCTAGAGATAATGAGATGAGATGAGATGAGATGTCTTGGTTGTTTATGACTGAATGACACGAAACCACAGTTTTCATACACTTTTCTTCTGGAACAAATTGTGGCCAGGAACTACAGTTCTAAGTGGGGAACTGAAAAAATGTCGCGCCACATCTGCCATACGATTGGTCTGAGGAATCATTCCAGTGAAATGTTTTAGATTTGTCGCACAGTCCAAATGTTGCAGCTGAAATCACGGCGCCATGCCATACATAGAAAACGAATGTTGGTCCGCCATTTTGTTTTGTGCTTGTTTGAGGGTAGGGGAACTCGAAAGGCTCAAATGTTGAGTTCTTGAGTGTTATTATTAGTGTTATTGCTGTTTGAGCCATTCATTGGTTTTATATGATTTATAGTGTCTAGCTAATATAAACTAGATTAAGTGGCTAAATCCCTCATAACTTTTAACTGGTACTGTATATCTAGAAGTTCACATATATTTGGCACTCACAGATATGTAACATTGGATTGTTTATCCATAATAAATAAATGATCAAGGATGATATTTTTGTCTCATTTTTTTAAACTGGGATCTTTTTATCTCCTTTTAGGACTTGTGTGAAACTCACATGATGCTTTAGATCATATGAATACAGAAATCGAGAAAATTCTGAAGGG